>NC_092523.1:66435000-67065833 GCF_037038585.1 Patagioenas fasciata | reverse complement strand
TGTCAAAGACTGGAGAAATTTATATCTTTTTACATCTAAAATGCCAGTAAAATTACACAATAGCAGTGAAATTACACCTGTAGCAACCAATGGAGTAGTTATAGACAAAGAGGAAGGAGAAGGAATGAACACATAAGCCTCATTTCAATAGTATGCAAGATTAAAAAGAAAAAAAAAAATCAAGGAAAGAATGCATCAAAACAGAAAAGCAGTTGATAAACTTCATTAGATGCAACAAGGGTCTAATAAAAACAGGCAGTACAAGACAGATCATTATTTGTTAAGCTAATTGATGCTCCAGATAATGACTGTGCATCACAGAATGAATTCTTAGCTGGAAATCAATAAATAAACAAACAAACAAACAAATAAATAAATAAATAAATAAATAAGAAAATAAGATTGCAGAAACTGTAAAGTATATAAAGAAATGGCTAAAATTGAGATGTCACTTAGATCTACTGAAAGAAGCTTGGTTTGAACGAAAGTCAAAAATGAAATTTCTGAATGTCTGAGATATCTATTTCATATTGTCATTTATCAGCTTTGTACAAAACAAGAACTTGCTAGAAAGAACTGTCAGTTGGTAGGTCAGTACAAAAGAGGAAGGAAAAAAAGAAAAGAAGTCCAAGATCCTGAGATACCATGTGAGAAATGGGATGAAAGTAACTGGTACCAGCTGCAAGGTCAGTCATCCAGTGAAAATTGCAAAAACATGTGGTAGGCTGGGAGTCAGCCGTCTGGAAACAGAGGAAGAAGTTACCTGGGTGCAGCTAGCGTAAGATACAGACAAGAGGACAGTTTGAGATCTTGCAGTTCTGTTGGTCTCTTCTCCCAGGCAGTTAGCAATAGGACAAGGGGGCATGCACTTAAACTCTGCCAGGGGAAATTTAGGCTGAATATTAGGATGGATTTCTTTACAGAGAGAGTGGTCAGGCATTGGAATGGCTGCCCAGGGAGGTGGTGGACTCACCATCCCTGGATGTTTTTAAACTGAGATTGGACATGGCTCTTAGTGCCATGATCTAGTAAATGGACTGGAGTTGGACCAAGGGTTGGACTTGATGATCTCTGAGGTCTTTTCCAACCCAGTCAATTCTGTGATTCTGTGAGTAAGAAAGCCAAAATTAAGACAACTGCATGGTAGGTCAAGACCACAGTTCCCAAATTACTTTGGAAAAGATGTCTTCACACGAAACATCTGATATGAATAAGCCACCACAGTGTTCTATATTCCCTAAAAGTAGGAAAGGAAGCTAAGAAAAAAAAATAAAACCGTCAATGGGTCAATGATGCTTTACCAAAGAGGAGAGGTTAACGCTGTTGCCACAGTTGATATGACAGACATATTTATTCTCTCCTTTTGCAGTTTGGTTAAGTCATAAACAACGCACAGTTTCTTATCAGCCTTTAAAATTTAGTAGAGCCAGATATTTATGAGCTTAAAGGTCAGGACAGGAAGCTGTTCTTGTATCATACTCAACTATTTCTGCAGTGCTATTGAGTTAACCTCACGCAAAGATGGGCATCTGGGCCACTTCCATTCTTGCGTATGACCTTCTCTCCCTACCAAGCCTAATATAACAAAATAAGAATAGGCTTAGTTAGCAAATAAATTGCAGTACTTTCTTCCTCTGCAACTAAAATTAAATTGACTTTAAAATGCACTTTTTCCCCACTTGAAGTTCCTGACTTCTTGCCTGCATTTACCACACAATGCTTAAAAATAACTGGCACAGTTTTTAGATTAGATACCCAGTACCTACATGTGCTAAGCCAAATCCCATCCTGACTTAAACCCCAGGCAATTTTAAATGAAAAAAATACACCGAATCTCTTTAAAATTGCTCCAAGACATACTTTGCTATAAGGGTAGCGGTCCTTGACCCAAACCCCAAAGTATACTATACCATAACTGTGAAATGTTTGCTTGGCATGTCCCCAGAAATAAATGACACCATTTTCTGTTTTCCCCCCATCAGTCTAAATACTTCCTTCAGAGAATATTTGCTCCCACCCATTGAACACCACTATCTGATACCACACTTTCCATTTTACTGTTCTGTAACTTTCATTTGATCTGAAAAGAGATGAGGTGAAACGTTTGCTACTAAAAAATTTCACTCAGAGTAAAATCATATGTTTCCCCTCGTTGCTCATATTCATGTATGCTGCATTAAAATTGAGTCCCATAAGTCTTCATTATCCGGGCATTTAATCATATGGAAAATGTGGTAATTTAATTAAAACAAGCAACATAGGTTAGATATCCCAAGGGATACAGACTGAGGAAAAATGATCTAATTAATTGAGTTTCCATTTTGAAAATGTATTAATATTAGACCACAGGAAAAAAAGAAAAAGAAAAATGCTGCTCATTTGCAAAGCAGTAATCCAACGCCGAGACAATTTCAGCTTAGGAAGCCAAAACTTACACTGCTCTGTCTCGTGTCTGCAACGACTGTTTGTAAGAACATAAGGCAACCAGCAATTCCAGCAATCACTTGCTGTATTGTGGTAAAGCCTGGATTTTTTTTTTCTTTCTTCACATGAGACAAGGAAGGTACAAAGTGTTATTAGTTTAAACATCACTACTAAAGACGGCGCTTGTCAGACATGCATGAAAGGCTTTCAGTCTTCGTTGCTGTTGAATGCAATAGTTAATTCTTCCCAAAACTTATGTCATGTACCTGGCACTAGACCTTAAATGATTTATCAGCCTGGTATTTGGAGGAGGAGCAGATTCATACACACAGATGGTTGCCGTTCTCTCAAGCCCATGAAACACCCACTAAGCCATCCTTTTGTTTTTACGTATTATTAAATAGTTGCTTTTCCCTGACTGAATAGTCTTTTCCTTTCCCTCCCTCTCACAAATCCCACAAACCACAACCCTAATTTCAAGTTGTTTATTAACAGAATTTGTCCAAAACACCCTTCAGGAAAACTTCCACCATATATCAGCATCCTAGAGGGCCTCAGAGGTGTATATTAAGGACAACTAGGTTTCTTTCCCAGATTTTATATAATAAAAGCAGTTGCTACATGAGCTGTTGACACCTACTTATGGCACTTCTGTAGAAATATTTTCTTCCACATTCTGCCTTTTTTTTTTAGTGGGCCTGACCCTACATTTTCCCTCTGTGAAACTCCCACAAAATTAGCAAAAGATACAAGCCCAGGTAATACAAAGTGCAAGTTCAGTAAGTGTTGCATTTCCCTATACATGACACAAAAGGCAGTAAAGTATAGGCACACTACTCAGCTGGCTTACGTCTGCATAGTTTCAGTGACATTCCCATAAGTTTATATGCAGTGTTGTAAAATACATCAACATACTATATACAAAAATACTCAGCTTCCCACACATTTTCTATAAACATTAAGCAATATTTTATCCTAGTTTTAAATGTATTTCCAATACTTTGTATCCCTTCCTTTCAAGCATGTTGGCACTTTACAATCTCTTTAGCTTGCACAGAATTTCCAAAGAAGATGACAAGTATCAACTAAAAAAAAAAAAAAAAAAAGATTTCACAGTAAGTTTTGCATTTAAAAAAAAAAAAAAATTACATTTTTTTTTTCCCCAGTTCTGCTTTCTTTTTCTTTCATAGCTTAAGCTATGGACATCTCAATTTGCTGAGAAAATATGTATAAATCAACTCTACCTTTCAGCAGTTGTAAGAAAGACTGACATCCCAAGCATGAGGAGCTTTGCTGAGTCCTGGCACAACCCTCACAAGTAGCTCAAAATGTCTGAACAGCCACAGGTGGAAAGAGTTACAGATGCTCATCAAGACTGCACACCTGAAGCTTGTCAGGTAGTTGGGTTCTAAGAGACTCCTTCAGCATTAACTTAAACTGAATAAAAAAGAAAGGGAATATTTCTAGAACGCATTGGCACTTTGTGCTTTTCTTTCAACAATCTGCATATCCTTTATATAAGCTACATAGTACTGTGGTTTTAGGAATTTTTAAAACACAATCGAGGGAGAACAGCTAATGGATAATGAAATTATACAAGCAACATCAAACTTACACATATTTAGCACATCTAACATGGAAAAAAAATTCTAAAAGGCATTTTTTCCCCTAATTCCTTTTCTTGGGGTTGAGGGGGAGCTGCTTTTATTATTTGTTATGCATTGCTGTGTCAAAAGCTAAATCAAAACAGCACTTTGTGCTTAATTCTGTTGAAGTGAAAGAACTTCGTAGAATTATGCCACTTGTAGAAAAACCCCTAACTCAAGCCCTCATACACTGTGCTCTGAGTTTAGCATCAGGAGCCTATTCGCAGTTATATATGTCATTTTTTCAGACCATTTCTCATCAGACATATGGCACTAGACAGATGTGTTTTGCCTACCAGTAATCTTTCTCTTTAATTTAACATGGGATGAATAACTTTGGCAAGTATTCAGTCTAACAAGATAGCAAACTTCCATCAGTTGTCCACAAGAGTGGAATTCACCTGACCTGGTAGTCACAGCTTAGAAGAGCATTACCTGGTACAAATGACCATCTAACACAGGCTAACACTTACCTACACTGGTGCAGAATTTTGCAAAGTTTCTGAACTATGTAAGTCCTTCTGTACCTCCCTCCTACTTCTTAGATATCGCCCTGCCTAATTTGATTCCTATTACTTCTGGTTTGGGATTATTTTTTCTTTCATCTATAGGTCTTCAAAATTTATGTAATGGAAAATGTTACCCCAGGCTCCCCGTTATACTGCAAAATTCCCAACTAACTGATCATCACCACAGAGCTGTTACTCTTCACTGACAACTCATAGTCAGTTCAGCTTGATTTGCTTTGAAAGGTATGCTAAGCTAGTTGTGTGTTCATCTGGAACAATTTTTAAGATAACAAGCACAGATAAATTCTCATTTTTTTCATCAAGAATACATGTTTTGCCTGAGGCAAACTTCTACTCAGTAGTCAGCCAGAGGAATGCCACAGACCATAAAAGTGTTAAATCCTGAAAACTACTTATGCTCAATAGCATTGACGAGGCAGCTAAGTAGTATTATGACAATACATCATTTAAGGTATCCCATTTCCCAAACATTACCAAGCACTATTAACCTCATTTATCAACAGGTATATTTTAATCTTCTAAATAGTAGATATTGCAATTGCTGTGTTAAACCTCTACACCCCACCCCCAGTTTCAAAAGAGGATTTTGTAAGGATTGCATCTGTGGAAGAAAACTATTATCCAGCTTTATCTTTTGAGAAAGACGGCCATTTTCATTAATTGCTCACGCTCCAGTGAGCTTTCTGCGTGAAGCTGCACACAGATGAGAAGGCAGCAGCTAACCAAGTGGATTCATACAACAAAGAGAAAATGCAGCAACCCACTATTTAACTGCACTGTAAAACAATAGCGGAAGATAATTTGTGCAGTAATGACTCCAACATTCGCATTTTTTATTTACTTTCAGCCATTCTTCTCTGCACTTCAGCAGTCACATCACAAATCTGTGTAACACTAAACTGCAATTACCATACAACTGGGAAAGAAAAAAAGCAATTGAGAGATGGCCCATGGCGATTTACAGGCCAAGTTCAAAATATTTCACATGAGGGTGGCTAACGAAAGTTGAAAGTTTTCAAAATAAATAAAACCAGATTCTCTTCATATTTGAGAGGGTACATGATACCAGCTGTTCAGAACTTTTCTTTTTAAGTTGCTGATTTCTACAGTGAGCAGAATACACTCCCTTACACCATTCAGACTACCTATAGCCTGTCTTACCCAAGCTGTAGGGAAGCAGAAATTTTTTCACTCTCCACTCTTGGCAAAATCAAAGCTGCTGGCAGCATGGGCCTCTTTTCCCAGCTGCCAGGAAAAAAAAAAAAAAAAAAAAAAAAAGGAAAAAATATAAAATAAACAAGGAGGGAAAGGGTAACATATGGCGTAATACAGGGGCAGAGACCGATCATAAGGTTATGAAAACATGGAAGTTATGATGCAGCAACCAACTATAAAAACACTTCAGAAACGCAGAATATTTTTTGAAAACATATATTTTCAGGGGAATAAATTAAGTGTACAGTAAATAATTTTTAATAGAAAAAAATGACATGTTCTGACACAAAAATAACAATTAGAAGTAAACAAATGAATAGGCAGAAGTTCCCTCCCTTCCTTCTCTATCTTGCACACACATCATGTCATGTTCGACTCCTTTCCTTTCTGGAAAGAGACATTTCTCACAGAAGTCATCTTCTCCAAGCCTAGGGCTGCACTGACAGATTCCCGCCCTGGGCGCTGCAGCGCTGGTTGAGCTGCTGCAAACTCTGCTCTGTTTCCACCAGCACAGAGCAGCTGAGGATCTGCCTCACGCCTGTGGTCTCTCCCATCCCTCACTGTACCCCTGCAGACCTTTGCTGAGTTCTCCCTCGCATCAACACAGAACACACAGTGTCTATATAGAAAACGAGGAAATCTGCACCCTAAACACAGAGACACTGTTTATACTGTTCAATCACTTAAATGACTACCACCATCGGGCTCTGCTGAGCATTCCTTTCATTCTCCCACATCATTTTTCAAGTAACATGGACTGGGCATCTTGCATTTAAAGACATTTTATCAAATAATCTCATCTATGCCTTCCAGTCCTGAGAGTCTTGTAGTCATTATTATTGAAGCACTTTTAAAATTTCATGTCTGTCATAGGAAATTTTTTTCTTGGAATGGGGTAATTTGTTTTGTTTAGCATCAAACTGGTTTGCAACAGAACGCATGGATTTAATAAACATTGCACAGTTAAAGGTTATAACAAAATTACAATATGCTTTCATGTAACTAATGTAGTCTTAAGATGCTATTCAAACGTATTCTTAAGATGCAAATTAATTTACAATAAGCAAAAAAGTTTTGCCTCAGAGCATTAGGCCAAAATTAAAATTTCCATTGAACAATTTTCAAAACTCTGCATCATTCAAGAGTTTTTGCTGATGTCCAGCAGGCTGCTTAGGATTTGAAGTGATCTATCTTCAGAGTAACAGCACCAATTCAGGTATTGTGCATTTACCTTTAGCTGATTATTACCCATCTCAATAAATTTCCCTTTACTGCAATAAAAAAAGTAATCAACCCCTTAGAATATTCTTCGTCACTGAAAGCTTTCTTACAGAAGAGTGTCCGGACATGAGTTAAAACTCTGGAAAACATAGACATGATACTATTACAAAGGGAGGGAAGCGAGTTATCTTCAGACGCTCTAAGAAGAGTATTTCAAATGTAACTGGTGGAATTAAAAAGGTGTAACTGGGAACCAAAATCTTATCTGTTACTTTGAAAATCAGTCCTAAAGGGATCAGCTTAGAGTGCTTGTTAGGGAAAATGAGCACATATACATGTGCATGTATGCAGTGTACATCACTGCCTTTTCTCTATATTCACTCATGTTTTCCAGTAGTTTTAGACTCCCACCAAGGTTTTTCATTACTGATTTATGCTGAGAGGTGGATGTAAACAAACTCAGCTATTACTGAGCTCTAACACAGTAAATGAAGAGTACTTACTCTCACTATTAAATAAACAATAGTTATTCTTTAGTACGGAATAGTCTAAACTCAGCTGTTTACACATAGCTACAACACTGGGAAAGAACATGAAGCTTAAATACAGCACTAAGTGAATCTCCAAATAAATGTGTTTTCTTCATTGAAACTGAAGAAATCTGAGTGAAATAAAGATAAAAGGACAATGACCTGGAAGGTCCATTCTGAATACCAACCAAGTCTTACTGTTGGTTTTGCTTTAGACAATAACCCCACACCATCTTGTTAGGAACAGCCAGGAATCATCCCAAAAGGAGAGATAACAGTACTTGCTGATGTTTGAGAAAGTTTTAGTCCTGCTGTGACATCCTCAGAGAGGTTTTCTCTGCTCTCCTTGGCAGGCAAAGGAGCTCACGTCCTCCAAAAGACGCGCAGAACACCAGGTTCAGAGACTGAAGTACTACTAGTGTTCCCTGAACAACTTTTCTGAACCAAGCAGTAGACCATGGTCCACATAATGGAGAGCTTAAAATAAAATCAGAATTAGCAAAACGAGAAGTAATAAAGATAATAAGGTACCGGCATATTTTATTATACTGTATTACCTAAGCTTGCTAAGAAAAAAAAATATGACCCAATGGCATAGAAGAGAAAAATCGTTGTCCAAAATCAGAGCTGATCTACATCTTTAACTGGCCTGTGAACCACAGGGAACTAATGTGGGGTGGCGATCAACATAAAAACTGACTGCCTCTGGCTATAAGTTTTTCTATAAGTTGGCTTCATCTCTACTAGAACCCTTGGGATATGGTCTGGAAAGCAAAGGCAACCACATTTCACTTGTCAAAGCAGGAACCATCAAGAGGAACAAATAACAGTCAAACATGCGAAGGTTCTAGGCACGAAGTCCGTTATCACCTTTATTTTAGCCTAATCCACTGCATACCTTTATTATCTGAACAAATACTGTGAGAAATCAACAGTGAAGACTAAATATTTTTCATGTGTTATCATATAAAAATATTTACACAAAACTCTCCCTGTAGAAAGGAACAAACAGGCTTCAGAAAGACTGGAAATGATACATCGTATTCCTGCCCGTGAATGTCACAATTTTATAGAGAGATTATGTGGACTGACACATATGCAGCTCTTCATGAGTGCCTGGTATTTACTGAATTAAATTAAAATAGGTGGTTCCCTAGCCTTCTTAGTGTATTCAGTCACAGTACCCATAATCTGCAGAATTACCTCCATATACTGATAAACTTTTTCAAATAGTATTACAGTAAAGTCAGATGGCTCAGGTAACTGAAATAAATACCTTTTAAAAAACAAACTTCAGTTGACTAAAAGATTTTGTGGTAAGTCTGCTTTGGTTCTCCCAAGTCCATCTAGGCCAGCCGCCTTGTTCTCAAGTCTAATGGACCATTTACCAATAATCATGTACCAATTCACCAATGACCATCACATTTGATGAAGAAGTAATCTATAAATACAGAAATTTAAGCTTAGTTGAAATTCAATAAAATATTTTTCCTTTACTGCAAAAGATGTGCTGAATAGGTGTTCTGATAGTTAATCAGATAAGTACAGGAAACCTTGCACAAACACAAATTCAAGGAATATTCTCTTTGCTAACCCCTTTTTCCTTGTCACTAGGATCATCATACAAATACCTGGTGATCTGCAGATAATTTTTTTTTTCTTTTTAAGAAGCTAATGTTTCCCTACTGGTAGATTCTTTCCCAGTAAGAAAAACCACAACTGGTAGTTTTGTCCCAAATTTACAGCTGGCATTTACTAAGAAAGCCAAGACAGCTTAAACAGGCAAGAAAGAAAAAAATTGTCTTTTATAATAAACACATCTTGTAAAAGGAAGCACACATATATCTGAGCTAGTCAGTTCGGTGAAGTTCAGTGCCATCAGTAAAACCCACTGTGCTCCACAAATTTACCTGCTTCATTCCTGTGCTGTCATTAACAATTGTATCTCTCTGTTCAGAAAAGCTAAGTATGTGTCATCCTCTCTGAAGTCTTCCAAGTGCAGAGCATAGCACATTTCACTGAACAATTCAAAATGTTTCTGCTTTATGGGCTGTATATCACTTATAAAAGTGAAAATTTTTTATATAGGACCAACAGGAAAAAGACAAAAAATTCAGCTGACCCTGCAATAGAGTACTATTTTGCAGCTATAAGAGCTAGATTTTTAAAATAATTAAGAACTGTGTTTTTGAGGGTAGACATAAAACAGTAAAAGTATTCAAAAAAAAAACAGGAATTAAGGAAACAAGGTAAATACATCTCTCTTGACTTCTCTATATGTGTCTCTTACTCCTATTACCCTTCATCTGCTGTACCACTGACTTTTTGATGTCAGGGACATGAATCCCTTTATTACAGTTGCACAAGTTCTATATTTTACACTTGCTGCAACAACTGCCTCTGGAAGTTCTTATCAAACTATACAGCTGATAATATCAAATTGCTTTCCTCAGTGCTTTATGCTTTTAATACTGAGACACCACTTTCTACTCCAGAGTCTATTTACTCAACTGGTACATAATATTGGAACATGTATAATCTCATACCTTCAGTATCATTCATTCCAAATCTGTAGAGCAAGACAAAGAGAAGACAGGTGAACAATTCCCAAAGGTCACAAAGGAAATATAGACCTCAAAAAAGATTCTCTTAAAACCTACCCAAGTGATTGCAAATTTGTGTCCACTATTTGACATGCTTTACAAGCACTCAAAGATGTTCCCGAAGCCCAGGAGGAAAACATAAGCATTCTGAAAACCCAGACTGTTTGAGATTTGCAGAATAGAAGCTTTTGTAAAAAAAAAAAAATCTCACTGTGAGGGAGTCATTCAAAGACAAATAGCAAGGTGAGAGCATTACCCAGACACACATCTCAGTTACATCCCAGGTACTCTATGCACTTAATTACTTACAGGACTGAAGGGCCCAAAACAAATATGCAATTTATGCGGCAATGGCAAAAACAAATTGTTTTTAATGCAAGACACATAATTTTGCATTATCTATTTTAGAGATGTATTTATCCTAATTATATTGGAAACCTATCTATTTTATTAAATTAATAAAAAAAAAAGGAAGTAGAGAGACAACATGGTTCAGGTAGGTCTGCATACAGCAAATATATACAACCCACACATATAGAATTCTTCCATAAGAACAATTTTCCAGTTAGCTCTTGAATACTGCATTCCTCCTACTGTTCATTATCTCTCCTATAAGGAGTTGTAGAACTTTTGACTCCAGATTTCTGCAAAATAAATTTGTGCGCCTCTCTAGCGTATGGTACAAAGCCCAAAACACCTTCATTTTTCAGCAGAGGGGGAAAAAAATGACTACTGCTTGCAAGTAGTTTAACACTTCATTTTATCTTGCACATCTGAAACAGATCACACTTCTGATTCAGAGAGGCATGAACACATTTGTGCTGATGCTCTTCTATCAGATGAGGCTGCACCTGGAATATGTTTGATGACCTTCAATACTGCCATGATCATTAACAGAAGATTCAAAAAGGTCACTATTAAATAATAACATACATATGTGCACAGCCACAGGCATGACCTATACAAAGTATGAGATATGTTAATAATTATGCAATGTGTATATATATGCATAATAATGAAGATATTTTGCATGAAATCGAACATTTTGGGGGTGAAGGATGGGTTTATGGCTACTGGGATTTTCTTTTTATGTTATTTATTAGTCACTAACTTGAACACTTCCTTTCATCTGATTATTCCAAAGGAGACAGAAAGCAAAATTCCCCCTACAGGAAATCAAATAGGTCTCCTGATAATGAGTTATTATTTTATGTATGCTACATGTAGAGTTTCACATTTACTGTTTGTGGGTCTTGCATCTTTTCATTGTGTCTCACTTTCTGAAGTTGATCTCTTTCCAAAAAAAATTTGTGCATTAAAAATCATTACAAGTGTCAAGTTAAAAACAAATAAATTAAAAAAAAAAAAACTAACGGTAAACATATGTTTGTTTGCCTATATCCTTCAAAATCACACCCTATAAGGTTTCATTCTACCAAGTCTGCCCAACACTGACTCTGAAGAAAACAGCACTAAAATTTCCCTAGTACTCAGTGCTTAAACTGTTCTGAATGAAGAGTCATTATATCTTTTCTACTCATAGATGCCACAATTGTCCATATTAGGATACTCTAATGAAGCCTATCATTAGCATGCTGAGCCACTTCAGTAGCTTAGCACTTCTTTTTGTTTTCATTTTGTTATTTGGCATGTAATTTGCATTTCTATAAACCTCTAGGAGTTGAGCCTGCTGGGCTAGCAAGTCTCTGCTCCGCTCCCAGGGCAAACTCTGGTGGATACTGCAGCTCAGACTGTCTCCTTTCAGATTAGACACTCCAAACATTTAAATTATCCACATATATGAAAAGTAGTACAAGGAAAAAAGGCATATCTTTGAATTTTAGTAGTAATGAAAACAGCTTTTCAATACCAGTTTAGTAGTCTGTGGGGGAATATAATGCTCACTGACTAAAGTCCTTCATTCTGAATTCCTAAAAAGTGTTCACCTTTCTGTTGATTCATACCAAATGAACCTCACAGGAGTGCTTTTAGATATTTTATGTGACCATTTCAGTGGTGACAGACTAGTGCTATAGAGGGGAAAAAAATGACAAAATCTCTTATTTTACATTAGTTATAATATTCCAAAAGCTGTTAAAAAGTGTTTGCTTTCTGGCAATAAAAGCATAGCTGGTCATAATTTTTGTTCTGTTTTGGGATTTCTGCATGTGACATGTGCTGCCTTCTGCCCCACACATGTATCTATGCCCTACACCTCAGCATACAGAAGCACCTCTGGACAAAACAAAGCACTGGACGCTACCCTTCCAGACAAATTCAGACCATTTCTGAAACTCACCTAAAGGAGTGGAACCTGAATCTTATGGGCTGTGTTTGGCTTAATTTGTCCTCTCCTGGCTAAAGACAGCATAGTGTTCCAGTTCTTGCTTTATTTTATGCTTAGGCATCTTGTGTGTCTCACATCTTCAGTACTTCTTTTTCCAGTCATATACATATATATATAAAAAAACCAACCACCTTTAAGCCATTTATTTTTAAAAGTACTTTCTTCCCACAGAAGAACACAGAATCACAACTCAAATCTTTTTACCATTTTGAAGTAGAGAACTGTCCTTTAAATAGAATTAGGCAAGGAATAGCTGGCAGATCAAAGACTGCTATCAGATATTTCATCCAAAAGTTTCTAAAAGATTTCTCAGAATTGCTTGACTTGCTCATAATTTGTCAAGCAAGCAGAATATGTAAGCTAGAACAGAAAATAAAACCACACCTTTTCTAAGTAGCTATAGATGCTTTTATGAGGACAGTACAATACAAAATACAAAATTAAAAATACAAAACATAGTATAATGAGAACCAGCACTACCACTCTTACTAGTCCAGTGGTGGTAGCAACCAAAAATAGCGTAGACAAACGATTAAATTGTCAACTAAGCAGTTCAGAATGTATCTAAAAAAAAGACAATGTTTAATGCATGGTTTACTGCAGAACCCTTTCTAAACTTTTACCTCCTCAACTGCTGTCATCAATTCAGCGTGACTGTGGAAGTGTAGAAGGTTTTAAGAAACATCAAGACCAAACAATGGCACTGATATTTTTAGAGATGCATCCACTTCTCTTCTGAAATCATTTGAATGACAGCTCTGAGTTCATGTCAATTTACATAACTATAAATGCATCTAAGATTTAGTCCTGTTAATCTAAGTAGAAAGAATGTCCAAACATATCCCTTGAACTACCAGCTGGGCTTATTTAACTTGTATTTTCTTAAAAGATGCTGAACAAATTGAAATGACACTTGAAGGAGAGTGTGCTCTTGATTCTGGATTTAAAATCCAAGAAGAGCAAGCTAAGAATATGTTAAAGCAAACGTGTTTATGAACTAGTTGAAAATGTAAGCTAAAGATGTGCCTATGAGACTGCATATGAAATCCTGCACATGTTGCCTCTTTGAGGATTAGCATAGATGATGGATAGAAGATGGCATACGTGGAAATTAAAGCAAGCTTGATTTAAAACAGATGTCTAGAAGGCTTCTCCCTATCCCTTTATTTCAAAAAAAATGTATAATGAGATCAACCAGTACATCACTCAGGTAAAAACAATGGAGCCATTCAAAACAAACAGCAACAAGAGATGGAACAGAGTATGAAAAGTTAATAGATTTTACTGGGAGACATCTCTGTTTTCCAACTGATGGCACATAAATATGTATAAACACACACACACTTATATACACAGAGAAACCTTGTGCATTATTGTGAAAGCTGTTCAGAATGAAAAAAAGAATAGCAAAATTGTAAGTACTAGAAGGCTAGAGTAGAAAAAGAATAGCAAAACTGTAAGTGCTGGAAGGCTAGAGTACCACAAATAAAACACAACTTGGAAAGCATCATCTTCAGCTCTTTCCATATGTTCTAAAATCCATTTTGAAATTTTCAAGTTATTTGGAATCACATTTTCTCAGTGCTAGGACAAGTGATCAGGGCAGACTCAGAAAGTGCTCAGTTGTGAAGTGTAAATCAGTCCTTGGCCAAAATAATTTGGTTTTAATAGATCCTGTGAAAGTAATTAAGACATCTTACTCTCAAATGGCTTATATGCTTCATCCCCGAGAACTATTTCTCCAAAACTGCTTTTTGCTTCTCTATTGGAAAGGTAACATATTGAAAAGTTAAAGGACAAGTATGTGTCCCTATGCAGAAAAACAAATCATATCCACTAAATTCTTTCAAGTACACATGGAAAATTGCAGAACTATGTGACAACGTGAATTTTATTATGTACTTTTGACCAGCATTTTGTTTGCCCACTAATTCAGCTATTGGGATTACTTTTAATTTTCCAGCTCCTGAAGTAACACTGAATTGTAGCCATTTGGTTCTTATATCAGCTTCTGAAATGGTTCTTCAGTCTCCTCTCGCTTCTGGAGTTTCCATTAGAATAGCACCTGTCTATGATCCAGAGAGGAACAGTTGTTCTAGCCAGCACTGATTTCTTGTCAAGGTTGTTATGTTTTATGGCTCATTATTATTTATACAACTGTCTCTCCAAAACCCAGATAAGCGTCTCATTCTTCTGGATACTATATTGGTATCTTTTTTAAAAGTTTATGAAGCAGAAGTAATTATAGGTGAAGGTAAATTTCGGGAAGTATTGCAGGGGTCAGCCACCTCCACCAATTATCTATTCACACTCACAATAATGACGTCAGCCTCATGTTTTGCTGTGAACTGGATGCTCATGGGATGCTATTAGAAAGCTGCTTCTGAGGAGGGAGTTGCAGACACTGCAACACCATCTGCGCTATTCTGTAACGCAGCATGCGTTGATTCAAATAGAGAGAGGACATGTCTGCAGAACCGCACCTGAAGGGAAGAAGTAGTTTTCTCTTTCTGGAGTAGCTGGGATAGGAGTAGTCTAGTTCAACTACCTACAACAATCTTGGAGTACTGATTGCCAGATATGTAAATGATTAACATGAGCAGCGAATGACCCTCAGTCATCAATGGTCCATGAGAACAAGGTGTTGCTGGGCTGCTGAAGGCCAAGAGAGTCACAGAGGTCAACCTCAGGCAGTTTTCATCTTACTTTCTAGTTTAGGTACAAATCACAGTATTGTCATTGTTATGAGGAAAAAAGCAGTCACATGGTGTAATGTGAAAAAAACACAATTATACTTGATGCACAGGAAAAATTTCATACTTGAAAAATTTGTGTGGACTCAAATCTTTATTTTAAGTCAACTTAAAAACTCAACCATAGCACAGGGAGCTCTGAATGTTCCTGGATAGTAGCCTTTCAGTAACAAGAGTATATTTACAAATGGTTACAACAGTAAGAGCATGCAACACAACCCAAACACCATTTTATTATAAACTATTTTTTCACAAAAAGGTCAGTTTAGGAGGCTTAAACCCTGAGGAGTATCCTCACAATTGCAGGTAACTGCCATGCCAAAATTTTAAGCATAATCTTAAACTCACAGAATGAAGTACAGGAGGCAAAAAAACCTCCAAACACTGCTAATAATCTACTTTGGAATCAGAATACAGATCAGAAGTGCAGGTGAAATGTTATTTGGCCACCTATAGACAAAAAGTGATTAACAAGGAGAGGAGGGGGGGGGAAGTGACACAGAAAAGCAACCAGAAGCCTAACAGTGCTGCTTGACTTTAACCTTCCCAAAGCCTCCTAGAACCCATGGAACATTCATGCCCAAATCTCCAAATATGTACTAAAAACTCAGAGTCCAGCACGATTCTAATTGATATGTATCACATTTACAGCACCCAAAGTGCTTGGCAAAAAACACAAGCAGATTTACTATCTAAATTACATATGAGCACGGTTACGTTGAAGTAAAGCAAGGGCAAGGAAAAGACAGGAAAAGCTGGCAATTAAAGCAGTGCAAGGAAAGTTTCCTATTCCGGAAAATACAGGCAACACAGGCTCACAACTCTTTTGATCTTTAAACCACTATTTAAAAGGAAATGCTGAATTACAAGTGTATTAAGTGTCTGAGTCTCTAATTTTACATGGAACTTGTCCATAAGAAAAGATATGCATCAAAGTAGCTCAGAATTTCTCAGGGGAGAACTACAGAGTGAAATGTAACTGTGCAATGTTTCCATTTATTGAATTTACACGTTAAAAACCTATTTGTTCTAACTAAGAACTGATTTGTACTAGAGCTGTTATACATGCCAAAAATGCACTACATATATACATATATATATATATATATATATATATATATATACACACCCCTTTACAATAGGGATAAAATTGGGTTTACCAGAGAGAGCAACAAGCAGAAAAAAACATCTGGCTTTCCAATTCCATGCTTAGCCTGCAAGACTGGTTTGGCAAAACCAAGGGCTCTTTTCCCAAATAAATTAGGCTTTATCTAGAAGTCATTAAATGCAGTTCTACAACACAAATTATCCAGAGTCACTGCTACCAGTGGAACAAGAAATGCATTTTGAGACAGCTCAAAGCATTGCATGTATTTTATTGACTTATTTCTGTACTGGCAGAAGCAGACACTTTGACTATTCCAACGTTTAATGCTGCCAAAAGGACAGATCATAGCTTGCCATAAGACTGGCCCAAAAAAGCAAAAAGCACTGTCTAACTGAGGATTCCATCTCCTCGCCATTACTTGAGATAAATCATTGTATCTGTTGCAAGGAAGAAAGAGAGGAGAGGAGGGAAAAAGCAGAGAGAAGCAGGCATCATGCAATACTCCTGCTTAGGTAGTCAAAGGTTGGATGGATCCTTGATTTCACCCACCCCCAAACAAAATCAACATATGCCGCTACATATTAAACTGTAGAAGCTTATCACTTAGCATGAAGGACAGAATCTGAGATATTTTTGTGACACCTGAAATTGCAGTTTCTCTCCTGGGGGGCTTGGAGACAATTCAAACTACACTTGGCAAGGCTGCAAACTGACCATTTACTCTACAACAGAGTTGCTGGAAACGTCCACGAATTAACGGATAAGCCCCTCTGCAAGTTCACCGCAACTCAAAGCGTTTCAGTCAAACTTGTGCTCATTACTGCAGGCTAGAGATTTCAGTTCAGGTTTAAACAGATTTTAAGTTCCATCCAAGCAGAAGTCTAAGCAATTACACTGAACTGCTCTGGAGTTGAGCCAACACGGCACAGAAGGTTACACTGCAAGACACCCCCATTACGGTGTGACATTAGCCAAGGTGCCATCTGCCTCTCCAAGTACAAGCGAAGGCTCTGTCAGAGCCAAAGGCTGCCAGCACATCTCACACCTCGTTTACCTGACAACCATCAGATGGAACAGAACAGCTACAAAACCAGCAGTAAGCACGTACTACAGCAGGCACACAATTTAACCACTTGGCAAAGATCTTCAAAACTAGTAGAAACAGAGGGAATGCCATGCAAGCTCTGAACTAGAACCTTATCATCATCCAGTAGTTAGAAAGAGCAGAGAACCTGAACACAGACACCATTTGCTCTATTTTTGTAACAGAGAGACATAAATAAAACGTCAAACAATAAGAGAGGAAACTGGATATTTGTGTCTCAGCTGCCAGAAGAAAGCAAGAAAGCTTAACTTTCAGCTCCATCTTACAGAGGAAGTTCCCTGAAGGATAAAAGAACCGCTGAACAAAGTGAGATGCTGAACCTAGCAGCCCCGTTTTGTCACTCTCATCCTTGCAGCTCACAGAAAAACAGGGACTTGGTGCCAGCCCCTGGCATGGTGACTGGGATCAAGCGCAAAGGAGTCAGGCAGGCTGAGGATAAAAGCAGGAGCCTTGAAAGGCAGCAGCCAGCTCTACAGAAACAAAGCAGCTGGCAGGAGAGGGCGATGGGGAAGAAGCTTGTGTCTGTCTGCTGAGCTGAATGGCAACAGCCTCATCATACACTGCAAAAGATAAGTAGAGTGATAGTTGTACACAAAGAAAACACTCCTATTACTGCTTTTGACAGCCCTATTAATTCAAAGAAGCACTCCCAACAAGACATCTATTCAACTTTCACTCCATGTGTTCCATCTAATGGGAGCCATATTATGTTTCAAACTGAGGGTAATTACCCCTTGAAAATTTTGTGTACAAGAAGAATGAAGGCTTTAATTTTCCGCAGGTGTCTTGGATGCATTCCTTACAAATGCTTTGACCTAAAATGAAGTGCATATTCCTGTTTTACAGGGCTGTTCTCAAATTAGGATGGTTTATATTCGCGGGCCAAGTTGAAGCCATTTATCCCATCCATTGAATAGAGACACGTATAGCATATTCTATCATCACCACAACATAAACAATAACTGCTCCAGGAAAATGAATTAAAACCAAAAGTCTTCTCTTGCTAGTTACTAGAATTCTGTAAATATCAACAGCTCAGAACTTCACAGCACAAGAACAGGAGGCTGCTTCCTCATCTCATAATATGAGGCATTCTTGCACAATTTCCTGAAAGTTTCAGCTCATCAGGAATTACTGAAAGGTTTTTTAAAACAAGTATGTTGCATTCTTGCACATTTCTCATTTTACTAATTACAGACTGAAAAGCCCATTTGTATGAAAAATGTACTTTTTTATGCTTTATTGAAAGACAGCAATGTTTTTATGTTTCAGCCCACCTGAAGCTACACTATTTCAAACATATGTGGCGTCGTCAATCAGATTGCCATCAATTTAGCCAGCAACACTACAAACTGCATCAACTCCTTAATGTACTAACTTCCACGTGAATCAGGACAGCAAACCCTTAACCTCCTTCTTCTTTTGTTTGTTTTTGTTTACTTGGGGTTTTGTAAACAATAATAGAGTAAGTTCTAAAAATGATACAAAACTCACAAAAATACTGTCCTTATGAAAATACTTTTTCTCCATTGCATGTTTTGCTATCTTAAAGTCCTATTTTCAGAACATAAATTACTAATCAGAATTTAAAAGTTTCAATATGACATACAGCCAAGTTTTACGTGGCAGAAGACTAGAATATTTCCTACGTATTTTGTATGATGCCTAATTTTTATTGTTTTTTGAAATAAGAGCTGCTGCTAAACTATTCAAGAAGCTAATTTATATATTCTCAGTTCTTGAATTAGGTAAAAAAAAAAATATCATCCAAAGAACCACGAAAAAATCCCACAAATGAAAGCATGGTTTGGAAGCACAATACAAATTTCCTATCACCAACACTGTTTCTAGGTACGGAGTGAACAAAGCCCAGTCCCTGAAATGCTAAGCTATACTTTCCCTAGGTAGCAACTCCCTGTTTTCACCACAACTGCTGGGAAGTCAGTTTTTTATATAGCTTTTCTTCAGATGCCTCTAGAAAAACAGAGCAGACAAACTACTTGAGGAGCAGCCTGAGTTGTATAGAAATCCCCTCATTTGGCAGGACAAACACCAATAAGAAAAAAAGAAAGCAAACTTTAGCACAATTCACTAGAAATTAGAAGATACTCCACAGACCTGTTCAATCCTACTAATTCAGTGTTTTGCATAGTGATTTTCCCCTTGCATATAAATGTCATGGAGTGTATCATCTCAAAGTGATGCAGATACTGCTATATATCAAGTAATAGATACAAGAAAAAAGCTGTACAAAATGGAGACACTCATAAAGGTATGTCAATCTTCAAGGATATGACACTTCTCTCAGTAACATATAGCTCCTAACAAAATATTTATATTCTTCATGGATAATAGTGAAGTACAGGAAGGATGCTGTAAACCCATAGGTTCAGACTATGCATCTCAAATTCTCAGAAAAAAGTTTCCATGTGAATTAACTGTACATGCTGTCACTCAGGCTGCCAGGGTCCAAGCTGTGGAGGGCAGAGAATTGTGAAGGATTATCCAGCAAAGGAAGTAAGTCCAGAGCTAGAGCTATGGGAAAAGAGATGTACCATGCAGCAAACCAGATTGCAAGAATATGTGTATTTCCTTATTACATGAGGAATGAACAAACCTTTCCAGTCTTTTCCTTTTCCATTCACAAGTGGCCTGTTACTCAAGACATTTTGAAAAGGCTGTTTTTCCACAAGCAAGCTGATCATCTTCAAGCAATTCACTATGCTGAAATCAAATTTCAGTTACTTCTGTTGGAGCTACTCATTGTAACAACAACATATTCTTTAGAAAAAAGGACTAGAATTGGGTCTTGTATACACTACAAACACATGCCCAGAATGGGGCAGGAAGACAAGGGATCTCAACTGTTTTCTTCCATATGCAATTCTCACATTGATTGAAATATTTCCATTTGGACTATACTTTGACTCAAAAACATTCGAAAAGGTTCAGTTTTGACAATCCTTCATGTTCTGACCAAGAAAAAAAAAAAAAAAAACCACACACACACTATTTTATTGTTCCCTGCAATTTTCTGAAGTAATGGATTCTTTTACTGAAGGATATAACATAAGGAACATCTCCTTCACCAAGTCATAGCTTTATTACAGATTAGGAAAATATCCAGAAGGACTTGGAGCCAGTTTGTTCACTCTCCACAGGTGCATTTTCCAGGTTTGCCTGAATTTGGCTTATGATTTAACCAAGGAGAATCCCCTGTATAACATACTCAGGCACTTCTTCCTAGAGTGTTAAATACTTCCCTGCAAAACTAACTTTCCAACTTAGTTGCTCTAAATGTTGGACTTCCATTTTCCTCACTCTTGTACAAGTGATTGAATTGATTTTGCTTAAGCCTTCCAAAAAAAAAAAAAAAAAAAAAAAAATTTGTTTGGCGACAATCCAAAATATAGAACGAATCATCTGCAAAGCTGAATGTTTCACAAGCCATCTGCAAACAGGGATTTATAAGTGGAACCATTTTGTTACCTTAGCCATATAGCAAGAGCCACAATATAACATTCAGAAGGAAGAATTACAGCTGTAAAAATGTTCACAATGAAGTAATAAACTATACAATGTGCCCCTTTTGAATTTCTTTACAAATACAAAACTTTTCATAAAAGGTTAGCTAAGACTCACACATCTTTAGAAGGAATATGGGCCAGTTTATGAAACCGACATAATGCCCCATGAAATGCTGCTTTTTCTTTTTTTCTTCCCCCACTGAACCTGAACTCAAAATAAAAATCATGGGGTGCAGACTCATGTGGATTGAAAGCAAAATTGTTGCACATGAAGCCTTAAGAACAAAAAACACCATGTTTTGCACAGCTCGTTAGGATGACATTATTAGAACTGGGACCACTTAGGAAAATACATCTAGAAGCCAAGAACATTCTTAAACAGGGGATGGGAATACATGCTCCAGTTTGCCTGCAAGCCTTAAACAAGCTTAATTAAAAGTTTCAGAAATGTTAAATAATGTTAATTTGTTGCTCTGGCAAACCGCCCGCTACAGCTCTGCAGACTCTATAAATGAGAGTCTGCAGCAACATTACTGAAACCCCTTCCTGAGCTTGTTAGACTATTCAAGCCTCCTGTGGTTGTGAATTTCTGACTTTTAAAAAGCCCATAAAGTAAAGTTGTAGACAGAGGCAGTGCTATCTCAGGTTTGAAAGGAAGTAAGGCCCAGAGACTTCTTCCTGACAGTGTTTCTGATACAAGACTTTTCAAGAAACAAAGCATCCTGCCTCTCTACAGCAGGATCAAATCCAGATGGCATTTATAAAAAGTACAAAAAATCCTACATGATATGGATGTCTATTCAAGAATTATTTTCAGTTTAATACATACAACAGGACAAGAGGGCATACATGAATATTATAAGAAAAAATCTGATTTGAAGCAGATGTCAGGAAGCCCTGTTGTATGTTAAAAAAAAAATAAATAATAATGAATACTTGCAAAAGCCTAAGAAGCAGATTTCTGCAAGTACAAACACTAGACCCATTCACAAACAATTGAATAGCATATTGGGGTGCAGTCTGGCCAAACAGTCAAAGACTGACACATACTTTAGCTATATTTGGTGCAGCAGCACAGTGTGTTTAAGGGTACACTAAACTGGACCTCATACCTATGACCAGCTATGGATAATGGGCCATTTCAAGTATTTCCTTTATTAGCAGTTGTGGATAGATTTCTAGTTCTAGGATCATATTTGCTACTTGCATTCACTGAACTACAGGTGTGAATGCAGTTTAAGTTAGAGGGCACCCTAGACCACTGATTCATTAAAATTGCTATACATCCATCTTCTCCCTTTCTCTTCCACTTGACCTTCTTAACTATACACACACCTGTAAGCTGCTGAAGTACATTGGAATAAGCTCTAGAAAACTAAAAGAAGGTCCTTTATTGGGCATGTGGGGGAAAAAATAAAAAAAAAAAAAAGTTTAAAAAAGTTTAAAAATAAAAAGGTATGTTATTGCAAATTAAAAAAAAAAAAAAATCTGGACCATTAAAAAAAGCTTTAACACCTAAACCTCAGCCCTCTTTACAGGAAGAATGATTTTAATTTTTTTTCTAAGCCTAGAGAGAAGTACCTTTCACTTAAATCAGATTTATCCTATTTCAGGTGAAAGACATAAGTGCAGATTTAGAAATTTAGGAGAACTAATAAGGAGCAAGGTATACAGTGAATTCTTTTCAAATCTACATCCAGTAGACCCATACACATCAACAACATCCACAGTCACGAATCGCAACTGTAAGAATTTTTATTTTCCATGCTCTGGCTCAGATGCTTTTTAAACTGTATTGGTAGCACACACTCTCCCATATGGTACGGTTCCTTAGCAAACCTATAGAAGAACCAGGGGCCATAGTCCTCATTTAATGGCCTCAGTAATATTTCTCCTGGGGATGAATGTGGCCCAACCAATCACTTCAAAGCAACGCTGCAAACGATTGAACTGAGTGGCAACAGTTTTTCACAGCGTTGCCACATGTAATGTCAGCTTCAAAGTTTCTGGGAAAGTTTCTTTTTGCACACAAAGCAAAAAAATTAACAACGAATTCTCAAGCCCTCTGTAAAACTAATCTTTCATATGTTTATAATTGAAAGAATTTCCAACAATCAAGCTATAACTGAAAGTCACCCAGAACAACTTACTTCTCATCTTTTTCTCATTAATATTCCCCATTCACACCAGAAACAATTTTCTGAGTTCTCAGAATCTCAAAGACTTTATGATTCTGAGATTATGAGAAATGAAATAGGATTTTAGAGCCTGTAAAGATTAGCTATTGAATACTTAAACCTTCTTGCAATTAGCACAGCAGATCACTGACATTTAACCAGGTTCACCTGCAGCAGTTCATTTATAGTTTGAAGGAAAACTGGAATGAAACCATAATGTTTCTTGTACATGTTACTTGTTCACCCCAGAAAATGGAAAATACTAGGCATGTCACAGAGGCAGACATCCAAAAAGGCCTTTTAAAAAGAAAGTCAAAATAACCTTGACAACACATTTAATTTCTCTGTGAAACACAAGTTCTCAAACTACAGATCAGCAAAGAAATATTTGGCATTTGCAGGATTTGGATCTCTGCACTTTAACGTGCCTATATATCCTTCAAATTGAGACACAAAATTGCACAGCATTTACTTGTACTTTGACTGAGACACCCCCGTCTTTCAGATCTGTCCCACTCTATTCCACTTGTCCTAAGAAAGCACAGAATAACTAATATTTGGGAAGAACAAACCATCTTGCAGTCATGCAGGCCCAAGTTATTCACATTTCTTTGGACAGTGATCTCCCTAGGAATTGCATCTTAAGTAAGAGCATAAGGAAAGCCTCTGGCACTTTATAACTGCTTAATATAAAAACCCCATACACTACTTATGTGTAATATATAGTACAGCAATGCATTTCACATCCGAAAGCTGAACCATGGCCGCAAACAGTTAAAAGCGATCTGCACAACCAAAATAAATGTTTTTGTCAGAATACTATCAGGCTTAGTGCCATACATCATGCTTAGTACATGGGAAAGGAAAGCCACCACCGTCATAGTGGATTTTCCAGGTACCATTCAAGTGAATGTGACTGTCCTGTCACTTGACTACACTCCTACAGGCAAATATTTAGATCAGGGCACTGAATACCTTGACTAGTAAAAACCACAGGAGAAGGTAAACACAACTTGCAAGCAAAGGCACATTGCATTTATTTATTTGTTGCCTCTGAGCAGATTTTGCTGGCTATGTATAATCTATTAATATAGACAAGCACTGGTATGGAGCATTTTCTGTACAAGAAAAAAGCTAAAGACTCTTCTATAAGGAAAGCATACAGCTTTGGGGTGAAAAGAATAAATGACAATAAAAATCTTAAGTGCATGGCAATAGTAAATGATAATTCATTGTGCACTGTCTCTTCTGATACAAGAACTGGGAGTAAGAACAAAAGAAGTCAGATTCAAAACAGACAAAAGGAGGGGAGTAGGTTGTTTTGGGGTCTGGGGTTTTGGTTTGGTTTGGTTTTGTGGGTGTTTTACTTTCATTCAAGATGTATTAGACACTCTTGCATTTCTTGCTAAAGGATGTTAGAAATTTACAGGGACCCTTGGAGACACCATATATGTTAATGGATTGCATCTGTATTTTAGGTTATTAAATACACCAACATTGCAGCTGGCAAAGGAAGACCCCTGTCCTGAATTGACTTCCAAAATTATACAGCTCAATTACTATACTGTTTCCCAAAATACTCAAGCTTTCTAGCTTTAAACTTATCTGGTAAATAACACTACAACATGTCTGTTTTGAAATGTTAAGTTTGGTACTATCCATACTGTATCAGATATAAACTACTCAAATTTTCTTGGTACTATTTTTCCTCAATATCTGCTGGGGAGAGAGGCGGAGAAGTCAATCATTAGAGAAACTAGAATTTTCTTACTTCCTGCCACTCTGATCTACACTAAAAATTTTGGTCAATACTGTAATATCCAGTGTTTCCAGACTCAGAAGAAGTTCAAGAAGGTTTATGACTGTTAACAGATAGTGGACAGTGTTGCTTGCAGAAGCCTACAATGTAGTAGGTAAAACACAAAAAACACCCAGAATTTCATAGTCAAGTGTATTCCACAGCATGTGTCAAACCATCCACTGCATACTGTATGACTGACATAACTCCCTGACAAGCATATACTTGTCACCTTTTGAAAGCAGGTGGACTTCAATAGAAGCACAAAACAGAGAGAACAGAAAACTAAGTATGTCACAGAAACTTTCATTACCAGCATCTTACATAATGATTTAAGATAAGTTTTCTGTTCAGCATCTCAGAGCCTCTGCAGCTGCCACAGGAAGGGCTCCCAACTGGGTTTCACAGAACACCCACTGTTACTGGCACCACTCAGTACCAGGACAGTCAGGGCAGTGATGAAGAAGGTGGGGAACCTCGCTCCTTAACCAATGACATTACA
The DNA here is from genome assembly GCF_037038585.1 of Patagioenas fasciata. Classification (NCBI taxonomy): domain Eukaryota; kingdom Metazoa; phylum Chordata; class Aves; order Columbiformes; family Columbidae; genus Patagioenas; species Patagioenas fasciata. The sequence continues at coordinate 67,040,347 of NC_092523.1, read as the reverse complement.
AATGCAGTATTTCATTCTGGCAAAGTTAGTATTTTCCATTGCTTTATTCACGGTTTCTGTAACAACCCCACACTTCTCCCTATGCCAACCCAACAAGCAGGGGACCCGGGCTTGCTGCAGAAGTGTAAGCAGGTGGGTGAAGCTCATCACTCCACCAGCTGGTCAGCTCCAGCAAGAGAGGAGCTGCTCACTGTGCCACTCCAATTTAAACAGTTATGAGTCCCTTAGCCTGTAGGTCTGTATTTACAGTCACTTCCCAGGGTAGAGCACAGGGTCCTGGACCCCAACAGTCTATAGAGTGCATCTTTTACAGGACACCACAACCTTCAGCTAGATTTCTTGTCCATGGTTTTCTCTATCAGATACCAGGGAGGTGGTGTGTCAGCCAGAGGGATGTGCTCAGGAAACCTAAATGCTTGAATGAACTTGAAAACCACTTCCAGAGTCTCTAACGTAGATGTAGCCTCTGACTACGTAGTTGTAGAATGTGTGTGAGGGGATTTTGCTTAGTGGTGATTTGTTGAGTTTGGTTTTGTTTTCTTCCCCTTCCTCAAAAACATCACCAATCCTTAATGCCACTTAAACTAAACCAAAGCCCTGCTTTAGGGATCAAGAAGAATTTCTTCCACTGGGACAGTTTAAAAAAAAAAAAATAAAGCACACACTTCTGTATATCAATTAAACACTAGCAGGGAAGTTTGCAGATGGGGAAACTTACAAATTTGGCAGTCACTAGTTAAGAATTATTCCTTCTACTAATTTATCTATGCTAATTATCTAAATTTTTCTATTCTAATTTCAGTCACCACCCAGTATAACCAAAAGAAAAAAAAAATCTTCTCTCAGAAGTAGGAGAGATACAAGATCTTCCTGGCGGACTTGGAGTTTACAGAAGGAATGAGAGTTAAGGTTTGGAAAACCTGAGCTTCACTCTTTGCTAACCTTTATCACATGAATGTGAAAGGACTCCTGAAGACTGAGCTTGTTGATCTATCATTCATTTTTTCATAAACTCTCCAAATGCTCAGTTCTGGTTCTGAATATTTGTTAAGATTCCACACGAGTCCACAGGACTTACAAAGCCAGTATTCTGTTGACTATCTGCTTCCCTAATGAACAGCAACTAAAACAAATATAAGGTTCAGCAAGTACTTTTGAGATGGCAAAAATCAGGCTCCAGAGAACATTGTTTATAAAAGACCCCAATTTCTCTTCCAGTTCACATTGAAATCCATGAGTCACCTTTTTAATCAAGTATCCATAAATATTTTGCCCAAGTAGCCTACCACTGCTTAAGTAAAACTTAGTTCATTATTCAGTCATATGATCTGGCTTTTATCTAGTATCAGATTTTGTTTCAGACACATATAGAGGTAAAATAAAAATATCATTACCTGAGATTTCCTCACCTATTACTCTGTTTTTCCACTACCTGTACTCTCCACTGTGTCTGCAGTTTGAAGCATAATTTAAGCGTAACTTTGGTCAAGCAACAAAATTAGGGTTTGGTCTATTTTAGGCCATAATCTTTATGTTCCGGCTTTTGCTCAGGTTACAGGCTAAATCCTGTGGGTAAGCTAAAGAAGGCCTATCCTGAGTTATGAGTTATGTGGTAAGAATCCTGTAACTCCATGTGAGACCCATCGGAAATATGCCTGATCTATTAACCTAATAAAATTGTGCTTAAAACCATCCTTTTGTCTGTCTTCAATTACCTGCATGTCTAGATCAGTGCTTTCTTGTCAATGACTCACCATTGTATTTCTCACTCCCTAATACCATGCGGTTTTAGTTTCATCCTATATTTGTCTTCATGTACATTTTTTGTCCTTCTTCTATACACACCTCTTTCTCCTTCACACTTTGCCTTCAGAAGCAAAGCCATTTCTCAACAATACTGGGGTGCTATTGCACGAAGGGTTAGATTTCAGTGAGATGACATGAACAGGAGTTCTATGTGTGCCAGGGTTTTTCCAGATAAAATGTAAACAAAATAGAAAAATGCATCTTGTATGACAACAAGGAAACTCGGCCAAGATTTGAAGACAGTAACCAGAGTACATTCAAGTAAGGAAGAGGCAAAGCTGAGTAACTGTAATATACAGAATCACTGAATGTAGTAAAACAGAAAATATTAATAACTTCAACAAGAGTGATGTGTCACTTCCAGCTACTGGACTTCTGATCTACACAAATAGTATGAAGAACATCCCTACAGATAAAGGCATCTGGATGTAGTCTGAGATTTCAAGATCGAAAAGAAACTCTCTCTGCTTCATAAAGAAGCAAAGAAATACAGCACCAAGCTCCATGTGGAAACCAATTTTTTTTTCAGCAAAACTGAAAAAAATTAGTTGTCTTAAATCCAGCTCACAACATGCACAGAACTTACTAAGAAAAAGTAACTTCTTGTTATACACTGGTTAGAACTTATAAGCATTCTTTGGAAGTGGATACCATCAGTCCATTTTAACATCCAGACCGGGGTAGACAGAGGCATCACTTTCTGGTATGTATCTAGGATCATCTGATCTCTTTCAGAACATCAGATTACACATCTTTATCTTTTGTTAGATAGGAAAGCTGACAAAGAACTCATTTTTCCTTTTTAAGAAACATGGTGAAGTAACTGAGTAGCTCCAGACTTTAAGTAGTTTCTGAGAGCGCCTCACACCCAATGCCCAGAAGCAACCAGGAACACCACGGAGCTAGAGTCACCATGGGATGCAGCTACTGCATCCCCAGATCAGCTGTCTCAGTGCTGACCACTAATTCAGGATCTCGCCATTATAGAAATGTTTCAAAATATCCATGAACATCACATGCAGAATTTTGTTCACCTCTGACCCTAGGTTCAGGTTCACTAAAGTCCAACCCATGCCTGCTCTTCAGACACATCCAGGCTTCTACAAGAGTATCACCCTGACACCAAACTGAAAACCGTCTTGATTGCACTCCTTGGAAAAGTTAGATTTATGACTTGGAGTCCTTGAGACAACATACATCCCTGGCCTCCTGTGCATTCATGCCTTGTAAGCCACCTTCACCATGAAGACTGTAGCTAGCTAATTTACATCCTCAATACAAAATCAGATTATTTGTAAATTAGGTTATGTTATGTAGTGTATATGAAACATTATGCTAGTTACACCTTTCTTTCCTTACTTTCTAGCTATTTTTCTCATACACATGATTCCACATGCATAAGAGGGACTCAAAACCCTACCCAGGTTTCAGTGTCCCAAGTAAATTGCTAAATTCTACTTTCTCATGAAAAATTCTGAAATGTTAGGTTGTCAAATCCAGTACGGTAAACATGGCTATCAGCACAAAGTTGCATTCAAGCTAGAGTAATATGGCAGAGCCTGGACTTATATTTCTGATATGTAACTAAAATATAGTTCAGGTTTATTTGTTTGTTTTTTTCCCCTTTTAAAGTCTTCTCCCAGGACTTTACTGTGCCCTTGAACACTTAAAGAGAACTGTAAGTAATGAAATATTACGTAGTTCCTACATGTGTAAAAATAAAGTAGATGTCACAGCAAAATGTAAACACATACAAAAAAAAATATATTTACTTAAACAACCCTTTCCTTATAAACACAGTAATAAACACATAGGCAGTCTCATACACTTAGAGAAAAAATTGCTACTGGGGTCAGTTAATTATGAGTTTGAAAATAACTGTGTATTTCCAAATGTCAATCAAAAGTTTAAAACTGCAGCCAATGACATTATTTGCCTCTTAATGTAACAGACAACATGTCTGCGGTTTCTGTACAACCGGCAGGGCATCCTGGCATCCTAGTGAGAGATTCCTACGGAAGGAGAGGAGTTGAAGGAACACAGCTGTTGTCACAGGGGAAAAGTCACTGACTGAGATTTCAGTGCTCTTTTGTTTTACGCTATACTTCTGAATGGAAATCACACACACCAAAGCATTCACTCTCAAACCACTATCACTGTCACTTCCAAAAGCCACATGTCTTGGGAAATCCAGAGGGTTAAAATAATACTAGATTACACCTTTGTTCTAATCAAAAGCATCAGATCTTTCAGAGCCATAGCAGCTTATGAATGAGAAGTCTGAATTCTATGCCAAAAGCAGTTATTAAAGATGAAAAAACTGTTTACTTGAATTTGAAAATATAGTGTGATGAAATTTTTGTCTCTGTATAATGTGCTATAGCTGATTACTCCCACATAATGCTCAAGCCTGTTGGTGAATGAAAAGAATAAGTAAACTGGAAAATAGATCAAAATTCTTATTGAGATAATACTTCTATTTGGAATCCTAACAATCTAAAATATTTGAGGAATAGAGGGGAAACACACACAAAACGAGTAAGTCAGGGAAAATCATTATCCTACTCTTATTACTGTTCATTTGAAGCACAAAATCTGTATGTAAGCTTTTCTATGGCTCAGTTTTTCCTGCAAAATGGAAAAGTAATTCCCTTTCACTCAAAAGGAGATCTACTTTTGTATTGTGTTTGCATATGTGATGGAATAATCAGAGTTTCAAGAGGAGACACAGCAAGAGACGACCTATGAAGTATATCTCTATGTATGACCCTGAGAAAAGGTTCTTTGATAATTTTGTAGTGAATGAGGCATAGACTCTTGATAAGGTGCGATGAGAGACATTTATTACAAACTCAGGCTTGCATTTATACTTGCTATGATGCTTGCTCAAGCATTCGCTGATTTACTAAGTTACTCATTACATAAGCGATATATTTTGTGTTCCCACCAAAGTTACTACCATAAAAGCATTTATTGGTCTATCACAACTTACCCCTCTGTCCTTGATGTATCAATCCTTTATCAATCCACCTGTCTTCGATATAGCAAGTAGCGTACAGTTCTTGCTCCTTGTATTTTTCCACCAAAGCTTGTTCTCATGCTGTCAACTCCCGTAGTTTCTCACAGGCCCGATGTCAGAATACTGCCACATTGTTTGGTCTCACTTCCATGCAAACTTCACACTACATAATACAGGCTATAAGAGGTGGAGTTCTCCATCTATTTCTTCCATCAGGAAGAAATTAGCATTTCAAACAGAGGTGGCAGCCATTAATCTTGCTAACAACCGAATTTGTCGCAAATGTACTTTGTCCTCAGTTTCTGCACTAAAGGGAAACAATATATCTTCCCAGAAACAACAATCTTCATGACCTTGAAAGGTATATGGTGCGAAAGATACATAATGTAAAAATATTTACAACTTCTGAACAAGAGGCCTTCTAAACTTCAAAACCAACAGAGTAGTTTTTAGCATGCTCAAGTTCCAAGTAGCCCTTACAGCATTTGCTCTTCTGAGTTTTGAGTTGTAGGCATTTCAGGGCTGAACTCAGGTCAGAGACCTGCAACAGAAGACAGTCATGCTACACAGTCATTACGCTGAGCACTGTAAATCCATTTGAAAAGGCATACAAGATTAATTAAAATGCCTTACACATTTTTCAAAAATCTGTAACAGTAAAAATCATATGTTTAGAAGCAATAGCTTTAAGACTGTAAGGAAGCTTTCCAGTAGATATAGATGCTTTGAAAGACCAATTTTTTGCTCTTTCACAAGCTTCCAAGAAATTATTCCCTTTGTATTGATAAGCTTTCATCTGTTGAGGCCATGATGGATTTGTCCCTATGGAAAGCCTAAACTCAACACCTTCATCTCTAACAGAACTTGGGAAAGCACAAAGCCTTGACTGAATTTCATGTACAGAAATTATTATGAACATAAACCATGACAAAGTGTTCAATGGTTCATCTAAAGACAGATTTCACACTTTTGTGTGAAATGAGAACAAGATTATGCAATCTAAGATTGGATATCAGGAAAAAATTCTTCACGGAAAGGGTTGTCGGGCATTGGAAGAGGCTGCCCAGGGAAGTGGAGGAGTTACCATCCCTGGACGTTCTTAAAAGGCATTTAGATTAGGTTCTTAGGCATATGGTTTAGTGCTAGAGTTGGGTTATGGTTGAACCCAATGATCTTGAGGGTCTCTTCCAACTGAAATGATTCTATGTCACAAGTAACAAATAAAATATGGCATAGCATGCACTAGCTTCATAAGACACTGATGGTGCTCAAACCAAATTTCAGAGCATCTTCTGAGCTTAGTAAGTTTGGAGTTTGAGCAGAAACAGACAATTTCACAGCCAATTACAAAAACTAGCTTTATGGAATTTAACCACTGTGACCAAGGTAAAGTCAATTGTAGCAACTTTCTGGAGAAAAAGTTTTTCCAAATGATGCACAAGAATTTCTCACACAAATGCCAGACTTTACATCTAAATTCTTTTGTGTTTTTTCAGTTTGGTTGGTCTTTCAGGTCAATAACCCTAAAATAGTACAGATACCTCATTTCTGTGCCATAATATAAAACACAATGTTATGATTTAATAAGAACAGTATTAAGAATCAGCCTAGCCACACGAGAGTTTATAATGGATTTCACATCATAATACCAGCATCCTCAAGATCACAGTATTTCGGCTCCACGCAACATTGAAATCTGCAACAGATTCATCTCTGAATCATATTCCTCCTTGCTGTAATACCTAAATCCTGAGCGCTCTATAGCATTCTTCTTTAAACACCACGAAAAATTATCCAACTCAAGACAATCTGTTCCAAAATAAGGTCCAGTTGCTCACTGCATAAAAATCACAAGGCTCGCTGGCAAAGTTACTGGACAGGAAGGCAGAAAGATGAGACTGCTTTCTTAGAGTGGTCCTTAATGAGCAACATCATGGGTTTCATGAAGCTCACCACCTAGGTCAACTAATAATGGTGCTTCCTCTGCTTCAGAGAGGTTGCGAAATCCATAGTTGACACAGTCTGAAGGAATTAACTACTTTTTACAATCATGAGTTCTTCTGAAACAAAAAATCTGGTATGAACACATTTTGCAGCATCCTCACCAGGGTAGCAAGCATTAGGTTCAACGTATCAGCAGCCATCTGATTCAATTAAGATATGTCAATAGGGCCATTTTATGCAAATTTATGTCATAGTACAGAGTTGGAGCACAGTCATCCATGATGGAGTAGAAATCCAGAAGAACTCTCTGAATAGTGAATCTCCACAATACATAAGAAAATTTTTAAAAGTGAATACCCACTGTGACCAGCAAACAGAAACCAAGGACTAGCTTTGTGGTAGGAGGCTTTACATGTACACAGAATACTTATGAAGAACAGTCTGAGATTTTACAGCCAACATTGAAACCTGCAGCAAATGTCCTCTTCCTCCATTTCAGACTGGGACTATTTACATTATTTTTATTCTGCAATGCAGCAGGCTAGGAATGTCGTGAATTCCAATGCCTACTCAGCTACCCAATAACACAGATGGTGCCAGATTTTTCTTGAAAGTACCAAAAGCAAAAGGCTGAGTGGCAACAGACACAAACTGCAGAAGGAAAGAGTTCCTCACAACAAGGGTGACCAAACACTGCAGTAAGCTGCCTAGAAAGGCTGTGGGAACTCCATCCTTCAGGACTTTCAAAACTCAATTGGACAAGGCCCTGAACTGATTGGTTTCACTTTGAGCAGGGCAGTTGGACTACAGAACTCCCAGGCATCCTTAGAGACCTAAATTATTCAATGGCTGTTACATATAAGCACTTAATACAACTCATTTGACAGGTAGAAACTTCAACAGTCATATTAACACTACCATATTAATTGGCAGGTTCCAACCTCAGTGTAAGTGAAGCACTAGTATTTTGAACTTCTTATAATTATTTAAACAAAGCAGCTATCATTAAGAGTGAAACTGTTTAAGAAACCACAGAAAATGTTCTAGTACATTCCCATTACTGAAATTCGGTACATACCACACCTCCTAGCTTAGCCCTTAAATATGAATCTCTTTTAAATTTAACTAAATACAATAAATTGTCAGAACAGCCCTTCTGTTAGAAAAGCCAAAATCCAGGCTGCTCTTCTGTTACCTTCTCAAATGGAATAGCATCCTTTTGTGAAATGTAAGTAAAACAATGTATGAGGGATATACATTCCATTGTTTTCCTAACAGCACCCAGAAAATGAAACAAGTTAATTTACATTAAATAAACTTTCCTTTCCAAGAACATCTGAACAGCTATCCTGGGTTTCACTAATTTCACTGTGTACTTTACAAGTAACATTAGCATGCTTTTGGGACAGAGGCTGTGAGATACATACTGAAGAAAAAAACAAAGCCGAAGCAGGAAGGATGGATGCTACAAGTAGGGCCTGATGAACTGTGCACTCTGCTCTCTGGAATACAATTTTGTAGCCACTGCAATTTAGCACTGCTTTGAGGAGAGATGAACCTAAGCTATAAAAGTTTTAACAGGATGTCTTAAAAAGAGCAAAATCAAAGCTTTAGTCTTAAGAAAAGGCCTTTCTGCCAAGCTTGGATGTTGCTTCCCAAAGTCCAAGGGTTAAAATTAATGATTTTAAAATCCCAAGTAATCCCTACATCCTTAGACGTTTCAAGATTTGAAAAGGCATTGAAAGTTGACATGATAAAGATCACAAAAAAAAAAAAATATTTAACACTAATTTTCTTCCTTGTTCCTCACCACCATTCATTTGCTTTAGTAAAAAGACTATGCAGTGATTTAAAGAAACTTTACAGATAACAGACTGCCTTCTCTGAGTGCAAGAGGAGTAAGAGGAATACTCCATCCCACAGAACAGAGAACAAGGCAGTTTGGCTACAAGTATGTCCCTGCCTCACTCCAGCTAACACAGAACACAACCAGGTCTGCTGAATTTCCCGAATCAAAGACAGAAATGGTAAACTCCTATTTTTCTTCAAGAAGCAAAAGAACTATATTAACTTGTATTTTGAGTTTTCTTACTGTGCCCATGAACAAAATAATCTCAAAATGGTAGCAAGAAAGAGAATGAGCTACCCCTCAGCCTACACCAAGGGCTGGGGAAGGACTGGGGGTTCCCTGGGCTCCACATTTTTGGTCCCCTACCCTGATTGCTCCCAGCCTGGCTCAGAGGCCTCAGCTCCAACAGCTCTGGCTGTGCCTCCTTGCTTGCAGCCGGCTCCCATTAGCTAGTCCTGCCTCCTTTTATCACAAGGGAGTTCTGCAAATGCTGGGCTGTGGCTCTGCCTGTGTTTGAGGCTTTCCAGCTGCTCACCACAAAGGCCATAGCCAGGGCAGTTATAATGGCTGAGATGCAATTTAGAGTGTTCTCAATCTGCCAGATATCAAGCTCCTAGTGATCAGTGAGGGCAGTCACCCTGTCACTTATTTTAAGAGTCTGTCCTTCATTTCATTCATTACTGACAAAAGGGAAAGCTCAAAGACAAAAATAAGACTTTGCAGAAGAGTATTAACCAATGTTGCATTGTCTACATTGACCACACTGAATTCCACAACTGAAATAAAAATCAGGCATGAAACTCCACATTTGAGACTTTGGCTGCTAACACAGGATATTACACCAGGTGCTTGTAACTCGGTACTAGAATACAAGGCAAGGAGAAAATTCCTGAAAAGGTTTGTTATTGTAAACAGCAAAGGCTTGCTACATGGGCATTACTACAAAGGCTTGGCAAGTACTGTGTTCAAGGCAGGTCTCTGAAAGAGAGCAGCAAGCCACCTCCTTCACGAAGGGTGTAGAGGTTTCTGGGTAAAGACTGTTTCAAAACTCCCTGAAAAACTGCATCCAAGACCTGCTGCCCGTAAGCAGCAGGAGGCTCAGTCCCAGATGGCTGGTTGGTAGGGGCTCCCGACTCCTGCAAATGGGTAACGGGATTCAAAGGCATGTAGGTGAACTGGAAATGAAACTGGGGTCCTTCTCAGTGCTGGGAAGAACCTGGGGAGAGGTGTTAAGGGGAATTTTTTTTTTTTTTTTCTGTAAATAACTGGGAAGGAAGCTCCTTTAAGACACTGCTACTTGAAAACTCCTCAGCTGTCAGCCTGCTCAGGGTGCAGCAAACAAATGTCTGAGTACAGTATGTCCAGGAGGCAGCGATCAGACCCAAACAAACTAAAACACACATTCACTTTGCAGATTTTTTTTCTTTTCCCTTCAACCTACACAGAACCTGAACAGGAATTTTCCTTGAAATCAAATGAAAACTCAACTGGAATTTAGTCACAGCTAGATTTGAAACAGGAGGCATACCTTGACCAGAGATGGTGTCTCACAGGAGCGGATCAGTCAGAACAACTCGCTCAGAGCTGCTCACACCTTCACACCGGTTTGAAGTATGAATCCTCTGTGTTCTCACAGTGTAATCATGATGAATGCTTGACCATTGCAGTAACTGAAACAACAAAAGACATGCATTCATTTAAAAATAAATAGTTTTGCTTTCCAGGAGGAAAATGGAGAAAAAACTTTAGTAGGACCAGTAAGGTTAATTATAACTCTCATAAAGGTAGTTGGAACTGTCAAAGGCTTTAGTGCAATCCACACAGAGTCTTTAGCTGCTCACGCCTGACTGCCAGATGTATGGCAGCAAGAAAATGGAAGAGATCATAAAAGTAATTCTACCACGACTTCTAAAACCAAAGCACTAAAAGTTATTTTCTTTCTAAGAAATTAGAAGGGAAAATGCAGGCTGGCTGCTGCAGAAGCAAGAAAACATACCACAGTATTATCTTTACTCATTTTTATAGTGCATCCAGTTGTGGTAGCAGCAAATTAACATTGTTTTCCAAAAGACATTCACAACTGTAGTATCTCTTGGGACAGGAAAAGTTTTGTATACGCCTATAACGTGCTAGCTACTACTTCACTTGAGAAAACAAAGATCTGGTTAAAATTAGCTTAATTTTCTCTGTGGCCACAATGGCCTCTGAACATAGAAATATTTGAATATTTCCAAACTCTGTTGCCAAATATTGAAAAGTCTGCTTGATTGTTCTCAAAGTAATAATGAATTACTTTGACAGTATTTGAAATGTGAAATACATATTAGAATTGAGCATTTTGAGAATTGATAACTTTTTAGTTGGTGTTAAAAATCAATTTTGAGAGACAAGACTACCTAGAGACAAGACAAAACACAGTACAAAGATATCACTTGATATTGAACAGTATTTAACAAATGTATTAGCCCTTCTTTCTCACCTGCCAGAACAGTTTCAGAATCACAAAATATTTCATGGTGTCATCTCTGAGTGCACAGACCCTGCACGATCATTATCAGTATACCTTTATTGACATGACTTAAAATTATGCTTCAACTACTAGAAGTTACTCCAACAGGTTAGAGAAGGATTGAAACGTGTAAGCTTTAAAATAATTGAAAATTGTTGTACTGGAGAGGAACTGAGTATTCCTTCTATTCCTTTCACAGTGTGTACAGAAGTATCTTTAATACAGTCAAACATTCTAATATTGTTTACAATAAAATGCCTTCACTGAAAAGGAAGTCACCAAAACAAATCAACAAAATTGACACAAAATATAACTTATAAACACAGTATGATAAAGCAGAAAGTAGGCAGGTTTTTTTCACTGTAGATATTAAACCTGAAGAATCTAAAGAATTTTTTTTACCCAAACTGCACCTTCACCTGATCACCCGATTTCATCTTCCTCTCCCCAGCCTTTTTTTTTTTTTTTTTAGGAAAGAAACTGTTATGGAAGGACTAAAATTCATCAAAAGACTGCAGTTTTGTTTTATGAGGAAAGGTTCACCAGCACTTGCTCTTCCATGAGATAACAACTTAGGAGTTTTGAATCAGAAAATACTTGACAGTTCTCTCTTCTAACACCAATTCTCTCAATTTTCCTCCTTTTGTGTTTGCTTTGTTCTGTTTTTTATTGGTTTGGTTTGGGGTTTTTTGTTGTTTTGGGGTTTTTGTTTGTTGGTTTGTTTTTTGGGGGGTTTGTTTGTTTGGGACTTGGTGGGGTTTTTGCTTTGTTTTTTGTTTTGTTGTTTTTTTGTTTGGTTTTGTGTTTGGGGGCTTTTGGTTGGTTGGTTGTTGTTTGGTTTTTTTTTTATTTTTTCTTTAAGATGCATCGATCCATCTCTCTAAAATGCAGCTGTGGAAATATTCCTTTCCTTGTCCAAGCATATTCTAGACAGATTACCGAGTCTGGCTGAGTTTCAAACTACAGGTAGCCTCACAAGTGCATGTTCAGGCGTGTAAAACAATGCACTGAAGTGTTACAGTTGATTAATGAGCTTTAACTAAGATTACATTGATGTTTGTAATATTTGCATTGCATATTCTAAGGAAGTTAAAATGTACAATTAAAAATGCACTACATCATGTAAGGTTCCTTTAATGCAGATCTTAAAATAAAAAAACTGCTGCTTATTTTTCTGATGCATATCGTTATGATTATTCGACAGAGATGATCAGAAGTTTGAAAGAGAGACATGGACAACACCCATAATGTTCATATGTGCAGTCTTTAACAAGATGCTGTGGTAGAAATAACAGCTACAGAATAGAGTGTGAACTAAAATCAACACAATAAAATGTCATGATAGCAAGGTAAGACTGTGTGCAACCTATAATACGCACATTGGTGCTAGAGGGGTTAGTGCATAAACAGCTAACACAGCTCTATTGTCAAGTACCAGTTTCACAAGTTCTGCCAAGTTTGAGCCCAGAGCTCCAAGGCAAGAGCAGAGACCTGACTAATGCACCCTAAATCTCCACCATTTTTCATAAAAACTAGGATATGGCAAAGTAGAAAAGGAGGAGGAGAATGGCACATGCAGCCTTTCCTTGTCCCATGGGAAGCTGAGGCGTGAGCAACGTAACTCCAGGTCACATAGTGACTGCCACGGCAGTATATTCAGCCAAACATCTACACACAAGAGAAAAAGTCATAAGGATTTTATTTTCAGACTAATATAATTTCAGCCTAATCTAATTTCAGTCTAATCTAATTCAGTATTCTTGAATGCCTCTTTTTCTTGCATACTTGATGCCTGAATCCTCCCTGTTTATCTTTTATACCACAGCCACCATCTCAAGGCAGTACAGGAAGTGATGGTTACCAGCATCAGCTGTTCTCTCTGTCTATAGTGTCACAGCAAGGACTGAAACCAGCATATTAAGTCCCTCTTCATTATAAAACACACTGAAACTAATTTAGTTTATATGATGCAGGTCACTGCAAAGTAGACAGACTTCATGAAGTTGTATTAGAGCAAATGATCTGCAGATTAGGAGAATAATCATGCTACCAATGCATGTGTGAAACATATTTTCAGTACAGTTAAGTGTTTTCATGTTCTACATTTCTTTGATTAGCATTTATTTATGATTCATTTTTGGTACTGTTTCAAAGACTGTTATTCTTGTGCCCCACCACTTCGGTGTAGTTCAAGGTTATTAACTGTTGTGACAAAAATCATAGAACAGTTTGGGTTGGAAGAGACCTTTCGAGATCATCTAGTCCAACCCCTGCCATAAGCAGGGACATCTTCAACTAGATCAGGTTGCTCAGAGCCCCCATCCAGCCTGGTCTTGAATGTCTCCAGGGATGGGGCATCTACCACCTCTCTGGGCAACCTGGGCCAGTGTTTCACCACCCTCATCGTAAAAAATGTCTTCCTTCTACCCAGTCTGAATCTCCCCTCCTTTAGTTTTAAACCATTACCCCTTGTCCTATCGCAACTGCTAAAAAGTCTGTCCCCATCTTGCTTATAGGTCCTTTTAAGTACTGAAAGGCTGCTTTCTCTAGTCTGAAAAATACCCATCAGTTTTATGTTATCAGTCAAATGATCTATACCATGAGTTACGAACATACTGAGAGTAAACTCAATGAGATGCAATCGTTCTTCTCTGCTAACCATATTCATTAATCCTCATTCATACCTTGACACTTTCACAGGGACAGATGTGTGAAGAAATACAACTCAGGATATAGTCAACAAAGTAGACTACTGAAACAACCTACAGAGTATGTATTGTTTTGTTTTCCACAGTCATTTGACTTCAAAAATAATCTGAAATTAAAGCCTGGAAATAAGCAAAAAGAGTTACAGCTACTACATATATGCTTCACGTACTATGACCCTATGTAAGTCCTATCTGCATTCAGTTTTAACATCACCTACTTGCATCTGCATTAAATCTCAACTTTAAAAAAAATGCACAGGGCAAGTCTTCAAAAAGCAAGTGTTCTAAATTCTGGTTGATGAGAATCTCAAGAGATTCAGGTTGGGACAACATCTTTGAGGTTGCGCTTCTTTCCACATGGAACGTGCTCACTTTCCTCTACCTTATTTCTCATAAGGATCCCTAGCTCCCTCCTATTTTGAACTGCTATTTAAGGGCCCAAGACTGCCTCTCTATTACCTCTTAGTAAACTCAGACGCTTTGCCAATTGATCTCACACCTTCATCCATTTAGTATTTCCAAGTTCAGACACATCGAACATCCCAAACAGGTAACATTCAGTATTCACCTAGAAGTTTGTTCTACTGCAGATGTCTAATGAATTCCATATCAAAATCCCCTATTAAAACTGTAATGCACAGACTTGTCCATTCCAAAATATCTTCCAAATAAATAAAAAATAATAAAAAAAACAACAATCGACACCACACACAACCTCATTTCATTTACGCTTGGGAATGAACCTGCCCTGAAAGGCAGATTGATTCAATTATTTACTAACTGCCTTTTGTAATTTTTATGACTGATCTCCCAAATATCTGGTTTATGTTCCAAGGGGTGGAGTAGAAAACAAGCCTGTAGTGTATTATATCATGTATAAATGAGGGCAAACACGGAAGTGGATGAAATGAGTTTGGAAGACCTGAATCATAGTCAGTTTAGGAAGTATTTCTTTCTCCCAAGCAGGCTGTTTATTTAAAATACTTTTTCAGGCAAAGATATGACATGGTTTCTAAGGAAGTTTACAACTAAAGGCAACTGAGAAGACACAATAAATCTGTTTGCTACTCATCAGTGTTTCTAGTCAGTGAGAGGAGACAGTTATGCTGCTATGGGAAACATACAATAGTACACAGAGGGGGAGATGTCACACTGCCTGAAACCCTTATCAGCCTGGTCTTCTCTAGTCTGCCTACATGACTGCTAAGTAATCAAAGTTACAGCAATTGGGAGACACACCCCAAAGCCACAGAACCTATAATGGGGGGTTCCTCATCTAGATCTCTTGCTCTTTACAGCTGTAAAAGAGTAAAGTCACCAAATATTATATAATTAGCCATGTTAGATACATGGTTAATGGAACTCAAAGGAGGCAGAATAGACCTTTCTGTAACATCCCAACATGCCCCATTGCTAAGGGACTCAGATTTCCTCAACTCATTCTGAAATCCTAACATTTTGGACTCCTCAGTGTCAGCAGATATCAGAGGTATCCCCTCTCACCATCCACTGTCAAAAAATATTGTGCTCTGAGATTCTGAAATATAGATCTGCCAGAGGCAATCCATACATTCAGTATCTCCAGGTTTACCCTACTGCAGCTAATATCTAGAAATAGGGCTGCTCAGTGAGGCACTCCTGCTCTTTCCTTCTGTTTCAGTTTCTCCCCTAGGTAATTCCTGGCCACCACCAGCAAAGCCTTGATACTTCATCAATTCCCAAATTCTGCCTCAATATTTAAAAGACCCATTCATTTGTCCTGTTTGAACAGAGATCACTTTTCCTTCTATTGGCCCGATCTTTTATCCAGAATACACTGAGCAACACACCTTCAACCAGCTGAATGAGCTTCATGCCTACAGGATACAAGACTTCACACAGTTATTTTGGAGAACGAAGGCAAGCAACAGAAGAGGAAAAGTGAATTATTCCACTTAGGTGAACAGGGGGAATTTACATCCACAAAACAATTCAGCTAAGCCAACATTTCAGTATAATAAAAACTTAAAACCTCAGATATTAGTTTTGGGCTGGTCTGTTTGCATGGTCAAAAATAATGCAGTGCTCCAAAGAGTTTACAGTTTAATAAAGTAAAGTGTTCATGGCTAGCAGCACAAACAATTTGACATATTCAGACTTAGATGCCCAGATCCTGAAATTACACTTCTCAGGAGAACTTGAAATGTTGTGCATATATTATTAAACTGTTATAAAGGCAGGGAAAGCATTGTGGAAGTACTTACTAATTTACAGAGTGGTCACAGTAAGAAAATCACACTCTAGTGTACAATTACTAATGATGAAAGCCCTTGATCACAATAGTGAACACATTAAGAGCCACTGTACCTTACCCTAATCAAGACATCTTCCTCATTATCTCTCTTAAATAGGAATTATTTTAATCAAATTACAGCTTATGATTGATTTAAAATAAGAGACCTAGTAAAGGTTAAGCATGTTATAATGGGATCATGCATTAATTCTACAGCAGCTTAGTTTGCTGCTTAGCTCTCTGCTCATTTTGTTTTAGTAAAAGCAACTGGATTGAGCCGAACCTTCTGATGAGGGAGACAGCAACATCAGCTCTCTCCTGAGCCAGCGCATCACCACAGCTAAAGCCGCTCAGGCTGAGGCTGAGGATCCTCCAAGCCCTTCTCAGACGTTACTGTCACAGCTATGCTTTATTACATCTGCCAGGTCAATAATAAAACCTCTCAGAGTTAAGCTTTGGGGTTTTTTGAGAAGGTGTTCTGTTGTTTTGGAGTTTTTTTCTAAATCTTCATAAATCCTCAAAAACCCTTATAATAGGGTTAAATGGGAAATCAAGCAGTTACTAAATCTTATCTTATTTGTATAATTCTGGTTTAGATTAAGAAACAAAAAAAAGCTGCTGGTGAATTTCTTTTCCCTGAACATCTGTCACAACAGACCTACAGGATCTTACGCCTTGCTAACCAAACTAATTCCAGGTAAAGTTACATTTATAAGATTTTTTTTTTTTTGCCTTGCTTGACTTTTTTTTTTTTAGTTAGTTCTGGTTCTGGACTTTATTGGTTTTTTTGTTTTTGTATTTTTTTTTAACTATACATTTAAGTAGTGGATGGAAGAGCATTCAGTTGAATTAGGTCACCTGGTCTGAGCAAAAGCAGCCAGCCAAGAAGAAACAATTCCTACACAAACCCCACGTATAGCAATGCAAACACTACACATGCACCTTTGGGGCTACATTTCATGACATTCTGGCTACTGTAACATCTTACATACAAATAAAAAACGTGATTTTACTAAAACTCCTTTGTTCTTGGCCTATGGCTACATACTTCAGTTACGTGTTGACCAATACCTTCAGCTACTTCTATTTCATGCTACTTTGAGGCCTGATCTTTTATGGAAACTGCTGTTAATTATATGGTAGACCAAGGCAATTAGAGCAGTTTAACTGGAATTTCACCAGAATTTCACAGAAGGGAAACAGGCTGTTTACAGTTAATGAGGTACTTTATACAAAAATAACAAAACCTGAGAGATAACCTCCTGAATTTTTAAAAGTATTTTCTAAAGCATAACTTTGGTTTATTAATTTATTTTTTCCTTACATACCACATAATGTTATGTGGCTGAACATAGTGAACACAGGCTTGAATAAATTAGTTCAAGTCAAGTACCACGGGCTCCGTTTTTCTACTCATTTCCTTAAGCAATCTGCAGGCCTCAAGAGTTACTGCGGCCCAAGCCAAGAACAAAACCAAAGGAAACAAGGCTCTGTAATGAACTTAAATGTATAACCTCTGCACCACCTAGTGCTCGCTGTAACAAGCAGTCTTAATACCATAACAAGGATTGCCCCCAGTCACGTTAGCTCCATTTAACACGTACCATGTAGACTGGCAGCCTAGCTTTCCAAAACATCTCTCAGAAAATAAAAAGTTTTAGTCTTCTGTCCTCACAGATGTAATAAATGTTTTCCCCTACTCCAAAAAAAAGAAAAAAAGTCATGTTCAACAGAAATAAAACTATTAGTTAAATAACTGAAGGAAACAAATGAGCTAATGTTGGTTTAAACTAATTTCCTTAGATCTTCTGATAGAAAACAAACTTTTTTGCAAGTAACTAAAACAGGAGACATCATCTCCGACAGGTTTGTGCTGCATATCAAATTGCAACAGGAACTCAAAGAATACATTTCCCAATTTAACAAAATACCATGTATTTTGGTGACCTGTCAATTTCGTCAAAAAGAAAAGAATGTGCAGCCTCCCTCTGGAAGAAGATTCATAGACAACGTCACCCTAGAACATTTCTACATTTCCGTCTCAGAAAAGATCCTCATATGCAGAGTCCCCAAGTCAAGGTTTTTTTCTAAAGGAAATATATTTAAAATCTAGAAAATACTAAGAACTGTAAACTTGAACCATACTATAACCAATAGCATACAGAAGTGATTCTTTATTTTTTCAGGAAAACCATATTTTAAAATATAAGATGCTTTCAGCTTTGAGTCACTGTATGCAAATTCACTGCTTCTAGCATGCACCTCTGAGGCATTTCTGTTACTTTGGGATTTCTAGTTACCTATTTTTCAATTTATTACTCATGAAGAATGTGGAACAAACTATCAAGGGAAGCAATGGAGGCATCCCTGAATGGGCTTCACGTCAAGTCTGGATTCCATTTAACTCGATATAAGTTCTTAAACACAAAATATAAATACCAAGTGTACGTTAATTGTTTTGGAAGAACAGGACTCACAAAACATCAACCTTTGCCTTGAACTTTATTCATGTGATTTCATATATCACAGTACCCAGTCTTCAGATGAAAACAACACTCTGCTACTATTCCTCCACATTCTTTTCCAAGTTATCAAACTGAAGGGTCATATATTAAGGTATTTTGATATCTCTCAACTTCTTTTAGTCATCAACATAAGGGATCTGAGGCACAGTAATGTATTTAACCTACAAACCAGAATACAAGGCAAGCAGAGTATGGATGTAGTGTTTAACTCTGATTGGTAAAACTGAATTCAGCTGTAGTTTCACCCCAAATGAGAATTTAAACTCCAGAATTCAGAACTTCTGCTTCATTTCTCAAACTTGTTCCCTCTCAGTTTTTCATGCTTTATTTCATTTTCCCAGAATAAAAAAGGTATAAAAAAATTTGAGGGTTTTTTCAGCTTTTAAGCCTGACTGCTGCTAAACATATCCAAAACGTTAACAGATATAAAACTGCAGGTGTCAGAAATGGAAGGGACAAGTCAGATCTCTGCCAGGGGAGGTTTAGGTTGGACATTAGGAAAAGTCTCTTCACCTAGAGGGTGAGCACCGGGAGAGGTCCCAAGCCTGACAGTGTTCAAGAAGAGACTGGACAACTCCCTCAGACACATGGTGTGAACTGTGGGGTTGTCATATGCAGGGATAGGAGATGGACTCGATGATCCTTGTGGGTCCCTTCCAAATCAGGACATTCTACGATTTATACTGTATTAGCCACATTCTTTCAAATCATAAGATATGACAGCTGATGATACCAATACAGTGTTCGCTTTCTTCATGATCCAGTCTCCTGGAAAGGCTGCTCAAGGGAAAACAAAAAAAAATATTGTGTGTTCCCTTGAAGTCTAAGAAGACAGCAATGAAATATCAGGCTTAAGAGCCAAGAGATGAACAGTGAAAATGTTTAACTGATTTATAATGACTACTTTGAAAAAACCTCTGAATTTGCAACTCAAAACAGAAACATTGCTGCAGCACAAGGAACAAGCAGCAGCAATAGGACTGCAAGAGGATGAGTGGTCATTGTTTATTTTATGTAGTTCAATCTCTTTGCCCCACATTGTGACTGAAAAACAGAATTTTTTTAATTAGTCAGTCTTTATTAATAAAGAACACTTCTAAAATACCTGCCTTTTATCTTTATAAGATTTACCTAAATGACTTCTAAATGTGAGCCACAATTTTGTGATATCACTAAGTTCTTCACAACTCTTTTATTTTGCTTCATTCATTTTTTGATAATTATAATAACAACAAAGTGACCTAGTAACATTTCCAGCTGAAAGTCTGGAAAGAAAGAGGAATCTTCTCAAATTACTTTAGAGAGGGGTCATAGTAAAAGGAAACACACACTCCTCATAAAAGCATGCCATGTATTTCCCACTGTATTTAAAGAGAGCACCAACCAACACAGACCCACATAAAACAATTTAATTTGATACAAGCTCAGACAAGTTTAGCGCATCTACAGTATCAGGAAAAGATCTCTGCAGTCTGAGATGACAGAACTGATAGAGCAGAGTTAACCTAGCCACATTTATTTGATGACAGACCTTGCTAACTAGGATCATATTAGGCCACCAGTTGGCCAACACGTCAGTTACAACTCTCATCTCGGTTTATTAACACCACATTTTAATACTAAATCAAGTTAACTTTCGGTGAGAGCCAAACATCTGTGTGTACATTCCTTCTGAGGAGCACTCTCTCCCTGTGCTGGCAGCAATTCTTCTCTCTAACCTTTTCGACAGACACTTCTCAGAGCATGTGAGAGCTGCAAGAACCCTTAGCATCAGTCCCAACCCAGGAAAGAAGGTAACCTTATCTGCTAGGATTGCAGACACTCACTTTCACATTTTAGAGAGGACCTGAGAAGGAGCGGCTTCTGTCCAGGTGGCTGCAAACCTTATATCAAGGGCTGGCTCACAGATAGTAGCAAGTCTCAGGTAATTTCAGAAAGTTATTTATTTCTTAATACTCTATAAACAGAAACTAATTTGAGGTTTTCTAAATGCAAAATCCCTGCTTCATGTCTACTCAACTGTTTCTTAAATGAAAAGTCTGCAAAACATTTCTTAGTGGAACAAGCAAAAATAAAACAATGCATTAAACTGGAATATCCAATTCCATTGCCCCACCAACTACACTATATTCCAATACTATTTAGATGGATTAGACGAGTACGGTATGAGAAACATGTACAAATAAGAGATCTTCAATCATACTGAAAGGCCTGCGAAAGAGAAGGGAGAAGAGAAAAAGAGAGCCCAGGCCTGCAGATACTCATGTTGTGCTTAACAGCACTCAGCCCTGAACAGCCCACTGGATTACATGCTGCACGCAGAGAGGACTGTGCAGAGAACCAGCTGCGCGCTCTCTGCCAGACACCAGATGTTTAAGAGCCGGGGGGCTCCAGAAGCAGTGCCAGTGCTTGTGCCACCCCCTGCCACACAGACATTGAGCAAAGGAGCTGCTTGTAGGTTCTATATGAGCTCCAAAAGTAGGGTGATTTATTTCTTGGGATATCCAACTGAAATTACAAACTGTGGCATACCATCAAACAAAACTTGTATAAGATTCAATGGGGAAACTCAAAAGCTACTAAGGCATTTAAACACAATTCCTATTAAGTTAGAGCTCAAAGAAGGAGTCATATGTACCTAGTACTGCTGGGAATCTGAATCACTGCTAATACTCAAGTTTCTAAAATGTATATACATCTCACACACCAGAAGGGAGTTCTGTCAGTGTCTGAGTACATTTCATCCTCCATTTGACAGAGAACAGCAAAGTTATTTTTTTCATTAAGGAACACAAAAAACTACCCCTCCTTCTGATTCATCATGGCCTAGTGCACTGCACTCAACTGCTGCTTTATTTTTATAATTGGATAACCTTTACTCCATTTTGTGATAGGATGGTTTTAATGCAAATGTTTTCATTGTGTGTCAGGTCAGTTACTGGACTAATCTGTAACATTATCACAGCCACACAAAATAGGGCAAACAGAAACAAAACTTAGCACAGGACACCTGATGCCTTTGCTATTCAAATTAGTAAAATCTACACAACTGAACTTCAATTTGCTGGATTCAATCCAAAATTCCACAGGCAAGCTAATTTCCTGTTGATTTCAGTCATGAAGAGCTACAGCTTAAGGTAGGCCTGCTCTTCTTGATTAGTCAGACAGATTTAAAAGAGTTTAATTACCTTAGATTAATCAAACACTGGGGTCCGGCTGAAGGCTAATAAATCCTAATTAAAAAAGATTATCTCCAAATATCTATTAAAGTCTAATCTAAGTTATCTTTTGGCAAAAGAAGCTAATTTGTCAGTAAAAGCGATTTTAAATAATGGGATCAGAAACGATTTGTCGGCAACATATTTTTTTAAGAAAAATCTTCTTACAAAGTTAAATCTTCATTATCAAGTGGTCTAAGGATAAAATAAAACCCACCAGGCACATGGTCTAATATGATTTAAACAACACTTGAAGATTCCAAACAAATTACTCTATTCAAAAAGGTTTCCAAACTCTCAAGCCTGCCACCAGCTTCAGTGAGACTAGATTAACAAACATTTACATATCTTTTTTAAAACCTTTGTCAAAATATTTAAGAATTCAGAGTTGGTTAAAAACCTCAAGGTAAAATATACATATACACATACATTGTATATTCCAGATATATATAAACCCATATTTATAGTCATATGTATATTCCAGCCATAGTGTTAAAAAAACATTAGATTTTAGCTTAACACAAAAGAACTGTGTGCTTGTTCCCTTACATTTTCAGTGCTATCAATGGAACTGCAGAGCTTTCTTCCATCTAGAAAAGGATGAGCCTCCTCTACTCCCTTGAAAACCAAAACATCTGTTTTCTCAAGACATCTGCTAAAGAAGGAAGGAGAGCAGGGCGTAAACTGCTTAGTCAAATAGTTTAAAGATAATGAAGAAATAATTAATTACAAGAAAAAAAAAAAAGAGTATGAGATGAAGATGTGCCTGTAATTAGCTGTACTCAAAATACCAAAGTGTTATGCTCAGAAGAAGATAATTACAAAGTTCTTTAGAGCTCCTGATGATTCTCACTAGCACAGTGATAAAGGGTGCTGCAATCTGCTCCAAATGTTTACTAGGCGGGGATCTGTGGAGCTGAGCTCCCTGCTTCCAGCCAGGCATATGCTGGAACAGTATGTCTTCATGCTGTGCCCACGTCCCAATAGACTTGGCAGAGCAATAACCTACGGATTATGAGGTCTGCACTCAAAGACAGTTTTACCAGCACAGCTTGACTTGCTCCAAGTGCAACAGCATGAAAATACGTTACATTTTGGGGCACTTGTGGAAATTTCATTGATGAAGAATATGTTGGATCTGATCCTTCACAAGCTAGTAATTTACTGTAGGGCTATGGAAGTCAAAGAAACATGCAGTTTACATTTATTTAACAAGGAAGAGGAGAGACTACATCCAGTTACTGTTCTTCCAGCACAGGGTGTTTGACACACAGACCAAGACTGGAAAATAAAAAGACACATTAAGAATACAAGCATCTTTTTCTGACAGATTTAATGGTAATCTAATTGTTTTTATTAGTTCACTTCATACTGTTATCCATGATGGATCCAAAAATTTCTTTTAACTCACTGCTTTTAAAAATTGGCACTTCTTCACACCTTCATATCTTCTAACCTTATAAATAAAAGCTCTTTGCTGTCTTATTAACTTCCAGCAGGAGAGCAAAAGTGACCTGAAACACTCCTGCTAGGAATGGGTAACTACAGAATGGTGCTGTCTTTTTGGTGCTGGAGACAAATGCCGGTTCCAGAGCATCTCCAGTGGTCGATGGCAGAAATGAGCCATTTCACAGCCCCGTCACGCAGGTGCAGTCAGGACAAGACAGGACTGGACTGGCAGCTTCCACCATTCTTAAACTTCCCAACTGGACACTCTAGAACACACCTCTACTTCAAAGCCAGACACCTCCTTCTAAAGGCAAAGTTATTTCTTTCCAGTAGCCATGATTTTTTTTTTTTTTGCCTACATGCCACAAGGTAGTAGGGAAAAAAAAACATAAAGAAAAAAAAAAAACAGCAGAGACTACTATTTTCCACTTCACATGACAAACCTTGCCAAGACCAATGCTATACACAGCAGTTGGTGATCTGGGAGGGCAAGAGGGAACTCGATCACCTCTTCTTGCTCCTCCTCTTTTTTTTATTTTTAACTACTGCAACATATTCTGTTACCCTGAAGGAAGGTACGTTCTCTATTCATCTGCTTTGGGAGGCCAAAAGAAATCAGTTTGCAGGCAGCACTAGGCTTACAGTCTGCCAGTTGGACCACTCAGATACAGGCTATTCTCCTACTGTACATTTAGAGGATATTGCCAGGTGAGATCATAAAATTCCTCAGTTTCCCTTCTATGTTTGTTTTTCATTAAAGATAGTCAGATTTATTTTTTTTTTCCAGTGGAAAAAGGTGATTTGTAGAAACAAATTTCTATAGGAACTTACACAGTCAAAAATCTTTCAATGAGAACCAGATACAGAAGAATAGTTAGCCCACCCACAGGCAAGATCCCAAGGGGGCAGTCCTCCTGGCAGACATCCTGAGCTCAGATTTGCAAAGAAAAATTAGTTGGAAACATGAAAATTTCCACAATATGGATGTTCCCGGTCCCACACGGCTTCCATGTTAATTGGCTGGTTTTAAACAACCAAGTACCTAAGATGTAGGCTCATCCCCTCAGGAAATGAATTAAAACCAACAGTCAACAGCAGTCCTCATGACTTATCAGGACACATTTGGCCATTAGCTAAACTGAATGCAGGAGGAAAGATTCTAACATCACAATAAAAAAAGAAGGGAGTAGTAGAGAAGTGCTGATTCTTCAAGAAAAGGATGGGGGAAAAGCTGGTATCCACTTTTAACAGGGACTGGAGAACCTGCATATTGTTATATGGTTCTCCTTCGAGCTCAAGCCTGTTGGGAAAAAAGACTCAACAATGTGAAACTTGAAGTTCACACAACCAGCTTACCTATCACAATACAAAAAATTAAAATTGATGGAATTGTCACTTAATGTTGGCATCAACCCTCTAGGCATTGATTATTTTTCTTGCAAGTTTTATACAGCCACTTCCAATGCAATTGATAAAACAATCTCCCTTCAGCTAGCAGTGAACACAAACATAACCTAGACGCAAAGGTCAAAGATCATTACTCTATACAAACAAAAACAGCAGGCCATAAACATCCCCTCTTTTTAAATTAGAAGCTGAGATTTTAATATAATCAGAACTTCATGTGATAGAATTTAGAATTTTTTAATTCTCAAAGACACGGGATACGAATGCTTCCAAACTGGCAAGAATTAAGCAAGCCCACATCTGCTAACTCAAAGTAGTTTTTGAAAAGTTATTTTATACATTTTACCCTGAATCTCTGTTCCATGAAAGACTAAAACTGAGAAAACTGCTCTCTATGTCTCTTTCTCCACTGGCAGGTAACATATATATGACATCCATGTGTACATACATGCTTATCTTTCCAGTGACAGCTGCAAAAGTGTTTGTCTTGGCTAGACAAGTCCCCTGTAGCAACTCGAGCAGTGCTCTCCTGCCTAAATAGATGAGATCCAAAACTAAAGCCACGCTCATTTTAGGCAGAAAATCACCAGGTACTACGAATAGCCATGTCGAGTGTATTAATTTCGGCTACTCCGGGATTTCCAGCTGAAATCACCTTCAACAGGGATCCAGCCAAGAGAAAGACGAGAAGGCTGCTCCTCCATAGGAAGCTGGGTAGGATGCCTCAGGAAGGCAACCCCTTGAGTGGTACACAATCAAGGTACTTGCTCAGTTTTGATTCAAAGGTTGTTGACTTTTTTGTTCTAATTGGGATTGCTTTGTTTTCCTTTTGTTCAGTCAAACTGTCCCCCTTATGACAATAAATCTTTGTTTGCCCAATCTGGAAAGTAAAGACCTGGATGCAGATGGATTTTAAAATTTCCATCCCTCCTGCAGCACGGTCACAGACATTTTAAAAAAGCGTGCCCTCTGAAAAATATCACTACTTTCAAACCCACAGAGAACAACAGACCTACTTAGACCTACATAGGATATAAAATATAGTTTTCTTAAACAGCAACAATAGTAGACAAATGAGTACAATTCTTTCGACACAATTTCACATTAACAGAACAAAATATTTTTTTAGTACAAATGTCACAGTACTCTGAAGTAACTTGAAAACCAGTTTGAACTTGATAGGTTTTAAGTATAAACAGCTATTTAGGAGAAAGTCACCAAATTAAAAAACTCCACCATTTAAAGAAAAAAAGAAGCAAAACCTCCAATGTTTTCTTCTGAGATATTTAGTTATATTAACAGTTCGATTTTTCTGTAATAATCTGGTGACCCAAAAAATATGCATTCCACAAAATGTTAGATGGTTCACAACTGTCTTGCATATCTCCAACACCTCTACATTTCAGGTATAAAACATGAGTGGAACTGGAAGTGAATATAAATCTTCTGTACTGTATATTGAGCAACGGCCAAAAATTTTTTGTCATCACAGTAATAGCTAAAGTGAATTTTTTTAATAAAGAAATAGTTCTTTCCTCTCTTAGACAGTCGGTTCTTAAACAGCAAGCCTGCTATGTTTAGATCCTTCTAAACTTCCACACCCATCAGTAAATACTTTTAATTGCACAACTTCTGTTATGAGCTGACAGGGATAAGGTTCCAGAACAGGAACTTAATGAACTCATTACAAAGCTGGAATGAAACTTTCTGACTATATGTGACTGCAAGGACAAAGAGAAAGAGTGAGGATGGCCAAGAAAAAGGATTGACAAGCATCCGATGGAAGCAAGTGTCTTGGCTAAAGCCAGAGCAATAAACAGCCGTACTGCAAGTTCCACATTGCAGAACTTCTTGTTCCCCATGCTTGTGCTCACCCCTGCCAGAACCATTTTGCTTCTCTAGCCTCCAAAAACACTCCAAACCAATGTACTCTGCACAGTCATAGCACCTCTGGATAATACTCCTAATTGCTGCCTCTGATTTGGCATCAAAATAAGACTCTAATTTATATATACACACAAACTCAGAGCTATTTGTTTCAAATGCTGCTACATGCTAAAGAAAATAAGTTACACAAAGAAAAACCCATTATGTCAGCACTGTCACTTTCTGAAGCCATATGACAGTGTGTTGCTGTCTTCTTCAAAGTAGGGAAATATTTTTTCCGCCATCATGTGAGTGTTATTTGATGAAAGAAATGCTTTACTAGCTAACAGATAATGAAGCGTTTTCAGCAGTGTTTCTCATCTACAGCCAAACGGAGAATAAGCAAAAGCAAATTGCTTCTTCAGTTAACAACAGAAAAAAAAAAAAAAAATAATAATTTATTTTCATGTGTTCCACTTCTATTATCATCCCTGGTATTTTTCATTCTCATTATTATGTGAGCAGATACAATATTGTAACTTTGTAGCTTACCTGCCATTATTCAAAAATCATTTCAGCAAAAAGTATTACTTTCATTTAAAATTATTCCAAGAACCACCTTCATTTTGGGGCTCTCTTTGACACTGTATCACAACAGTTTTCAAGTAATAACATCAATGGCTTTGGTGAAATGACTTGACAGTTCCAGTACTGATGCTCTTGATGAAAGTCAACATGAAGTTTGGTACTAAACACAAGACAGAAAGATTGAGAAAACAAGATGGGCCTTGGAGAACATACTCAATTTTCTACCACTTCAAAGCTGAAGTATATTCATCAGCTGCAGGGGAAAGAGTTTCCTTGTCAGAGGCCTGTGTCATATAAGCTCAATCCAGACGAAAAGGACATTGATCTTCAGTAAGGGGCCATCAGCTTTAGCATCAGAGAAATTATGACTTATAGGCTAGTAAGTCTGACTTCCATGCTATTTTTATGAAGACTGTAATAAAGAATGAAAAATTATGAATAAATGTGATACATTGCAGAATATGCAACATGAAATCTAGAGGTTTTTCAAGGATACATGAATATGTGCAAGGGTCACACAATAGATACAACTTTCTGTTTCCAGGTTACGTTAGGGGTGGCGGGAGTTCATTTTTTGCTTTTATTTGGGTTTTGGCAATTTTTTTTTATTTTCTGGATTTTCATTCAGTTCTGTTTGGTTTTGTTGGTTGTTATGGGTTTTTTTTCTGAACTTCGCACCAAAGGCAACAGAATAAAAGACAATGTAATCTCCCAGCCCAATTCCTGATAGAACAAAGAATAAACAATAGGTATAGATGATCAGATTTTATAACAAGTAGAGGTAAAATGTACGACTTCCTTGTGACAGCAACTGGGACCTTCACTGTGCCATTTGGTATCAATGAGGGGAAAAACAGTGAGACTCTGAGGTTTGCAGATTGCAGATAAGCATATTAACAAAATAAATATTTTCCAGAGCTAAAGCTGACTGAGAACAGTAGCAGGAAAAAATTCATAATCCTGATTTACATGGTTGGAAAGTACGAAATCACCTACATGAAGAAAAAAAACCCTAAACTTTATGCCCCTAATAATGTGGTCTAAATTAACCATTTCTAATCAAGAATTAGAACCTTGAATCACTGTGGTTACTTCACCTACTACAAAAAAGCAGAGAAAACTGCAGCCATGTCAATCAGAGATAGGAAAGTTTAACCATCAGTATGGAACACAGACAGCTCTTGCTGGATCATGACACGAGTCTGTAAAAATGACATAAAGAAAGCTATTGGGTGAAATAATTAACTTTCTCCTCATAAAATGAGAACTAGGGGGCACTTCATGCAATTATCACATTTAAAACAAACAAAAGAAAGCACTTTTCAGACAACACCTAATTGAACTGCAGAACTCACTGTCACAGGATGGTGGAAAAGCCAAATATACAATAGACCCAAAAGAGGAGTCAAGAAATTCACGAAGAGCTGGTCTGTTGATAGTTATGAAATACATAGAACCAGATGGTTCGGAACACAGAAAATTGTTGGAACTTGGGCAGTTGGGGATGGAATATCTTGTTTTCCTTAAGTGCACAGTAATGACAGTCTGGGACAGCACAGTAGATGAGTGAACTCTTAGTCTGAGCCACCATGGCCAGTCCCACACAGAGAACCACCATCACTGAATTAGACAACCAAGCCAAGAGAACTGCCCTCTGTTTCCACCACTGTCATAGATAGTGGGCATGATCTTGGCCATATCCCTTTGTGTTCCCATGTACACACCTGCTGAAGTTCTCTAGAAATTAGCAGCTTGCTTTGGAGTTTGATGATGAAAAGGGCTGTAGGGGTAAAATAGAACAGGGTAGAAACACAGCCTTTATCTGCACATTATTTCTCTTTATAGTGAATAGTTTGAGTCATTCTGACTTTTCCAGAATGCAGATTTTGATCCTAGGCTAGTAATGGTTACATGAGAGCATCACTGTATATGGGACTAGATGTAACATGCAGGGAAGTTGAGGGACAATTGCTAGGCACATGAAAGCAGGACTGACTCTTAGGTCTCTTACTAGATTTATTTCAGAAGAACTGTATTAGCTCAGCACTAAAGCTGCTAGACAAGAGAAAAATCAATTTATAACAGAATACAGACATCCAAGAAGAGGTTAGTCACAGTACTTCGACTGGAAATGATTAAAAACCACCATAATCCTTAACTCTGCTACACTTCTATGGGACTCTTTCAAACAATTATATTTGGCCAAGTATCTCCTCTTGATGAAATAACATAAGGAAAAAAATAAAAAAAAAAATACATTAGATCAAGTCAATCTCTTTCAGGAATTTGATTTCCTGTATTTTTTCCTAATACTCAAACACAACTAAAACAAAACTTTGAAAGTTATTCTCATCCAGTTGTTTTTTTTTTTTTTAATCAATATTTAAAAGAAAAAAAAATGTACATGTAAAAGTGTCAGCTGACTGTACAAAGTTCATTCTGAAAAACTTTGTATCATAATGCTTGGCCACTTGATGCAACAAATGCAACTGTATAAAAACCAGTGTCACAGCATAACTCATCAATAACTTATCATTACTATTTTAACATAATCAAAACATCTACTGGCTAAAGCTCACAGTTCAAAAGCATGAACAATGAAGGAGCAAGTCAAATGTAAGGAAGCAAGGAAATCAGACTTGTATCAGTGAACACAGGGTAGGCAATTGCTTCTACTACAAGACAGGCTCTCTCAGGACAGCTCTCTTTGCCTGCCACTGAGAGGAATTTCACCCTAATTTCACCAATATTGCTATTTAAAATGGTATTCTGAAAGCCATTCTACAATATTGAAATTACTATACAGTCTTAAATTAGTTCCTGCTGCAAAAAATTGTTTGCTCTTATACAGTATTTCATGACATTCTTTTCCACTACTGTTTACATTCATCTTTAAATACTGGTGCCCTACCCTGTTGCTCATTGTTTACTTTCCCCCTCCTCCCCCATGGAATTTTGTTTGGCCAAGAGCATCTTATTTTTCATCAAGTCCTTGTGGGAGGTACGAATTGCAGAGCCACAGCAATTAATGATAAACAGGCGCTATTTACGGATTAGTCTGAGTATCCCAGTGACAGAAGAAAACAGAGCTCATTTTAAACCTTTGCAAAACACGGAAATATCTTACCATTTCCTCTATGTTCCTTCTATTATGAAATTTCTTTCAGTACACAAGAAATTTGAAGTACTGTGCCTTGTCTCTGCCCTCACACAAAACACTTTTTTGTCGTAAGCATACGAGAAATATATGTTAAGGCCCTTTGCTCTTCTTCAGCATAAAAGAATTGATACTTGTTTAACCTTGTGAGCACAATGGAGATGAAAAAAACCTCCCACATTCCATTTTTGAAAATGTGTGCATTGGGAGAATCTTCAACATGTTGCCTATGTTATATGACACAAACTTTCAAAAATTACAGCATTACTTAAGAACAGGTAATAATAAAAAATAAAATTCTATGTAGTTGCATAATTAGGCTCCAATCTTTAATTAAAGGCAAAGATATTGCAGGATGATGTATATGTTCAGGATTTTTGTACCAGTGTAAACAGGGACTAATGAAGTTAGGCAATCTAGGCAATTGAACTTGACATCTGTAAAGACAAAACATAAAACGCAGAGAATAAACATGGTCAAATCATGACATGTGCAGACCATGTAAGTAACACAGAGGCAATGCTAGAGGTTTTTCTCGAGATACACAATTGAAACAAAGCAGAAACAAGAAAGCACCTCCTGACTCTTTACCTACTCCCTAAATCGGAGAGATTCTGAGGGAATTCAGAGGTGCTCATAGCTTACAGTGGAATCTAGACCCCAATTAAAAAAATAAATAAAAAAATAAATGAATAAATGAATAAACAAACACATTTCAGAAACATAAAATGTAATATTATTACTATCTTAGTTCACACGGTCACTGCCTCAGAAGCTCAGAGTAGCCAACTCCTCACCACTGGGGCTGCTCGTTTGTAGGGATGCAAAGGTTTTCATTCGACACTCTCTCTCACTCCACATCAGAGAGCTATGTTGTTTTGGAAAGCACTAAATTACACCTTGTTTTGGAAAGCACAAAATTACAATGTTTTGGTAATAGCTTTGAGCAACTGTTTTGGCAGCAGTGGGCAAAGGACATGATCTATAGGTATTGTCACTGAGTATACCCCGGAGAATTCTGTGGGCTTAGGACAGGCTCACTGTCACCCAGCCACCTGCGTTATGTAATCTCTGCAATAAGCAATCGCAGTATCATTTATACAAGGTAATTCAACGCAAAGTTTCATTTTGAAACCATGTTTTTCTTCACTTTAACTCACACCATACTGCCAAAGCTCCATGGTTAATTCACTGCCTGGTACAATTCCCATTGCAGATCAAGACAAGCATGCATCTTTGTGCTTTGGGCTGAAAAAAAACCCCTTCTTTTCATGTTAGTAAGCATGTGGTGCTTTTTGTAGTTACGTCAGCCAAAGAAATACAGTGGTACAAAGGTATATATTGTGCCTGTGGAAACAAGCAATAATCTAAGTTTAATCTATTTCTTATTTATCACAGGATAACTTATTTGAATATAGGGTAAACAGGAAAATTAGACAAGAGAGAAATATTTTTTTAAATCTACTGGGGTTGTACCAGCTGTAACAAGAAATGACTCCCTATAAAACATAAATGAAATAAAACCTGTGCAACAGTGAATGAAAAGGTTATTAAATCAGAGCAGCAGCATTTTACACTGTTTTGAATGACATAACAGTGAAAAGCAAGGAGGAGCAAGGCCCATAGAGGAAACGAGGTTTGCCCAAGGTCACACATCAAGTCAATAGCAGAAGCTGGTTCAGCTGCCTGCTCCTGACCCTTCACAGACTGACAGACCAGGGTCCCTTGTGGTCTCTCCATTCTAGGATGTTCCATCTGAAGCTTTTCCCCTGCACACAAGGTGAAAAATACAGCAGTCTGCTGTAAGAACCAGATGGAGGTATTTCTGTGATCATTAGCCCAGTACCTGGAGGCCTGTTTACATTGCAAGTTTCCACTCTTCAATCAAAGGAAACAAACCCAGTATTTTTGCATTTAGCAAATACCTAATAACTTCCTGGGACATACACTATACAGCATATGAACTGCAAAAAAACTTTTGATCATTATTTTTGAGAGCTACAAAACACAATGTAGTGTAAAGTTTATGCTCATGAGACTTGTTTCCTTACACAACAGCTACAAGAATTCAGCATCCATTCACTGAGAAAATCATGAAAGGTGGAAAGTGCATAAGCATCTGATTTCTACAACTTTTATTACATGCACAGTGTCTATATTTCATTAACCAAAGGGTATGGCGTAAAGAAAAAGCTAATTTTCTAAGTGTCCAACCATGAAAAGGTATTATACTTACAATTTGAATACTTCAGTTAATCTATAATAAAAGACCGAGTTAGCAGTCAGAACTCCCATTCTACAGGTTAGATACAAACCTTCATAATTTGGTTATTTGTATTCTTAAACTGCTTAAAGAAACAGACATAAACTTGTATGCAGTGGCTGTTCTCAGTTCATTCTTACCTCTCCTGTGCCATCTACTGCTTACAAGTTGTTACTGACGTTGTAACACTCGGTTCAAGATTCTCCTGACCATTGCTTCCCTTCCCCACTCTTTTAAAGCTGGACATGAAAAGATAAGCTTTCAAGTTCAAACTTCAGTGAGGTAAAGACTAAAAATGAAGAAAAACATGACACATATATATTTATTTTAAAAAATCCTTTACACTCCAGTGTGGGAATGTAGCCCATACTTGTGGAAACCCTGCATTAAAAAAAAAAATACACTGTCTTCTACTGGTCATGTGCAATTGTAATGCAAGTAGCACACAAATTCCTGTCAAAGCATCTGGGTATAGGGAAGATGACACAGGAGGAGTCAAAGAGAATAATCTTTTCATACAGAGTTCATCATTTCTGCCCACTTTGCGGTTTGGTCCATACATCGTATCTTGTCAGAAGAGCCACTAATAACAGGGGTTGCAATAGCAACTACATACTTTTTTTTCCCCACCTTAAAGCTTTTTGTCCTGCTGTGGACTCCATTTATAATTTGTTGAGCTGAACACATGTACTGTCTCTACAGTATACAGCTCAATAGCATTCCCTTCCATCAAGTTAAAAGTTTGTTAAGACTTTGCACTGCAGAAACCGACTGTTGATTTTGTGGTTGAAAGTGCTGACCCCGAAAAATGGACCTACAGCTGTGTCCTGCATGTGAGACTTCCTGGCAAATACAGCTACTCATTCTGGAAGGTCCAGCATTGTTCAAGTATGCCACAAAACAGTTTGTCTTCATGGTGATGACAGAGGAGCAGAAGGTCTTTCAAAACCTCTAGAAGTGCAGAGGAAATTCTTGGTAAGTTAACTGCTTCTTGACTAACACTGAGAAACCTTTTAAAGTTCATAAGCTATTTGTGAATTCCGGAAGAGAAAAGGAAGAATTCATCAGCTGGGAACAGAAACACAGATAATGTGCTGCCAAATTCTCACTGTGTCCCTGTGGAAGGAGCAGAGCAACTGTCTGAATTCTCACTCCAGGGGAACTGTTTTGCCCCAGCTGGACCAATTGTGACTGAAGGACCCCATGCCTGCGCTCTTCTCTGCAGTCCCTAAACTTTGAGAGAAAGGTGGTGGGGTCAATTTCCAAACTACAGTCCCCCAAGGCACTTAATTTATATCAAACCAAGCCAAACCAACACATTCTTATTGTTTCAACATAAACGTATCATTCTGATTCAAGTCTTGGTCTAAAACAAAATATTTATTTTCCAACTGGAATTTCAGGAGAAAAAAGAAACACAAAACTTTTTAATGGAAAATTTTTAGCTTTCAGGATATATTTTTTTAACAAAGCAAGTCTGTTTAATCCCCATAATTTGGTGTATTCATGAAAGAATGCTCAAAGTTTTAAGAACACATATGAAAGATAAATCAGGAAAATAAGATGGCCTACAGGATCAGAGAAAAATTCCCAGTGCACAGAGCAACACATGAGAAGAATGGAGTATTTGTAAGAGAAGAAACAACAGAGGTGTAAAACATCAAGAATATCTACCCTCAAAAGGTGAGTGTGGCAATGACTAGCAATCATTAATGCTTCAAATTGCCCCACTCTGTCAGATGGGGCTCAGAAACACAGGAGCAATGAAGACGGTCCAGGGTCACTGTTAACATTACAGTGTGAAGAGCAGAACTGCTATAAAATCAGTTGATTATTAAAGTTAGCCTGTGTGTGAAATCAGGCAGCAATACAGCAGCACAGAGGTGGTACGAGACCAGAATAAAGACACTATAGCAGATGTTAACATTACATGACTGCATGTCTTCTTTCCAGGGGGAATTGGTTTGATTTGGGGAAGGTGAAGAAGGTATTTCTTTCAAAGTACAGTCCTACTGTAGCCATTATTGTGACTTCACATCGCTGCTTTCCATTATTACATAGTCAACACAGCTTTACTATTCTTGGCTGTGAAGGCTGTCCAGCCCTGAAGTGGAATATCATCTCATTAATATAAGAAATTATATAAACCAATCTTGATGGTAACAGCACATTTTCCAAATGTCTGTTGTCTCTGAGAGGAGCTCATGCTGATCTACAAGCAAATTATGAAACGAAAGGCAGCCCAGGAGTAGAACTGCACCCAACTAGCAAAGTTTCTGAAGTACAGTTTGAACTATGTCGTCATCTTCACTAGAGAAAGCATCTTTTCACAATGGAAATGTTTGTTAGAAATACTACTTCTTCCACTGGAAACTTAACAAAATCTGATATGACAGTATTTCTCCAGTCTTCCAAAATGTGGAGGCTTTTGGTTGGGTGGTGGGGTTTTTTTTCTTCCCATTTCAGCCAACAGTACTTTTCCCCTCTAATGCGCAGACCTGGACACTCACACACTGCTCAAGATCCTTTCCCTCTGCCAGCCCCCCACAGAAACATGACAATTTTCCCAAGAGAAAGTGAGCTGTGTCACTTGGGTCAATGTCTACTAGAACTCTCAGTGATAAAACTGGTAGACAATTGGCTTGAGGACTGGGATCATGCTCCCTATATACATATGTTCCCCTGAGCACCTCTCTGTCAGAGAGGTCTAAAATAAAATAAAATAATTTTAGAAAAATTAAATAAAAATAAAATAAAAAATAAAAATTAAAATTTAAAAAAAAAAAAAAATGTTGACCAGATCCAAGGAAGAGCCAGAACAAATGCAGAAGGATCTATACGTATACTGAATATACCCAGGCCCAAATAGCACTTAAATCTGCTATGCATTAGAAGATGTGGAGACATAGCATTGCAGACATCAGCACAGGGCTCAAGGGCTCTGGCCAAGGAGCAGCCATGAGAAGGAAGTCTGAAAGCTGATGTTTTCCTGCTCTGGTGTGCCAGCGGTCACCCTGAGCAAGGCAGAAGCAGCAAAACTGATCTCAAGCCAGTACTCCTTAGGAATCTTCTCTCAAGTGAACAGTCACCTCGTTACTCCCTTCCTGTCCAAGGTAATAGGAGATGACAAAAGTGAGAACAGGTAAGGACAAGCTCCACAAGGCATTACTAGGGTACAAGAGTCTTTAGTGCTCAGACACATTCACGAATATGGATGCGGATGAGCTCCCTGAGGAGCAACGCGTAAGTCCTCCATGAAGTCTCAATCACAATACTGTTTTTCATGAAACATTGCTAACAAACTTCACAGTAAAAACAAGGAAACCACAATTAAAAACTAACAAGCCTAGAATAACAGAATGGGCCAACAAGAAATCAGCAATGCCAATGTGCTCACCACATCATTTTTTAAATGTGGGCTGGCAAATCAAAAAAAGCTGAAGTTCACATGTTTTTAGCAGCTCTCTGAAAGTATACTGAAGGCATTTAAAAATGTGCATTCTGGTAATCTAAAAACAATGAACAAACAAGGAGAACAAATATGAAACTGTAATTCTTTCTTGGCGTTATTTAGGAAGCTTGGCTTCATCACAAAAAAACATTACCTAAGCACCTGTTGCACCCCCCTGCAAATAACCAAAACATGCAAGTAGCCCATCTAGCCTGAACATATCCACTTAGCTTGAATTTGTAGGGTTTTTTACAATAAATTCAAAGGGGAATCCAGTGGTAAAAAGATCATCTCCAGGGAGATAACTGCAAAGCAGGAGTTTCTCAAATTATATGGATTCAATTAAATCAAAATATCACTCGCTGAGATTTCTCAGTTATCTAGGCAAACTCCAAGGCTGTCTCTCCTTTGTTTTTCTTACATTACCACTTTCTAGCCAAAAACAACTAGTAATATGATCCTGGTTTAAGTTGATTTCCACTTCTGAGATCCTTTTTGTTTTCCCTCAAGTGAATAGTATTCCTCCTATAAGCTAGCTATGATTAACCAAGTTATTTTAGAAATTACTATATAATTTATTTACAATACAGACTCTAAAAAACAAAATTCCCACGTGAGGAGTTTTTCCTTGATGCAAATACTTCATGAAAGCAACCATTAACATGATCCACAAGACCATGTCACCAGGACTGGACTACAATTAGGCCTTAAAATGAGGTTTGGCTATTAAGCTGCAGACCTCAAATCTTGGAATTTGTACTAAAAGCTAACTTTCATCTGAGATCATTGGCTTATATCTCTAGTGTTGGACAAAAGGTTCAATTATTTTTAATTCATTGATCATCTAGCACATGATGTTCAGAAATTTGGGCAGAAACAGGAAAAGAAGAAGTTGTTCCACACTGTTACCCTGTGGTACAATGAAGACCGATTAACAGAGAGAGGCTCCGCTACCTGGGGTTCTGTGCGAGCAGCTAAAAATAGAAAAATCATTGCTTTGAGGGTCTTAGAGAAAATGTTTTAAACAAGTGGCAACATGCAGGAACATACATGAAATAGTGCAAGAGAGTAGCACCAGCACAATCAGTGTATCTGATAAAAGGAAGAAGATGATGCACAACACATCCAACATGTAGCAGAGTGAGCACTGTGATAGCAAAGAGCTGTCACAGTTCCAGCAAAAGCAGGGATTTGAACTTCTTTCTTCCTTCAGTAATTCACTTCTTATGTTGTCCTTTTGCCTTCTCCTGAATTCTTCTCAAAGGAACAAAGTTTCCAGTGATTTCAAGACAAGTATTACATGTAAATATTTTTGCATATCTAACTCTTCAGATCAAAACTAAGTCTTCCGTTCGGGCAACTCCACAGCAGTAACAGTCCGCTGCCATTTGTAATGGTTGTACTGAGTCCCCACCAAAAATTCTTAGTACACTAAACTACCATCTTCCAAAAAAGTGATTCCAAAAGAAGCCTTTCACACAGACTAGCTAAATAAATATCACTACTTTTCCGTTGAATTAGTAGAAACTCAAGAGAAAAAAAAACCACACCAATGTAAGAGCAACCCTCAGCACAGTGTATATAGAAAAAACAGTCAAAGGCAGGATTAAATCTTTTGCAAGAATTAACCATTCAATAATTTTGTGCTCAAGATTATTTAAATATATTGTACACACTAGTATTACAATATATACAGCTCTAAGTGTTATATATTCCATTTATGAGGTTATGGACAATTTGTTCATCAAATTAAAACTGATGCATCTTACGTGCCCATTTTACAGATTGCCAAATGGTCAGAATAAATTTATGTAAATTTGTAATAGCCATGATGTCAGTTTTCTCTCACCATGTGAGGATGTATGGGAAGAGCATTCACATACCAAATAGTGGTAACCATCCCCACCCACGTGTATGTACGTACACATACATACACAGCAGTAACTTTTTAATAGCCATGCTTATGTTCATATGCAAAATGTGTAAGAAGTCCACTGCTTGTATAGTAAAAATTAACTTCCAGTAACATCACTGCTAAATTCTCCTATTCCAGAATTCAGGTTTCCCCGTGTGGCAAGTTAGTGACTCTACTTCTTGGGCAGGTTACTGACAATGAAACAGACTCTCTTCTCTAATGAGCTGAGCTTGGTCAGGCCTTGAGTAAGACTATTAATCAACAGTATCAGAGGGCTACTCCCTTAAGCAACATTTTAAATACAAGAAAAATGCATTGTAAGTCAAAGAAGTGAAGCCTAATTCCATTTTACTAAATAAAAGTGAAGCTGCTTCAACAGGAAAAACTGAACCAAGAGCTTAGGATAACAGCTAGAGACTTTTTAGGTGATGGTTAAACATAAGGTTGTTCACAGCAAATAAAGAAGAGTCTTCAAGGGCAAGCACTATGGAAAGAGGAAAAGAAAGAGGGAAGAAATGCATTTCTGCCCTTGTAGCTGCCAACCACTTCTCTGTAAACCACCCAAATCAGTAGGCTGTCCTAGGAGCACACAAGTCCTAAAAGCTTGATATCCATCAGCTGCCAACTTCACCCTGCGTGAGCAGAGAACCAGCCCAACAGAACTGGAAAAGGACGCATCTACTGGTGCTAATGAAAAATAAGTAAGACCTATCCCTATCCTCATAGCACACTGGGCTTGATGGGGAAGCAGTCATACACTAAGTCATACCACACTAACAGAGCAGCAGGGAGTTCATTTTACCATATTTCAGTTGCTCATCTTTAGTCAAATCAGATAAAGCAACACTTCACTCAACAACTATAGGTGTTATCACACTACAGATATTGTCTTGAAACAAGATCTTCCAAGTTTCCACATCAGTAAGGTGCTTAAAAGTCACCAATCACCAGTGAAAGGCACAACCAAGGAAAGCACTTGCCCCACAAACTGGATACAAAGCTGCCTCAGAGGTGTCATAGTTGAAGATGTCCCCGCTCATTGCACAGGGGTTGGACTAGATGGCCTTTGAAGGTCCCTTCCAACCCAAGCTAGTCTACGATTCGATGTCCCACATTTAAGTGGGTATCAGTGCCAACATATATTCTGAAGCCCTATCTGTGCAAGTAGCTAACTACACTGTAGCTATAGTTTCAATAACTGTTCACACAAACACAATTTTTGAGAGAAAATTCTGAAAATTTCAATATGACCAAGAGATTTCTCTTTCATTCTTAATAAAAAGGGTTTCCCTCCCTGGTCTGTTTTTCTATATTTCATCCTGTTAATTCAAAATGAAAGAAAATTGCAACCTGTGCTTCCTTGGTGAGTCTCTACTTCCACCTCTTTTTAAAAATAACTTTAATCTCTAAGTGCACACACACAGATATAAAGGACTTTTGCTGAGGATATGAAAGTTGACATAGAATTATTTGTACAACATCAGCATAATACCACACATTAGTACTGCTGTTAAAAAATATTTCACTGACAGAAGTGTGTGACATATTATGACAACATCTGGCATTTTCCTGAAAATAATGGAGTTCATTTTCTTATCCCCTAAGTGGACTTGATGAAATGTAGCAGTGCTGTAGTATCAGTAACACACACACACACACTCAAAATCATAGCATCTCCAGTTTCTTCACTATTGAGTATTTTCAAAACTATTGCCAGCTTGAAAGTAAATGGCCACATTCTGATGTGGCTTACACTAGAAGCATCCTAACTAAAATCAATGGGATTCTACTGGGTGCAAGTCAAAGCAGAATTCAGCCCAAAGGTTCTGACAGGAAAAAATTATGTTAGGCTTCCAAGCCTCACAGAAGCTTATTTTTCATGGCTTGCTCCCCTGCCCCTGTGGATGTCTAACGTATGATTTGGCTGAAAGAAATCTAAAAAACTCGGATCCTTTTTTGTTCAACTGAAACCACACAAGTTTGGAGAATCTCACATAAACAGACACATGAGAGCCTTTAGTAAAACTGCAGACAACAGTTCTAATTTTTTATTACATTGAAAAAATAAGCTTAACTTGTTTTCCTAACTGTTCCCTCTTCTCTTATAAACTCAGCCACCCAAGGTCTCTACAAATATAGGAGAGGTTAATAGTTTAATGCATGGAGATATATTTTTCCCATAGGGATGCTAAAGGAGAGCACACAGACATTCACCTGATAACAGAATTTTTATCCCTGTGGCAAAAATCTCTGAAGTCACTAGTTCCCTGTATATTCCTCAGATTGCTTCTCCCCAGAGTTTTGACAAGAGAAGTTAACCTTGAGAGTTGGTTAATTACAGTTTCCCTGGATGACTTCAGAATGCGCTCTTTCTTTTTGTGCCACTGTACTCAGCACTGGTGAGGCCACACCTTGAATCCTGTGTCCAGTTTTGGGCCACTCATCAAAAGAAGGACATTGAAATACTGAAGAGAGTGCAGAGGAGGCAACGAAGCTGGTGAGCTGGAGCACAAGTCTGATGAGGAGCAGTTGAGGGAACTGGGGTTGTTTAGCCTGGAGAAAAGGAGGCTGAGGGGAGACCTTATCACTGTCTACAACTACCTGAAAGGTCTCTTCTCCCAAGCACAAGTGATAGGGAGCACAAGAGGAAATAGCCTCAAGATGTGCCAGGGGAGGTTTAGATTGGATCTTAAGGAAAAATTATTCCTGGAAAGGGTTGTCAGGCATTGGAACAGGCTGCCCTGGGAAATGGTGGAGTCATCATCCCCAGAGGCGTTTAAAAGGTGTTTAGACAAGGTTTTTAGGGACATGGTTTAGTGCTAGAGTTAGGTTAAGTTAGGTTACAGTTTGACTAGATGATCCTGAGGGTCTCTTCCAACTGAAATGCTTCTATGATTCTATGATTTTATTGCCATTATAAAAGCCTGGATCTTTCTTCTACTGGCCTGTTTGTTACCTAAATGAAGCGGAGGAAGCACTGTCATTTGGCTTGTTGTTATTGTAACATGGTTAACATGATGATGTATCCAAGAAATGAGTACTCAGAAAACCAAACAAGGATTATCGAATTTATTACAAGAGAAAACTGCACGTATTTTAGCATAATAAAGTTAAAGGACTTACGGTCAAGACTTTAAACTCAGTAAGTGTTAATCCATTTACTTTCAGTCCAGTTGCAAACAGAGCTTCATCCTCACCTGCCACTTGGAAAAAATCTCTTATTAACTCCAGTGGAAACATTACTTGGCTTAGGGGAAGTAGGATCAAGTCACTCATTTCATTTTAATGAACAGAAAACTCTTCAAAATGTCTCCTTGAAGGGAAAAAAAATGCTTGAACATAATAACTGCAACAGAAAGCCTGAAACTATTGCTTACTGTAACTTCAAGCTGCATTCTGTGATGTGTAAAGTCCAACTTGAAACAGAGTAATTGCAGAGAGCTTATCTGGAGAGGTGCACACTACACCTGGTAGGAGCTCCGCAGGCTCTGCCATGGGTACCATAAGCAACCAGCAATTCACAGTAACACATGACCCAAACTGCAGACATTGTGTGTGACAGGATTAGAACCCAAAAAAATCCAAAATCAGTTCTCTCAGCCTCCTGAGAGGCAAAAAAGTCTCAACACCCTCCTGCCACGTTAAAATTCAATAATAGAAGTACCATGTGCAAGGCATGTAAAAGTGTCCTATTCTGCTCGGTCTTTGAGTCTTCTTAATTCATTTAGCCCTCTGGATTTTATACTCTTAACTTCATTCAGTGAGATAAGGAAACAAACACAATGTGAGAAAACAAGTATGCAGCACAACAAGCCAGGTTATTTTACTTGTTTAAAGCTCTCAGCGTGCCTGCTTTACACTATGCGCATTTCTGCTGTTCAAATAAAAGAATCAGAGCAAATCAGCATTAGGATTTCATACTGCACCGAACAAGAGAAGTATGCATGAAGGAGAGTTACAGCCAGACCTTAAAGCCGCTCCTCTCCCCCAGATTCCCAATCACCACCCCCACCTCCAGCCAGCTGAGTCAGAATCTGTTTAGGGTAAAGGATAA
Organism: Patagioenas fasciata; assembly: GCF_037038585.1. Lineage (NCBI taxonomy): Eukaryota > Metazoa > Chordata > Aves > Columbiformes > Columbidae > Patagioenas > Patagioenas fasciata. Next base: position 66,998,347 of record NC_092523.1, on the reverse strand, counting down.
CAACAAGCCTACACAGTATAAAGTATATGTAATAACTTTCTGAACTAAAATTTTTCAAAGAACATACCATTTCCTGGTACCTGAAGAGAGATTATGGTCCCCTGGAACAAGAATTGGTGAGTTGCCACACAGAGCTCATATGGCAGCCCTATTGCTGCCATAATGTAAGGAATGCCTTTCAACGCATGAGGATGGGGACCTACATTTTACTATAGTCAGAGCTGTCCCATCATAAACTGCACATTCAGGTACAACACCTAAACCTGCCTCAAAACCCACAGGGATCACATTCTGTTATGTGGTACTACCCAGTTTCTACAAGCATGTCTCTTATAGAAACCCTCCTATACTTCAGAGACATTCACTCTCCCACAGATTCTTTGGGCAATCATCAACTGATTGCCCAATACATTACATCAGGCCTTGTGATATCTCTCTAATTTTCTGCTACTAGCCTGTAACAAGAGTTCATGTTAGACTTGTGAGACCTTCAAGCACCACTAAGCCATACAGCTGCTTCTTCCTCCCAGCCATCCATGCATTATAACATAATTTAGTGTAATACTTCTTATGCTACTCCAGAGATTGTGGCCCCAAACAGTCCCTTCAGTTTTGACTGCCTGCCACTCATACCCCATACAGACAAGTGTAATAAGGGCACCTGTCCTACAGCAAAACACAGTCCAGCAGGCCAGGGCTCACCAGAATAGAAGAAGAACAGTTCTATCTCAGAAATTCAGGAAAAGTTTTAATACATCATTTCACCTTTTCTCTGCTTCTCTCCCATCCTCCATTTCAGATAGATAACCCTGTGGGCAGGGATCTTCTCAATAGCTGTTCACTGTAGAGTTCACAGCTCTAGCTGGGACCCTTCCTAATCCCACCAACAGCAACTTTATTTTCCATCTGTGAGACAAAACAGGGGAGGAGATGGCATTCCCACAGAGTCATCGGCAGGGACTGGATCCTTCTTTCAGTAGGTTGCTCTTCTGGAAGGTACTCAAATGCCAAGTCCTTAGGTCAGGCTACAGACCTTCCAGCGGTTCTGTTCAGTAGGAGTCACAGGCTAAGCAGCTCACAGCTCCTTCTCTCCTTCCCCCACTTTTATATTCCTTAGAGACTGTGATCCTCAACTTCTCCCAGCAGTTTGCTAAATTTTCCAAGAACTTTTATACCCTTTTGATGTTTCTCTATTATTTTAGCCCTATCTTAATTCATCTTGGTTTTGGCTACATGAGCTTCTTCACCATTCCCTGCTGATCTCCTTTTGAACATGGCCAAATAGCACCATGCAGAAGAGGAAGCATACACGTGTGCAGCAGAGGGGAGATCTTCCTTGTAAGACGTTTAGTGCTTTAGGTGGGAGACTCCTGACCTCTGCCATGCAGCTAGGTATTTCCCTTGAAACAAAGTTATTTGAAATATAAATCTCATCAGATAAAGTGTAGTTCCTAAAATTTATGCTTCAAAATTGAATAAATCAAAGGGGGGAAAAAAACCAGTGAGTGGTTCTGAGCACTTGACTGTACCTTCTATCAACATATAGCTCAGTTTTTCCAATTTCTCAGCCAACATGCTGACTACTCATTCTTCTCCTCCATTCCACACAATTGAACTAAAATATTTCATTATTTATCAAGATTTTTATATCCAAGAAAATCTCATTCACAGACTGACTGTACGAAAAGAAAAATTACACACTGGTCCAAGTCACACCAAAACAGCCTAGCTGTTCTTTGTCTGGCATCTTTTCCTTCCATTGTTGAAGTATCTGAGCATCTTCTAACAATTCTCTACACAACACAGCAAGTACCTGCTGTGTCCAAGCCCTTCCCTTATACAAAACAATCTGCTTTGTTCCTAACCTATTGTCTTATAGCAAGGACTTAGTCCAAGAAGTGGATCAGTTGGAGAACTCCACAGGTCTTGGCCCTGAGAAATGTTCCTCCATTTCCTACATTAAAAGCATTTGCCCTTGTAGGATACAGTTTCATTAAACTAGAGGAGGGGAGATGATGAACAGTTGTCAGCACAACAGGGGTGCACATCTTGAAAGCAAGATTGCTTTCCTCACTCTTCCCAAGACCACTCCACCTACCAGCTCCAACAGTATGTGAAACAGAGAATATTTGTGGTGTTGGTCATCATTAGTTAATTCTGGATTAAATCACAGACTCACCCTATTACTATAACAATGCATCCCTCTAAACAGCAAAAAGGTTACAGAATTCCATACCACTGTCCATAGGAGTTAATAAAAAATTTCACATAGACTTTAGTGTATGCTATGTAGATGTGACCGATACATTGTGATAAAAACAAAACTGTGAAGTTAGGATTGTGTTTTCAGAATGATGAACGGAAGACTGGGACTGAAATCTGTAGCATTTGCCCACGGATTTTCACAGTAGATTGTCTAAGATACACACCCCCTTGCAAGTGATAAAGATTAAATTACTTTGAATTCTTTCAGAAGTTCTGAAAGTTCAAACCAAACCCAGCTTTGCTCAACTTTTAAAAGTTTTCTTCTTTGTTACAGTAGGTTTCAGAGACCACACACTGGAAGGAAAAGAGTTTACACAGAAGAGAGCTATCAAAGATGACAGGACACAGCAGTGGAAACAGTGCTCTGCTCCTCGGGAGGTGCCGCTGGATGATCCGCGGTCCCCGAGTTTGACACCAAACAGTTTGGTATTCCCAAACTCAAAGGCCCACAAGGCAGGCAAATACTTCGGCTCCCAACAGCCTTCTATGGAAGAGTATTGCCACAGAGATCCTGGAGCTTTTGAAGGACAGTTTGCAGAAGACAGAAAACATCTATCCCACATTTTATTTAATAAAAAGGATTTACCAAAATCAAGTCTGGCACCAGCCCACATCCCTCCTTGAAATATTAGCCTGAAATAACAACATCTTACCAAATGCTTTCCTTTTAAGGAAAGGGCTGTTGAAGTACAGTCAGTCACTACACATGACAGGCTAACCAAACTAGATTTTTTGTCTTTTTAAGTGCAGCTTTGAGTATAAGAATTATTACATGATGCACTATGCATTGCCAATGTCAAGTTGGCTTCAGTAAGTATCTTTTTCCATAGAATGAAAGCAGGATCTCAGTTTACGTAGTTCCTAATTTATCAATTCTATTAGTGGTATGGGTGCCTAATGGGGATTTTGACAGTAAACCAGTCTCGTTAATAGCTCATGATTTATTATATTATTCACCACTTCCTTAAATCTTAATTTCAGAAAAACATATATATTAGAGTCCAGTTTTATTTTCCTAGGCTCTTCACCAGCATTACTAGGCTATATGTAACCATCTTCAGTAACAACTGTAAATGATATAAGCAGAGGAAAAGTCCGATGAGGCATCCATAAAGTAAAATAACATTTGAGTGACATAAGATGGACAACATTTAAACAATACTGAGAATAGGATAGACAAGAAAATCTAACTTTCTCAGCAAGGATGAAACCATTTACACAGGATGCTTCTTAGTATGGCCAAACTCCAAGTCTGTATCAAGGATTACAAGTTACCCCTGAGGGAGGAATTGCAATACTCAAAAGTATCTAGAAACTGTATGTAAACAACTCAACGAGACTTTACTGACATATCAAAAAGTGTTTGAGATGTCTAACAAGAACAGTGAAAAGGAGAAGGCAGGATAAACATGTGCATGACACTGATAAGAAAGTAAAACACGTTAACTACACATATTCATCTATATTATAGCCATGTCCATCCACATCGAACTGTGATAGATTTAGGGAAACACACAAAAAGCTATAGCATTAGATTCTGACCAATCCTCCCAAAACAGGGCCCTAAACGGGAAATACCACAAAAAAACCCTACTTGATTTCTGAAGTGGTTCACTTCAAGCATCACTGTTCACAACTTCATGTGCATTCTTCTCCCCTTCCAGATCAGCCAGTTCCACTTCTCAGTTCCATACTCCACACCACATATTGTCATAATGGCTGTTTCTACACAGTTAAGATCTTGATTTTGCATTGCAGCTACCTGTTCCAGCAAAGCCTATGAACCTTTTGGTATTTTTTTTCCCTTATTTTTCCTTTCTTCACAATCAATTTTCTCTTTCCTTCCATCCTCTTCATCTCCAAAGTCTGTTTCTTCCATCTGTTCCAACAAATCTGCCAGATCTCACCTTTAATTTCCTTTTCATAATTACTTTCCTTATGCCTTTGTGGTTCTATATTACTCACCCTTACTCACACAAACCTTGAATCAATCAAAATCTTCCCACCTAAAGTCTTCCCATCATCTTAAATTTAAAGCAAGGGGATCATCACATCATCTTTGAAGGCACATTTTTTTACTGCAGCTCAGCTCAGATTTTATTTACAATTTTTTTTGGTGTGTCAAGGTACTTTGAGACAAAAGAGAAGTGCAGCAGCTCTGTTAGCAAAAACACCACTCTGGGCTCAGTCCTGCACGGCCTGGAGTGTGGGCAGCCTGCCTGCCTGCGCAGAGTGCATTCCAGTTCCCTGAGACTGGTGGGAATTTGTAATAGCAAAAGCAGAGCTGGTCTCATATATCACTGTGTCATCTATACACAAGATACAATGGAGGGCTGACATTCTCCCCACCCCACCCCTCTTATTTTTTTTTAATTTTCCAAAGGAAGTGACTGATTTCTAGAAAATACTTTGGAGCTTTTAATTCCCTAGGACTTCATGAGTGAGGCACCCTGCCTGCCCAGTCACATGTTTCACAATTAGAATCTAAGATTTTAAGTTAAAATATTTCAGTTTTGAGCCTTCCTTTTTGAGCGTAATGCTGGTAACAAGACCTAGAATAAAAGGAAGACTTCAGTCTCTGGGCTTTTAACCCACACACAGCAAATAGCTCTTTCAGCTCCCCACTACTGCAGCTTGTTTCAACTCACATTCCACCTGGGCAATGAAATCAGTGCAGTCTTTCTCCTTTAAAAGGTACTGAATGGGCCAGTGCTACAGGAGCCAGTGTTACTTGACAACACTGCAATTAATTTAACAATATTTAAAATAAACAAAGAGGTGACTTAAGAACAAGACTCCAATTTCCTCTTTGCCAGTCTGAATAGCACAAAGACCTGTGATGACAGGTAATTATAGTGATGTTACTAATGTCTGGGTACATGCTTCTCCTTGTAAATTGGTGCTGCAGGAATATTTGGTGAACTACGCAGGTGGTGTCTTCATATAAACAAACACATGTAATATCTGCATGATTCCCAATGCAAAAAAGCACCGTGACAGGTGGCAGAGGACTCTTGGCACATTTGCTATGAAATATCTACTAGAAGACAAGGCAACACTGTCCAAGTTTGAAGACATTCAATCACCAGCTTGGATCTCCTCCATTCAAACTGAATGCACTAATAAAATCCTGCCTTTTTATTTCCTCCAAAAGATAGCAAAATGAATTGTATCACATTATGAGCGTTCCATAAAGTCAAATAGTCTGTACATCCTTTCCCTCTCAGCTTCATACTTAGAAAAACAGACTAGGTACAGCTTAACTGTAGTTGCTCTGTTGAGTATTATTTCACCTGCTCTGAAATGGTAGCTGGAAGTGCCCGACCATGAAGCTGCTTCACTTCAATGCTTTTTGCTTTTGTATTCTCAATATTTTTTTAAATCATTTCTTGCAGCAGTCACAACAACTGTAATTGTAATCACTATCCTGTCTCCGTCAGATTAAAAGTACATATGTGCATTTGATTAATTAATATTGTATTTGTTTTCTGCACATAATAGGCAAAATTCAGAAATTCTACAGTTGTTTTTGCCTACTATATGCAGGACATACCCAAGACCAGAGCTCTTCTGCACAGACTTCTGTTTACATTTGCTCTTTTTCAAGGTCTTTCAGTACATGACTTATTTTCTATTATTTTGGTGCAGAGAGAGAGGAAAGTAAAAAATGTGCACTGTAACAAGACCTGCAAGGCCAGGGACAAGGGTCTGATTCTTTGATACCAGCAACTTTTGCACTTATCGCATGCTTTCCGAGTTAGACAAAACAACTAAAGATAACCCCTTCAAAATAAGTAGAAACTGAAGAAAAAATATTCTATAATTGCTTAGGTAGTTAACTGGAAATGTATTCCTATATAAGCTTAACACATATTCCATGATTTCTGGTTTTTAAAATATAGTAATTTAAAACTACATCTTTTGGTGTACTTTCTCAATTGTTCTAATATTTCAAAACCAGATGACTTGGACTAAATTGTCAGAAACACTCAGATGCAAGAATCACTCTTGCACAGCTAAAAATGGAAAAGAATAAATATCACAAAAATAACCTCCTTGTGCAAGTATCAACTCAGAACAGAGATTTTTCTTTGTGTAAAAGTTTCATTCCTATACAAAGCAAAATTGCCAAAGTAATTGATAACTTGAAAAAAAAAAAATGCTGCAAGCAAGACAGGCAGGTGGTCTTCGCAAATCTTAAGTGACCCATTTAAGAAACATTTACTAAGAAAAAGACCACCATTTCAGGCCAGGATTAGACCAAGACCTCAATAAGAAAGGAAATAACTCTTCTTTGGACTTGTTTTGAAATCTTTTCCCAGAGCTGCACCAGCAGTAAAGCAGTTGGCTGTATCAGTTTCTACTACAGGGAGCAGTTCTGGATGACAGGCAGATGGGCTGATATGGTTGTTCTTGCCTGGTTACAAAGCTAAGGATTTTGCATTGCGAAAACCACCCTTTGCAGCAGAGCTGCTCAGAATCAAGTCAGCATTCCTCCTATCCTAGCAGCAAAAGCACATCTAATAAAAACAAAGTAAATCAACTTTCACTTCTTGAATTTTGATCAATTTATAGAGAGTCTGGAGTTGCAGGAATAAATCAGAACCAACATTAGCATGCGATCAGTGAAACCACATGGGGAGATACAGTACCAGCGAACAAGCTCTTGGAAGAAAAATATGCCACAGTCACTTAAGGAACCAATCGCTAGACCTTTGGTCAGGAGGTTCTTGATGCTCACTAGAAATTTCACTATCTGCTAGTCTGCATGAATGTTTACATCAGCTTAGGGTCAGGCAGCCACAGGCAGAATCGAAGAAGTATAATACAAAACATAGAAGAGAAACCACCTTGGCTAAGCATCAATACCCTAAATAGCAAAAGCCTGCATCCCTACATTGTGTTTCCTCGCGGGGGGTGGGGAGTGGGGATGGAATTCATCGGTTCAGTATCTTCAAACCTAGAAGCTAAGCATCATAACATGGTTAGGGAAGGCAAATGGGAGAGACAGACAGGTGTCTCTGTTAAGACAATTGGCCCAGAGCACAGCAACCGTTAGGGTAAAATTCTCCCTTTCCAACAAAGACAAATCTTTATTCCTTTTACCAGCAGCTGAGCAGCCCTCCTGTCCCACCAGCACAGATTAAGGGAGCCCACCTGTGTTGTCAGCCCTCCAATCAGAAGCCACCTTCCAGGTAACTACAGCTTCCAGGTAACTACACTTCTCCATTCTGAGCATCCTACCCCTTCCCAATACAGCTTGGTTGTTCCATAGTGTAGTCTCATCACTAAGGTTTGAAACCAAAGTGACAAAGTCTTAGAACCCCAAATTATATCACATTTTGTATGCATTTCCTTGACTCCTTTCATTTGGGATTTTACCCAGCACAGACACAGTGACAGCATGAGTACCTTGACAAATGAAGAAACTGAAACTGGTGATTTTAGATGCATCAGCTGGCTTTGAAATAGTTAACAGTGAACTAGCCTTGAGGAGCTTTAGAAGGTCTGATCTGAATTGCATTTTCGTGGACATAATTGCTTCTAAAGAGAGGTACTATTAAACAACCGTTCTTCTGCTTGGCAAGCTCTCAGGATGCTTCCCAGGGCTGTAACACTATAACCTCCTCCTATTCTCATTGCACACAAAGTTATATGGGAACATAGTGAATGAGGCAGGCAAAGCTGCTATGCTAATGTGGAGATAAATATTTAACTCCACATTTGTATTCATATCTACATATACACACCATTATATATTTCATTATCCCCAGAAAAACACTCGAGAACTCTGGTGTCATTATGGGTACAAACTGGAACACAAAAGGTTCCACTTAAATTTGAGAAGAAACTTCTTCTCAGTGAGGGTGACAGACACTGGAACAGGCTGCCCAGGGAGGTTGTGGAGTCTCCTACTCTGGAGGTATTCAAGACCTGCATGGATGCCTTCCTGTGTAACCTCATCTGGGTGTTCCCGCTCCAGCAGGGGGATTGGACTGGATGATCTTTTGAGGTCCCTTCCAATCCCTAACATTCTGTGATTCTATCCTGTGCAGGACTATGGCCTAGGAAGTAGACTATAGTCTGACATGCCCTTTAAGCTGCAGTCTCTGCATGTGACCTTTCCCAATGTGACTGCCCCATGTTAATTATGTAATGCAGTATGATACGTTGGGTGGAGGGCTCAGACAAACATGACCTATTACTGCTCCTGGTCATACCATGTCAGACCCAAGTCTACCCAAGGCTCTCAGGCATTCTTTTCTCTCATGGTTCAGAGCTTATCTCAAGTCCACATCTGAGGCAGGCTTAAATGCCAGCTGTTTGGATGCTAGACAGCCATGAGCTGGAGCACAAGCATAAAGTTATTTCCAGAACAAAGTGTAAACAAACAACTAGGTCTCTGGGGTGTTTCGCCTCACCAGCTTTTTTCAGTTGAAGGGCTGAAAAAGAGGGGTGGGAGCTGAATAAGAACATCGTTGCCCCAAATGAAAAATAAAACTGCATAAGCAGTCACAGACTGTTGTAAATGTTATTTGTGCATTTAAACAAAATGAAAGAGTGTGGAAAGTTGGGGGGAAATACTAAAACACTGGAAGATACAACATGAAGCTTACTCTTTTAAGAGGAATTACCCAAACATCAAATATTTACATAGTAAGGCCACAACTACTACTTTTGAAGTGAGCCTCATTAAGTACAACAGAAAATCTTTACACGTAAGGGAAATCTACCATTTGAGCCTTACCATCAATGAAGATAAATACCCAGGAGTGACACTGGTTATTTAGCTCAATGCAAGTCATAACTCTTGTTCCATATTTCCCTCTCACTGCATCTTTCTTGGCTACCATAAGCTTTCTACAAATACTAAAAATATGCATTTAAATAACATCTTAAATACCTGGAAAACAGAAAAGACAAGGGGTTTTCATCCAAATTTTTTTACCCAAGATTTTTTTAATATCAAGTATTCTTAAACACTTCCTTCCTTAGTTTAACTTGCAAACATCATTCATGCACTTCTTTTCTGTGTTCCTATAGGCAGAAATCACACGTTTACCGGCAACATTTTCTGGTCCTGGCACACATGCTTAGAAAAACACATTAAAGCATTTCCTATGTAGTCTTTTCAGTTGGGGATCAAATAGATGGGTATAGAGCATGTCCCCGTTTTAAGGCTGGGACAGAGGAATTATATGAAGAAGGATCTGAGTAAAGAAATTAGGTTGGAGGTAAGTTGTCCTTCAGGGTAATACCATTTTCTTCAAAGTTATGCCAACTCAGATCTTCTCCCATGAATTGAAATAAGAGTTTAAGCAATGAGCTTTCCCTTTACTCACTATGGATGCTCTCAGACACATACAGTTTCCAAGTGTGAGGAGAATACATTTTCTTCCCTCTCTTACTATTTTAAATATACATAACACATAGTACTTTGTAAGCATGGATAACATCCAGGATTCTTTGCTTTGGGAAACAGCTACTAACAAGCTTTGTACTATACCAAGCTCTTTAGCGCTATTTATTCCCAAGGTGCACCTCTGTTTAGCAGACCCTTTTAGTAAACTGCAAGGGCCCAAATTAACTGGTATTGGTATAAATGGATTGTAGATAAATGATATATGATAAAAGGCAACTGTAGCATACTTAGAGTTCAATATTGAGATGCTCCAGTCCCCTATTTGACAATAACATACAGGCTGGTGAAATGAAGTGTTTCAAACCTGACATGTGAATTAAAAAAAAAAAAAAAAAAAAGACAGACTCAAGAGTTTCTAAAAGGGCTAAAAATGAAGATACATGAACAGTGTGATTGTAGACAAAATTCAGTCTAAAGAGACAAGTGAATGTGTTTCGAAAAGAATGAAACTAAATGAGGACTCACATGACTAATTATTAAAGTGGTTTACGCATCACTGAATTCTTCAGTGAAAACACCTGATCAAAGCAAACTAGCTGTCAGAGAAATTAAAATAGACAATTAGTACATAAGCTAACATAAGGCCATGTATTGTTCCTTTTAGCTTTGATCTACTTTACACTCAAATGTTGGGGGGTGTGACTGAGAGGGGTGAATGTAAATAAATACGTTTGGGAAAATGTAAATACAGTCTGGAGAAAAACTACTGAATTTATATAAAGCAAACCATACAAACAGTACTTCATAAGTGAATTAACTGCAGCAGTAGTAGATGCAAAAAATAGTGTGCTATCATCTAATTAGAAACTATATAACACAGAAAAGGGCCAAGTTTGCCATTCTGAGTTCCCAATTAACTTCAGTTTGCAATCAGACCTTGAAACTGTTTCAGTGAGTTATGGGGAATATTTTTATGAAAAATAATTAGAATTCATCCATTTTACTAGAAAGCCTACAGAAAAAGAACTCTGAAGAAACATCTACAGCAAAAGTTAAATTTTTCATCACAAATATGTCTGCTTCAAAAGAATTACTTTGCTCCGTGTCTCCATATATCACTTGCACTGTAATTTCAAGTTCAGTTTTATGAACTGTTCTTCATCACTTCACTAAAACTAGGAACTCCAAACTCTTCTACATTGCACACAAACGCTGAGAAGAGCTTGGCACGAGAAGGCTTCTACGCATAATTGAGACTACAATCATAAAGATACACAAACGCTGTCTAGAAAATTTTTCATCTGAAGAAAATTACAAGATAACTTACCATTTTTCAAATTTTCAATTACTCTCCCCCCACCCATTCACCAAAAATTTTGCTTTCCAACTAGTCAGTTTTTTTCAATAATAAAATCACTTGTCATATAAAAAATTATTTTTTGTTTAGAATTAGGAGTGTGCAACAGCATTTTTTCAGTTACCATGCATTAAAAAAAAATTTTCTAGGCAGCAACTATGTATGGAAATAACACGTTGTTTGAAGTCACACAAATAAAAGTCCTCATTAGTAGAGAAGATTAAAATAAAGCTTCAATTGGAATTTGTTACATTCCCTGGAGAAAGTAAACTGATTATCATTAACATGCAAGCTGCTTATATGTGTCTACTTCCCAAAATCAAGTACTTCAGAGCAGTGAAAAAAGGGGGAAAAAAAGGAAATCACATAAGGGCCCACCCATCTTAGGTCACAATGATTAATGAAGTGGAAATGTTAATACATCTCAGAAGTGGTCATATCACATGGAAGTTTGAGAAAATACACATCAAATTGTTTCCAATTGTTGTACCCATTAATAATCTCAGATCTCACTTGGAACACAAGAGGCATAAGGAAAGTATCTTGACAGTGATGGTATTGATTAGACTGTACCACTGAAAGTTCCACACACCAACCACAGTCCATCTAGGAAAATCATTAGGACCTAAATTGTAGTATGGACAAAGTAATTTTTAAATGGATATTCCATTTTCACAAGATTTCTTACCAACACCACTGTAGATCAAATGAAATCAAGAGTTTCTCAGCCCCTCATGCCATATAAGATTTCTTTAACATCTGTAGAACGTTTGTTTCACATTCTTTGTATCTCAAGATTACTCAGCACTCTTAATAGTACTAATTATTTTTACTGCTGTATAGTCCAGTTACCCTTATTATAGAATAGGGTAGTAAAAATAGATCGATATGGTATTGATTAAATTTTTAATTATCAAAACGTATTCAAGATATTTTTGAGGGTAAACAAAAACAAAAAACAGGTAAACTAGGATTGCAAAAGTAATTACCCTACTAAAAGACAGAGTGTACAATCTGCCCCTATAAGGAAAGGCAAGATTGTCTCTCGTAAATAATCTGGAATACGATGAACAGAACTCAACTATCTACTGACCTGTATTGGAGATAAAATATTGTTATTTGGTGTACCTTAGTGGAAACAAAGATAAATGGCTACATGAAACTCAGGAGAAAAAAATAAACAGGGACTAAGAAAAGGAGAAAGAACAACCATGGAGTGTTAGAGGATATAAATAGGAGTCAGGCTGTGAAGTAAGTAGCAGCTTGTACTCCTGTAATCCTTGCTGTAAAACACTTCCAAAGCTTCAGGGAAAGGGGAAACCTGGGGGAAGCGAGTCTTGAGGCTCTGCATAGGAGCCTATCCCCTCTCCACTGCCTGGACGTCAGTCTCCTAACCTAGTAAAGCACCATGATTAAAAGAGAATATATAAATGCTGTGACCTGCCATCCTTTTTCGCTGTCCCTTCAGTCTCCGTTTCTTAGCTACAAGCATGAACAGACTAAAACACAGATTTGATTGATTACTTCACCAGTCTTTCCCATACAGCCATCTCATTATAGTGCTTTAAGCTTGTCAAAGGAAAGCCTAATGCATTGCAACTGCCACATCCTTTGTTGTCAGCGAGGTAAAAGTTTAGCTACACGGGTCTCGCACTTCCTAATTGTGGTATTGTTGCTGTTAGACACAGGTCCAAGGAACAGCCAAAATACCCTGTCAGCAGAAAACTTGGCACTGCCATACTGATTTTTAGGCCCCATTGTGTAAGACATACAGTTCTAGGTTTCATCAAACAAAATGTTATATGCTTGTTTTAACTGTTAGCATTTTATTTTTCAAAGCTATTTCTAAACAGCCAGCTGGAAAGCACTGTGGGCTTCTTTGCGTATGTGTGTTAGGGCTGAAGGGAGGATAGGGGAAGAGATCTAACAAGATCAGCAAAGTTGGATCAATTCAGGATGTTAAGGGGGCCTCCATCTCCATACGTGTTTCACCAAGTATAATTGCTTTATTCTGGAGTAATTTTTGTCAATGAGTGTAAGACTGCCTGAAAGACAGAGAAAGCAATTTTGTGGTTCTTCTTGTCATTGGCAATTGTAGAAGGCTAAAGCACTTAATGACTTCATTCTGAATTTGCTATCATAACAAGTTATTTTTGTATGGCTACCTTGGAAGCATACCTTAGAAGAAAGCATTTGACTCACAGTTTAGAGATTTCATAAAATCACATAACTTGCTACCTACTTAAAGAAAAGCACATGAAAACTTACATTAAGCAGTCTTCATATGCTTGCTGTGAATGAGGTTCGAAACGATGTTGAAAACCTGATCATTACTCTTTGGTTAATCACATATTCTTCAGTAGTTGCTCTAAGTTCATAAGAATATTTTTTTTAGTAAGAACTTTAGGAATTCTCACCTGATACTTTGCACAGAGTAAGGGTAGACTTGTACTGATGAGCCTGTCACCCTAGCAACTAGAGACCCTATCACTCCCCTCATGCTGGGAAGATAATGTATCTGCACAGCCAGTCAGACATCCACAGGCACATGGTCACAATCACTTCAAGGCAAAGTTTTCTTAAAGTACAGAGAAGCAAAAATGTCTGCATACAGCTCCAAAAAATATTCAAATTGTTCAAAACTACTTCAGTGAAAAGGAACGTTTGTAAGAAAACAACTGTTAACTTGCTGAAGAGAGGAGTACCAACGCTTTGCTCAAAGTTGTGAAAGGGCAAGTCAGGGCAGGGAGAGGAAGGTGCTTTTTCATTTCGTTGGTTGCCTTTGCTGGTTTTTTGAGGTTTTTTAGGGTTTTTTGAGTTGGTGTTTTGGTTTGTGGCTTTTTCTTTTCTTTTGTTTTTGGTCTTTTTAATGTGCTCAGGTCAGCAGTGTAGAAGAAAAACATTGTCTGAGCAGCCCATTAGTCTTTTCCTTGTACAAGACAAGGACATTAATATGCCTCATTCAGGTTTTGATCTCAATTGAGTTCCTGATTGACTCTTTACTATCAGATTTCAACAAGCACATGAGATTCTTGTATAAGAAACACAATGAACAGTGAGAACACTCCAAATAACTCTGCAGGTTCATGCATTTTTCATTCCATTATGTAGCTACAAGAGATTGAGGAAAAACATAAAACAAGATTTGTGTGAAGAAGTAATCTCTTTGATTAGAACAAACAATAACATTGCAAAAGCAACAAGGAAGGTGGACAAACTTCGTTGTTCTGAGATTTCCTGCAATTTTATGTGTTGACATAACATGAGATCCTACCTTTTCCTTCACACTTTAACATACAGGTTGCACTTGATAGACTGTATTTATTAGCTCCTTGCTATCCCAGTCAGAGACATCTCTTCTCTGCAAACAGACTGTATTACCACATCACATGAATAGAATCATTTCAGTTGGAGGAGACCCTCAGGATGATCAAGTCCAACCATAATCTAACTCTAGCACTAAACAGTGTCTCTAAGAATCTCATCTAAATGCCTTTTAAACACCTCCAGAAATAGTGACTCCACCACTTCCCTGGGCAGCCTGTTCCAATGCCTGACAACCCTTTTCATGAGTCATTTTTTCCTAATATCCAATCTAAACCTCTCTTGGCATAACTTGAGGCCATTTCCTCTTGTCCTGTCGCTTGCTACTTGGGAGAGGAGACCAACTGCCTCCATGCTACACCCTCCTTTCAGGTAGTTGTAGACAGCAATAAGGTCTCCCTTCAGCCTCCTTTTATCCAGGCTGAACAGCCCCAGTTCCCTCAGCTGCTGCTCATCAGACTTGTGCTCCAGGCCCCTCACCAGCTTTGTCGCCTCCCCTGAACTCTCTCTGGTACCTCAGTGCCTTTCTTATGATGAGGGGCTCAAAACTGAACAAAGGATTCAAGGTGGGGCCTCACCAGTACTGACTACAGTGGCACAACCACTTCTCTAGTCCTGATGGCCACACGATTCCTGATACAAGCCAGGATGCTTTTGGCCTTTTTTGCCACCTGGGCACACTGCTGACTCATGTTCAGCTGCTGTCAACCAACACCCCCAGGTCCTTTTCCCCCCAGGTAGATTTCCAGCCACTCTTCCCCGAGCCTGTAGTGCTACCTGGGGTTGTTGTGACTGAAGTGCAGGACCCAGCACTTGGCCATGTTGAACCTCATATAATTGGCCTCAGCCCAACGATCCAGCTGGTCCAGATCCTTCTGTATGGCCATCCTACCCTCCAGCAGATCAGCACTCCCACCCAACTTGGTGTCATCTGCAAACTTACTAAAGGTGCACTCAATCGCCTCATCCAGATTATTGATAAAGAGATTAAACAGAACTGGCCCCAGTACTGATCCCTGGGGAACACCTCTCATGACCGGCTGCCATCTGGATTTGGCTCCATTCATCATTTTGTTGCCCCTGTTTCTAGATGGGCATGTTCACAATAACTTCATTTTTCTACATCTTTTAATGTATCTTCAAGAGAAAGTCAAGTTGGAAAAGCTGCCATCAGTAGAATGAATCACATATTAAGTACAGCAGATGTTAAGTGAAGAAAGCTAGTTACTGTTTTAGCTGTATAATAGCCTGTAGCCATACTGACTTCAGGAACATTAGATGAACAACCCAGGTCCCTTTGGAATTGTTCTCTGATCCTGTGATACATCAAAAGGCACAGTGTAATTATTCTAATAATTAAAATTCATGAAAAATGCAGCCAATTAATGATTATTCTGAGATGCACACGAAATTTTAAATTAGTAAAGCCATGTATTTATTCTGTACCAACCACAAAAGGCCTTCATGTTCAGCATTATTAATGGAGTCTGGTCCAGAAGCAAAAAGCTGCCCAGAACATATGCAAAAAAATGCAGAAATGAAGAGGTTTCACATACTTTGTAGGAATTTTACATGAGTGAGTTCAGAGAGAAGATATCAGGCAAAGAAATTATTCTGAACTATCTAGTAATAAGAACACATACCTTCTTTCACTCTACATTCAAAAAGTGAATGAACTATGAGAAATTAGACCAAGTTACTCTAAACTACCAAAGATCATCTTCATAAGGCAATAAGCTTTTTTTTTTTTTTAAGGCCTTGACTTGAAGAAAACTAAAGATATAGTTCTAATTCAAGCTAGTAAACATAAATCAGCACCAAGTAAGTCCCCAGTAAACCGTTCTATGTTTTCTCCTCTAAATCAGCCAATATGCTTTCTTTTTACTGGGATTTTACTCTATAGTAGTAAAACCACAAGTAACCTTATGTTAGCAACCACAAGTTAAGAAAAGCCTTTTCTGCTAGGTCTGGAGAATGAAGTAGGCAAATACATGTATTTATGACTAGAATTATCTTGCATGAGGTACTCAAAAACGTAAGAGGGCGTTCTTCAGTAGGGTACTATTTAGTGGCCTTCATAGGTCAAATTCTCTAAGACTAGGTCAATCGGTCCTGTTCCTGAAACACACTGAACTGATGTTCAGGAAATCTTTTATCAGGACAAAGAGCACTAATATAAAAGTTATAATTTCAGAACACAAATGGATCATCTCATGTTCTATTAGAAGATTAACAAGGCAACAAGCAATCAAAATCAGTCAGAAAAATTGCTGAACCTTTTAAGCCTATGTATTGTACAGTTGGTTTTCACATACTGAAACTTAAACATGATTTGGCTACTTTATTTTCATTTGTCGAATTACTATGTGTTTTCCTCTAACAAAATCTGACCTAGGTATAGGACAGTACGTTGCTCTAAGTTCCTCACAGATTTCACCATTTATCCACACCTTCTGCGGTGAGTGACACATCAAAAGACACAATGCAATGTGTAATACTGGTACCACAGGACTTAAAAATTCTGCTATTTTATCTCCTCCCTCCACCTAGAAACCATAATACAACACCAAGAAAGGAAATGCTACCCAAAAACAAACAGAAGGAATATACACTTACACTGGTCAATAAAACAGGTTATTCTAGGTCAGCATTAGGAGTGAAACACACTGACACTGAGTGTTCACATTTCTCATATTCAGAGAGAATATAGAGTATCGCGGCTATAGGACTAAACATGATCAGAGATAACTCAAAAAAATCCTCCAGCAACTCCTCTACAGACAGGGAAAAAGCCTCCTGCTCAAATGATTCACATCTTCAATAGTACTACACTGCTCTGCAAATCCAATACAGAGAAAACCGCCTTAACGGATCCCTCAGAAAAAATACAATACAATATAATACAAGATGGAGATATGGTCCTCCTCTTTACAAGGGTTTCTCATTCTCCAACTGAGAAGTTTCACAGGAATGTTGACGCTGGGAAGAAAATTTTTTACCTAAATGAATGTATTAGGAGGCACTGTTCGAATGTCACAGTCCATTGGTCAATCTGTCATGAGAGGTGGTTTCCTGAAAATCAGCTCAGTGCAGATTTTTTTTTTTTCTTAAATCACATGGCTCTCAAATTCCTAAGAGACCTAACTTGAGTCTATCCTTTCTTTTCCTACTTTGCTTTTTAACTCTCTACACCCATGTGGTGGATTGACACTGTTTTCCAGCTAATGCAGACCCTGGGCAGTGACAAATCTCCAGGCACTCTGCAGCTTGTGCTAACAAGAAGCATGAGTTTCAAATCAAATCATCAAAAGAACAATTTTCTCAGAACATTATCCTGTAAGAGGTCTCTAAAGAAACTCTCCCTCTGGGCTTCAATTACATAAACTAAAGCAAAATTCCTACAGTTCAGCTTGTGATAGGAGAAACACCACTATTTTCGACAAGCCTTTTAGATGAAACATATAAGTGAACCTCACATGACTTTAGATTTGGTCTTTCCATTGGCCAAGAGCTCTGGTTCCATCACATCCGATTTCCACAGTCCTACCTAGAAAGATTTAGAGGGCATCCGTGGCTTGACTGGGGCTTAACCCTTGAGTCTGACTCAGTAACCAAGAATTTCTCTTCTCCATTTCCATTTCCTGCTGGATTTTGGCAAGCCAGCATGAAGTCTCTATAGAACAAAGCCCACATATATCATGTGCTTCTATCCTGACCACTTAAATTATCCCTTTCCTTCAGGGGTTCTTCTGCCCTCCCTTCTGTTAAATAACTGTATCGTTTAGGTAGGGAGGGTTGTCTGCTTTTAAAAAACTAAAAAGCATCTCTAGGCAAGGAGTAATTTTATATGGCTATGATCATGAGTCAGCTAAGAAGGGTTACAGAAAATTCTGGTGTTCACAAACAGCATAGGCTGGTTCTTAATGGCACAACCACTCAACAACGCACTGCTCAGAGAAAAGCAACTACAAGGTTACTGAATCAGTTCAGAGAAAAACCAAAAACCATCCTGCACCATAATCTACTCCCTGAGCCTTGAGACATGCCAAACAGAAGCACTGCTCAGTTCCAGTTTTATGTTTTCGCTGATCTTCCACAAAAAAAAAAAAAAAAGAGAGAAGAGTTAGTTTTGTGCCAATCTGGAATTAAAATCATCAGTATCTCTTCTTTGAAAATGTTTCAGCATAAAATGTTTCACACCCCAGAAACAAAGACTGAGGAGATTCTGTTAGAAAACAATTGGTTTGCATCTTACATTTTTGCCAGTTACCAGCTCACACATTTAAGTAGTGAAGAGGCCTGGAGCCTTTGCAGTATCTGGATAAGGAAAACAAGCCCCTAAAAGAAGAGGGAATTGGAGTGCTGTCTACTACTTAAGTGCCAGCAATAACACACAACTGCCATCCTTCTATTCCCCACTATGCCCAAAGAGCAGGTGGAAGAGCTCGGACTACTCCTTTTCCTTCATCCCAATTTTCTGCTGAAATGGAGTGGCACCTCCCCAGCTGATGCAAAATTGCATATCTCAGATGTATGGGACTTTTCATGCTAGCCCGTTCCTAACATTATGTAGGGTTCACCAAGGCTTTCAGTTTAAGGCCAGAAGTACAAATAGCTCTGCTCCTAATAAAATGCATTTTGCTGAGACAACGCTGGGGACCTTGAGAACTCAAAGTGCTTAAATAACTATTGAATATTGGGTGTTTTCTAGACATGCAGGGAGTTTTATTCTGGTTCCCGCTGGGAGATACTGAGACCCAACATATAAGGCAGAATAAGACATATCTGGGAACCACCGTACAAGCATCTTCCAATTCAAGAAACTACTGTGAGCAACCAAAAGTTACCTCTTTATAGCTTTATCACTGCTTCACTTAACTTTTACATTCTACTTACAGCAAAGGCTGTCAATGCCATAAGCACAGTAAACATGGTTTAAATCAGTGAAAATAATATCAAGCTCCCTGTGTCCACAGACATTGTCACCAGTGAGAAGGATATACCCAGACATATATACATACTTAAAAATACTATTATGAAATCGTCAACAACTCTTAATGAACATTAATTCTATCTATTTGCTCAACTCAGGAGAGAAAACTTTCTTTCAGTGAGTTCACCTTTGACTATGATCACAGAGCTAGAAGTACTTCCAATTCAGAGTCACCATGTACAGGTGGTTGTCTTCCACTTGGAAAGATATCATAAGCATATTTATTATACAAAGCCTGCCCCTTTGAAGCTTCCCACTTGTAAAGCCAGGGGTGCAGCAAGGGTTGTGTGGTTCTGACAGAAAGACCACTTTGAGGTCAATACTTGAGACCTGTGGTTTTGCCACATCTTCCCTTCTCACAAAGTATTGCATGTTGTACTCCCCAAACATATTCAGTAAGACAGTCAAAATGGTTTTCATGGCTTTCAAAAGTATCTCAAACTGATGCCATGGCCTGGATTTACGAGTTACCACTAAAGCATATGCTTCCGCATTGAGTTAAGTTCTTTTTCCCTTCCCCATTTTAAACACAGCATCACTGCAAGACACAATATGTTCCTCTAAACGCTTTACACTGAGTAGTGTAGAAAAAGCATCACTGTTCTCACAGAAGACTTCATTGTTGTCATATCTAAGTATTGCATGCAGATGACAGAAAATATTCATTTCATTTCATAAATTGCTGTAAACTAAGTGGGTGCATGATATTTACTGAATAACTGAAAGTGTCCCTATGAGTGGATCATTACTCCAACTCCAGAAAATACATTAGATCACTACTGGTCATATTAACAGATCTGCAAATTCCACCTAAGGGGCACATTTTTACATGGGCTAACAAAGGTCAAACTTAATCTTCAATTATCTATGTCAACATCTTCCTTATTTTTCTGCCGTTCCAATGACGACATCTACCTGGGCCACCACATAACTCAAAAACTGGGTATTCCCATCTATCTTGCAACCTTCCCAAACATCTTATCTGCATTTTTTGAAGTCCCTTTTTCTGGGTATGAGGACTAGAGCTTACTTTGAGTTCTTCCTTTTCAGTGCTCTTAGGAGGACATTGTTTTCTGTTTTACAAGAGGTAAAACGGATCACAAAGACAATTAAGTTGTGCAAGGTTTTTCATGCAGATCCACAGCAAAGCTTGGGAAGAAAACATCTGACCTGCCAGTCTCCCTTCAATTTAATGATAAGAAAAATCATCATGAATTAATAGCAAGCTGAAGACTTAAGCATGATTTATTTCATCTGCTGACTTAGGGCATGATCCTTCTCCAACAGAAATTGATGGTAAACTCTCATTGAGTTCAGTGAGAGCAAGATTAAATCTCTGGTTTCCTTCCTCCCACCAGCTTCCCTAGAGAAGACAACCAATCACAAAAGTTTAATGACTGTTTCTCACTTAGAAAAAAATGGTGGAAAAAATGCACACAACTGCCATTGTGTATTTCTTTCCCCATACCTTGGCCAGGCTTCCAATTTTTATTTGGAAAACTCAACTGGAAAAACATACACAAAACAACCCCAAGATACAATAGAAGCCTGACCATCCCACAAAGCTTGTCTTGGACTTAATTTTACTAAGCAGACACTTTTGCATTTATACTTTAAAAATCACATTAACTGAAAACTGCTTCCCTCCCCTGTTTCCTCCCCTTCTCGCCTCCCTGGTTTTCAGACTGCTCTCTGCACATACTATGGGGATTGCCAATGTGGAACATCCCTCTGACCTTGGCAATTGACAGCTGTGATCAATCAATTCATAAAATCCTATGTGTCAGCTAGAAACCAGTTGTGTTTCTTAAGCAAGTCAATCTGCTGAACAGCTTAAATCATGAATCCATTCAGAACACTAGAAAAATAAACTCATTTGGGTGAAATCTTACTTTATGCCAGATTTTCTTTTTTGAATGGTTAACAGAGTAGAAATTCTTCACCCTTATTATACGAAGCTGCTTGTAAACTCTTCAGTGCATACTAATAGGGGGCAAGTCCTCACTTACAGGTAAAGTTTACCACAGGTATCCCTAGTAATTACACCCACATTAGTAACATGCATACAATATGTAGTTCCCAACTCTTTTCAGACAATCTGACCTAAATATGAAGTTAATGACTCATGATGTGAGATTCTCATTTAACTGTTGACGTTACGAGCAACAATCACATTTCTTCAAATCACTCTTGAAATCAGGCCATACTCCACCATCTTTTATAGAGTATAAACTCAAACAATGAACTGAGACACCAAGATAGCAGCTCTACTCAGCATATCAGTTTTCTAGGTATAATGTATGCAGTGTAGTCATTATTGAGACTACATATTGTACACTCTGCCTCCAAGTAGTCCTATTCTAGTCAGAGCTGAGTCTTGCACTTGAGTCACAACAACCCCAGGAACACTGTGGGCTCAGGGAAGAGTGGTTGGAAAGCTGCCTGGTGGAGAAGGACCTGGGAGTGTTGGTTGGCAGCCAGCTGAACATAAGCCAGCAGTGTGTCCACATGGCCAAAAAGGCCAAAAGCATCCTAGCTTGTATCAGGAATAGTGTGGCCAGCAGTACTAGAGAAGCAATTGTCCTCCTGTACTCAGCACTGGTGAGGCCCCACCTTGAATACTTTCTTCACCAAAAGGATTGTTAAGCATTGGAACAGGCAGCTCCGGGAAGCGGTCCAGTCAATATCCCTGGAGATATTTAAAAGATGTGCAGATGTGGCATTTTGGGTCATGGTTTAGAGGTGAACTTGGCAGTGCTAGGTGAATGGTTGGACTTGATGATCTTAAGGGCCTTTTTTAATCTAAATGGTTCTATGATTCTAAGCATGTTGCAGATTTTCCTGATGGTTGTCATGTCTTTGAGACTTCTTTTCTGGCTTTGACAAGAAAGCTGTGACAAAACAAAACATGATTTGCTTAGAGCTTAAGCTTTCTCACCTGTGCACTAAAGCTAACAGCCAATATGGCCTTTTTATAACTGGATGCCGGAATCAGTTTCAAGCATCACAGTCAAAAGTTGAGGTGAGGGGAAGCCAACTGACTTGCAAAGAACTGCACCTATGGCACCCATGAATGCTGTCATATCAACTCAGGGTTGAAGCTCACAGCTGAGCTCAACGCCAGACACAAGTACATTAATCATACACTGGTTCACAGTGTGACTCTAGTCTTACGTGCCTAAGTCTCTGAAAATGTGCCTAAACTAAAGCCCAAACCTCAAACTCAACTTGAGCTTTAGTAGATCATAGATGAGCCATGGACTCTAACAGAGTTCCTCGGTGCTAGGCTGTTTTACTAGAATGAAAAGTTAATTCCTAGACACAGTAAAAAAGCCTGCCTTTAGGCACCTGGAATGAAGAGGCTTTGTGTGTAGGGCAGAAACACAAGACTTTTTAAATACCTGTAAGTGAGACCACTTCCAGATTGCACGGCAGATATACTCTGTGGCAGAGCACGTGGACCACAGAAAAGCTCCCTTCAAGTGTAATTACCAACTTCACTTCCACACAAACTTAGGCAAAAGGAAAACTTCCTTATTCTACCTTTCTGACAGAATAAAAGGTACGTATATTCTAAAATAAAAAGTACCTTTATCATATACATATTTATACATAGTTTCGAATCTATACTACAGTTTTTTGTTCAGAAAAAGTGTCAGATGTTTTCCAAAAGCTAGCATATTACAAATTATTTTGCCTGTTTACATTTCTGTGCAATTTTTATTGAACTCACATTTATCTGTATTTCTAGCACCCTTACAATACCACATATATTAGAACTGTTCTAAAATTAGCAAATAGAAAACACACACAATTTTCACACACAATGTCACACTACAGCTAGTCTCAGAGACCCCTGGAGAAAGGATTTTGCATCAGTCACTAGAAAAGACTAGCCACATAGCTGAATTAAGTGCCTTGTGCATATAACGTACCCATTGACTTTTTAAAAAAACCCGGGGAACCATAAATTCTGTCTCAAGCTAAGTATAGCAATTTTTGTGCATCAGTATTACCTGCACTGTTTATGAAATTGTATAACATTTTTTCTGACTTTAAGTCATAATTTCTATTCTGTTAGAACTCTGGGTTAATATCTATGAACTAGAACACAAACACACAAACAGTCACAGTTTTACTAAACCGCAGCATGACAGTTCTACATTGCCCAGCAATAGCCACCCTCTTAAAAGTTGAAAAGTTACTGATAATCATCACCACGCATATGATGTCCCTCCCCTTAGTATCGCTGATCTCTCACTATTGTCTTACAAGTTATATCACAGAAGACATATTTATTCAGGTTGAAACTAGATTGTATCTCCACGATGGCAGGACAGGGATAGAGATTTAGACTTGGAATTCCTATCATACTTACCAAAATAAAATTTAAAAATTAAAAAAAAAAAAGCAATCAAACGTACACACAAAACAAACAACAAAATACAAACCAAAACAAACATGCATTTTTGTAGAGGAAATAGAAGACCAAGACAACAAGGCTGTGACAGAAATTCACAGAAAATTGACATTACCCAACACTTGGCTTCAGGAAAGCTCCAAAGCAAAAACAGATGTCCTGTGGAAGAGGAATGTACACAAAAACTTTGACAGTTTCCCATCATTGATTAAAATATTGTTTAACCAAGGGTATCATGATCATTTTCAGAAAATGACTGTGAGTGGGTATTTTGGAGAGTAACACTGCTGCTCTTTCTGTTCATCCCAGATGTGTTGTCAGACTTCAGCAAGAAGAGGCAGCAGCCAGTCTGAAGATCTCTCCAGTCTATTAACTGCTTCATTATTTTACTATGACTGCAACATTCTGCCATCACTTCTCAGCAGATGCACGCAACATTATTTAACATTATTATTTGTACACAATCCTTTTAAAGATTGATGGATTTATCTGCACTGAGAGATTACATAGAAATGTTTACCCTACCCATGTAACAGCAACACATACTGGAGAAAAACAAAAATAGATACTTAAAGAGAATGACATCCTCCGAATTTGGACTTGCCTACTGAAACAAAAAAAAAAAAAAAAAAAAACAAAAAAAAAAAACCAGCAATGTGACCAAAAATACTACCTGCAAGCATCTGGCTACCATTATTTGCTCCCTTTTGTGTTTGATATTGCTCTCACAAGATTAGCCTCTCAAGGTAAAATTCAAGCCTGAGATCTGGATAAGACTGCCTTCCACTTAGTTGATATCTCCACCATCACAATCCTGTGCCCATTTGCTCAGTACTTTAAATAGGCATCTGATCCCTGGCAGATTTCAGTGAAAATGTGCATAACAAATAAAAACACTGAAAGTCATACAACTATTCTGGAAATTCATCATCATCCAACACTATCTTATGCTCAAAAGCTGTACTGAAAATGGAGAAATATCAACCAACAGGAGAATCAGCGCCGACCTCCGTTACCAAAACATAACTACTAACAGCAGCATTCAAAGCTTTAGGATTATAATCGGCCTTCTGTTGAATCAAAGCACTTTCCCTAAGGTAAAAAGGCTGTACAATGGCAATTTGAGTAAAACACAAACAAAAATGAGATTTTCAGTTCTGTTTTGCAACATTATCTTCAAAGCAGCACAAGACCTCTCATTCAGAGAAAAAAAGTAACTGCAATAAGACTGAAGAGCCACACTGAGAATTCTACAAGTCCTAACAGAAATTAATAACTGTATACTTGCTGCCAATTTATCCAAGTCAAAGGCACTGCCTGCACTCACAGAAGCTGTGCTGTTTAGTCAACACATTAAGAATTTTGGAGGTACTTAACATCTATACCTAGTTTGTCTTTAGTTAGGTTTTCACTCAAAGAGGCATTGCATTTTTCCCAAGTTAAAAGAGCATTCACATTTCCAATGGTACTTAAAAACAGTTGAATCTCATCACTCTTGGAAATTCTATAATCTTATTAGCTTTAAAATCAAAACAATAAAACCATACAGCTTTTATATTAGATATCTTACATATATCTGCATAATCCATGACTAATGACTCACATTACTTATTGGTGATGTCACTAAACACTGCAAAATATAGCACATGTAATATCCATACTTACATTGATGTGTGTGTCCTACTCAATGAAGGTAACTGCCTTGTGTATAAATTGTCAGTCAGCTAGTTTATTCCCCCATAAAAACTTAGACTGTGGCTTTAATTCAGAGACATTTCTGTATCTAATTGTGACTCCAAAGACTCAAAAATTCATGCAATTTGATTCAACTGAAAGAGGGCTAGACTTTCACAGACTTGGGATGCAGACATACACTAGCTACTATGTAAGCTGTTCAGTGAAAACTGATCATACGCATGTCTATACCCCATGGAAAATGCAGAGTTTTTTAAAGGAGTAAACCTCGCACAGGAGGAGAGGTACAGTACCTTTTACACAGCTGACAGTACAGAACACCTCATGTTGCAGCAAACCAGGCAATAGCTTGTTCACGGAGCTGCTCCCTGAATGTGAACATTTCTCCAGCTGATAAGATTCAAGGTAATACTACAAACACAGGTAGTATTTCTTGAAGCAAAGATGCTTAAACTCCACAAGAAAACCCATCGATCTGCATACTCGCAAAGACCATAAGTTCATGCACAAGACACGCTTTGAAACACATTCTAGAATGCGTACCTATCTGACATTGTCCTGTGCTGTAATTAACTGTTCACTGAAGCCTTTAGCCTGAAGTCTTTTGGAAGCGAAGATTGAAGATTTAATGCACCAAATCGCACACCATCAGCATCATGTTCTGTTAAATAAAGCTGAGAGAAGAGAGCTTCTCTCGTGTGAGGCCAAGTATATCCAGTTACTGGTTACATTCACTACACGGCAGAATAACCTCTTGCCACAAAGAGGTCCCAGGAAGCTAGATCCACAAAATATCCCAGCAAAGTTTCAGAGCACAGAACCTCAAAAGGCAAATAAAATAGAACAGAAATAATATATTTTTGGAAGTATCCATCACAAACATGGGTTAGAAAAGAGAAGCCACCATTTCATTACAGCTCAGCAAACATGGGAAAGAAAGAGCTTAAGAGCCAAATGAGGAAGACCAAATGTGTATGAACAGGATCACTTGGAGAAGTATGTAGCAGATGGGCTAAAATCATAAATACATTTTGTAGGAAAAGCAGTAAGAGCTCATGAAGCATGCTGTATGAAGAAGGACAGTAGTGACACTCTATAGTAAATTTGCCTAAAGCAACCTTCAGTTGTTCCTGGTGAATATAACAAGCAACTGGTTTGGCAATCACTGCAGCATGCTCTCCTGCTCTCCTCACAAACGGTCACGTCTAGAATTCTACTGAACATTTCAATTTTTTCTAGTGACCTTTCACACTTCATATGACATTTCATAACCAACTCTGAGCATTCTTTCTACAACTGCAAGAAACAGGCCATAATACATTCAGCTTTACTTGGGTGATGTATGTCAAGTCTGAAAACCATAAAAGCAGAGAGAATAATGTCTCAATGCAAACCACACTTCATCCTTCTAACGCACTCGCTTCTTGATGTGACATTTCTCTGCTTCCAGCATGGATGACTTGAACAGTGATCCAAGGTCTATTGCTAGCAGTTCTATGTAACTAATAACCCACATAATACATAAGTGCCCAATCATATTTATATTAATCCAGAAATCACTCTCTGTTATTCAGGTCATGCTTTACCCTGCCTGTGGGTAGCTGGAAGATAGTTGATCCAGTAAAAATTCTTTCAAGATAAAATAAAACCTACACAAACAGGGCTGCTCCCTAAAAAGAGATTTACCATCTCCTGAGAACTACAGTCTCCTGAACAGACAAATCCAGGATTTCCAAAACAACTTCACTGAATCTACTGCCAAACTCAAACAAGGTTCATTTCAGAGAAATCAAAACAGACAGATTTGACTGACGGTCCCCAAGGACAAATGCAGTTGTGAAGTTAAAATAAAATCTTTATAAGTCCACACAAGTTCAGCATCTAAACGTCAGCTAGACCACCATGTAAATTGAATTAGAAATTCTAGGGGAAAAAAACATACTTCTATGTGTTAATGCAAGATGTTTGCCTATCTTACCTAAACAGCAGTTACTAATAGGGTATAAACTATGGGTCATGTCTAAGACAGATGGAATATCTGAAAGAATGTATTATTCATGTCATCTTGTGACAAGTGTATTATAAATACCGTGGACTGGCAGGAAGGATGACAAAGCATGCACTCCTAGCTGTCTAGACCAAGTTTGAAACTAACCATTCCCATACACTGCAAGACGAAATTTCCCAAGAGCATTGGAAAAATACAGTTAAATTAAACAAATGGATAATAAAAACAAATATGCTCATTCCAAATAGACACAATTTCCAAATTTCGTGTTACTATGTTCCCACCCTAGAAGAACAGAAGGATACTACAAATCTCCATCCCAGCTACAGATGAGAAAACAGCAGGGGCTGAGGTTTCCCTTCATTCTCTCCAGTGTCTTCAAGGCTTCTAAATGAAGACACCACAGAATAAGTATCAAGAATTACCCTTAAGTTCCTGTCCAACTCACAATCCAACACTTAACAAAAAGCTTGGAGAATAAAGCAATCCAGCCATCACAGTTCAAGACAGTTTGAAGCCTGAGGGTTTCATTTGCAAAAGACCAAAATATCTTGTACCTCAGAAGCTCTTTTATTACTAAATTTACATTAGAGTTCCAGCCTCTATCAATTCACTTTCACAATTTCAAAATTGGTTCTTTTTCATAGGATCATCAACACAAAGGTCTAAAAAAAAAAAACAAATGAAAGTATTAGAAGCCATCTGATACTCTCATCTTTTTACTCTTCATTTTCTGTCAACTACGGAGTTCATCATTGCAATTATTCATTGTAACCTGATAGCCAGAAGACACCTAACTCCTCTGGCTAAGAGCATGCTTCCTTCAAGCACTGCTGAGGGGTGGAACTGACATTCTGCAGCATTGCATGTGAGGAAGATGAATGAATGCCTGCCAGGCTCTGTCTAACACTCCGCTGCACCATCGCAGCAGCAGAAATGCAGCACAGTACAGAACATTCAAGGATTTCCCCTGTTTCAGGTGTTGGCACCAAGGCTTGTCCATAGCCTTGCTATTGAGTGCTCCACTCAAAGCTCTGAAGTCAGACTGCAGTGAGCGACTGTAAGCCACATACAAGATCATTAAGAATTATATTATTACTGTCCCTTGTCATCTTGTGATAACAAGGGCATCACTATTCAAAAGTTCTACAAAAAAAGAAAAAAAAAATAAATCACAGCAAGTCCAAGAGAAGAGACTCAACTTTTCTTCACAATAATCTGAAGAATGCACAAGCCAAGGGTGTTCTCAGAAGCTGGTGCCTAATTGAGCTCTTTGTAGCACCACAGAACGCTTCTGAAAGAAACCAATAGGCAAGGGAAAAGTGGCTGCCAGCCATCAGGACTTACAATTTCTATTAGAATCATACAGCACACAGTTGGTTTGTGTTTTAGAGAATGAATTAATACCTTCATAAAATGAGCCTAGGAAATAAGTTCTAATGCTAAAATTGTTTGTGGGCTGTGTATAATGAATATCAAATCTGTTTAAAAGAGGAAGAAAAAAATCAAGGTTACAGGCTTGGGGT
This sequence comes from Patagioenas fasciata, assembly GCF_037038585.1. Lineage (NCBI taxonomy): Eukaryota > Metazoa > Chordata > Aves > Columbiformes > Columbidae > Patagioenas > Patagioenas fasciata. The sequence goes on along the minus strand of NC_092523.1, from coordinate 66,969,396 downwards.
GGAAGGGTGTTATAAGTAAAACAGAATCTTTGGGTTTTCTTTTAAATAGAAGTTCTTCTTTTCCAGAGGATTTCCCTAATATCTCAGCAGCACATGGAAAATATATCAGCATTTTAATGGTGCCAAAGTGCTTGACTTGAGATTCTTTAGTCACTGGACTCTAAATTAAAATCAACTGAACTGTCTAATCTAAGTCCCAAACCAGCTAAACCAGCTTTACAGCCTCACTTGCACTGCACTGTTTTCAGTCCACACATCCAAGTGCTGCCCAACCAGCGCAACAGGCCACGGAGACTGAAATCCTCAACCATACTGAGAAGACAGCTAAAATTACTTGAGTTCCAGGAATGCTGACATGCTATAATCATCAATAAAACCCAGTCTATGAACAGACCACTACCTGAGTTTTCACAGTCTTTTCCCTAATTGGATACAATTACATTACAGTGTTTGGAGTCTTTGTTGGCAAGCGCAGGTATTCATTAACAAAAGCAGAAATGCTATCAGCCATTACATTTGATGGCTAAGACAACACTCTGGATCACTGAAATACACTTATTTCCTTCACAGCTGCTTATGTTAGGTCAAAAAGTTTTCGTCAGTAAACACTACAAAGCTACATAATCATCCTTCCTTTGTCAGATCACAAGACAGGTAGCTCCTTGCTGCGTGGCTCTCTGAAAACATTCTCCACAGCTAGAGCTTGATTTTCTGCCATATAAAGCAATCTACTGCACTGCCCTTATACTTGGCCTTCTGCCTTGTTGCCCCTGAGCACATTGTAACATTTTCTTCATAACACCAAAAGGATTTCATCAAGAGTTATAAGCTTGAAATGGATGTATACAAAATGGCAGTCATCTAGCTTATTTTGTTGCTGATTAATTTGCCTTAGTGTATATAAAATAAATATTATCCACATGATTCTTTCAATTTCTTGTGTATACACATCTACCATAAATGACCACTCATAGCTTTTTCTTGCTGTGCACTGAAGTCCTCCTTCCCTGCTGTTCTCCCACTCATGAAGTGATCTTGATCTTCATTTCCTTCTGAAGCAGTTCAGAAGGAACTCTCCCCATCGGCCTCTCCCACTTCCAACCAATAAAAGATTTCTCCCACACTTGAAAGTGTTACCATCCCTTAAACAGTACATCATGACCAAACTTCAAATGCAAAAAGAATTAAAAGACAAGAATGTTACTAGGATATGAATAGCCTATAATGTGATAGTATTTATTATCATTTTATAGAACAAATTTGCTATATATGCATTGAACAAACAACTTATTTAAACTGTTATAACTTTGTTTGTGTTCCAGGTTTCAGCTCTTGCAGTTCTGATTCCTGTCCTTGGTTCTTTAAACAGTCACATGATCTTTATCAGAGATAATTTTGTTAGCTGCAAAATAGAATTGTATTAATAGTTTGAAAGCTTGATAGCAAAAGCATTTCCTGTTATCCAAGACATGACTTAACCATTAACACACAAGTAAAAATACCTAAATCATTTGGACATTATGCCATGAAAGGAATAGATTTGCTCTTGGCTCCTCAACTGAGTCCTAATAACTTTCTTGGCAAATAAACAGTGATTAATTTGTCAAAATTAATTGTTTCCAAAATTCAGTGACACTAAATATTTTCTCTCACTGCCAGCGGGCACTGACATTTTAAATCTTAAGTCAAATGCTCCGGCAGACCTAAAAAGTGTATTTTCCCTACAAAAGTAAAGTACACTCCAAATGCCAGCCATTAGATTATATGCTTGTTCACTATCTAACTGGCCTTCATCCAGTCCCACCTCACCTTGTTTTCTTCTAGTGTTTACAAAACAGAGAATTTGTTTGTAGTTCATATTTCCTAGAAACTGACATTCAAGTAAATATACAACAAGGTGTTTCACAGGAATACTACGATCCCTTTCAGGATTTGAATTATTCCTGTGCTAACTGGAGACATGTGGTCAGAAAACTGGGAACGTCCTTAAGGGCTGAGATGCTGAATAATCGTGAAGCAGCACAACTGGTGCTGCCCTTGGCTAGCCATGGGTGCACTTTCAAAGGGAATTGTAGGAATAGTTACAGGCAAACTTGGTAACCCATCATAAATATTACCGTATTATGAGCCAGCAGCCTATAAATCCCTTATTAGTGGCACATCCCTATGGGAAAGGGCATGTAAGCTTCCATATGGTGGTGATATATCATGTGACTTTTTAAAAGGCATACTATAACTCGGACTTATTTACTGTTCTCTCCGTATCTGTAAACAAAGAAAAGCTTAAAAGGTTACATTCCTTCCTACTCCTTGCTATGTTATTTAAACCAAACTGAAACTTCAGCCACATAAATATCTGTCATCTGTACTTAATACTTGGTGTTTTCTCTTTCTTCTTCTGCAGAAAATTAAATACCCAGATGTGTCTGACTAAATAAAAGTAGGAGCTGAATCATCTTACTTTTCTGCAAAAGTAGCAGAAATAATAATAGCTAAGAGTAAGGGGAGAATCTTAAAAAATAAGACAACTAAAAAAAAAGTTAAATATGCTGAACACTGCCCATTCCAAAATAGGTTTCCTCTATCTGCCACCACACAACAGAGCACTAAATAAATTAAGATACCATTTACTTTTCATTTAGTTCATAAAAGGATTCAGAGGACATCAGCCAATTTGCGCATATTGTATCTAGGAAAAAAATGTATATAGAAAGTTGTTTGAACATGTGCTAAGGAGCAAAATTAAATTACTCAAATTTTCTCTCTTTTCCCCAGTTCTCTAATACAGTCACAAAGGTTCAAAAGGAAAATGACAGATTTCATTGATAAGCAAACCAATTATGGGACATATTCAATTCCCTCCCTCTTTCTTGCATTTGTTCTTCAATCTATTAATCCTCTTAATTTTACACAGTGAAGAAAACGTAGCAGTCTACTAGAACAACAGGACACAAAAATCAATACGAAAACTCAGCTTGGAATGTACCTCAGGACGGCTCTAGTTCAATCTCTTGTTCAAAGCAGTGTCAGCTCTAAGGTCAGCCCAGGCTGATCCAGCCAAGTCCTGGACACCTCCAAGGATGAATACTGCACAGCCTCTCTGGGCAGTCTGTTCTGCTGCCTGACTGTCCTCAGGATGGAAAAGTTGTTCCTTATATCTAGTCTGAACCTCTCATTTCAATTTGTGCCACTATAAACAGTCTGGCTCCATCTCCTCAGTAACCTTCTCATATGTATGAGAAGGTTGACCCAAAGCTGTCTATCTTCCACACTAAAGAAGGTAGTTTCCTCAGCAAAGTGTTTCCACCACCTGGTCATCTCAGTGGTCCCATGCTGGGCTCCCATTTATTAATGGCTTTCTCACGTTGCTTAAGACTGGACAGAGTATTCTAGATGCAGTCTAATATGTGGCTGACATGGTTTCAACCCTCCTTCTCCGCTACCAGGGCACTAAACCCATTCTGCATTTAGACTTGCCTGCTCCTGTCAGCAATCCCGTGCTTCCAGGCTGCCTCATTTGCACTCCGTGAGGTCTCAGCCTCCAGCTGCACCTCCTCCTGCACAGTCTGGGGGGGCTGATGCGCTCTTCTCTGAAGGGTCTCTGTAAAGACCTCATCAAGCTTTTTTTCATCATCCCTGACACTGCACAGTTTGCTCACCCACTCCTGCAGCTCCTTAATTTATCAACACAGCTCCTCACTCAGCACATACTGTGGGGTACTACGGTGGGTCCATGGATTCCCTGATGGAAGGTATGGGAACAGAGATTGGCCTTGAAGATATTAAGATCTACCCATGAGAAAGAAGGGAGTAAAAGAGTAACACTGACGATAGCAAAATTAGCCAATTATATGTTACTATAGCAGCTTGTAACCAATAGCAAAAAGACACTTGAGCTGGTAAAGACTATATAAAAAAGCATTTGTGGCAATAAATGGAGACTGCTGTTTGTACATAAAAGGAACTTGGTCTATGTTGTTTGTCCATCTCAATCGTGACAACACACCTCCTGCCCCTCCCGTGCTCCAGCACCAAGACAAGGCACCCGGCACCCCTGCTGCCCCAGACCTGGAGAGACGCCTCCTCCCTTGGAAGCCTGACCTGAGTAGAAGCTGCAGTCATGCCAAGGGCCGCTGCTTTGGTTAGTGGTCACACACAGAGCACAAGCTGCTGCTGAGAGCTGTGCTCAGGGCTCTGCGGAGCGGCCTCCCCCTGCAACCTCAGAGGATGGAACTGCTGCATGAGCTGCACACAGCAGAGGTGGACAGCCCCTGAGCAGTGCCCTGGGGAGAAGACAGCAGCAAGCCAACCTGCCACCCAGCACTGGTTGCTTCAGAGTGTTTCAGTGCTTCACCTGTCCAGGGCAGGGAGCTGAGGTCAGCCCGAGTGCCATGGCACAGGGCAGGTGCGTGTAGCTCAGCCTCAAAAGGAGCTTCCAAGAGCAAAAGAGCAGGGAGCCACACCTGAGTTCTCTTCCAGCTCTGTATTCTCAGCAGCTCATGTCAGAGAACTGGCCTTCAGCACAGAGAGCTGAAATCTTGCAGAGGAAGGAGGAGAAGAATATTTCAGGACATTTTTTACGTCTCCTGTGGAAAATACGGCAGGAGAATAGGAAAGAGAGCCTGACATCCAGGTGAGAAGAGTCACAGCATGTTGCAGCCAGCCTCTTGAACTGAGAAACTGAGTCCTTCACTAGATCATACCTGGAGGCACAACCAGAGAGACTTAGACTGTCCTGAATGCACATACACTAAAAACTAGCTTGACATCCTAAGCTGAGGAATTTACTACACAGAAGCCCTGCTTTAGCATAAATACCACTAATCCTTCTACTGCAAGAGCATTGCCTGCTGACAACATTGAGTCTAGACATATAGATGAGGTATTTTGTCCTTAACAACTGTAAAGTTTTAGCTGATTTTTTTCAGACTTTAATAACACTGTGAACATTTAACAGTAACAGCATTGCATTATTCTAAATTTCAACTTCTAAGGTCAGTCATTTAAACAACTTGCTTGATTTAGTTTTCCATCTCTGGAGCTACAAGGCAATAGACTTTGGCCAATGAATTTGTTTTTCTCTCACTCAAGGTGGTTTGAGATGAGACTGGACATTTTAGGTCTTGGATTATGTGACAGTGCAAGGAAGAATAATTTTGAAGAGGCTGTATAAGAAATTTTTGAAGACAAGGAAGAATGGAAAGTCCAATGACCCTGACTCTCAGGTCATAGCAATTCATGGAGGACAGGAAGGATCATAGAATCATAGAACAGTTTGGGTTGGAATGGACCTTCAAAGGTCATCTAGTCCAACCCCCTAGCAATGAGCAGGGACATCTTCAACTAGATCAGGTTGCTCAAAGCCCCTTCCAGCCTGGCCTTGAATGCCTCCAGGGATGGGACATCTACCACCTCTCTGGGCAACCTGTGCCAGTGTTTCACAACTCTCATCGTAAAACATTTCTTCCTCATGTCTAGCCTGGATCTCCCCTCCTTTAGTTAATAATCATTACCCCTTGTTCTGTCATAAGACACCCTTCTAAAATGATGCATGACTGTCTGTTGCTTCACTCTCCCAGAAGTTACCATCCCCAGCACAGAAGTGGCCAAACAGGTGGTACATCTACTCCTCAGCTGATGCAGCTCAGGCTGTCACATTAATGCAGTTGCCATCAACTCCAGTTTACATTACTATGTGAGACTGAACTACAGCAGCAGAGAGCTCCGATTCATTATGATTGTTGGAGTTAGCTGCAGCAGTTGAAGATATGGCGTCTCCTCCCCCACATCTCCTCAGCCAACACAGCTACATCTCACAGGGATCATGAATCAGGGTACAAGGGGGAATAGATTAGGCAAAATAAGACAGACAGGAAATAGGGAATAAGAAGAAAGTGAATAAAGTGCAGGCAGGAAAGGAAAGAGCATTAGTAGACAGAAGGGAGGGTTAATAGTATGCCAAGAGGGAAAGAAAAAAGAAAAAAAAAAAAGGTACAGGAATTTGTTAGGCTATTTCTCAAAAGCCTAAATTTAGAGGTAGTAGGGAGCCAGGGGCTCCTCACATCTATTAATACCTCAGAGTTATTGGTTAACTTCAGGCTTGATCTCAACAAAGAACCAGTAACAAGCTGTGTGAATCAATTCCAGTTATGGAATTATATAAAGTACGGTCAGCAAACTAAGTGAAAAAGCTTCCGTAGCAAACTAAGTGAAAAAGCTTCCGTCTGGGATTTGGGTATACTGAGCTCCAGGATGAAGCAGGGCTACACCCTGAAGAGCTAACAATGTCAGTATGGAAAAGGTTATTACCTCTCTATATGGCCAATTAAGAAGTGTCCAAGTGATGCACAACAGCAATTGGCACCACCAAAGCAATGACTTGGTAGGAAGAAGGGCAAAAATCCTTTTTAATTGAGTTAATGAATGACAAAATAGCAGGTAGGAAGTCGGGGGGGGGGGAGGGGGGTAAATCTTGCAATTGGAATTATTGGAAGGGTGTACAGGAATCAAACACAGAAAAGGAATCCGTCAGTTTGAGGTTCTATTCAGTGAATGTAACCTGAAGACATAAAGACTTAGTGAGAAGCAGAGACCTTGGTTACACATGCTGCCAGGCATTTGCCAACTTGTCAGTTCAGTCATGTAAAGGAAAGCATCAGATCTTAATTAAGTGCTGCTTAGAGAGTACGTAGGTTTTTTTCTTTCCCTTCTGTTAATCTGTATCTACAAGTTCACATATGTGCCATCTGTTCAGGATTTGTAAATAAATAGTTAATTACTTTTAGCTTGACTTTTGTTAGGAGTTAGTCCAGGGAGGGTTGAGCCCTAAGGCATTGCTTTCCATGGGTATGGCCATGCTGAAAAGCTGCATCTTACGTACTTGTGAGGTGACTACCAAGCCATACATGCTCCCATACACACACATGGTTCTGTGTCTCTGCGTGCAACGGACTCTGCTTGAGAGCTGGCAATAGGAAAATGTGTTTCTGGGTGACCAGTGGTGGCCAGGAGAGCTCTCAGGCATGTGGCAATACAATGACTCTATTTCAAGGGTCTCATGGGACATGAAACAGCAACAAAATTGAAACAACGTGGTGAAGAAGGGAGAGACATGCCATGTGCTGCAGCTGAAGGTAAGAATTCTTTGTGTCATTGACAGTGCCAAAAGTTGGTCTCAAGCTGAAGTAGTCCAAGGAAATAGAACTAACCTTTCTGCACTACAGCAGACAAAATGAAAGGCCAGAAATGATAAAACTGAAGGCAGCTAAAAATGCAGATAATAGAGAAGCCAAACAGGCTTCACAAGAAGCAGAGCACAGGAGGTGAATGGGACTGACAACCACCATCAGTTGGCTGAGATGAAAGGACATGACCAGCAGAATAGGAGCAGCTTTCCAGCTCGCACAGCCTGTAATTCATGCAGCAAAGACAGATCCTTCTGACAGTTTGTGCTGCATCCACAAAGTAGCAAAAGACTATTAGATATCTGTTTTATTCTTCTAGCTGAAAGGAAGAAACCCTATTCATTTTCAACAGTGTAGACTAGGCAGTATATCAAATTACACCCTGGTTAAAAAAATTTCACTAAGAAAATTGTTAATTATTCCAGCAATGACCCACCAGCAACACCAGAGCTTCAAAGAGCAGAACAGTTTAAGTCTTCTACAGAAACATTTGCAACATGGTATACCTCTGCTAAGAGGAGGGTTGAAATCTTACGTGGTGGGAGATGACACAATTACTGTTCTCATTATATTAGTTCAGGCCAGCGTATCCCAAATCCTCAGGAAACACTCGATTTAAATGTGGGGATGATGACATGTTCAGCACTAATCTCTCAGGAGGCCAATGAGAGAAACTCCAGCATCAGTAAATAGGCAAGGGAGGGAGTAGTGAAATAATCCCCAGGTGAGGTTCTCATCCCTCAAGCTGTCCATAGAAAACATCTGTAGTAGTACCCTGGAGTACCACAATAGTTTGTCATTGGGAAGGCAGAGAGGGCCAACAGGAGTAGGTGAAGAAGCAATGACATTTCCATTCAAAGATAAGAAGAAGCCAGACAGAAGTCAAAGAGACTAACAGAAACCAAGTAATGGGGAACAGAGATAGCCTGGAAAATGGAAAAATAATTTTTAAAAAATTCTTTTAAAAAAAACCACATAGCTCTTGTCACTGAGTGCTTTGGGTGAGGTAGTCTGGGTTCTGCACGTTCAGTACTAGAGGGGAACAAGTAAGCCTTAGACATCTGGTGTGGGGAGGAAGAGACGGGATTCTGCCCGAGAAGCCATGTTTGCCAGTAGTCCAGGGAGGCGCAGGGATTGTTCACTTGAGCGCAGCCTGGACCTGAGCAGTTGTTTCTGCTGCTGCTGTGCCCTCTGCAGTCTATAGAAATAACACACACACAGGCGTCACCCAAGGAAGTGAAAAGAGGCAGCATGAACCAGCAGGATTCCCAGCTTAGCTGGTTTAGTTGGACTTAGATAAGGTCTTCAAAGTACATTCACATTTTTCCAGCAATGGTAGTATGCTCGTGCAACAGCCACATTGGCTCTGCTCAGGAAGGGCAGACCTGCTTGCCCCATGCTGCACACAGGTGACCCCTAATGTCATCATCAGATGTCACTGTCCTTAAGTTAATCTGCCAGCCCCACACTTTTTTGCCTCTGAGACTTTTATAAAGTTAATCCACAAACTGGATAAATCACCACCAAGAATCAGCTGTTTTAAGAACTGAATGCTCATCTACCACCTCATGCATACATCTTCGGAGTATGAATGTTGGCAGGAAGTAGCTATTCTCTCTCTTCTGTTAGTTGCTGAATGGTATAATACAGTCTTGTTTCCCTTCCAACAAGTGTCCTTTGTTCTGACAGTGAATTTATATAGACCAAGTGGTGACACTTTTGTACAGGTTAGCCTTAACATTTGGGTAGTTCAGGGGTATGTCTGGAAAAATACAATTCATGCTCAGTAAGCATTAGCCCTTTTCCAATTCTTTCCTTCCTAAAATTTACAGTCACTTCTATCCACCTTTCATCTACTCAAGAAAAAAAAAAAAAACACAGCCTCAGGAAAGAGCCATTTCTTATGTCCTTCACTTAGACAAAACCAGGCTTTCACATTCAAAGAGATTCATACCCTACTACCAAGATAATAGGTGAGATGTGAGTCCAAAAGTCCCCCTACTGTGTGCTCAGCAGTAATGGGTGGTCCGGGCTGTAACTGAGCTACCTCGCCATGGTGCAGCAAGAATTCAGAGATTTATTTTATGCAATTGGCATTCTATTTATACTTTTTGGTCCACTGTATCTCAGAGTACATTACAGAGTATTTAATCACAATATACTGTGCCTACAGCTCAGTTCCACCAGAGTCACTTAGCACATGAAAGGGGAAGGAAAGGGGAGGAGATGAGAGAAAAGGGAAAAGAGGTGGTTTGATTTTGTAAAATTTAATTCTCACCTGATTAAGAAACTGTTAAGTATTCTGATCATTGTCTTCCTCCTATTTCTAACCCCTGTCAAATCTCACTCATTGCACCTCTTCTCAGCATCTCAGTTCATTTTGGCTTGACCTTCCAAAAGGTAACTCCCACTTTCTAATACCCAAGTTCTTCACCCATGACATAAATTCTCATCCCTGCTCTAGTAATCTCACTTCCTTTTAGCTGCCTAAATGCTTCATAACTGCCCTCTTATAATTTTAAACTGTTGTGGTGTCCACTTATCTTCTTGGCTAATTGGCTGTATTGCTGCACCTTCTCCTGAGTGTTCAGCAGCTATACCCTTGGCCATCAAATGCAAATACTTCTTTCTACCTTTCATGTTGCGCACAACTCTGCATATTAGACTTCTCTTTTATACTGTCTCAATCTTTTCCCATTCTACTCCAGTAACACCAGTCTTCAGTTCTCTACAAGTTTCCTTCTCCCATTTTTTTCTTCTCTGCTCTGTGGTTAGCCTTGCCTAGCTAGCAACAACACAGCCCCAGTACACAAAGACCTGTTCTCTCTTCACACAAACCTTAACTCTTTCTGGAAAACACCAAGTTAAAGGATTAAAAAAATATCCATAGTAGCTTCCTGCGCTATTTGTCTTTCTATTTTGGTCTGTAACCTAAACAGGTAAAGCTTTCCTCTCCGTGCCTCATAACAAGCCAAGTATGTTGTCAGTACTTGACAAATAATTGCTGCCTCTACAGAGTACTTTTCCTACCCGACAGATGGTCGCTGAGAACTGCGTAGCCCCAGGAATGCAGCTCAGCAGCTAACCAGCAAGGTCCAGAAAAAGCAAACAAGCATTTTGAGGAAAGCTCATATCTCTGTCAGCTGCTTCTGGAACCAGAAGCAAAGACAAAAACAAAGGAAAAGAAACACGTTAAAATAACTGCAGCCAGCCTAAAATCCTCATTCTTTCCACTTCTTATCTTGGCAAGTAAGTACGATAGCTTGGCTTCCCCTCCAATTAGTTTGGTCTCTCTTCCAACCCATGGGTGTAGGCTCCGGGGTGAAGGAATATTCAACCTACAAACCTGTAGTGGTGGTTTATTTAGTACATTCCCACCAGGGCACTTCAGCTTTTTTCCTTTTTTTCTATAGGAATATTTTTTCTTTTAATAGTGCCAAACATCACAACAAATGAACGGCTGATCAGGCACATAAAAACTCTAAAAAGCCAAAATTCAGAGAAGAAAGAAACAAGTATAAGTCTCACAAAAGATCCGAGATCACCAAGGAACAAAGCTAATCACTTGGTGCACACTTTTACATGGGCAGAAACAAGTTAATGCTATATTCATAGATACATTATTGTTCTCTTTTATGGAACAGATCTGTCCTTGTAGCACAGAAGAACAGTATGCTGTGTTTCGTGTCCTAAGTAGCCTTCTAACAATATTAAAAAAGTAAACCTTATTCTGAACTTTGAAGATGGAAAATTTCTATTCTGAGCTTAGACTGGGGCTTGCACACAAGCAGAGTGCTCCTGCACATGCTTTGTAACCATTACCAGTTTTTCAAAGGGCTGGTGGTCTCCTACCTAGAGAGGAGCACATTGATGTTTCATGCAGCATATTTAAAATATTTTATGAAGCCAAAACTACACAGAAAACTGTGTTTTCAGCATTTTGTGTTGTTCCCCCAGTGAGAAGACTCTACATCTCTGGGACTATTCACTCTGTCTGCTGTTTGGCCACAGAGTGGGCAGCTCCAACATGTGCAATTAATGTCAAGGAGATCACTAGCAGAAATGCTGCTGCCTTCTTGCTTCCTTTTCTGCTTGACTTGCATGTTACTTAGAGTGCACATCAATTCACACAAGGAGAACCTTCTTACTCAGTCAACTCTCCATCACAATCATCATCACCTTTATTGTATTTGCATCAACTCCAAAGAAAAATATAAAATGTGTATTTCTGGGTAGAAAAAAAAAATCTAAATTCAGCTGCACCCTGATTTGGTTATTATTGTGTAACAGTCAATAACAAGATAACTTTATGGACTTAAAAAACATCACCAACTGAAAGTATCCCAAATAAACATAAGATCACTCACAGATCCCTACGGTTTAGAGAGTAAAGGGCAGTCAAAGCATCAAATCCACCTTTTCATCTTGCTTATCCCAAAGAGAAAATCCAATATATATATAACTTCTGTTCATTTCTTTTCTAATAAACAAGGAACTGATGCACTGTAAGCTGGAAGGAAGAAGAATGCAGTATTTCAAATGCAATGAAGCTTGAGAACTTTAGTTTGGTGGAGATTGTTCCATACAACTGTATGTGGCTGAGTTTTCCAAAAAGTAACAAACAGCCAGTGAAATGAGTTTGTATGCACATATACTTGGCTCAGCAGGCTGTGGTTTAGCCCCATAGGTAAGCTCAGGTTTGACATGGGTTAAAATAAAATAGTCCTCGGTGACCTGTCATGCTAACTGAACTCTTACTCTTGGAGGACTGGTTAAGAGGGTCCAGATCCAATTCTTCCACAGTCACTGCAACTGGAACAGAGCTCGTCTGTCAGTGCCCAGCTCCATCAATCCTACATGTCTGATCTGAGTTTTGTTAAGAAAATAAAGTAAGGGAGCCCTGAGACACACAGACATAACATCAATAAAAAAATACATTCACATTTCCAACTGTCCACACATTCTGGAGAAAGTTGCACCTATGTTATATTACTCAGCATGTGGTTTCAATTGTAACAACAATGCACATTTGTTCAACTGCATGTGAGCTGCTAACTACACTACCAGCGTGTTTAAATCTGGCATTGCCTGTGACTGCCTTTCAGGGGTCAAATGTCTGGCGCTTGCCTGCAATGTTATGGTCGGTATAATCTTATAGATTACCCAAGCAACAGACCCAGACTCTTTAATGTCATGAAGGTGTATGTATATATAGTATGTATACACTGTGTATTTTTCATAAGGTAGGAGGTCCAAGAAAGAGGGTACTGGGGAAAAAAAAGGGAAGCAAGAGAAAAATACTATCTATCTAGTACTTTTCATCCATTTTGCATTAGATTTATTAAATTAAATAAATATTTTACACTACTCTCCTAAAACTGAAGTATTTTTCACTCATTTTTACAACTCATGGAAGTTGCCTTGCCCTGCAGAACTGTTTGCACTGGCCTGTACTCGTACTGACCATCACTGGGAGATTTTTTCAGAAATATTTGCTATCACAAAGTTTTCTGATAAAACATTAACATTGGTGGTTTCCAATTTTTTAACCTCATAGATTTAGGATATTAACAAATTTTCACTAATAGCAGCTGCATCTTTATAATGGGGAGGCAAAGAGCAGAAGTCACTAGGCCTCACTTTAAAGGTATAGTCAATGTACAGGTCCGGTGTAGAACTTCACAAGAGAGGAGGACTGCATCACCAGTCTGCTAGAGAAAGAATGTAAACCACGTCTTCCAGGTGTGCTCTACTCATATCTTACACCATTACAAGCCCTTCTGAAACTAGATAATGCTTTCTCACAAGTTTTCTTCATATACTACATTATAAACATCCATTTAACTTACATATAATTTTTTGCAACTTGAGTTTTGAAAGAAATCTTGCTGCTATGCATTTGTCTTCAGAAATCTCTTGACCTCACATTTTAGAACAGAGACGTGAAATTAAACAATAGGATGAGCAACATGTGTAACAGTATAATTAAAAACAGCACTATAATGCCTGCTCAGAAAAGGACCTAATTAAAGCTCTGCCATCTGCCTCAACTGTGACATTTCCTAACATAAATGCTCGAAGTTGTCATCTTTATAATGGAAAAAACATAATTTTACAGGGGCAGGGGGAAGGAAGAAGGGGTTCTTTACAGAGTTACATAGTGTGAATCAGGAGTTCAGGACACTTTTTAACCCTTTCAGTCCTGAAAACAACCTCTGAGTGCATCCTCTGATAGATGCATTACAAAAAGTTGGCGTGGAAGAAGTTCCTACTAGTGAATGAAGCCATTAAAAGTTTCATAGAAAGAATTAAAAAAACAAAACCCAAGCCTATTAAAAGACTTTTATGCCCATCTCTACTGTAAAATATTCCATGTTGTTCTTCCCACCCCACAGGCTTTCGGGCATCATATGGCAGCCACAGTGGAACCACATTTTACAACCACATCCCTGGCTGTCCTGCTGCCAGTTAAGAAGCTGCATAGAGATGGTCTCACAAATTATGGGGATGTGTTTATATTTAGATTTAGGCCAAACGTTTCCCATGAAAGCCCCAGAACAGGAGGATAGGTTTAAAAGCTCTTATACTGCTAACATTTCTGTTCTCTTGAGATGTGAGAGTATAAACTTGAATCTTGATGAACTATTAACCACACCAACATGCAATTTCTTAATTCAAAAAAAAAAAACCACACCCCAGGATTTTATTACTGTTAGATTTCTCTTAGGTTTACTCCATTTACCTTCTCCACCTCAACCTACCTTCTATCAAGATCCCTTTCAGTCTCAGAAATCTTACAGATATACTGGAGGGCGAGGGGAGAGAATGAAGAAAGAACATGAAAATTCATTATGAATGCAAACATATCTGCTAGTTGGGATTCCATATTACAGATAAACCCTCTTTATGGGCAGTTAGTATATGCATATGGTGGGTGTTATCTTCTCAGGTAACTGACGATACTGATGATAACAGGGCACTCTGATTACTCTTACACTGGGCAAAGTGGCTGGTGGCAGGGTTAATATCTAGCCAGGGTGAAAACTTAACAACTAGCTATTAGAGGAATCTAACTCTGCTATTCCTGTTGCTTTAGAAGATTAGAAGAGTTTATATAAATTGACAGGTCTTGGCATGGCCAGCGATATTGTCATTTAGCCAAACAGACAGAGTTTTAAGCAGCCCAGAGCCTTGCACTTGCTTTTTTTTCTTTCTAGGTGGCTCATTATGCACCACAGCCAGGCACTGCCATTGCTGAGTTTAAACAGGAGCTGTAGCACACTCAGCATTTCTGAAACCTGGGCCCAGGTTTAAGTGTCCCAAAAAAGTATCAAGGAGCTGCAGTTTGGGCCAGCATGTCTTTTAATCTTGACTTATATATTCATACAGACAAACAAAAGGGAAACCATGCAAAAACCTTCTTATGGAGAATTGTGTTATTGCACTTGAAGTTTGAAGGGAAATAGATGACACAAGCACCTCAGATGTGGTTCTGCATTGCACATTTTTCAAGTGGCGAAGCCATTTTAAGACACTTCAACCTCCAGGTATGCCAGGGCAGTGAAGGGAGATTATTGCTTCCTTCGTTGTGACAATTCAGATGGGTTTATGACTGGTTAAGATGTCAGGTAATATGCTTTCGGTGTTATTCTTCTTCTGTCTTTTAAACCACATTATTTCAAAGATGAGGATGTAAGTGCGGAATTGTAATAGCTTAAGCCAACACAAGACAGTACTGCTTTCCCAGTGAGTAGTCCACTCATGCAACTCCTACCATATTTTCACATGCTCACTATGGCTCTTGTATTTTCATAGCAACAGCTACTCCACAATAATAATAATCATAATCATCATCATCATCTGAAACAACAAGCACTTTTCAGTCACCCAGTGGCTCATGCTGCAGCCACAATCAGTAGTCCTAATGCACTGTATGGGCAGCAGGGAGGAAGGCGACAACTAGGGCCTCAGAGATGAGGAAAGTACTCCTTCGAACAGTGGAACGTTTTTAGTTTGGCTTAAACTGATCATAAATCTTTAGAAGACTGAAGTCCAGTTGGCAAAACTGAGAGGCCACATACTACTAACAAGACAGAGGAATGAGTGAACAGAGGCAGACTCCGAAAGCAGCTCTACTCTCAGTGAATTTTTAACGTGGAGTCCCAGCCTCACTGAGGAAGCGCCATTTCTGAGGACGTGCCGTGACAAAGAATAAAGACTGATGCTTGCTAATCTCAGAGGCTCAGACTGTTTGGGCCATCCAGCCAAGAGAGCTTATATAGCACTTTGAAGAGCAGCCATGAGGAGTCAGCAAGAGTCACAACATCTGGAAATGGCATAAACTGCATCTTCATGTCTTGCAATCATCACAGTCCAGCCAATGTGCAAAGAGATTTAAGAGAGGCAGAGAAAGAGATACAGAAGGGAAGGTAACAGAACAGAGAGGATAGATCAAAATTACATCAGGTTAACACAAGCAGGTTTGCTTGGGTCTAATGTTTGGCAGGGTTGATTCAGAGCCTGTAAAACTGGCATATGTTTCCCTACTGTGAGGGTTTCATATCCTTTCCTTTAACAAGCATCTGTGAAAAGCAAATATTGTGATTTGTCTGTTTACTTACTGCGCTAGTCTGTGAGCAGCTTTTTCATGTGCATATCAACACCACTAACAAAAAATGTTTTATATCTTCTGTAGCAAAAACTGACAAGAAGCAACAGAGGCAGTGAGATGTGGCCAGGATTACAGTGTCTCCAACAGAGGAGAGAGGGGGGAATGTCAAGTGAACCTTGAATCTTTTCCCCATCTAGTTCCAGTCCTGAAAATGTGAAAGATAGATTTATCCTCTCCCACAGCCTCCACAATAAATCAACACTATACTCAGCCATGTCCATCCTAATGTAAAGTCAAGACAACCTTAAAGAACAAACAAAAGGACTTCACAACCCATATTCATCTCCAAACTAGAAGGGTTTATACTTGTTTGCCTGTACAATATATATCCAATCATATTCTGATAGAATTGGTCAATAAAGCTTGAACTAGGGTTTTTTATTCAACATGTTGAGTAATAGCTCCACATTTCATTGTCCAGGCAGTTAGAGTTTTGTGTGTGTTTGTTTTCTGTCTTTTCTCTTCTTGAGCAGTAAATTAGGAGTGATCATTCTCGACAGAGAGAAAGCACATGAAAATTAAATCCATCTGCTTCTAACAAAGAATAAGATAATGGATCCAACAGAATATTTCATTTGCTAAATACCGCTTAAACCCAGCACTAGTACCCTTCCAGTGAAGCTGTGGTTTGGAGCAGTGGCTTGAAGCCAACCAACTGTGTCCTTGCTCCACAATCCCCATGCCCTGGCTGGCCAGCCAGATGACCAATTTCCCTGGGTCAGGTGCAGCCGATCAGTTGCAGTTTGAATGTGTCACATGGACCTTTCAGTTCCCCTCTCCATGAAGAACCAGACACATGACAAACCTACTGATTGAAGCCAAATTACATTTCTCCAAATGAGCGATTTACTATGATCTAGCTTTTAAACTGTAGCACTGCTGTAGATACAAATGGTACTGCATCCACTCATTTAAAACCAAACCTACATTAACAACTCCTTAATATAGTGTGCATCTCATCTTTTAGTCTGGATTTTTCCAACATGAATTCTCTGTCAATAAAAAGACTCTTTTCTGGCTGCTCAGTACCTGAGGTTGTTTGTTCAATAGCCTCAGCATTCCTCATTTATGTTAGTGCAATGTCTGTCTTTCACAAGTAATAAATGCATTTCTTCTTGCTTTTAGGGTCTCTGCTATTGATCTGCAACTATTTTAAAAGTGTCATTGCTAATTTATAAATGACAGAGATGGTATACAATCTGCCTGCTTGGTGCCTCCATTTCCCTTTAGCAAGTTAAGAATTACACCGCCTCAAAAAGATTTGCAAAACAGCAATTTTATGTTTACATTGACCCTCATGGCAACATTCAACAATAGACTTCCCTGTCTTTGTCATGTGAGCCTCTAGTTCAGATCAAGCACTACTGATAATTTAATGAGGTGTTTTAGCTACTTCTACTCTGCCTCTGGACCAGAACTATCCCTTTAACACTTCTCTGCTGTGATATCCTGAGGCTTTATTCCATAAAGATAATTGAGTTAGCCCAGAGATCTAAGGTTAATGGACTTGAGAAACACAGAAAACATCTAAAGATCCATTTTTGATTAATGATAATTTCAAGAATGATTGACTTTTTTGCTTGAAAAACTACAACACAATCATTTCTTCTTATCTTCTGGGAAAAAAAGCAATTTCATAGCCTTTTAAGCTTACAGCCTATCAGATGAGACAGTAAGTAATTATGGAGTATTTGAGCATACTTGATCTGAATGGAGACAACAACAATCTGTGAGAGCAAAAATATATTTGATTTTAATAAAACTTATCACATGTAATAAAGCTTCACTTAGGTCATAATCAGCTATTTCAGAGAGAATGAACAATCTGTTTAAATACTGAATTAAGAATTCACCTTGAATAAAAGCTGAAACAACTCCACTAAGAGCCGAATCCAGAATGAACATCCTATGATATTTCTATTAATACAGTACTCTTCTGTACTAAATACCATGCTCTTGTAACATGCACAGATTTCTCCTATAATTAGGTAACATTCTTAATTCTGTATTTCATTTTTGACAGAAATGCTTTTACAGTATTTGATTTTTCACTGTGTTTATTTTTTGTAGAAACAGTATCCTTACTACCAGTAGGAACAGGAGATTTTTGATAAGGTTTGTGTCAAACAGATTCGTAGTGATTTAGGACTTACTTGTTGCTTTATAGTTCTCTAGGTGCATACTAGGGGGTTGACATTTGGCAGAGTTGCAATTCCTAAATTTTGCATTTATGACATTTTTACACACCTGCACGTGAAGATACCTCTTCCGCAAATTTAACATCTAACAAGTCTGAAAATAGGCACATATCTGTGATGCACAAGAACACAGCAGTGAGTCCTACCCGATGATCCATTTTTTCCTACCATAGGAAACTCACACCAGTCTTTTGGGGCAAAATAGCAGTATAGATTACTTATTGCTCAAAAATAATGTAGTAGCACACATGCGGTCTTTAGTGCATTACACAATATCAAGTAAGAGACAAGCAGAGTAGCCTTTAAAATATATGGAAAATATAATGCTGACAAAAGTGTTACTAGTAAAATCTCTGCCTTAGCAGAAGTTATGGGTGGTCTTCGCAAGGAAAAAAGAAAATAAAAGAGCGTTGGCTGCAGCTAGCTCACTGGCAAACGCAAAACCAAATATCTGGCACCAGGTGTGAAAGTAGTGAGGCACCCCCAACCTCATGGTCATTAGAATTTGGCAAGATTTCCAACTCAAGTAAGACTTCCCAGCTCACACCTCCTTCATCAGCCCTCATTACACTGGGTGAAATTATCTTGGCAGTGGGGATAATTATTCATCAGTTACTGTAAGTGTTACAGACATATCTGAATCAAAAGCAGTGGGCAGGACGGATACGCAGCTTCAAGAACTCCCACCGTGTCTGTTGAAAACTCTCATCCGGGAGGGCTGGAAGTTGTACCTGCAGCCAGCAAAGGCCCAGTAACCAAAAAACCTCCTTCATGTTTATCTTGAACTAGGATGCCCACTATACTCATGTGATTTACCACCAATTTGAATCATCTTCTAGATACTCAGCTTCATTTAAACGCTTCATTTAAAGTCCTCAGCTGCTTAAGAAACTATCTAAAACACAGATCTGTAAGCAACGCCTCATCAGTCCCCACCCAAAAGATAGAAGGTTGATCTCTAGCTCACATGTCAGTAACAATTTATTTGCTTGTCCAGCCAGGGTTTTTTTGTTCCTTCTTGCATCAAATGTTGCTTCGGCCCACTATCCAGGTCCCTGTCCTTCATACAGCTCGCACGTTGCCAGGAAATGTTTACTTTGCCGTATGCCATCATGATCCTGTGATGAAGTATCAAATGACAGGCTTTCATCTGGATATAATTTATTCATTATATCGCTACTTTATATTAAAGAAAATGCACCAGTGTGAAAGTATGAATGGAAAACACATTTTAGCTATTGAATAACCTGGAAATTATTAATGTCAAAAGCTCTTGAGTCAGACAGAGCAGCATCATATTATGAGTATAATATGTTAATGTTTCAGTTATGCAACCTCTGCAGGTCTTTTGAATCACCTGTGGAAATAAGTTTTGCACTATTACAATGCTAACAAATACACTGGTCCTAGTCAGTTTAATTGCTCAAATTATCCTTGTGACTGAGTTTTATGAACTAATAAAACACATCCTGATAGAGATATAATAAACACTTTGCATGAAGTACTACACTGAGTCTATTTTCAACAACTTATTCCTATTTTCTTTTGCTCTCCTGCTTTCCTGTTCCTTGGGTTACATTCAGTACAGTTGCTACTGAGAAGACCCCTGATGCTGCTTGTGGTGGGATGGAAAATACGAAAGCTCATCATTTAGCATACAATGGACAGTCTATCTTTAAAAAGCAAAGATACTCAAGAATAGACTTAACTCTTTGCAAAGAAACCATGTCAACAGCTCCAGCTCCCGCTTTCAGCACAGAGGAAGAGTCAGCATTTCTTGCTATCTCTGTTTTCCTTCCTCAGGCCAGATCTGTATTCTGAAATGTCATCACACCTCACCTGCACCTACTGCCTCTTCATTTTTACTACCTCCTCTGAGTGTTTTGTCATTGATAAGAGATTCTGGCAAACCATTTTCCTTACCTAGCATTAACATCCCTGCTTTTACATTCATAATTGTGTCATAAAAAGTGAAAGACCATAAAGTTTTATGACATCTAAAGGTAGGCCTGAGTGGCAAAACCTGCACACTAAGTGAAAATTTTCCCAACTTGAGAGGTGTAGGGTTTCAAGTTCTACATTACTTTTTCCGCTGTTCTAAATGATTACATGTTCTGCTACTTTCTTGTGAGGAAATTGACATGAATACACTAAGGAATTTTCATTTTTAGTTTCTGATCACAAAAGGAAGTACAGCCAGTAGAAGTAAGAAGTTTAAGGTGTGATAGTTTAAACATTTGGTTCAGGAACATAGAAGATGCTGGAAAGAAAATAGGTAATTGCATCAATTAATTCATGTACTTTTTTTTTTTTTCGTTTTAACAACAGTAATTTTGAAAGCTGATGGTCCACATCAGTAAGGGATAACTGATCATCAATGGAAGTGCATGAATTAAAATCATGCAGTATTCCTGAAGCTGAAGTATTTACAACCGAATAAGTTATTGAGTAGACCTAAATGATGAAAATAGATAAGTCATTCAAAACAAAATGCAAACACTCACCTAATTTGGTCACAATCTCAGAAAGGATTTATGACCCTCACGCTATACAAAAAATAACTTCCTTCACACTCTTAAAGTCAAATTTACAGCTATATGAATGCTTGGTAACATAGAAAAGAATGGCATATATGTAATATAAGAGACTGTCAAATGTTTTTATTCATTTTTTTCAAAATACAATCACACAGCTTGCTTATCCTTCTGATTCTGTGTATTTTAACAGTTCTACATTATTAAAGTCATTCAGAAACTGGCCACTCCCTACTGTGGTGCTCTAAAATAGCCAAACTCACCTGCTGATTAGTCCATAAAAATTCAGTCCAAGGCAAAAATCCAGCATCCCAGAAGCACTTCTCTTTTGAACCTTCTCGGGCTGGTTCAGGACATTGAGAGCTCCAGCTCTCTGGCCCACCCCCTAGCAGACATTTCCCCATCCAGAGCAGAGAGGAATCATTCCTCAGCTATGTGAGTTCCCAATCAAAAAATTATCTTCCAGCTGATAATGACATTGATTGCACATTACTTTCACAATAGGTCTCACCTGGCTTGGAGGTGGAGCAGCAGGCTCTTCTTGCTCCGAGCAGGTGGGCGCCCTTTAGCAGAGAAATGCAGCGGACAGCTGGAGGTGGCCCTGTTTTAAAGCACTGCAGCTAGAACCCCTGGATATCTCCTGTCTGAACCCTTTAAAAAAGCAAACAGAAATTGGCAGCTTTTGATGCTAACAGTGGACAGCAACACAAGATAAAATAATTGCTCAACAAGCAATCCAGGGTACCTTCCCCAGTTTTACACTAGCAAACATAGTATAAGAGACCAAGAAAAAGCAAGAAAACTTACAGAAAAAAACATAACAGATCAACAATCTTGGTTATGTAAGTTGGTCATTAATATATGAGAAGCTGGCAAGCCTGAATTACAGGAAGAATATCTCTTGCTTAATAGCATAGTTTGACAGCTGATGGAAAAGTAAAGGATATTTTCCTAAACCGCTAAGTCTGCAGCTAAGATTAAGCAGCAATTACAAGAAAGGGGATGTTCTTCAGCCAAATAAATAAAAGATGATGGAATTTCACAGTAGTTGTCCTATAAATCTGCTTCCTAAGTTCTCTTTATAGGCTTTGGACTTCACAAAGAAGCAACAGCTTCTATGGCAGAAATTTTAAAATTCTTTCACAAGTATGATCTGTACCACAATAATTCTAATGAGTTGTACTTTATTAATGAAAATCGATTTCTGACGTTTTCCCCAGAGTTTGACAGGATGCTTAAGTAGCATAAATGGTATTTTATGGGCCCTCTGAACTCTTTTGAGGAGACTCAGGCAATACCCACCAGTATCCAGTACCTTTGCATTCACATGCGAAAATAAAAACTATTCTGGAATTGATTTCACAGCACACATGAAGAGGACTCTGCAGCATCCACAAAAATAATGAATTCATGGAAGCTTTGCACTTATTTACAGGCTGAAGACAGTGATGCCATAGTCTCAGCAGGAATCTATATTCAAAAACATTACAGCAAGGAAGTGAAAATTGAAACAATAACTTCTCAAAAACTGAAACAACGACTTCCTAAACAAACAGTTCAGAGAACCTTGGAACTGAACTTAATGCCAGTGAGTGACAAGCACCTTTGAAACCAGACAACTTTCACCTGCTTTAATGTGATTTTAAAATAATAACTCCTTGTTCAAGTCATACTTGTGGTGACAACATTAGATCTCTTGAGCTCTGAATCATTTTCCATTCCCATAAAATCATCTTATGCCTCCTGCTTTGCTCACCTGATAGAAACCTGTAAGGAACTATGAACAGCAAATCAGGTTAACAAACATTAATACCATTATTATAAATAACTGGAACAAGATGTATGCATATATATATATATATATATGTGTATATACAGATAGATATGAAGATACTACTTTTTGAGTGGGGTTTTTTTTTCCTAATGAGGAAACCAGGCTGTCCATATAGCAGACTCAAGAGTAATGTTTATTGAAGAATGTGATCCCAGTTTGAAAAAACTCACCTCCTCCTTCACCACACTATACTATCTAATTAACCATTACATTCTTTTAAGCATCTTAAAGCCATAAGGAAATTCAGCCACTTTGGCAAGAGATGTAAATGTAAACACATTATCAATTTAACAGAAATTCCTTGCATCGAGCTCCATTGTGGTGTTATTTTTCCTTCCTTTTATACATATGTTAAAATAATAATGTAAAAGGATTCCCATACTGTGTCTTCAAATCTTTCAGAGGATGATTCACTCTATTCATTTTCACTAGGCACAGTGCTGCTTAACTTTAACTGAACATACCTTTTATACATTTAATGTGGATTCAGACCAATATGCAGCCACTGAATGACTCTTTGCTAATAATGCCAACAGACTGAAACAAAATACACATGTATGAAAGAAAGCATGGGTGAGAGGGAAGTGCTTGGCAGAAGGAAAGAAGCTTTTCGTGATTTGGTGGTATGTGAAAGAAACTGGGCAGCCTCCCACCGAATTACATCTTTCCATCTGCCTTTTCCTGCTCATCAGCGTGCTGGGCCCATACTCTCCTCTCCTGGGTAAATCATTTGGAGAGCAGAAGGAAAAATGCAGTGGCTCGGTCAGTATGATTCAGGGGTTGGGAAACAAGAAGCTGGCTTGCAAAACTGTGACTCCATCTATAGAGACTATGCTTATATACATAGAAAAGATCTGCCTCACTCCTGAACAAATCCTCTCTGCCCAAATAGGGCAGGATTTAAGCAGGACATGCAACAAACTACCAACTGGTGAGAGTTAATCCTTTCACAGTAGCCAGTCTTAGCTAAACGTCTGATTTCCTATCACTTTCATATTCTTAAGAGGCTCACAGGCAACACAATTTGCAGCGAAGATCACAGAGCTTTGCATCGCTTTGGTGTGCCCATCAGTCATTTTCCTCCTCTGAAGCTGTTTTAAAGCTGTCAACAGGCCTGTACAGTAACTGAAGCATACGGAGATGAAGTGGGTGTGCAAAGAATGGCTGAGTTTGAATTTGAAATGCAGATGCGTCTGTGCTGGGGTCTGTTTTCTAATCTACGCTAGTTCTATATGATAAGGACCCAGCAAATCTGTGCCTCATGTAACTCATCACACTGCAAGATTACACGTGAGACTCCCACAGCAACTGAAGGAGGTGCAGTGACAAGCTTGGTGAAGGTACAGATGAGTTATACAGTGCAGGAAAAGCACATTAAACCAGCTGCCAGTTCCTATTTTTATGGCACGTTGAAACACATCAACTTCCTGTTCCATGAAAGTCATCCAACTGGTGGTTGATACCACCTCATCCTAGTATCACTACAGTTGTATCAGGAAGATATTTCTTTACAAACAAAAATTACTTCAGGGGGAAAAAAGGGACAAATAAAACCCCAGACTAGTAGCGAGCTGGCAATGACAGCATTCCTCAAATCTCTGCATGACAAACCTCTCTTCCCCTGCACACACTCTCAGTGGCCCATAACCAGCCCAGCCTAGGTTTGGGTCGTGCAGTACAAGGAACGTGGAATCGACAGCAGGTCCTCAGCTGCAGAGCTTCTTGCCACCAAGGCTCCATCTGACCTTTCAGGCTAAAGATCAGATTCAATGTGTTGCTCAATCCTTTCTAGAAAGCTTTGCTTCATAACCAGTGTTCTCAATAAGAATCTCACATCCAGAAAAACTCAGGGAGAGACAGAAGCTTCTCTGCTGTGAGTAAAATGTTGTCTTTTTTTTCTTTACACTATAAAACAAAGAGACAATGTATTTGCATAGTTATTTCCCACGTCGCATCCTAAAGAACCAAGAGGTTGGTTTATGTCAGAAAGATCAAAGTATTTCCGTTTATTTCTTCAGATGTACAAAGAAAGTTAAACTGGAAACAAAGAGAAAAGGAGAACCTTTGCTTCTGCTAGGTGTTAAGTCAGAGAAGTCATGCATGGAATTGTCTCAAAATGGTCACTGATTTATTTTCACAGCTCTCCCGAGTGTCTTCACACCTTTATTTGTGATCCAGATATTTATGTAACACTCTGGAATTCATCAGAGACCAGTCTGAAATATTGTCACAAGGCAGCCAAACTACCTCAAGATGCCTCACTAGAATTCAAACGTACATACTGCACAGGAACTTCTTCTTAGCAGACTTTACAGAAGGGACCAGATAAAGCTGCCAAAGGAAATGGAATTTAAAGCCAAAAATATGTGAAAATAACCCCCAGAATTGTGCACTCTATCTCTACTGGGGAAACATTTTCTTTTCCTTTTCTTCCTAATTTAATTTACATTTATTTCCATTGTACTTTGGAAAGCAATTTTGCACCAAATTATTTCTATCACATTTTAGACAGACTTATTTTTACTTCATTAAATCATGTAGCAAGAGCACTAACTTGAATCAAGGGAGTCCAGAAATTTCTTCTCCTAGTACAAGCAGCCAATGCGTCACCTCTTATAGAACACTCCAGCATCTCTTGCTTTGTAGTTTTCTGTCACTGGTGTGATCACTGATGCAGTTACACCATATAGACTATTCCAGTACCAATGAACTTTTAGTATTCTTCACCTGCTAGAACTTGCTTATACCATTTTTCAAACAGGTTTTCTATGAGCAGCTCTTGGTAGAACACAGTGGTCTCAATAGTTAGGGAAATCAAATACAAAGCAACAGGAATGCCACTGAAAACAAGGTGTTCTTTTTTAAGGCTGAGATGAAAGCATGCAGAAAGATTCTCATATTCCTCAGAACATGTGTACACCTTGATTACTCTTCCCTATTTTAATTTATTTGAACCTGAAAAAGGAAGGGAAAGTCAGTCTAATTCTATAAGACACAACTCTCCAATTGTGTTCAGATATCTCTGTCGCCAAATCTAATTATCTGTACAGGGCAAATTTGGAGATGGGTATTTATAGCTGTAGTTGCTGTTTTTGCTGCTACTCAACACACATTTAGGAAATTCTGAATGTCATCCCACCTTCTCTTGTCTTCTCATTAAGCCTACCCGTGGAAAAACTACTGCCCTTCTAATGGTAACCCCAAAGAAGAGAACAGCACCCACTTTCTTTCTCCTGTCCTGCTATATTGTTTTCTCTCGGTTGTAGAAAGAGTCCACTGTATCTGCCAGTTCAACAAAGAAAAAGTCTAGCCTTCCTCTTTACCTCCTTTGCATTTGCATCAATATCCAAACCCTCCTGAATTCACCTGTAATTTTTTTCCCACCATCCTCACAAAAAAAGCCACCATTCACTAATTTCTTACCCACCATATGGTCTTCACATTATTTCCCTCCAGTAAATGAGAAGATTCTTAGGCTCAGCTGGGGACTGCTTCCCTGAAACCAACAGAGACCAGCTCCTCAGTCTGGCTGAGAAAATAAAAAAATACTAGAATGACAAAAAAACTCACCATACACATATTGTCGTATCATAGTAATTCTTGTAGTCATGTCCGGATGACTAACAATTCTGAACAAGACTGTCAAAACTATCTGCATATTTCTTAGCTGTCTTCTGTTAGTGGTGAGGCCTCTTACCTGGAGTGGTAAATGCTTTTATGCCTTTAGAATGTGGGGTTCTAAAGTTACCCACCTTTAGCTAGTAACACTTGCAAGTAAGCTAAGAATTAAAGTCACACTTTATTTCAGTGGGGCTGTACTAACTGATGAGAGGACTTCATAAAATCCCTCAATGCTTCAGACAGTCACCTCTGCTCATCACTGGCACTTGGAAACTCTGTCCTTGAAGAGCTTTCAGTGCCCATGACAGAGCAGTCAAGCCCTGGCTCATTGATGCACAGTCCTGGCTCACAATCTCTAATCAGCAATCAGAGGCATAATCAAAATTTGCAATGGAAACCACTGCACCAACCAGACAGCCAAAAATCTCTGTCAGCATTAGAAAAAAAAAAAAAAAACAAAACACAGAATGGCTATCCCTGGCTCTGAAAATTAACCGCAGCTGTTGCTAAAAACTAGGCCAGTTCCACAGGAAACCCACAGAACTGGCAACTTTAAAACAGTAATAAGCTTCCCCAAGCAACTTTTCATCATGGTCCCTCGGGCAGTGCACAGCCAAAGCGGATGCACCAGCCATTCTCCCAGCAAACCTCGTCCGAGTTCTCTGTGCTGGCCTCTTCCACTGTCTCTCACTCGCAGGTCACTCCATTATGCAGTGGTCAAAAAAGGAGTCATTGAAACTTTCCAGCGTGATTTTCAAGAAAAACGTCTTTCAGCATACTTCAGGTACGTGGCCCATGAACAAATATACAGCAGTTTATACGCAAATATTCACCATTTTCCCAGAAACTTGGGGCCAAATCCTGAAGTAATTGAAACCTTATGCAACTGTTGACTCTAGTGAGAACAAACAGGTGTTATGTCAGTTATCACAGACTGTCTCAGTGAAATAGCCCCAATTTGGGGTTGCACTATGACAACTTCGTATAGCTGACATAAAAAGTTTTATAATCAACATAACCAGGCACAAGAGGCTCGTCAGTGTTACAGGGAGGAGCAGCATACAATCAAAGGAAAAGTAAAAAGGGCCAAGATTTCCTCCAGTCCAGAAAATCCCAATGACTCTTATCTCCAAGGAGTATTTAACAACTTGCACAAGTCAGAGAAGGCATAAAACTGCTCTAATATAGGCCAAGTAAAGGGCGCAGTGCATGGCTGTGATAAAAGTTGCCTAATAAAAATTCTGTTATTCAAGATGTTCTTTTCTTTTAGGAGGATTTGCACATTTTTTGCAGAAATAAGAGAAGTCATTGCTTCATGCTCACAAAAGCAAGTGAAACTACCTGCAGATTACAAAATTACGCTGTGCCTTCCTTCAGCACTGAACAGGATTTCTGTCTAAATTCTGCTCACCAATTCCTACATCCCACTCTGTTTTCTAAAAGAAAATATTACCTGTAGAAGATATTGCACTGTGCTTGGCCTGCCAATTACTGTAAAGGAGCTAGAATTCCTATTTTTTTAATATGCATATACAGCCTTTTATCCTTTCAGTTGTCAAAAAAGCCGAATCTATGCTTCCTTCTCCTGACTACAAAAGAAACATGAAGGAGATAAGGATTTTCTAAGACACAAATGACATTGCCTCTCAGTCAGTTACATAGTGTTCTATGGGCTCTCAAAATCTGTCCAGGAATCACAACTGATTATATTTAAACTCAACCGGTTGTTTTGATTAAAGATGATGGAACATAACAAATAAACCTATTGGACAGTAACATGTAACAAATTGAATTTACATTACTTGTATGAGTTTAAGGGTGATTTCTACACCCTTTCACTTTCTCACATGAATCTTCAAAGGGCAGAGGCAGTGGAAATTCAGCTTGATGGCCAATTTCCTGAACATATATAAAGATAAGTCTTTAATATTTTTGCCTATTTATCAGTTTGCTGAAGACATTTTTAGAGCATTTCACTTACCCATAATTCAGGAAGAAAAACTCCCTACTTACAGCTAAAACCACATCAAGCTTTAATAGAATCATAGAATCATCTTGGCTGTAAAAGACCCTCAAGATCATCAAGTCCAACCATTAACACTGGCACTAAACCATGTCCCAAAGAACCTCATCTACACATGATTTAGGGAAATTTTCACACAGGCAGCACTGAATTCCAATATTAACTGGTTATGTTGCATGTGAAGACCAGAGAAGTTTCAAAAATCAAGAGGTGTCGTGGTAGTACCTGCCTTGGCATTTAACAAATGCGTAGCTAGCCATGTCACACTGACAGGTATGTGGATATTTGACAAACAATTTAGCACTGGTAGCTGCTCCAGATGCTTTTAGTCAGGCTATCAGCACAGAAGAATATATGTATATGACATAATCAGTCTGGGACAATATTTAAAAGACAATCATTACTTGTTCTTAAAACCAGATGCTATAATATATAGCTGTATTTGGAGCCTTTGGATGCTGGCACGTGAACTAGATGGACTTCCTGCACACAGACAAGCGCTGGAAACGTTGCCTCATTAGGAGAAACTCTTCCCATATGCTCTGGGACTGTTTGGAATTCCAGTGCTTGAGAGATTTCCTCATTGTTAGGCATCACCTAATTTGAAACGCAGTCATGCCAGACATCTTTCCATTATCACTTTAGGAAAGTTTGCTAGTTCCTTCTGGGATTAATGGACAACAAAAGGGAAAGTTGTATCATACCTCCCAAAGCCCAAAGTATTAATTCATGAACACACACCTCTGATATTCCATGCTTGAGGTAACTGTGCAAACAATCTTTCCTGGGTGGATGGACATTGGAACAAATTGATAAATAGAAGACTTGCAATATCAAGATTCTGTGTATTTAAAAATAACAATTACTAACTTTTATTAAAAACATCTATTTTTTCTAAGCTTCTGTTATTCTTTAAATATTTTACCTTGACATATAAATAAATAAATAACAATAATATTTCAGGCGTAATTACATTAAGCATCCTGAAGAATTAAAATAGTGTCCAATTTAGCCCATTGAGGATGGGGGAAAGAAAAAAAAAAAAAGAAAAAAAAAAAGAAGATTTATTTAATTAATATGTGCATTGGGTAAGTGTATTTTAAGAATATTAATCTTCCCTTGGATCTATTCAAAAATAGAAACAAAATTCATCCTTCAAGCAATTCTGGTTAGCTTAAAGGAGTTACACCAGGGTTCATATTGGTCCTGGTTTTTTACTAGAATTGTTTGAATTTACAATTAATATTGTTATGCAGTCATCCATAGAACTTCTTCCAGGTGGTTTAAAATAAACTGGGCTCAAATACAGCATATCAGATGTAACAATGAAGTCTGTTCTCTTGTGATTTATGGTGAAAAGAAACTGCAAGGGAAACAGTTAAGGCAAATTAAAACACTTATGCGTTACCCTTCTCCTACTGCCGTGTAAGCTGCATATAACTGGAACCAAAATTGCAAGTCAAAACAATGCTCACCAAAATTTTGTCTTACACACTAAATATTTCCACATTACTACCAACTTGACCCAACAAAAATATCAGACTGCTGTCAGCAGACTTGCATTTTTTAACAGCTCAGCATCTGATCCATCACTCACAATGTCTGAAACACCAATCAACAGATTGAAAATAGCTTCATGTATACAGGTATCAAAGACACAGACATCCACAATAATGTTGGCTACATAAGAAACAGATAGACATTTTCTGTGAATTATTATGCAACAATAAAAAGCTCACTTCTTAAAGAGGTTTAGAAACAGATCCAAATGTAGTCAAACAAAACAAGAGTCTTTGTATTACTTTCAGTAGTCTTTAGATCAGCCTCTGATATGCATTTTTTATGAAGAGCCTCAGGGTGCAAAATGACTCATTAGATTAAATACAGATCAACAAAAAATATCTTCATGACTCTCATCTCCTCCATGTTAAGGAAACATTATCTTGAGCAAAGTAATTAGTTGGTGAGTATAACTATTGATTTATAAAGAAAATGCTGGGTTTTTAACATTTTTCTGCATCTCCTGACAAGCTCCATGGAGATATTTTACATGAGATATTATTCAAAAGCTATAAGTCTGCTAAATTAAACATGGGGCTCTGAGGTCTTTGAAAGTTAAGTGTGGAGAAATCAGGGACTTTCACCTATACAAATTAGTGAAAGTAAGCAGCTACGAAGCACACTGCCCTTCACTGTTTTGAGTTTTTCAGCCCATTACTATATTTAAAGTCAGCACTTGGGTTTATAGCTTCTTTCCATAGATTTCACATTTCTCATCTTATTTTCAATGCTGGTTAGAACTGGAACCTTTTTCTGTCCCATTTTCAAGTGAAGGCTAAGAATAGATTTCCTCCTAGCATGTTATTAATATTCCCGCTTTGGTCTACGATAGTCTTTGTTTTTCTTTGTCACTTTGAAGTTAAGTTCTGTTCATTATTTTTTGACATTTGCTTTGTTGTTCAGCTTTCACCTCAAAGAAACTCCAGATATTTGAAAAGCTATTTGAGATAATGATATTTAGGTGAATCATTTGTTCACCTTATTGTTCTTTTTGGTCTTTAATACACACTGAGACCTCTGTGGTTAGATTTGTTCAGAGCACAGTTCAGGGAAACAGTCCACTCTTCTTATTTCTGGAAATAGTTCAGCCGCTGATTTCATAGCCAATTACAGAAACACATTTCCTAGCAAGTATCTCTGCCGCCCCATTCGCAAACAGTTAATATTTTATTCGGATTCTTCTTTGAAGTTTTCTCTGACTGAACTATTACGTTTACTAATAGAGATACATTACAATAGTTGTAAAGGATGTCAGCAGAAGGCATCTTCATTGTGGCCTTTCTGTTTTTCAAAGACATGGTATCCTCTGGCCATTTAAAATAATTATAATATACTGTTTCTTTTGCTTCCTTTTTGGGGGGAGGAAGAAAAGAAAAAAAAAAGAAAAAAGAAAAAAACTCCCTAGCATAGTTCAAGGCTCAGGCAGCACTTAAATCCCACTCAAAACCGCAGGTCAGGGTAATTGTTAAACTTGAAGAGCTGCACAAAGGGAACCGGTTTCTGCCACTTTGGAAAAAGCCGGTCCATTGTGTATCTGGACTTTCTCCTCAAATGTGGTCTTCTAGTCAGTGGTGGTCCCAAATTACCTCTGTCTGACAAGACATGGACACAACTATAAATATTTTTTTTTAAAAAAAAAAGGAAATTGACTGACTGAAGGCAAGAGTATTTCCTGGCACTTGGAACATGATTATATGACAGATAGGCTGCAAGTTTACCTTTATGGCACTGTTATTTCATATTATATTTATCTGATCTTTGTTGCCTATTACCAGTGTGACAAGTATCTGTGAGTACTAATAGTCCTGGTCCAGAAAATGGTGTTTCTCTAGCCCCTGTCCCAGCAGAGGTATTTCTCTTTTGCTGTATCCATGTCTTAAAGACAAAAATATTCGTCCCAATGTTGCTCCTTCTAGAAAGAGGAACAAGACAAATTTTCCCCTGCTCAGATTTTGTATGGATAAGGAGGAAATTACAAATTCTGTCATATGAACATTCAACTCCCTGTATTGAACTATTTTCTGAATGATTACTTTTCCTACTGAATGAATCCAAATTAAAAGCATTGTAAATTGCCTAGGAAGAAAAGGAATCAAGAAAAAAGTCTTGAGCTTGTCTCTAAAAAGCTAATAAGAGTCTTTTGTAGGGAAATTTTAAAATAAAAGGCATGTTCACCTGTCTTTCAGTCATCTCCAGGGAACTTCATGTTACTGTCAGAATCTTGTCACTGTCATTGAACTACTCAGTTAAATGAGATATCTCAGGCTCCTGTGACATCCTTTTACCCTCTTCTGGTAGATGAAGCCTGATACCACAAATCACAGAATCACAGAGTGTTAGGGACTGGAAGGGACCTCAAAAGATCATCCAGTCCAATCCCCCTGCCGGAGCAGGGACACTTAGATGAGGTTACACAGGAATGTGTCCAGGCGGATTTTGAATGTGTCCAGAGTAGGAGACTCCACAACCCCCCTGGGCAGCCTCTTCCAGGCTCTGTCACTCTCACTGAAAGAAGTTTCTTCTCAAATTTAAGTGGAACCTCTTGTGTTCCAGGTTGAACCCATTACCCCTTGTCTTACCATTGTTTGTCACCGAGAAGAGCCTGGCTCCATCCTTGTGACACTCACCCTTCATATATTTATAAACATTAATGAGGTCACCCCTCATTCTCTTCTCCAAACTAAAGAGACCCAGCTCCCTCAGCCTTTCCTCATAAGGGAGATGCTCCACTCCCTTAATCATCTTTGTTGCCCTGTGCTGGGCTCTCTCCAGCAGTTCCCTGTCCTTCTTGAACTGAGGGGCCCAGAACTGGACACAATATTCCAGATGTGGTCTCACCAGGGCAGAGTAGAGGGGAAGGAGAATCTCTGTCAACCTACCAACCACCCCCCTTCTAATACACCCCAGGATGCCATTGGCCTTCCTGGCCACAAGGGCACAGTGCTGGCTCATGGTCATCCTGCTGTCCACCTGCTCTCTAATAGGTCATTCCCCAACTTATACTGGAACCTGGGGCTGTTCCTGCCCAGATGCAATACTCTGCACTTTCCGTTGTTACATTTCATTAAGTTTTTCCCCACCCAACTCTCCAGCCTGTCCAGGTCTCTCTATATGGCAGCACAGCCTTCTGGCGTGTCAGCCACTCCTCCCAGCTTCGTGTCATCAGCAAACTTGCTGACAGTGCACTCTATTCCCTCATCCAAGTCATTGATTAATATATTGAATAATACTGGCCCCAGTACTGACCCTTGAGGCACTCCACTAGATACAGGCCTCAAATCTTAGAACACAGGCAAATGTTCTTAATTTTCTCAGAACAGTAGTCTAAATTTGGAAAAAAAAAAAAAAGTCAGCCAGTAACATGAGAAGTGTTACTAATTAAAAGCTACTACTAATACTTCTGTTACATCAGATGAAAATCAGTGTATTAGTTTTTTAGTGACAAGAGAAATATCTAATGGTGTCACATAAGCTTATCCTAAAATGAACAGATGCAGTTCTATCTAGGTGTGTAATATATACTGACATCAGAAAAGGACACGCTACAACATTAAGGGCTGGAATGTCAGTTGTTTAAAAAGCAAGCATTTAGACTAATGAAAAATGTTTCCCACTATTAGACTGTGTTATAAATACTTATTGAGCAACATTAACAGCAGTGGTACAAGAGCTGTGTGTAATATAACATATGCTGTGTGTCATGCATTTGCCTCTGCTTATGTTAAGAATGTGTTATTTATGAACAGTGAAGTTGTAAGTTTAAAGACCCATTTTGGGGAACAAAGTTAGATTAGGCACACTCAATATAGGCCACATTGCTTTTCATCAAGTCCCGTAAGTTAGAATTACAGTACAGTGACTCGTGTCACACACAGCCACATTTCAGCACTGTTTACTGCACTCTCTGGCCTCTCCATGTCAAAGGTGAGCAACATGGTACCAAATTTACATGGTCTTTCAACCAGCTTTCAGATTCAAATTTCAAAACATATGGGCCTAATTTTGAAGCCAATGTCAACCTTTAAATCAAGTGACAAGAAAAATTAATCATTTTAAACAAGGTCTTTAACATCACAATGGGAGAGGCCACCAAACAACCCAGGTTAAGTTTCTGGAATACAGTTTAGATACATAGTGGCAAATAAAACCTTAGGGATTTTGCTGGTGATTAAACATGGTTAAGCATGTGCCTTATTTAATTCCACTGGCTTTCTTCACCTATCCCTACACACACACACACTCACCTCAATGAATGATCTTTCTAGTGTCTCACAAATATCTGACTCCAATAATACCTACATAAAAGCATTCAGGTCTGCACTAGGTTTACAGTTGTAAAGGCTTGTAGGATACATGTACTCAAAATGCTCAGAGGCATAATCCAGTAGGGATCAAAAAGCAAAAATGTAAAATCCAATAAAGCAAGAATCTGGTCCAACAGATTATTCAGGGCAAACATCCTATATGAGTAAACCTCCCACCCTAGAGCTATTTACTATAGACAGAATATGTTACAATATCAGACAAAATACATTAGGACACATGAACTAAAGTCTTTATTCTGCACACATCTATACTCAGGACATGCAAAACAAAAGACATACTACTTTCGCTTTGCAGTGGCTAAATCAGGTAATACCACTTCAGAGCTAGACTCAGAGTCTTTGTGTGGTTCACCATGTCAGAGGAAGAACAGTAAGTTCACTAGATGTTGCACCATAACACACTGACCAATAGAGCAGAAATTGGTGACATAGCAATAACTTAAATTACCCCCAACAAGACCTGATGGTGGTCAATGCAAGGAGAAAATGAGCAATTCATGTATCAAGAACCAACTTAATTTGCCCTGTTGCCAAGCATGAAGCTTGTTTCCTCTTTTAAGTCTGATTAAGAGTCCAATTTAAGTTTCGACCCTCATTTTAAAAGCTTTTCATTGTGACCCTTCATTGTCAACTCAGCTAAAAGTAGCACACAAACAACAGGGCTATAAAGAACAGGAGGTTTCTCTAGCTGCTGTATCTATGTTTCTAAATAAAGACTTATTTAAGAGATGTTGAATATTTGGGGGAAAATCAACTTAAAAAGAATGGTGCAATGTGCCTATGAAGATGTAATGGACTGCAAGATTAAAGCTGGAATAGGTAGCTTAATAGATTGACACTTCCTCTCTGGAATAAAAGTAACCCAGCAATAAAGGTAAGTCTTCTGCTTTCCAGGCTGCCTCCCCAGGATGTTTACACTTCCGTTTTCCATCCGACAATTGCCTATGCAATAGTGAATATATGAGAGAAACATTTTTTAAAAATAAAAATAATCTCAAAATAAATAGTGTGAGCTGCTTTGTTCAGAACGATCAAAGGAATATGGGAAAGTACTATAGGATTTTATGCAACCAATGGAATTGATTAAGAAGTGCTGCTACAACCAAGCAGACAGACATCACAAGAGCTAACCCTCTTTTGCAGGAATAGCTGAGACATTCCCCTGTTGTGACAATGAGCGTCAACAAAATTAATAGCCAATGGGTATCATGTATAACAATGAATAACTGACTCACTGCATGGGTGTGAGCAAGTCAAACTTCCTGCCTTATTTTCTGCACTGCCAGATTTGTGTTACTGTCATCAGCCTTGTGCTGAAGGAATTACTTACTTTGTGTATGTGTAATGCTTAGGACCAGATTATTGTCTCAACCCCATAGGACCCCAGAAATCACATGAAGTTAAGGCCCAAACAACTGGAGGCAAATGGCTGGAAACCTCTGCTCATTATGAGCAGACTAGTTCTCCACTACCAGAAAGTGTCACAGCTTAACTCAAGGTAATAACACTGAGAACTTACACCAACTGAGATCTGCCAAGGAGTAGAGAGATTAAAATGGCAGAACCAGCTTTGTGTTCGGAAACAGTGAAGCAGCGAGAAGGCGACTGAAGTCTGTGTCACTTTTGGGTGAGCTCCAGTTCACACTTGTGCTGTGCCATGAATGAGGCTAGAGCTGAAAAGATCAACAGGTATTCCAGCTTCAAGAGGAGCATGAATAGACTCAGAATTATCAAACACGAGTCTAGTATTTTTTATGAGAGACAAAGGCAGTTTGACAAATTTTTTCTGGGCTCAAGAATAAATATAGCACTGCCAAATAGAAGAACACATCTCAAATAAATGTTTTGAACATGTATAATGAAATCCACTGAGCAAAAAAAAATGACATGACACTACTGCCACTAATAAGAGTCACTGCCTTACTTAAAATCCTAGTAGTGGCAGAAAAATGGGAAACTGTTAAACACGGTAGTTCACAAGACCTCATCTCAGTAAAGTCTACACAAATTAAAAAGCCTAGAAATAATTGTTAAACAGGTATGATAGGAGAAAAACATAATCCGAAAGTAAAATAACTAACCTGTTCAAGAAATGATACGCAAAATTTGATAACATTGTTGTCAAAACATGTCATCAAAATGTGATAAATAGGAATCCTAAATATTTCTATTTCACTTTACTGAATTTATTACGAAGTAGCTTGGGTTTTTTTTGGACACAGAATGTGGAACTTTTACTAATGACATGAAGCTAGCAGCCATTGCTATATTTTTAGTTTGAATTATTTAGGATCAACTAACAAAATCAATTCTATTTATCAAAATTTTTAAGAGCATATGTTCAAAATTCAATAAAAAGAGGCAAAAAATACAGTTGTACTGGCACCTTCCATACTATCTCATTTCTTCTGCTTAAAATATTAAGGCTAGGTTAAGTCTCTTCCCAACTTCAGCTCTATCAGTTGCTCAAGAGCCAACCATCTCCATATGGAAGGGAACAGAAGGATGGTTTAATGGACTGTCATTATCAAGAACAAGCAGGGAAGACAAACCTTAGCAAAGAAGTAACGCCATATATATGTAGTTAGGTTATTAATTCTTTAAAATGCCAGGAGGAAACAGGACAAAAGAAACAGGAGAGCTACGTATCGTTTGACCATTGTTAAATTGGACTTTCTCCTCAAATAATCTGTTGTTAGTAAAATGAAAAATTGGAAGGCAACATTATTAAACTTAAACTAGGTTGGCTGATACAATATCTGACATGAAAACTGTGGATAAGTAATATACGAAGCATTCAGAATGCTAAGCACTGGAAGTGGACACTGCTGTGGCAGACACAGCTTCTCATGCAAAAGATGAACAGCAGAAAGTTATACAGATCTGATCCAGTTCTTGCCTGTCAACAAATTATCTTTGTGACTGTTTTTACGTCAGTGGGTTCATGTATATGTTCATTACTTGTGATATTTTTCATTTAAGAATTGGGCTGATGTTATTGTGTGTTGAAACAAACTATGATACTTCCGAGCGCAGAGAACATTTTAAACACATGCAGGAAGTAAAAAGTAGAATATTCATAATACTGAAGGATCATGATAAATGAAAGGATCTATTTCACTCTTTCTAAATTCTGGTCTCTATAGGACACAGCTTCTTCCATCATTTATACTACTATGTAGAGCTCATTAGCGATCTCTTCTTTTCGAAGACATTCTCTGGCAGGGATATAATGCAGAAACAGCCATCATGAATCAAAGCAGAACTCAGTTTTATCCCGAATGCTGTACTAAATCCTCTTACTCAAAATTAATTCAAAGGTAAGTACAAGCCATACCTAAAGAATCCAGACATCAGCCAGTGACTGCCTTGTGGCCCAAAACACAAGGATATAAATTGCTGCAAATTTTTCCCTGTGTGATGTCACTATTGCTTGCAAATGTGACTTTCATCCTCTTCTGAACTATTAGCTTCACAAATATGTAATGATGAGTTTTACAGTTTATGTACACACATGTTACTTAGTGTAGCTGCAGATACTTGTTAAACATAAAGTTCATTTTTGGCACTGGTCAAATGTATTAATCATATATTGTATCAAAACATGCAATGGTTACTTTCAATAGGAGTAGAAATTTTACCATAAGCAGGTGAGCAGTGGGCTCAAGGAAAACCAAGTCAGAAGTAAAAGATATTAAGAAAAAATATCTTATAAATCCCCTCTAACTCTAAGTTATCGGGATATACTGAGGCAGTAATGAACTACAGAAAAATACTCCTCTCTATTACTTATTAATAGATGTACAGGATCAAGAGGAACATATTAAGCGAATGGGTTTCTGTTTTGTGCAAACAAAGCAAAATAAATTGCTATTATGTTTTTTCCTTTATACTGTGTTCCCAATAAATATGCTGTCTATGGCAGAGAAACAGCCAAATGGTAGAGTTATTTGGAAGCTAATGTATACACTACCTTCAATCATTTCAAGTAAATTATACTTATTTTCTTTGGCATCTTGTGAAGCGTGGCTGACTGTACATGAGGTTGGGTGTCCTCAGGATTGGTGCTGTCATGCCCAGCTCACAGTATCACTCCTATAAAAAATAACCTCTGCCAAGACAAACAAAGGCCTGGAATTTGGTGAATTTTTCTGAGCAGAGATAATGAGGTGTGGTTGACTCCCACTCAGCTCAACTGAGCAAGTGCAACTGGGTTATTCCAGAGCCAGTGAGAAGGGCTGGCTGAAAACCAAAACCAGTTTTATTCGCAAAAGAGAGAAAAAAAAAAAAAAAAAGAGCCTGGAGAGATCTCAGAATACCCACTAGAGCTGAAAATAAAGCAGAGAAGTCAGCAGCAACTTGTGGGGTTTATGAATTGTGATGGTCTTTCAGAAGTCCTCTGGTCACGCTCATCCTCCACAAGCTCTTGAAGACAATCGCTGGTGATGCTGAAACTTCTCATCAAGTTACCTAAGTACTCAGGGTGGAGGTCTGTCACTCCCAGATGATCTGAAAACAGTTAATTTGATTATCAGTCATCTTTTGCTTCCTTTCTTCCCACTCAAACCTGGGTACTTTTCCATTTGCTCCTGACATTGTGGTAGCTTTCTTATCATCTTAGTGAATACAGAAGCAAAAAGTCATTAAATACTTCAACTTTCTTTGTAGCATCTATTTTTAGCTTTTCTTCCTCTCCAAGCAGTGCATCAGCTCTGTGCTTGGTCTTCCTCTTAATATCTTTGCAGAATGCCTTCTGGTTACCCATTGTGTACCTTCTTTCTACATTATAACACACCTTAGACTTTTTGATTGCATCCTTCTGTGTTCATATGATCTCCTTTTATACCCTTTCTCATTTCTATTTCCATACTAATATTTTCACTGCCATGTCATTGCTGTTCTGTGGATAAAGGAGTTCAGCGTCCCATTTGCTGATTCAGGTGATTTCATAAGAAAATTAGATTTGATATTCTGCAAAATTCTTGCTATTCATTATAACATTTTCTTCATTTACAATATCAATATGAGACTGTTGTTGTAGATGTCTGCCTTTTGTTGTAGATATATAACATATACAGAAGTATTTCTTATTGTGGCCCATAACCTGGGAAGAGAAAAAATGTAGACTCAGCAACCACTAAGGATATAATTTGGACTAATAATGAAAGTAACTGAACTTTGAGACTTGTGTTCAGCTCCCTGAAGGAATATTAAATGTATCTTTGCACTGATGGTATTTTGTCTGCAGCATGTCATATTAAATTAGCAGTAACACCGTACCTGTCTGTTCTGCTTGGTTCAAAGTCCATATTCATTTAGCAAATGTTTTTGCAAACAAGCGAATGATGAACAGGCAAAAATTATGAATAATTATTGATAAAGAAACAGCAATAATACAAAGTTTGTATTACTTAATGTATTTATAAAAATCCAATTCTAATAATCCATAATTTTGACAAAAGTTTTTCTCTGGGCAGAGGCTTTCTTTGTTTGGTCTCAGTCTGAAAGATCTTTGCCAAGTATGACAAAATATGATTCAGTCATCTTATAAATTACCAGATTACAACATAGTTTAAGATGCTTTTCTTTTTACTGAGGTTAAAAAAATGTCTAAGAATTTTTAAACCTCAAACTTGGCAGGTGGTGCTGCTTTGAATGAAAAACTAATTAATATTTAAAATCTGTTACTTGCACAATGTTGCCATCAACATTAAAACCTTATATCAGTAAGAAACATTCAGGTCAAAATGGCTGCCAAAAGTTACATCAAAGAAGTCGTGACAATTTTTACATTTAAAAAAGCTTCTTCATGTAAGTGACAAGCACATTTCTTCTGCTCTTCAATTGCACAACACGATTATTAAGCACCGGAATTAACATGGTAACTAAGTATGTGACTGAAAAAAAAATGTCTCCACATACATGATTGTTTACATCACAGAGACCTCACTTTCTTTTTTCTTTTTCTGGGTCAATATATTTGCATTGGATAGCCATCTGGGAACTCAAAAGTACAGTTTACCTTAAGATGCAAAATACAAGCATATACATCATTTTGCTGTATTCTTCTCTAAATAATTGTTTCCATATTTTTGGCTTTCTTTGGAAGTAGTGTCAAATTGTTTTGATTATTAGCTGATGAAAATGAGGAAACTTTCTTTCCGTTACACTGCCATGCACATCTCACCTAATTCAAATTATTTCCTTTCATATCATGACTCGCAATGCTGTTTAGCCACTTCATTCAAGAAATATATGTTGTTTCCTTTCTTTATTCACTAGGTCCTCTGGGTTATAAAGAGCCTCAGAACTTCCAGACGGATTGCTCAAATGTATATCCAGACTCTTGAGGGCATAGGAGCATGAAATCGTCTCAAGAGATGGAAACATAAAGCAGCAGATAACCCTCATACTTCAATTCTTTTTTGAACCTATAAACTAAATCTCCATTCTGTTCAAGGAAGATCATCACCTTTCCCAGAAGCTGAGATGTCATTCAGTTTGAAAGCCCGGCTTGTAACTACACCAAGTGTCGTTGATTTTTGTCTAGGCAACTGTATCAAAGTCGTCACAATGGGTTTGTAATATATAGTTGAGATTTGTTTTCTAAAGAGTCTCACTATTCAGTTTTGTCATGCATTTATCAGATCTTTTGTGCAGAACCGATTCTTCTCTGAGGTGAATGCAGTCAAATCAATTTGCAGCAGTGAAGCTGGCTCTTTGGTTTCTGTATTGTTCTATTAATTTACAAAATTTCTGACAAGAAATTTGAGTGAAACAGCACGGGCTTATGCTTCATTCTCTTTCCAAAAGTGTTTGTTTCCTCTGAAGATCTGAAGAAGGTTATGACAAAGCAAAATTACAGTGTCTCTCTTCTCTAATAAGGCTTAATGGTATATTTCTGAGAAAGTTTTGTCTGAAAAGTTAAAAAGCATTTTGTGAGCATTGCTTAATGAGTATACGCTGTATTCATAAACCAAATTTAAAATCCTTAGTGATTCTATTCTATGATCACGAAAAATGTTTCTCTTTTGACTTTGCATTTGAACCTAAAATGCACCAAGAGCTTGCAAGTGCTGTTGATTTCAAGTAGTTCACATTTATTTGATTGCCATTGATCTGATGGAGAGCGGCCACCAGTTATGTGAGTCTTGACTTCCAGTGCTGTAGTTTCATCGTGGATTACATGAAGTATATGAGAAGTGATGAGATACAGAAAAGTTATGGGTTTGTTTTCCATTTAACACATGTGTGTCCCCTCAAAGGATTCTGAAAAGATTTTGTGTATTTAGGTAGATTAGGCACAAAAGCTTTAGACTAGAGTGTTTGCCTAAGAGAAATTGTGTAACTATATACTCCTAAACTTCTAATTTTTGGAGCAGGAAAGCAGCTGAATGACTCAGAATGTGAATGAAAATCAAAATGGCAAAGATTCAAAAGTATTGTAATCACTGCCTATACTGAACTGTTAATTATCCAAATCTACAAAACATTTCAATGCTTGACTCATGCATACAAATCTATAACGCATTCAGTTTTGCTTTTCTCAGGCTTGAATTTAAGCTGGCTTAGTAGCTGACAAGAGATGTTTGTTGTGCTGGTAGAAAGCAATGGATTTTTGACAGTGATTTTACTGGAGCACAGACAGAATCTGTCTCACTGATATAACTCTGTTTGGGAGATCAAACTTGAGAAGAACTGAGCTGAGAAGACTGTCTTGTTAACAAGTCCTGAAGAGTCAGAGTGAAGCCGCAGTTTAGAGTGGTTCAGCTGATAGTTGCCCAACAGGAATTCCTGTAGCAATTTCCTACAATGTATAGATTTTCTGTGAATTTTTCTATAACTGTGAAACAAATCCACATGTCAGGTTGGGCAGATGTACTCAAAATCCCCGCCTCTATTTTGGCCTCCTTCTTTTGCGGTTTTGTAATCCAAAAAACACCATAATACCTCATACAAATCATTTCTAGAGACACATGGTTTACGGAGAGACCTACAGCCAACTCAGGGAGACATTATTTTCATTTCATTATTCATTTTTTCTTTTTCTGGTACAGTGGTTCAGATTCCGTATTCCATTGACGTCAATTGGAGTTACATATATAATACTCAAGTAAAGGGTTTATGTTCCAGCACATTACATCTGATTTTGAAAGCTTATATACACTATAGTCAGACCATGGTATGAATCAAGGAACATATGCTTAACCTGCTAATTCTAAGGTATTACATTCCAGTGTATTCAGGGCTATTTTTATTAAGAATTTTTCTAAGTTTATGCCTTTATCTAAGCATGAAACAGACTACCAAATTTCCAGCATTCTTCCAACTTCCATCCAAAATATTCTGCATTTAGAAGAAGCCAAATACTACTATTTGCATTTAAATCAGAAATTCCAAGCTATAAGCCATGAACACAAAAGATATAACTCAGCTTATTCCAGTTCGTGCAAGTCCATGGTCTAGTCCCTTGAGTATTTCAGAATGTATGAAAATAGCAGACATAGTTCACTGTCATCGAATAATGCATAATATTGTCTCCCAATCGAATGACAACAATGCCATTTGCTTTCATCTAGTGTTCAAAGCAGTACCAGACTCCGGGCCTACTATTTTTTCCTTTAGGGGATCCTCTCTAATATTTTGATTTTGCAACACTAAACCCCAGTCAGTCCATATGCTTTTGACAAAAAAAGAAGTAGACCAGTCATATTTTTCTAACAGCACACAGAAGACAGAAATGTTGTGTGAAGACTCTAACATAGGCTTTTCTCTCCTATGCCATTTTTCCTGCAGTCATTCACAATTCCTGCCCCACTAACTGACACACAAGATCCATCCACTCCTACAGATACTGTGAACAAATAGAGGTGGCAGCTATTTACCAGCAGCAGAATATTACAAATGTAGCCAAAAATATTCCAAATTCCCCACTTGATTACTAGACTACAGATATGATACTCTAGGCTTCTGAAGACGAAACACATAACTAAATGAACATAGGGAAAGCAAAATTACATATGCCGCAATTATTTTGTAAAACCATTTCTTCAGCAATACAGCCAAAAAAATGAAGGCTAGAACATATTTCCCAATTTTTCTTTCTCAGTGTCTCTGGGAATTAGATAAAAGTAGGACATATCACTGACAGGAATTCATGCTCTAGCTTAAAGTGATATTTCTTTAAGCTATGCCTAAATGAGAGGTCTTCACAACAGCTTTGCTACTCATGTTTCATGGTACATCACAATGTGTGAGACCATTTAGTTGCTGGTGATTTTTTAATAACTTCTTAAATTCCTTACCTGGAAAACATATTTCTGCCACCGAAATAACCCATTCACCAGCCAATGTGGCTAAGAAAGCTTCTTGAATTGGTTTGGTTGGAACCGAAATGGTAAACATAGTTACTTCTGATTGATCTATCCACAAAAGGGGATGACTTAAGGAATCTTGAAAGAGTAAAGGAAAGGAAACATCCAAAAAGGAAGTGAAGAAAGAATTTTTACTTTCATCTTCAATTTTGGTAGCTTTTCTTCACCCTACCACTCCCCAGTGCAACTCAACTGAATCCCTTTGTATTTCCATAGGTTTCAGTGGTCTGACAGGAGGAATGAGTTTTGCCTTTTCATCTCTATGTAAATGTTTATGTCTAAATAGATACACTGGCCCAAATTCTGGGCTGTGTTCCAGCACTTTCACTCTGTAGGAAAGAGTTGGGTGTCCCCAGCAGATCATTAATTCCTTCACTGGGGTGGAAGCCCAGATGACACAAGTTTAGCAGAATGGTTGTAGTCTTGTCTCTCCCCAGGTTTCTCTGGGGATGGTGGGTGGGAGGTGGCAAAGTAAAGGACAAGAACTTAAAAAAGAGTGAGAAAAGAGTCTTCAATGAGGGTATGATGAGTTATGGTTGATTCCACTGACTTTTAGCTGTCACTAAGACCACTGCAGTGGTCACTCTTTCAGAGAGTAGGCCCCCCAAACTGTCTCGCAGATGTTTGCAAAGACGGGTAACATAGACAAAATATTTGACCGATATCCACTAAAAAATAATATTGATAAAACAGCTTGGAAAATGAAGAGGTTTGATCTGTTTCTGTCTTTGATTCATCTTTATGACATTTATATTTTTTTCATACCAAGTGGAAAACAAGAGTTCAGG
Organism: Patagioenas fasciata; assembly: GCF_037038585.1. Lineage (NCBI taxonomy): Eukaryota > Metazoa > Chordata > Aves > Columbiformes > Columbidae > Patagioenas > Patagioenas fasciata. The sequence continues at coordinate 66,925,284 of NC_092523.1, read as the reverse complement.
ATTCAGATTTCAGCATTCCCTTTTCCAGAAGTGGGATCTTCACTAAGCAACTCCTACTACCTAACCTGCTAGCATCAAGAAGTGATATTTTTCTTGTAACACAGAGTGCTAAACTTGCAAATCCTTAAGTCAGTAGCTGTTACTCGCTTTAGCACAGCCATTTACTGCAATGAGATTTCTTCCAAAACTGGAACTGGCAAGACAGAAGCAGAGCAGAAAATATATCTTAAATGCATCTGAAGAGTTAAGAATACCGCTGGTTCCTGGCAACAGGCTGCTACAAAGCTGTAATCTATACAGCAGGCTTATTCCACTTCCTACCCTCCCCTCCCTTCCAGCCCATACGATGCTCAGAAGAGGTCATGAATGAGGACTTCAGACACAACCATTTCTCATAATGGGCAAAGCCCTGGGAATTCACAGCAAAAGGAAAGGCTGTCTAAGATGTCACTAGCCAGTTTAGGAAAATGTTACATACTGAAAGCGACAAATTTCAAGAACCCTTTAAATATATAGTGGTTCCAATACAATTGAAAAGAGGCCTTGTTGTAAAGTGCTTAAAAATAATCAGTGCCCCCACTTCAGCACAGCATGGCCGACCACCAGCTGTGGCACTTGCTCTGAACACCAGAGCATCCATGCTCTGACCACATGTTCTGTGTTGCAGCAAAAGGTGGTTGAGGTCTCCTAAGTGTTAATTCACATGCAAAGAAATTATAGCATTTGGCAAAATGGAAGGAAAATGGTCAGTTTTGCACCAGCCACAAAAAGCAATTGAAAAAAAAAAAAAATCTGAACATTCTTATTCCTGTCTCTGTGAAAAAGAGCTATATGTTTGACAAAGCACCCCACTGATTACAGAAATTTAGTGCAATAGACCATTATATGCTGAGAACTACAAGAACTCCTTTCGCATCTGTTCGTGTTTTAGCAGGAAACCTGGGAGGAATCTGTGGCCTCAGAGGGCAACTGTCAGACTTGCAGCCACTATTCACAAAAGCCTCCGCACTGTTTACATATTAAGAATATTTTTTAAGACAAATAATGTGTTTCATATTTTCTCTTTATTGTGTTTTATAGCTTTTCCTTTTGTTTTATTCCTAAGGGTTTGTGTTTAGAACTGCCTTGAATTAAGGGAGGTAATTAAATGGTGCAATTTAACCTTCACAAAGAAATCGCTGACCTGGGTTGATTCTGAAGGAAGAAAAAGAGGGAGGTTATGTTCCATCCAGGGGCTCTAAGCCAAATAGATTTGAAACACAGAAATGCCCAGATTTCTTATAGCATGTATTCGCTAAACGATACTAACTCATTGTGTACTGCAATATCACAGAATTTATCAGAAGCCTTGAGAATAGTGGTCTCTGGTTTTGAAGCCCTGTGACTCCCATATTCAACAGCCCTGATTCGTACAACAGGGGAGACGGTGTTCCCATGGCTGCACAGATTGGACGAGCTACACTTGGTTGCCAGGGGGAGAACGATAGTCTGACACATACATACTCCAGCTCCAGCTGTGCTTTTACCTCTTAAATAAAATGCACATCAAGAAAAGTGTCTTCTTGGTAGTTTTCAATCTCTCTCACCTCTATAATCATGGACTATTACTGGCATTTACAAACCAACCCCTTGGACTGGTGAACAAGCCGGTCACTGGACTAGCTGGCCCCTATAGCTGTCTTTGCTTAGCTATAAGCCAGTCTGACTGCAATCTCACCATGCGCTCAGGGAGATACCCTGTATCAGGATTTTTCTCTGCCAGTGCTCCACTTATATTGAAGAGTCCAGAAGACAATTTATGTTCCTACAGAAGTATAAGCTTGATTTTGTTTAGTACATCAGTTGGAATATCAATCTGACCTTTTCTCGGATATACAACCGTTTTCAGAAAAGAGCAATCAACACATCTATTTTCCATCACATGGGAATTTTAGTGTCATCTTGAAAGACTTTGGTGATGTAATGTTTTAGATGCCTTTGATATGGTTGCATGAGAAGCACAAACTGAGCTCACAGACAAACTTCGACTTATTCCAAAGGTCTCTCACAGCTTGCTCTGTATAAAAAAAAACACCAACAACAACAAAACCACAAAATACCACCAGTTCTGCTGTGTGTTACTGACTGATGAAGGTGCCATAGCATTGGTTGCAGGCAAATCAGTGGACTTTTCCTACCATACCTATATATGAGAATTTCACCAGGCCTGCCGTGTAACTTTTATATTTCTGATGGGTTTCCTGCACTTCTGATGTAGGATCTTCTGTCGATGTACAGATTCTATATGGCTTCTTGCAAAATATTTGGAGAGCAAAATAGGAGAGGAATTATATATTATGCCAAATAATGGACACAGCGTTAACCAGTTATCCCACAGTCATATGACAGATGTTTACATAACAAGCAGGCACCAGGCAAAATATATGCTCTGCACAGATTAATCAAAAATAATTCTTAATCTCAAAATGCAGGTAATATTGACACCACACCAGAGAAGGTCAGTGATGCCTCGAGTACCCAGGGTTCAACATTCACATTTGATGCATTCCAGAATCTTTTGCTCTAAAAAATCCCTTAGAGGAATTTTTCTTACTCTGTAAAATCAGTCATTTTCTTGATCTACAAAATACTGTTCTCTCTTTTACCAGATCATTTTGAGAATTAATTATATCTGTAAAATATGTTGATTGTGTGAATTTATGATACATAATAGCAATTTAATTACTAATCTAACATTGTGGGTTTAGCTATTAATCAAACCAAGTAATGCTATCCAAAAGTTCAGTAAGAGCAAATTTATAAAGTCTGGTCATCTATCAAGAGCAATTTTTATACAGTTGAGTATTTTAAGATAAAATCTAATAAGAGGAATGCTACTGTCTTAATTGAAGACCAAATACATACACATATTTTCTCTGCTGTAACTATATTTGACCTCTTTATCTATCTATAGTGATTCTCAACAGTTATCCATATTCAGGTGTGTCATTTGACAGTACCTTCCCATTTTATGGGAACAAAAAATACTTCTTCATAACATTAAACATTTTATCCCTAAAAAAACCAATATTATTCAGCATGCCTTTAAAGGAAGAACTTGACTAGCTGAAGAAGCAAAAACATTTTTGAATATTAAACTTGCATGCACCATCTCAAAAATGCAATACTCCTCCTGGGAAGGGAGAAGCCTGCCTGTTTCAGGTTAAACTTTCAGTCGAGTCTCTTCTTCCACAAATAGGTATTCTGTAAGAATCAAGTCAAAGCTGTTCTTCTACATTCCCTGCCTTTGTTTCACAAATATTCTCTTCCTTGGCATTGTCTCTAGCTTTTAATATCTATTTCATCGAGCATATTAGAAGTGAACAATTAAATGATACGTACATTGATAATTCTGTGTTGCAGTGATGGAGTAATCAATAAGGGGCTGGAAGACCATTTGTCTCAGCATTTCCAAACAATGTTTGACAGCTGATTTCATTTATTAAGATAAACTGCCATAGAAAAGTCCAGGGATACAGAAGAGAGAGCTCAATGCTCATAATGGTAAAGTGGTAAGATAGTAGTGTAATTTTTACCAAGAAAGGAAGCTATATGACATAATGGGAGAAAGGAAGAAAAACACGATAACACAGACATTCCATCCCTGCCTGTTTTGTAAAACATTTCAGAGTTTTAATTTAATGTTTTATTTCACTTCTGGAAACAAACACACAAAATCCTAAAAAACACTAAGTAGCTACCAGTAAAGTCACTGTAATGATTTTCATCTTAGAACTACAATCTGACATCCAAAAACATAGTTAGGTTTAGCTTCAAAAGGTCTCAGTACTCTTTAGTTTTGCATGGTGCCTAAAGCTTGCTCTCCTACTTCTTCACCAGACTTGAAGCTGATCAGTAGTTATAAAACCTCAAAGCTCAAATTCCCTATGCCTATGTTTGCAGGGAGCTCCATTAGCCTTCAGGTGATGGATACGGCTGAATAAATCTGGTGAAAAGCAGGCAAGGGCAGAGTAAGGAACTATCAACAGATTGAGAACAGGGGCATTCGCAGAAAGGAGGCCTGGACTGAGTTCCAAAAGGAAGATAATTCAGGGATTTGACGAGATGCAAAAGCTTCAGGTTTCAGTTACACTGACAACTGTGCCAGTGTTCCTGTGAAACTTGTGATCAAAATTTAGAGTTTTGCACATAGGCCTTTTTTATAGATCTGAGGATTTACATCAAAATCTTTGGGCGTTTTTAAACTAACTTTTGAGACCTTGATAAGGTTGGTAAGAAAAAAGACCTAGAACTAGAAATCAGAAAGTGTTTAAGTTAACACACAAAAATATTATTGCTACTTAGACAATGTAATGATTCGGAGACTTTAGGAATTCTTCTAAATGTCTGAAGAGGAATGAATTGTGTAATAACTGGCTTCAGTTTTGCAGCTGCAAGAAGACAATAGGGAAGGGGAGAAAGAAAGGGACTGAGGACACCTTCTGTATTTGTGCACATAGATACACACATAGAGTAGAATGTAAAAAAAAATAACGTAAGCCTCAAAGAAAATAAACTATAAAGTGAAAAAAATCAAAGAAAAATATTATTGGGAAAAACTGCTCATGTTTTCAAGAGTTTCAGTGTCCCTATTTTCTTTCCATGGTTTGGATTCCCTGGGCAGATCATACCTCTCATCACATACTTTAGTTTGGGACCCTCAGGATGAATTTATGTTGAGCACCACATATTTCTAATTATGTTAAAGCTGTACAATAGGTATACAGTTTCTGTCCTGCCAATAACAAAAACTGCATGAAGCAATAGTTGGAGAGGATGCAAAATGTTAAGGAAACTGAGAAACAGTTACTCTAACACAATTGTTTATGGCACAGGTGGACATGGAAAATGATAAACTATCACTCTCCGCTCCTTTTGAGTGCCCACACTCCTCTTTCTGTAACATCCCTTCTTCAGGGCTCCCTACTTTCTTACTCTCAGGCCCCTTTTCCTTGTTTTTGTTTCACTCTTGCATAGATTCCATATACTGTTTCATTTCCATAAGGTAATACTCTGTCATTTCTGCTCAGCTACACTAACTCCAGACAATACAGTTCCAGTCATATCCCACTATATCCTGAGGTTTTCAATAGCAAAATGATTTGTCAGACCAGATTCACGTAACCAACAAAATCATTTAGACTTATAAATGCATCTAATCTCAAACTTGTCAAATCTGAAGGAATGTGTACCAGTAGCTTTTACAGACAAGACTGTCAGGAAGAGGCAGAACTGGGCATCACTGGAGCCTCTGTAAACAGAATTTTTCAGGGAAGTATAGAGAGAAGAAAAGGGAGGGAGGGAAGGAAGGAGGGAGGGAGGGAGGGAGGGAGGGAGGGAGGGAGGGAGGGAGGGAGGGAGGGAGGAAGGAAGGAAGGAAGGAAGGAAGGAAGGAAGGAAGGAAGGAAGGAAGGAAGGAAGGAAGGAAGGAAGGAAGGAAGGAAGGAAGGAAGGAAGGAAGGAAGGAAGGAAGGAAGGAAGGAAGGAAGGAAGGAAGGAAGGAAGGAAGGAAGGAAGGAAGGAAGGAAGGAAGGAAGGAAGGAAGGAAGGAAGGAAGGAAGGAAGGAAGGAAGGAAGGAAGGAAGGAAGGAAGGAAGGAAGGAAGGAAGGAAATAATGATCAGGATTTTTAAAAAGTGCTTGTTGAAAGATCCAGCAGTTTGTAAGAGAATGGGAAAAAGAGTTTCCGTGTTAAACCTGGCATTTTGTTGAGTTCATAAGCTCCACTGTGAGAACAGTTATGGAGAAGTCTGGGAATCAGAAATAACAGAACATTTCATTAGGTATCACTAAACAGAGTTTCGGGAATAGGCACCTCTCACAGGGGTTAAGGGATGAGAGGGAACTCCAGGAGTTCCCTTCAAGAACAAGAGCTGCTAAATTGACCACAATGGCAGAGAAACAGTTTGGTCAGTGTTCCCATTCAGACTAGCACAACCAGTCGGTGGTCTGTGTGAAGCCAGCCTTTTTTTCCGCTAGCACCTCTCTTTTTCAACAGCAGGTTTAAAAACTAAGAAAAGTTACTATTTTGTTAAGCCATTTAATAAAAATCCTGATTTATTAAACAGTGGCCCTTTTTAAGTGTCAAAACTTGCCTTAAAGAAAAATAACAACCAGTATTGGTCAGAGCCATGGGAGCCTTCCACTTGCTTAAGTGAATAAAATTAAAAACTTTTAGTTCCAACAATTAAAAAGAGGTTTTGTTTTTATTAAAAGTGATTAATGCTCAGAGAATAATTCAAAGGCTTGAAAAGAAACTGTTCATGATCTTGACTACTGGAAAAGTAATTTTTTATGACTGACCCTCAGAACTGTTAAGCAGCTGGGAAGTCAACTACTTTATATATTTTATTTCAAATGCCATGGAACTTTCTTTAAAAAAAACCAAAGCTTTTACATCTAAAACTAACAAATGGCTTTATCATTTGAGGGGAAAAATATAAATAAGAATATATGGAAGTTATTTTAATCTTATTCCGTAAGAAAAGTTCAAAGCCACCATAATAATGATGATAATGTCTGAGCATTAAAATCAGGGTGGGAAGCAACCCAGGAAGTGTCCACTGGGGTAAGTTTTCTCTGAAGCCGAGGAAGATCCTTGATTTTGCAGACCTAAGCCAAAAGTCTATGTTCTTGCCATATTGAACAGAAATATCTAATTGAAATACCGTGTACTTTTAGAATGTTACACTGGCACCTCTAGAAAGCAGATATCAACATAGAAATTGCAGTTGAAAACGCCTGTATTAGAATGAAAATGACCCTGTTTTCAGGGAGTTATGCAGCAACTTTGTGTATTTTTATTAAGTAAACTTTCTTTCTCCAATCTGTTTTATGTACATATGTAATTTTAGAGGGACACAGGAAAATAAGCTATAAGCTGTGACTGATATGATATCTCAGGAAACAGTCAACCTGTGATTAATATGCAATGTGAGACATAAGTCTGTAGTAGCATAACAAACAAAAAGTGAGGAAAAAACCCTTAAAGATTCTCAAAGATAAATAATTCTCAACGATTCTTGAAAGTCTGAGGCATCATTTTCCTATTGATATTCAAATTCCAGCTGAGAAGTCTATTTCGTTCCAAATATTAATACACACAAATAACTGGGAAGTACAATAAATAATAAAATAAAGCAAGGTCACTTACACCAGTTAACCTGAAAACATTATAAAACAAGTATGACTACACTGGTAACAATGTAGAAGGCAATTTTAGGGGAAATATACATGGGCAAGAGGACATGAAGCAGACAAACTTGAGTTAGAAGATTTTCCTGGACACAAGCTATCTTGCTTTTGGTACTTATATTGTAGCTGATGGCAGCTGCTAAGGAAATCTGGGTTATATTCAACCACTTTCTTTCAAAAGACAAACAGCAACACCAATGGAGGGTGTCCCCCTCTTCTGCCCATGGTTGAAGGCCCCTGTCTCCTCATCAGCACCATCTCTGAAGGCATGTGATGGCTTCTACAGCTCTCCTATGGAGCCTATCAGTGGCCCTATGGAGAACAGCTACTGCAAAGGGGTGTACAGCATAAATGCACCTAACTAAATGATTTTAAAGCCCTGGGAGCTCAAACATGCAACTGAGAAGAGGTTAAATTTAGATTCAACTTGGAAAATAATAACAGCGTTCTAAAACAAAATTGAAGTTTTCAGGTCCTGGTTCTGGTTTGCTCTCATAAGATTAGAACTCTTTTAAAAGCAATTCCTTCATTAATGCCAGAACCAGACAAGTACTGGCTTCAGAAAACCTCCACTGTTTTTGTAGTACAGGCTCCCATTTAGTAAGACATATATGCTTTTTAATTAAATTTCCCATGAAAACAGCGGTTTAAATCGAGGGGAAACTGTGCCTCACAAAACCCAATAATATTGTTGAAACCAAAAGCTTTTTGAGAAGACAGGAGTTTTCACAAAAATCCAAAACACATTGATTTCTCTGTTTCTAAAGGTAAATAAATCAGCCATAAACCCTTCATTAATTCCTTCCCAGGCTTACCCATTTGGATTTTACTGGGTGAAGGACCAGGAAGGGCAAACGACACTATATAGTGCTTCATGGGGGTTTCTACAGCTACATCTTTGGTAGCACTGGGACAGCCCTGGAGAGGCGCAGAGTTGCCGTGCTCGTCCATGTTGAGGTTGCAGTGCGGGTCATTCTGCAGCATTCCCCACATCCCCAGTCCCCTGCCACCCCCGCACCATCCAGAGAGGAGCCCACGGCTCATGTACCTCCATCTTACCCTGTGTGCCATCTCCTCGGAAACTAGGGAGAAGGTGGGGGCAAGGTGACACATATCCCTGTCTCATCCTAATCTGGAGCCTGAACTTGACCTGCCCAAGTACCTTCAGCCAGGAACTGTGAAACTCTCACAGGACTTGTAGTTAAGACCCTGCAGGCCAAGCAGAAGAGGAGCAGGTGGAACCACCGCTGCTCCACAAGGGGTTTTACATCATGAACAGGCTATGCATTTTGGTAAATGTCCTGACATGAGACCTGGGAAAAACCCAGGCACCAAATCTCTGAGCAGAGGCTTTGGAATTCCAGCTGTCCACAGCTGTTCAGAGCAAATGTGTCCAGTGAGGTCTCTGTCAGGAGAAAAGAGCTATGTCTACCTCCAGCTCAAAACAATCACTACATCTAATTCCCCACACTTCCTTGATATAGTTCCCTGAGTAGCTCATACATCTACACCATAGCCCAACATTTACCTACATCTCACTTGCAGCAGCACAACTTCACTCGTTCACATGAAAACAGCAGTCGTATTTACGCCCTTTTAGTAAATAGAAGGGTTTTTTTTCCAACTAGCATGTTCCAAATATATTATATGCTATGTCTTGAATCAGTAATGCTGTTATCAGTGATAAACAATCCATTTCCAAGTTTCGTGCACCGTACCACTACAACGTCTTAAACTACTTTGTTTAGTTGCTTGGCTCACAAATCTGTACCCCATGTCTTTCATTTCTCATGAAAATACATCACACAGAAACACAGTAAGCCTGAAGGTCTACAGAGCAGGAAGATACTTTATGAAATAGGATGACTCCACAGGATCTTTTCCCTGTGTTCCATATTACCAAAGGAGCATTTAGGTACAAGCAAAAAGGTCCACGTGGTGTGAAAGCTTTATCTTTATTTCACAAATCTGGTTCTACAAGGCACTGAGTATTTGCAGGTCCCTGAGGTGTTATATATGCTATCCAGGAGCCAACACAGGCAAGAATGCTGTGAGGGTTTCAGCCCTAGTGGAGAATTGTACAGGGCTGCTGTAAGTTGTGGCCCTCATTAAACAGCCCACTGGCAAAGGAGACCTCTCTCACAGGTTCAGCAAACTTAACCCTGGAATTAAATAAGTTCATTTATATTTACACAAACATTTTATCCATCATAAAGTGGACCTGTCACAGGAAAAGGTAACTGTGTTTCCTTCTGCACTGTTCTGTCCCCCATGCCAGAACAAGTCTTTGGGCTGCAGCAAGATTAACTGGATTAATCACATATTTATCCACGATCCAGGTTAAACATGCACAGCTTTTTGCTGGGTTAGTTTTAACTCAGATCAAAATTATGCCAGATCAAAGTTTATGTAAAACTGCTATGGTAAAGTGCGAGTCATCTGTTCACATAAAATCCACCTGTCCTTTGGTCTCTCAGCCATCACCATGTAAAAAGCTGTGCACATATCTTGGCAAGAAAATGAACAGGTCCTGCAGGGCTAACCAACTACCTTCTCAGGTTACCACATCTAGTATAGTTCAATGTTAATTAGGCTACTATTCTTCTAAATACAGATCTTTCTTCCTGCTTTTGGAGGTATGAGTTTTTAATGTGTACTTCTGCTGCATAAGGCAAGTATTCACGAAAGGGCTCGAAAGACAAGCACTAAGTGCTGAATAGTTTTAGTGCTTTTTATTCAAGATGAGGGGAAGGTCTGTTTGTTTTCCAATTGCGTTATTGTCTTTATGTTGACTTCTTTAAGTTAGAGTATCAGTTGCAGAATCCATGTTCGGATTAGGAAATCAGGGCTTACTACAGCAGAAAAATGCTTATTGTTTCATTGGTCTCAAGTCCAGGAGACCAACATCCAGCAGCAAGTCCAAAACTCATGTTTCAGAACAGTGAATGGTAAATCATCAGATATGGGAATGGCGAGGTTGGAAAGCAAAAAGAATGTGATTGTTTATTCCCTTATGGATTTAATTGAATAACAACAACAAAATCTAGTTAGAGCAAGAAAAGAAAAAAATCTTGGCTTATGTCTGCAACAGCCCTAGGTTTTGGACAGAAGCAATGTTATAATGTATAATTATATAACTTACTTGAACAGTTGCTTTCCATATGGGAAGTAACAGATTTGCCAAGCTGCATTTTGGCAAAGCCTGAATCTACCATTATTCAGGATACAATTTTGCTGAAATTTGGAAGTCTTGCAAAGGTATCTACACATTTCACTGATGGTTCTTGACACTGGATCTCTTCCTAAGAATAATTAATTACTTCAGTCCCTTTTACAAGATGTCCTGAGCCATATTTATCTCCAAAGATTGTCAGTATAACTGTGTTCTGACTACAGATGATACATTTCTTTCTATCAGTGATAAAAGAAAGGATGAATCTTCAGGAAGCATGGAAAGGATGCCTTTGAAAGTGTCATTTTAACCTTTTGATCTCACATAATCCTCTAAATATACAGATTTGATTCAGCTGCTTTGTGACCTTCATCCCAGGTTACCCTGCGTCTTCTATGTCAGTAACTGAAGAACTGAGAAACAACAACAGTCTTCAGTAACCAGTATTTGCTGCTTATTTCAGTATCTTAGCTATAACCACAAGGTTGATCATACTTTTGAATAGTTTGAAGAATACTATACTTTCAGTATTTATGAGCCTGAACTATCAGTGGTCAGAGCTATTTTTGTGTCAAGAGTCCTTATTTAAAAGCTAGAATAGTAACTGATCTCACCAGATTCCCTGATGCCCCATGCTAGTGTCAAAAACAGAGAGATTTTCAAAATAACACAAAAGTAATAGGCACAGACATTTGGCATGTATGTACAGGATATAAGGTGCTGAATGTGAGACGGAACAAAGAAGCCACAAAAACTGTCATGGTTTCAGAAGATTGATGCCAAAGTGACCCAGTTACCAGAACATCTGAGTCCTCAAGTGTGAGTCAAATACATATCAACTGGAACTTCTCTCACAGCTAACCTTTCAAGTGTTATACAGGACATTGCTCCTCCAAGAATACTTTACAGGTTAATTTCACCTAGCGTTGGAGAAAAACCAAAGGTGTCCAACATCAAAAACGACAATGCAGTGTGAATTACGAGAGCACCAAGAAGTAGTTCCACAAATGCCACTGTAGCCTCCTGGGGAACACTGCAGCCACATATCCCATAACACTTTTAGTATACCAAAGGGAAATTACCTCATATTTCCTGTGTTCTCGTTTGTCTGACACAAGTTTCTATTACATTTTATATCTTTAAGTATTCTGTATTCCTTGAAATCGCTCCAAAAATCAATTTACCACATTATATTACTTTCTGCTATCTTTATGTATCATCAGAATTTTGAGAACTAACACTACTGTGGTTTGGAGAATCCATGGAAGGCATTTGGCACAATTAGCAGAGCTCAAGAAGAGACTGCATTTGTTGCCAGATGGTCTTCTGTATTTTGCATGGAACAGTCGTTGGATAAAGGAAAGGAACAGGACCAGGACAGGGAAAATAACTGAGGTATATAGGTGAGAAGCTTGAATCCTCACAGGCAAAGGAACTGAACCAGTCTCCATATATCCCGGACAAGTGCTTCAGCCACAAACCAGAAATTGTCCAAATGTCATCCCAAAGACAGCGGTCCAGAGTGAAGGTCCCAAGTGGGTGGGCAAGCCTTGAAACCCAGACTGAATCATATGATGGTCCAAATTTAGCATTCATCCTATCTTCATCATTTCTCCATGTTAGTTCTAGGCAGTTCTGTGCTTAGCACAGTGGCTGGTTTGGATCCTAGTGACCCACTCACTGCTCTGGATGCCAGTTCAGATACCAGTTCTGATCTTTAATTTGCAGTTGAGTTTTGAACCGAAGACTTGACCATGACTCCTGGCTGCCAGTCAATACTGGGGAGGAAACCAAAAGAGAAAGAGGCATGATTTTTCCGAAATAGGAAAACCATTGCACCATCCTGTGAAATAACCTTCCCTGCATTGTGTATGGATCAGCCATGACCATAAAGAGAAGCAGCTCAGGACGTAGGCTCTTCTATGAGGAAGAAACAGAAAGTAGGGAAATATACCACAATTCATGCCTTACGGAACACCAATAAAGCAACTAAATAGCTGAATATATTGTCTTGTTGAGGCACAAAATACTTCCTCTACAGGGGTCGTGTTGTACATTTTCTAAAGTGCAGAATTCTGCTGACTTTACATTCCAGTAAGTGATCTGGAGTAGCTTACAAATGTTGCCATATTTATGCAGAGGGAATAACTTCAAACTGCCAGCCCTCCACAGACCATGAAAACACTCCTTCCCCCGAGCCCCACAGTTCCTACTCAGTGTTTTGTGAACTTAACGCACTGACAATATATTTTAACCACTTCTTCAACAAGTGCTATTCTAACTCTGCCACTGTCACAAATCGCAATTCTCTGGGCTTTCAAAACAAGTTAAAGCAAACTTGCTGTACTTTGGCTGTATGCATTTGATACATATGAAGACAGAGATGTGCATACGCCTAATCACGAGTTTCAAAAGAAAATAAGCGAAGGTGTTGGAATCTGCAAACCATACTCTGGCCAAGAATGGGTTAACGAGGTGCTCTGGGCTCTGCCCCCCTACACTAGTAATAGGAATCAGGCTTGCAGGGAAGGATTTCTTGGTGACTGGCCAGGAAGAGAGCCTATAATCTGCAAAAGATGGGAGCTGGGGCTGAGTCAGAAACTGCCTGAGAGTCTTCTGCCTGTCAGAGACTCACTAAGAGAAGCCAAGCCTGCATGCAACAACTGGGGATTTGTTACCAAGACTGTCTTTCTTTGTCGTGTAGGCAATGCTCTGCATAAAGGGAGGATCAGCCAAATAAAACGTGTCATACGCTTCGGCTGTGCAACTTTCGGCTATGAGGTTGTGGTGATCTTATTACAGTCACTTTCTAAGTTACAGTGGTCAAAGGCACATGAAATGGGGGCATTTCTTTATCCTTTAGTCAACTCTAAACAACCAGCTGCCTTCACTTAAACAACAGACCAGTACTGGAACTGCAAAACAGTGGAAGAAAAAAGTCAAAAGTTTTATTACTGGGGAATCTGGTAAGGTTTAACACACAGAAGGAAAGCACTGTTAGCAGAATCTCATCAGATACCATACCAAGTCTAAAAACAGATGAAAGAACCTAAGAGAAATTGAGAAAGGTTATAAAAGGTTATTACATTAACCTTTCCATTAGAAGAAACTCATTGTGATTGGTGTTCAGCACATCACTAGTTCAGACAAAAGTCATTCCTATTGGAACTCACAGGAACAAAACCACAAGGATAAACATTTCATGTATTGATTTCTGATCTCTCAGTTAATGCACTACTTGTATAAAAATTAGAATATGGCCAAATACATATGGAGTCTAATCCTAAACACCTTTCTCTGTCAGGTCAGATGGCCTGCTTTTGGAGTGAAGTAATCATGAGAGCTTAACAGCAGATGTCTTTGCACAAACGAAAAAGAAAAATTATACTGTTGTTTACGTGTATTTTATTTGGTAGAATTATCAGACTTCCAATGTGGGGAAAAAATATCAGATATACTGATATACTTCTGTTTTCAAATCATCTTCAAGAACTAAGTCTGTCAGAAAAGACGTATGGTGCATCTTCCCATTTTAACATCTTACAAATGGATTCCAAAACCAGTGATATCTTTGTGCATAGTTAATACCAAGATTGTGATAAGACTATTGATAAGCAAGAAAAGATATATCTATTTTAAATTTCTTCCACAAGAAATAAATCAGTATTTTTCCTCCAAAGGTTTTATTATCGTTTCCATAGTACTTACAAGTAAAAGCTGACTAAAGAACATTGAAAGAGCCAGAGTGCCCTCTGGTGGTCCTGAATCATCAGTATTACTTCATTTTAGAAAGTCCATGTTCATACCCCAAAAAAAAAAAAAGGCAAGCTGTTTTTTTTTTTTCCTTCCTGACTATTCCACATAGAAATCTTACAGCTAAGCTAACATTCCTACATGTTCTCTTAACAAAGACATTCTTAAGAGCTAGACAATTAAGTACGTAGATCCAGACTCACAAAGGTCACCCACAAATAATGAAGTGCAGAAAATAAAGCCCATGTTTTATCTCCACCAATTCCAGACATCACAAAAAACTGAAATGCAAACCACAGCTTCGATAAATTTCTCAGCAGCTAACTTGGTTTGAGAACCTAAACACCACATTGTCAGGACACAGAAGGGAGGCGAGGCAATTAACCCTCTATGTTTAACAAAAGTCACCACGTAGGTAAGGAAAGTGCAAAGAGACTTAAAAAATTAATTCTGCTGTGGTCGAGAGAATTTCGCTCCCAGAGTTTAACATATGTACTTCTCTGCTAGGGGACAGATATCAGGCTGTGTTGTACAGAGACCTTCAGTCATCGTTACCTATTTTGGGCCCTGTCGTCTCAGATGTGCTGCAGCCCCTGCAGCAACTTTGCCCCACGGGAAATCAGCTCTGTGCAGAAGCTAATACAGACTGGGCTGAGTTCACTTCCAGGGGATTCTCACCCTGTGTTGCAAGGAGAAGGGATTTAAGCCTTGTTTGTCCATGCCCCATCTGTTTCTTGGTTCCTCATGGGCCAACTCCGGTTTTCACTTAGGGATGGCAGCTTCCCCTACTGCAGTAAATGGACAATTCAAAACTAAAAATGAGAGACCATTCCCTAGCTCAAATAAAGAACACCCTGCAAGCAATCAAAAGCAGATGGATGTTTTAATGCCTTGCTCTAGTAAGTTGCCAGTTGCACGATGACTGTGAGTCATGACTGGGCAAATGTCTGCTTTGTAACTGATGCCATTGTGGGCAGAACAGTAAAATATTCTGATAAAGGCTGTAAGCTGTGCTGCAGACACACTGCCACTATGTCACCACTGGCACACTGGTGCTTTAAGAAGGAAATCTAAACTTGCTGAACCGATTCACAGATAAACAGATAACACCAATATTAAAGGCAAATAATTCAATGTCCGCTCCCAAGAACAGTGTAGCAGAGGTACTCACTGAGTATGCCTCAGATCTCTTCCCTAGGGATCTCAAGCATTTTCACAGAATCACAGAATGTCAGGGATTGGAAGGGACCTCGAAAGATCATCCAGTCCAATCCCCCTGCCGGAGCAGGAACACCCAGATGAGGTGACACAGGAAGGTGTGCAGGCGGGTTTGAACGCCTCCAGAGAAGGAGACTCCACAACCTCCCTGGGCAGCCTGTTCCAGTGCTCTGTCACCCTCACTGTGAAGAAGTTTCCTCTCATATTTAAGTGGAACCTCCTGTGTTTCAGTTTGTAGCCACTGTCCTTGTCCTATCACTGGTTGTCACAGAGAAGAGCCTGGCTCCATCCTTGTGACACTCACCCTTTATATATCTGTAAACGTGAATGAGGTCACCCCTCAGTCTCCTCTTCTCCAAGCTAAAGAGCTCCAGCTCCCTCAGCCTTTCCTCACATGGGAGATGCTCCACTCCCCTCATCATCTTTGTTGCTCTGCGCTGGACTCTCTCCAGCAGTTTCCTGTCCTTCTGGAACTGAGGGGCCCAGAACTGGACACAATATTCCAGATGTGGTCTCACCAGGGCAGAGTAGAGGGGAAGGAGAACCTCTCTCGACCTAAATACTGAAGCTCCAATAAACATTCAATTTAGTTTTCCTAACGTGTCCGAAAATAACAAAATCAACACTGGCACTCATTTCTCAATAAGAGTAAGTAAGAAGATAATTTTAAAACAAAGCAGAAGTGGAGTTAAGCATACACATTTCTGAATATCTGACCTTTCAGTTCCAATGGAGTTTTACCTTTGAACTATAAACCAAAGACTTAATACATTACCTAACGCCAAAGTTTCACAAAGAGGGTAAAAATACCCTCTCTGGGCAATCTGTGTGCAAATGGAACAGCTTATTAAGGATTCCTTAATTGAGAACATGTAAACAAGGGTCTTAGCCACATTGAAACAATTTCTTAAGGCAAACTTCATGGTCTGATTTCCCAAAAATGCACTGGAAAATTAGCAAAAAGGAATGTCTTTCACTGCTTTTTTTCAAGCCACAGAAAACAATACCTTGCCACACCCACCAAAGGGTCCTCTTGATTGCCACTGGCATTGACACAGTTGTAATAATTAACACAGCTTGGGGGGGAGGGGGAAATCAAGTAAAAATCTCTGCTCAGCAGATATTTCAGACTGCAGTATGTGACAACCAGGCCTCAATTCCATTTTCTGTCCCAAAAGCCTTCTGGTGGCTTTTACATTCTCTGTTGTTGTTGTTGATTATCAGCATCATAATTATCCAAAATTTCCTGTTGCTCATCTGAAAATCATCATCTTAATGGTGATTCATTACCACAACTCTGCCAATACACTCAGCTACATCTGCCAATGTCAACTGAAGCAAAAACGTGTATTACTAAACCAAATGGAAAATAAAAAAGTGTGGTTCCGCTCTGTAAAGTGGTTCTGTGAAATAAATAAATAAATAATAATTATCCCTTGCTTAGTACAAACTGCTTTCCACTGGTGAGTTGGATCTATTTGCATGAGCAACACAGACGTCTTTACTGCTTTTCTTTTTTTCCTTTACTAGATGCTATGATCTGGAAATCGCACATGGTGAGGTGCAGAGTTCCAAAATGTCACTGCTCGCTAATTTTGAATATTCCTTTTGGATCGTTAGGTCAAGGTAGTATTAGATATTGTATTCCACAACTCTTGTTTATGTTGCCTCAAGGAAAGACTTTTTTGGTGGTACCACAAAGAGGAGAAATTTATCACACTGCTTCTAATTAGGCAAACTTTGGAAAAGAAAGTTGAGGCAGCACACAACAGATTCTACCAAATGTTTCCTAACTGATAAAATTAACCGAGTCTGATTCTAGTTGCAGATACACAGGGAGCTGCTGACTCATGGACAGCCAAATAGCTCTGACTCCTCCGAACAGACCTTGAGGTAAAGGAATCATCCTTTTCCCTTCAGTTCAGCTTTATTGTAAAAGTGTTACTTGCTAGCTAGGAGAGAAAATACTCTTCAAATCTGATGAGTCATTAGAGAAAATGGCAGGAGGCTGTCAGGGTGGTCTATTCTTACACAAAGAGAGGTAAAACACATTCATCTGTGACAGGAAAGTCCTTGAGGCCACCTAGAACGTTCACACTGAAAAATGTACGGCACATATAAAGAGAAAAGTAGGAGAATAAAAAGAAATTTATGTATCTTTGGGAAAGCCTTAACTCTTGACAAAACGTTATTAGCAGAAAAGGAATAATTTCTTATTCACTGTAATTGTTAATGCTTACTCAAAAGATCTTATTTTTCAGTAGTTCCACCTAAATTATTGCTGTTTGTGAGAAGACTGAATGTAAGATTTTACTTATTATAACATAAAAATTCTATTCATCTGAGGTAGCCTCCAAGTTAATTTTCTTATCAGTAAAAAACAGGAGACATCAATGAAATTAATTCAGTTAGGGGAGCTACTAGGACAAATGGACTTTTTCATCTGCTTTAGCAGGCAATAAAATAAGATAATTCTCTGAGTAAATAAGGATGTAATTTTGCAGCTAGATGCTTGTTTTCTGACTGCGTACCTCCTTCCCAAAGGTGAGCATTCTTAAAAGTTCCGGCTAGATCAAATAAATGAAAGTAATTGAATAAGATATTCTCTAGGACACAGAAGAGTTTAGAAACAGATCAAGTCTGGGTGGTACTGCTTAATCTAATGATAAATCTAAAATATACATCCAAATAAATCTCAGACAATATCAGTTATAAGAGCTGCATTGCTTTCATTTGCTTTTAGTTCATCAGTTAAATCTCAACCTCTGCAAGTGTTCTCATATCTTAAAGAGGCTGGTCTTGAATACACTCACTCGATTCCTTCTTGTAAGGGCACTTGTTGGTTTCTTTGTCCTCTGCTATCACTGAAGTCTTCCTTGGCATTGCAACGAAATACTAATAAAGACAGCATACTTGTGTCTCTTTTGCATCCTCTCTTGCTCTATTATGTAGACTGTTTGAAGACAACAAATTGTAAGAAACTTTTTGCAGCATTATCAAAATATGTTCCACAACTGAGCAAGATCAATCATATGTACTTCAGAACTGTGAATGTTAAGGATTAACAGAACAAGTCCTTGACAACAAATTCTAGACCAGCACTCTACTATTTTTTTGCTTAAATCATTATTTACTAAAAGAGAAAAAACATTTGATGGACTATCTTATTACATAAGGTATTTATAAAGTCTCCTGAATCATCAGTAAACTTTTCCATATGACCTTGCATCAAGTTATTTGACCTACCTATGCTTCAGTAAAACCAGCTGGAAAAATGTGTAAAAGTGTGCTATAAACTTGGTAATGTATCTGAGCTGAGCTCAGGGTAAGCGAATTGCAAAAGCACTGAAAATGTCTGAGCGCTGCCGGGAGGCAGCCCCTTGCTGCGCTCCTGGGAGGCCCAAGATGTGCAGACCATAGCCAGACCCCTGAGTTTGTGTGTTAGGCAGATGGAGACTCATTAGTGCAATGGTTGTGTCAGAAAACTCAGTAGCAGTAGAGGCACCTTTTGTTGCATCAGTTCTGTGCCTAATCATGAAGCTGAAGTTATTTTGCCAACAACAACTTCATCAGTCTCTACTATAGACAAGAGCTGAGGCAGAAAATACAAACCCTTGTTTTTACATTCCAAATATAGCAAGCTTCCTTCTCATTTGAGATTCACCATTAGTGAACTATGGGGAAAATGTTTCAGTCCATCATGATTTACAAAAGATGCTTTGAAATTACTTCATCTTTAGGATTTTCCAGTGCATTTTTATATTGATTCACTGAATTTTGAAACTAGGTGCATTTCTAGACAATGCAGGCATTCAATTTAAATTTATAGAACTAAACGTGCTATTGTGGCTGTGTAGCACAGGAAACTCAATCCATTAGTTTTCCAGACTTCTAGAAACATGGAACAAGACCTTTAGAGAATCCCAGCTCTTTTGAATGCACTGAAGGAGAACAAGAGTGCACAGATGTGTACATTATGGAGAGAGGGGCATTGCCCCTCTGATGTAAATAAAACAGCCTCAAGTCAGCTCCAATTTCAAAAGACATTCTGCTGGGCGAGAATCACAAGATAGCGGTAGGTTTATGACTTTTGCACTTTTTGCTGCTGAGTCAGGAGACCAGAACCAGGTGGTGTAGTAACAACAGGCTTCGTCTACATCTCTGAGAAACTCAGCCTCAGAAGGAGAATTGTCAGCTGCCTGAGAAAATCAAAGAGGTAAGAGAAAAATTTAGTATTTTCAAGATCTTTAAAGTCAGCCTAGCTGTTTAAAGCCATAGAAATCACATTACTCAGGTAGTTTTACACTGTAGATACTGCACAATGATATTTTGCTATGCCCTTCTGCTTTTAAAAGGCAAGAATAATACACTGGACAAGTATAAGTGTGGATTTCCTTTCACTCATAACTTTCCAATCAGTTTCAATCAGTTTAGGGAGAATTTTGCAGGCTTACAGCCTTATAATAAAAAATGATACCAATTCAATTTTAATTATTACAGAACATTGACTCATAGTTCAGAACTTCAGCAATCTGTATACAGACCAAGAAGGCGCATCTCTTTCCCTCTGCCTGCACTTCTGCCAAGTCATTTCCTGGCATACTGGCATTTCTCTTTTGATGTAACTCAAGCCAACAGCCTTAACAAGTTTTCTGACTTTCTGTTGTTGGGTCCTAATTAGTCTGAGTAAAGTCCAAATCCTTTACTTACGAACACATAGTATGTCATCAATTTTCTGCCTGCATGCATGAATGTTTTTCCCCCATTCCATTCAAGTACCAAGAGCAATAGGTTATCTTAAACTATATGTGATTAATTTGATTCTGAAATGAAACAGAGTAAGAACCAGGCATTGCGCTCAGACTTCGTGTCCAGTTCACTGATCATACTGCCGGTAGGATTGTTCAGACTTCCCTGAGGCTGCTGTTCCCAACATCCCCCTCACAGGGTGATGCCCAGAGCTAGAAAGTTTGTCTGAATGATATATAAGTCAGAACTCAAATATGAGGTCTTTCAGTTTAAGCCTGTCACCATGAGGGATGATGGCCCTAGTTAGGACAAGATTATTAGCCATTATATTGTTAGCATAGTCTGTCCAGATTCAGCTTTGAAATATTTCAAAGCATTGATGGATGAAAGCCTCTGCCTTTAATGTAATTTTGAATTTATTTTACAGTTGATTATTTTTTACTTGCTGCTAATAATAAGCAGTGATGGGGACGATTTCCATGGAATACATATTATCATGCTAAGGTAAGATTGAATATTTACTAAAACATTGTGTCCCTCTTGTAGCATGTCTAATTTGTGAATTTCAAATAAATTTGTAATCTGAAAATAATATAAAAAATAAAGTAAAATTTGTTAGCTATTTTCTGCCACCCTCCAGTTATTGTTTCGTCAATTTCTGGGTTCATTTTAAAGTTTTTATTTTTACCAACAGGTGGAGCTATCAATTATGAATTCATTATCTGTTTGTGATCTAAAACAAACTAAATATTTACTAAACACTAAAACAAAATCTATTTCACATCCTGGCTGATGTTAACGTAAGAAAAGTTACACAGAGTAAAAAGGACTATCATGCTGAGACAGGAGGATTAGATTAAATAGGGCAGTGTGCTGAATAGAAATATAGTGGTTTAGTATAACTGTGATAACTACTTGAAAATATAGACATTTTAATCTAATGTGTGCTAAAGGACTCTCTCCTTTTTTTACTGTTTTTCTGGTGCATAGTCAGTAAAAGCAACTTCTAAAAATGGCTAAAGTCACACAAAGTTTAATTACAGAAGAGGCAAACAAGACAGACGTTTCAGAAATTCACACAAAAGGATCACACTGGAAGAAGAGTTTGTTTTTCTCAACTACAGCAACACAATTTCTAAAGTTCAGACAAATCATTAAATTTTAGGGCTGAATTCTATTTCTGGATAAGTGCAGCTTCCATTAACTTCTTAAAATAACCATTCCCTGAAAGTTACAGAAAACAAAATTCCCAAGGAACTTTATACTCATCATGCCATTAATTTCAGTTTACTTCATAACAAACCTTGTCTCTGTTGGTGTATCAAATTAAGACTTCCATACTGGAATACATTAAGCCAGAATGATACTTCAGATACAAATAAGCAGAAATCATTTACTTGTTGAGATTTTGGCTTCTATTTATAAACTGAACAAAATAACAACTCTTTAGGCAACATTTGAAGGAAAAGATGAATTATTACTCCTTACACTATTGCATATGTTAAGATACCATCACACCATTGATTATCATTAAGCAAGTGCCCACAGGAGCAAAATATTGAAGCTTCTTCCTTGGTGCACACCAACTGGTAGATGTATAGACAGCAAATGGCCCTCTGCTGGGCAGGAAGCAACATAAGGAGGTACAAGGAGAAAGGATTGTTTTGGCAAGTATAGGAACTTCGCTAGCAGCAAAAAGGAGAAGGAAGAAAGAGTCATATCCTCAGTTTAACTAGTCCCATCGATACTCAGTTGATGTCAACAGAGGCAAATTGAGAATTTAGAAAGACTAATGTACAGAGAAGACATGTACAGGTTGAGTTCCACAAACCAAACTCACAAATCAATTTACCTTCTTCAGCAAATTTCATCTTCACTGATGACTAAGTAAAATCTCTAATCCAATATTACAATCTTCTAGTCCTATAATTTCTGTAGTAATGTCATAGTATCTTTATTCATTGAAGTATTTCTCTCTCTTACGAATGATCTCCATTTACTCCAAAGCAAATATATTCATGAGCGAGAACTGAATGATCAGGCCACACAAAAAAATTTTGCTTTTTCATCCCTAAAACCTAGTTATGTGAACTTTTCATAAATCCCTCTGTCCAGAACATGAGTGTTTTCCTACTGTAAATAATTTTTCATCTGTTTTCTGAATAGAGTCACATGAATTGACTGAGTTAGTGATACACCCCCAGAGAAAAAAAACAGCACAGACTGTTGTTGCCGTTTCAATCAGACTGTGGTAGCACAGTTGCAGTGATACGGTAGACCTGCATACATTATGACTGGAAAAGTGAAGTGAGAGAGTATAAATATGCATTGACAGCATGCTAGGTAAAAGTCTGTGCTCAAGCATTCAACCTTCACTCCAGTGAGCCATCGAGCTTCTGTTCAAAGAGCTCTGTGTTATTACTGGTAATTTTTCCACTTACCATTCTATCTTGAGTATGCAGCCAGGGACAGGGCAAAAGTCTCTGGAAAAAATTCACAAGGGTACCTCTGGCACTGGTCTGTCTTTTAGCTGAGTTACCACACTGGTTTCGTCATTTGCCTTCTACCTTTAAAAAGGAAAATGGAAATAAGAAGCTTTTGATGTTAGATAAAGAAAAACATCACAACAGTATGGAGACAACCTTGCTTTTAGCTGTTCTGTTTGGTTTGGGTTGGGTTTTTTTCTGTAGTATCAGTAAATGTTCACTGGGAAATGATGTATACGGTCCAGCTACAACCCAACGTAGATCCAACTGTTCATACAACCCAGTGCACACCTATTTAATAAGCAAAGGTGTAGTCAGCAGGTTGAGGTAAATGATTCTTCCTATCTGAAACACCACAAGCCGTTCTGTCGGTACAGAAGCAGCCATCTGCTTCTCTCTATTGGGCCAACCAGACAACACTAGCGAGAGTAAAAAGAAAGCAAGTATTTTGCCAAAATAGCTGCTAAAATGGGACTACAAGGCACTACAGTACATCATTTGTCTGATAATCAAAAAAATGAAACTTACCTGTTGAGAATAACATTATTCTTCATGTAGTCATCCCTGAAAATATTGCCACAGGTTACTGAGGTTGATTGATTATCATGGAAGATATGCAGTTATCTAATGGGATGTTAGCTGTAGCACATGCTCTAGTCCACAATAATTCTAATTCACACAAAGATTATTCATCTTTCAAGTGCTCTGTTTGATTTCCATGTTTCATTTTGTTTTCATTTGAGGGTGTAAAATTATGTAAGTACTTTACTTTCAATAATAGTAATCACATAAGGAGTTTGCATAATCGGTCTCTTCAAAATCACTGAACTGCTGTGTAGAATCAGAGGAAGCATATTATATATAAATATATTTGTAAGAGAGAGCCAATTTAAGATTCAGATGGTATTTCCCATGTCTTTTGTTTTCAGATGTATTTGGTCTATGTCTTTTAAGACTGTCTCAAATGTATTTTACATTTAAAAGTATGTTACTTACACGTTCAGATTATGGATAACAAAGCATCTAAAAATAAAGAATATTCTGTGTTTTTATATAGAAAATTTAATTTTTGTATATTTTTTTAACTATTTGTATATTTTTTGCCAATAAAAGTAAGAGTAAAAAGTCTCTGACCAGATTTCAAAGAGTGACAACACCCTTCCTGCAGAAGGGTGCCGTGTGTTGTTACGATAACTTTTTATGATACAAATTAGAACACTTATTCACACTGAGGAAGAGAAAAAACTGTAACATTTTTTGCATAGTATCACTGTATGGGAAGATGTGGCAGTGTAGTCATGATAGTATTGGATAGATCACAGTAAAAATAAGAATTGGTTGGTACTAAGATCACTGAGATAATCTACTTTTTAAAGCACTTGGGAAATTCTAAAAATACTCATAGTAAAAGGGAATATAGGAGTAAAGGCAGATACAACTTATCATATCATTCATGTCAAAAGCAAGTCAATGGAATGATTGCAATATAAACTGAACAACAGGAATATATTACCACATCATCTTCCCAAGTAATAAAGCAAAAGTCAAACCCTTTGATGATCTTATCTGAGATATAAAGAATGGGGATGTATTAACAGTCCATTTTTCCCCCTCTGAAAATTCAATCATAGTTGAAAATGGCATTTATGGCAGTTATTTTTTGTGTCTTATCAGTGAGAAAACCCACCCTGAAAACAAAACAAAATAAAACAAATACAAATATAGCATAAGTATTTTTGCAATCAGTGGCATATGAGTAAGAGGTTTTCCTAAATCTGCTATTGTTGAGGTCTATGTTCTTAATTAATAGATGCCAGGAAAAAAAGTAAATGAGTTGAGAAGACAAAGCTAAATTTAAGTGAGGAAATGAATTGGCAAAACCTTTTACTGACATATGATTCTGAACATAATGTAGTTTATTGTTACTTTGTTGCTTATCCTAAAGTATTAGATTTGCTATTTTACCTGCCTCTATTATACATTACGTATTCCTAAAGAGAAACATTTAAATTTTTTAGAGACATCTTTGAAATTAATTTCTCTTGCTCATAGGCCCTCTTTCAATGCTGCTGATTTATCGATATGTTAGTTTATTAAATTTCAGGAGTATAATGAATGTATAATAAAATGTGATGCATGATATGAGAAAAAAGGGGGAAGAATTTGTGGAGGTCACATATACAAAAGCTTGGGAGGAGATTAAAGTCACGCTGCTGACACTCTGTTGGTTCTTAAACAGAATCCTCTACAGACATTTAATTAATAATACTTTCTACATGCTGAGAGAACACTGCACATGCATTAGTGGGGAAAATTACTATTTAAAATGTGAGAGCTGAAATCAAAGAGAAATCCAACTACTCCCATCAGGGTTGTTATGTTTGAAATTCAAGACGCTGTCTTCAGTGCTACACAGAGAGACCCAGGGAATATGCTTTAATTCTCCTTGAGTTCAACAGATGGAAAAAGCTGCAGTACAAACTAATACAATCAATAACATTGTTAATCCGTGATAAAATATGAATATTAATAATATTCATATTATTAAAATATTATATCAATTTTCAGTAGGCTACCTAAAGCAAAATAACTGAAATGGTTAATTTACAGCTGCACAGATCCTTAAGCACACAGCTACCCATTTCCTTTTGAATTTTCCTGTAGGATTATAATATTTGTAAGCTATTTGTATCTCATGCAGTGACATTAGGAAACTGTGTACCCATGGCTTCAGAATACGCTCTGAAGAAGAGAGAGATAGTACCTGGTTTGCCAGGCTATTGAGAAGCATAGTTTGAAGGAGCTATGTCCCTTCCAAGGGACAACTTGAATTAGAAAATATTTCCATGAATGCTAACTAGCAGTTAGCCATTATTCTGCAGAAGAGCCCTCAGAATTTTTAGGACAGAGAGATCTAACCATTTTATACAGTAGATACCCCTTCTGTCACTTGATTTGTAGCTTCATTTTGTCAGTTATGTCCCTTGGCATCCTTCGATATCCAAAAACCCTTTTTCTGCCTTTCAGATCATTACTGAAAATAATTCCTTATGAAGATGTGGCAGGTCACACGCATTGCACAAATTCCTCTCACAGACTCTCGACCAAAGCAGTCAGAGTTTTAATAAAAGTGCTGTAATGTAATTTTGTCTAACTTCTAATTTTCTGATTTGCATTCTGTGGATCACATTACCAGGAAAGAGAGGCTGTAACATAGCAGCAATCTCCTGTGTGTTTCAGAGGTTGAAAATAGTTTTGGAGTAGAGTTTTGGCTTGGGACACATACGCTGCTGCCTGATTAGAAACAGTTTTATTGCTGGATTCATGCACTCTTTGGGATATTTGTTTTATTGCAGACATTTCACTGGCTTCTAGCTCACACACACAAAAATGTGACTGTCTCTGTTGATAAACAATTTTGTTTACCACAAATGGAACAATAACTTTTTGGAAGTACCTAATTTTTTTCTTTAACCTAATATGAAATGCAGTGTAGGAAAAATTCTACAGGAGTAAACAAAACTACTTTGTTTTAAAGTACTCAATACATCAAAAAAAAAAGTTTTACTGAGGCTGCAGAGACTTAAAATGCAGAAGCTACTGTATTGCTCTAGAGCAGAGTGAATGTGTATTCCTGGCTCTGCTATCAGTTCCAGTGTCTGTGTGTATCTTGGATGTGCCACATGGCAGGGAGCTCATTCTTCTGGTTATTACCTGTGGAGGCGGGAAACCCGAACCTCCAACTGGAAATAAGTGTAATTGCGATCTGCCCTGGCAGCGAGCCTGCAGCCGTATATTGTACTTCTGTGGGCTCCTGTCCACTCCCACACATGCCATAGTGGTTTGTCAATACAGACAAGGAAGGAAGAATGAGACTATAAAAAAAAAGGCAGTCTGAGAAAGGAACATTTAAATAAAAGACATTCAGTGCATTACGTATGGCTATAGGCCAATATATAGCACTTGGGCGTAAAGCAAGTGCAAACATACTTAAGTTCCCTGGTTGCACTTCCCTACACTTATTTGCTTACGCCTTCAGCTACTTCATTACCTCTTGAAAATGACTGTCTTCCACATAGCTAGCTCAAGAGGCAAAAAATATTATATTTAAAGTCAGATGCTATTATTGTGTTGAGTCATTTCTCTGTGCTTCCTATTAATTTTGTGCAATTCAAGTGGTCCAAAGTGCAGAAAAGAGTCAGAAACACTGATGAAGGGACTTCTCCTGTAGGTGGGAATCTTCAAGAGATAAAGATGGAGTTCCTACCTCTGATTTCACAGCAGTTGAAGTACAGATCAAAAGGGGAATGGAGTCTGCTTACCCTTGGAGCACAGTAAAGGCATATAAAAGAAATTGTCGCAAGTGACAGCAACCATTTAAATCACGTTGAAAAATGTGAGAAGGCAAAGATAAGTACACAGAAATAAAAGCAGAATATGCAGCTTTCCAGTGTCAGCCTAAATTATTCCTCAAAAGCAACTCAGTGCTACAGCAACTCCCTGATGCTTCACACAGCCTTGAATTTCTTTACCTCTTTCTCAAAGCACAAAACATTGATAAGCGAAAAACAGCAGTATACATTGATATTTACCTTTCTGTTTGAACATGTTTTCTTTTTTTCTCCAGAAAGGTAACTTATTTACTAATTCCCTGTAGAAATATTCAAACGAGTATTATGTAAAATCAAAAGTCATCCTTGCCTCTCAAACAATATCAGTTTTAGGTTTTCTTCTGCTTTTTTGGGGGAGTGGGTGATCTTTTTTAAATTAATAGATATACCAATGAGAATCAAAGAGAAAAATCACTGCTAACAACATGGTCAGCAGATCCTTTGAACTGTTATATGCAAAATGAGGACAAACCTATTAAAATCTGCTTCAGCAACAATAAAACTAAAAATGCTTTAATCCTTCCCATTATTATAGGTAAGATACACACTGCACCTAAATTTTGAGTTTTATCTTGAAGGTGTCTGAGTATAGGCCACAAAAAAATTAATATTTTTCATACTCCAACTCTTCAAAATATATGTAAACTGCTCAAACATAAACATCTAAACCTTAGTATATAATAGAAATTAGCATATAAGCAGGCACAGTCCTTTTGTTGAGATGAAGCTGTAGAAATAAAACAGGAAAACATGATCTCTGAAGAGACATCAGCCGAAAATATGTACAGATGTCTAAGTTGAAACACAAGTGATACTATCCTTTAACCATAAATCTTGGTCTTTGACGGGCACTTGTTGGATTAACTCCAGTGAAGCTCCAAATTCTCACACCAAATCTGTCCCAGTGACATCAGTGCAAAGAACAGTGAAGAATAAGTCATACTGACTGCCAGACAGTTAGTTTGGAGAAGGAAACAAGAAGAATGGAGATATCAGGTAATTCCTCATCCTCACAGGTACACGTAACTGCAGAGGAGAAGGAGGAATGAAATATAGTGGAGAAAAGGGAATTTGGGTTTGGGGGAAGAAAAGTAATTGTGGAACTCCTAAAAAAAATAAAAAATAAAATAAAATAAAATAAAATAAAATAAAATAAAATAAAATAAAATAAAATAAAATAAAATAAAATAAAATAAAATAAAATAAAATAAAATAGCATGGATGTGAGGGGCAGGAAAGGCTGCACACTTTCAGGAAGGCAGGAGAGAGAAATCCCAATTACACAGCCTTTCACAACCCTTTAAAACAGCCCTGATTTCTTAGCGCATTCTTCAACGTCTTTGCCAGTTCAGATTCACCCTGATGTGCACACACACATACCCTCACTCTCACCCCTTCTCAACTGCCCAGTTTTCTTCAGTACTCTTCTCATTTCTCATTTGCACCCTCCTTATCTGTTCCAGCTTCCTTTAATCCCATCCAACTGCTTTTCATCCAACAGGTTTTCACCACTCCTGCCAGAACCACATCACCACAGAACTGAACCTTGCTTGCACAGCTGAGGAACCCTAACCCAGTTTTGCCTGCACTATTCAGGAGGTTTGATGTAGTTTTCAGCTTCTCAAATTTGCAAGTGTTTAGCTGGTCTTCAGCAAGGTTGAGACCAGAATCGCTCTGCTCCTTACAAAAGTATTTCTGCCCAAACAGAAGTCTTAAGACAGGCATTAAGGACAGAGATTCACCCTAAAGGAAAGCAGGTGAAGTTATAGATACCAGTTGGCTCTGTAAGTCTCGCATTCCTTTCTTCATTCCGTGTTTTTGAAATTTATCTCTGATTCTTTCAAATTTCTTTCTCACATGGACACATATTCAGTCAAACAACTCAGTGTTTTACTTGGTTAAATAAACAAAGATAATGAATTGCTTTTAATTTAAACAAAATGCAGAAAGCTGACACAGCATCTCTTTTTACCAGCTTTCAGACTACGTGTGCAATCATGTGCCTTCCCCTCTCCCCAGTGACAATACTGGAGAGGAAACTTAATTTGCACCATTGTTTTCATAAATGTGTATGCAGATATTTAGAGATTGATCAAATCTAGTGCTGTACAACAGATGTTATGAAGAATGAAAGCCAAAACACTGAAACTTTTGCATTCTGAATGAGCAAGCTGTTCCTCTTTTATTGTCTTAGTTCTGGTGTATTGCTAGATTTAGATAGCTCTGATAAATGTAATGATACAGAGATCCGTGGAACAGTGAAACCCTGTGCAGGTGTACCTCATTAACGTCAGATATGGAAAGATAGCTCCTTGGAGACTAGAGATTTATATAGCTGAATGCTTTACATATTCTGTGCTGAAACAAGCTAGATGCTGTGACTCTAGGCCAAAGCAAAGCCAAAGTTCACATCTAGATTGTACAACGTAACTAGCAATCAACTATCTTAAAATGGAAGGCAGTTTTTCTTTAAAACTATCATGGGACATAAAGTCACATTTACTTTCAAATTCCTCTGAAGCTTGAGTCAGAACCTTTTTTTTTTTTTCAAGTTTCTCACAGAAAATATTGCAAGAAGAAAAATGTAGTCCTTTCTCAGAGAAAAACACAACATGCTGCCTTCAGATTTATTGGAACACCAGTTGTTTGCCAGAGGGCAATGGGAGCTTTAGCGTCCCGTTAATGGTAACTGGTATAGCCTACAATTCCATATCATGTGCTAGTCACAATAGTAGAGGCACAAGCCTCCTCGGACATGGGAGCAATGGGTCCTGGTGTATGTGTCCCTGCCTGTATTGCCTTCCATTTAAATTGTAAAAGAAACATTAGAACAGGTTGCGTGTTTGAGCTAAGATATTGTGGCTGTTCCTCCCACTACGGACTAGAATTTGCTGGTCTTACTCCAAAAGTTTCTCATTTACTTCAAATACGGTGACTCGTGTATAAAGTGAATAGATCTGATAGTGTTTTAATAGAAATGGTTTCATATGCCACACACTAGCTCCATTTCTAAGTCACACAGTATTTCAACAGAGTGTTCATTTTTAAATTCTCTCACCTTTTGGAATTACAAACTCTAGCCTATTTCAGTTTAAACATATAAAAATTTCCAAAATTATTTCAGTCACTACAAATAAATCAGTTGGACTCTTATTATTTAAAATACTCCTGATTCATTTTTGTTCCATTTTTTCTGCTTCCTGTCAAACTTTCTCTTCCATTTTTGAACTGACAAAACTGACAGGCTAAGTCCCATTTAACTGAATGCTTCAGTGAGGTAACAGTAACTAAGAACTTTCATAGGCTGTCAGTACACAAAAATAACGGCATACGTCCATATATTCCCCACTGAAGCAAGTGGAACACAGCAGAAAGTGAATGTGAGACGTTTTGTGTATTGCCTAACATGGTCCTGAGTGCTAAAGAACCTGTGAACAGGTGGTATTAATCTGCAGCTGCTGCCAATCAAATTACTGCTTGTCTAGTGTAAAGGAGGGAGTCAAGGATTCTTGAGCACTTCTGTGTAATTCTCCCCCTTCCCTATCACAAGATATGACTTTTGATATAATCTAGCTGTTAGTATGAAGTGAGTTATTATGGCTTAGATTTCAATGCAAACATCTGTAAGTACTCCTGTAAATATTAGAAATTTCATTGCACACGTTCTAAAGTCTGACGTCTTCGAGGAGGAAGAAAAGGAGGTTAGATTCCAAATATAGAAGGCCTTTGTCTTACAAATTCTTGATAACAAAGGCTGCAGTTGTCAAAAATAAGCAGTTTTTCACTTAAATGGATATCCCTCCATTATGGCTATTTTAGGACACACAGCAATGTGAATCACATGTCCAGCTTCAGGAGTGGACTGCAAAACTGAAATGTTATTGGTAATATAAGCAGACTCTTCCCATTTAGAGAACAAAGTCCAGCAATTTTTCTGAAGTGTCTCCATGTACATTACAGAGTTCAGGCTCATACAAAGTCAACCAATTTAGGAAAGATGCCAAAGAATCATATATTTTTTTAATTCACAGGTTGAGAAAATAATTTCTGACAGTGTTCCCAATCTGTTGGCTTTGTGACTAGAGAGCTACAACCAGCTCAAAGGAATCTGGCACAGATGAAGGGTGGATATGATTCTCCAGATCTACTTAAATGTTCAGTAGGGATTATAAATTAGTACATAGATCCCTGAAAATTACTAGAGTGGATGGATCTGTTTTGTTCCCAGTTGCTGTACGCTGTGGTACTTTGAAAGGAGAAGGCTGAGCAGCTTGCTGTTCCTGCAGTACTGGCTGCTGCCCTTTGGGCCAAGTAGAGACAGGAGTGTTCCTCCCCAGAGCAGAGAAACTTGCTCAGCACAGGAAAGGATCTCAAGTGGAGCCTGAAGCAGCCAGAGAGAGGAAGCAGCACACACAAGGAGAAACATGCTGCAAGAGATACCAGGGACTTCACTGTTACAAGCCTTAGAGGTGATGAAACTCTCACACATATTTTTTTCCAAGGACTCACAGAATACTCGGCAGGGGTCCCTGCAGGTTATCAGGCCATGACACTCTACTAGAAAGAACAGCAAACCTGAAGACACTTCATGCAAGGATACAACATGTAGAGAAGACAGCTCACATTCAAGTAGCAAGTGATAGGACAAGAGGAAATGGCCTCAAGTTGTGCCAGGTAAGGTTCAGATTGAATATTAGGAAACATTTCTTCATGGCAAGGGTTGTCAGGCATTGGAACAGGCTGCCCAGGGAAGTGGTGGAGCCACCATCCCTGGAGGTGGTTAAAAGGTGTTTAGATGAGGCTCTTCTGGACATGGTTTAGTACTAGAGTTAGGTTATGGTTGGACTCAATGATCTTAAGTGTCTCTTCCAACCCAAATGATTCTATAGTTCTATATAAACATTTTTTTCTGTCTTACTCAGCAGCTTTTTTTTTCTACTTGGTAGAAGCTCGTAGTTCTAGTTTGTGCTCCAATAAAATTAGCTTTTCTAGTTCAGTGCTCTTTTGATGGGGGGGGGGGGTGCTTCCTGACAGGAAAAATGGATCACAAAGACAGCTTTAAATTTTTGATGTGCTAGAGTCCTGTCCAAACCTTTCCTCCTCTGCTTTGTTGTGTTTGTGTGAGTTGCTAATACAGAAATAGAACCTTTGCACAAGAGTGCTGGCTCTAACAGAACCTGAAGTTCATTTGAAAATATTAATAGAATCCATAGCAGACTGAAAACTTGGAAGGCTATTTGATCCACCCCACTGACAGTGGGCAGGATCAGATACGCAGAAACCATCATTGATACATGCTTTTCTAACCTGTTCTTAAAAACTTCAGACAGGCTTTCTCTGAGACCTACTCCATGTTTAGCTTAGGCAGAGATTGCCACTAAATATTTCATCTCATAAAATCATGGCCTCCAATTATTCCTACCTGAACGCAGTGGTTTTTACACATGATAAGTGAATTGTACTTTTAAATACTTCAAAACTTTGCAGCAATTTGCAGTCAAGATACTTCAAAATTCTAATATTATCAGATAATTCTAATATTAAATTATTAAATGTAAGATTACTTTCTCCACAGGAACTTTAATGAAATATTCTATTCCATAATTCAAGTTATTGATGAGATTATGAACAATAACGAACACAGGAGAGACTCCTGCTGAACTCCACTTGGCCTGTTATTCCATTTTGTTGGGGGCCCTTGATACTTACATTGAGTATAACTTTCCATGGATTCACATGATAGTAATTTAATCTACATCAACTTGTACTCATTTGCTTAGCAGAATATAATCTGAGACAGTGTCAAAATCTTTATTACAGTACATGTGACATGTACTGCTTCTAATTTAAACAAGGAATCCTGCCAGAGATGAAAATTAGCTTGTTTTAAGATGATTTATCTTGAAAATTCCATGTTTGTCCTTTCTGGTCACTTAATTATCTGTTATGTAACTGCAAATGGATTAGTTGATTATTTGTTCTTTTATTTTTCTGAGAGTTTTAGCTTGGGACAACTTGTGTATCATTTTATTTTACTAATTTCCCTGTGAAGACAGACATGTTTACCTTCCATGAATCTTATCTCTTCTTTATAAGTCCTCAAAGACAGCTGCCAAAACTTTAATATTCCATTGATATTATATTTCTGAAACAATTTTATATTCAGAAAGAAACCACGAAGACCTAAGTTACAGCTATATGAAAAATGGAAGACATGAGCTGTCATTTCTCAGCATAAAAGTACATCTGACAGTGCGTATTGCAACTTAATGAACCTCTTTAAAATATCCACTTTTACATTTCAGAAGGTCTGTCAGGTTAGGATAGTTATTTTTATAATGAGAATTTTTGATCTTTAGTATTGTACACTGAAAGTGTCATACATATAATGATTCTGTTGAGTAATATTTTACTCAGAGTATAAATTATGGAATGACTGACAAGCAGAATCAATACAACTCAGTACAAAAGTGAGTTTTTGTCTTCTTTGCAAGCCAGAGTGTAGCTATTAGCAAAGTAACACAGCCTTTTAAGAAAATATGGAAAAACCATGTTCCAGGTGAAAGGTTCTCCACATCCTTGAAGTTTCACTCTATTTCTAAAACAAACTCCAAGTGGAAACACGTTAATTCAAAGTGGTGGGCTACAGCCCCTTGCAAGGTTTGGATGCAGAAGAGAACCCTGGGTCTTTTCTCTGCAAGGCCCAGGCATCCTCACCCCACAGAGCATTTGCAAGGGCCAGACTGCCTCCCTTTTCTCTGTGCCTTTTTGTATTTTGTATTAGACAAACAATTTGTCTAAAACTTAATAAAATGACTTTTTTGTCCCTTGGCTTGTAGATCAAACTCTTAAACTGCAGTCATCTTAATTTCAATTAAACAAACCATAGCAACAACCATGACCACAAAAGTACTGCCAAATATTCTATGAAAGATTATCTGCCACAGCCTCTTGTGGGAATACAACAAAAAAGTGTGGCTATTCTCTCTGTGCAATAACTTCGATCAAGAAAGTTAATAAATTATTTTTAATTGTGAAATTCTATGCGTTTTGTAACCTATTTTTTGAATAAAGGGTGGGGACCAGGACAATGAAGTTGCATGCTACAGACAAGCTTCACCAGTCTCAAAACCAGAGTGTGGAAAGCCTGGCAAAGCTGCACTTGCTTTTAGCTTTCATAAGTAGTGAAAAGTTGTTCCACCAAAAGACGTTAGAAAGAACCAGAGGAAACCAGAAGGAACCAGAATGACTCATTAAGTAGTGCAAGAATAGTTAGATCTACTTTTTAAGACATTCAGAGAAACTGATGTTAAAATTATATCTCTAATTTATGTGGGGAGAGAATGAATATCTGTTTTTTTAAGAAAGCCCCTCCCTGAAATTACTAAGAAAATGCACTATCAAAAAGTTGAAATAAAAAGCATTAGAGCAGTAATTTCAAATTAAACTGAGGAGCAGATTTCAGATATTATATGACCTTAGTACATCACAAGAAGACATTATAAATATGCCATTGTCTTTTTTTCATGGCAATATCACAGGCATGATATAATTGCAGCTGTCTCCCAGACAAATAAACCCACAGACCTGCTAAGAGATGCTATGGGGAACTGTGCTCAAGAAAGGAAACATGCCAAAGCAAGCATAAGCACTTCAAAAACACTTTTGGAGATGTCTTTTGTCCTGGATAAAAAGCAGAGAAAAAAATCTGTATAAAAGAAAGAACAGGGCAGTAAAAAATGGAGGTAGAAAGGAATGAGGAAGTATGTGAATAATATTGCCAAAGAAGTTGAACTGATTGCTGAAAGAAGTAATACTAAATCAGTTTATCAGCTCACCAAGGTCCAACTAGCCAGTTTACACTATGTGGAGAAGTTGTCAAGGACAAACAGAAAAAAAATTTCACACAGAGAAAAAAACGAGAAGCATCACTTTCCAAGGACTAACTCAACTAGCACCACAGGACACTTCAACAAAGAAATTACATTCTCAAAATTAAACATTAAACATGTCACATCACAAAGTGAGGACTGGAAGACCTACAAACAGTTGAAATTTGCAAAAGTGAAGGCATGTCCCCATGATATGGGACAAGAAAACCATTAAAATAACAACACTTGAAATTGAGATACTAAAAAAGTGTCTTAAATGAGTGTGACTTAGTGTAACAGTGACTGAGGTGAGTCATCTGCTGTGTCATTTTAAGCACTTTTTCCTTTTTTTTTTCCAGAGGAAGTAAAGCAAAACCAAGCTACGTTTCATGTGTTAGCCAGATTTTTACCCTAAGTATGATCATCAAAGAGAGCATCAAATACCATTTACCACTCAACACAAATTTCATAGATTTCCTCAGCATACGGAGAGCTTCTGTCACAAACCATTATAGACCATCTTGAACTGTTATTATTTTCTAACAAAATTGCCATCATTACAGCAGAGCTTGCATAGCTAAACATAGGATTGAAAGAATGGTTTATCATATATATTGATATTAAATAATGATGTATTCTCAAAGCCATCATGTTTGGTATTGTCATTAACCTCAATATTAGCAAATAAAGACATATAGAATCATAGAACCATTTTCGTTGGAAAAGATCCTTAAGATCATCAAGTGAAACTGTTAACCTAGCACTGCCAAGTCCACCACTAAATCTTGTCCCTGAGTGCCACATCTACACATCTTTTATATACCTCCAGGGATGGAGACTCCACCACTTCCCTGGGTAGCCTGTTCCAACGCCTGACAACCCTTTCCGTGAAGTGATTTTTCCTAACATCCAATCTGAACCTCCTCTGGTGCAATTTGAGGCCATTTCCTCTCATACTATTGCTTGTTACTTGGAGAAGAGACCAACACCCTTACACTACAACCTCCTTTCAGGTAGTTGTAGGCAGCGATAAGGTCTCCCCTCAACCTCCTTTTCTCCAGGCTGAACAGCCCCAGTTCCCTCAGCCACTCCTTGCAACACTTGTGCTCTAGACCCTTCACAACCCAAAACTGAACACAGGATTCAAGGTGGGGTCTCACCAATGCTGAGTACAGTGGCACAATCACTTCTCTAGTCCTGCTGGCCACACTATTCCTCATACAAGCCAGGATGCTGTTGGCCTTTATGGCCACCTGGGCACACTGCTGGCTCCTGTTCAGCTGCTGTCAACCAACATCCCCAGGTCCTTTTCCCCCAGACACTTTCCAGCCACTCTTCCCTGAGCCTGTAGTGCTGCCTGGGGTTGTTGTAACCCAAGCACAGGACCTGGTACTTGAACTTGTTGAACCTCATACAGTTGGCCTCAGGCCCATGATCCAGCTGGTCCAGATCCCTCTGTATGGCCTTCCTACCCTTCAGCAGATCAGCACTCCCACCCAACTTGGTGTCACCTGCAAACTTGCTAAAGGTGCACTCAATCCCCTCATCCAGAGCATTGATAAAGGAGATTAAACAGAACTGGCCGCAATAGTGAGCCCTGGGGAACACCACTTGT
The DNA here is from genome assembly GCF_037038585.1 of Patagioenas fasciata. Lineage (NCBI taxonomy): Eukaryota > Metazoa > Chordata > Aves > Columbiformes > Columbidae > Patagioenas > Patagioenas fasciata. The sequence goes on along the minus strand of NC_092523.1, from coordinate 66,888,797 downwards.
GATTTGCTGCCAACTGGATTTGGCTCCATTCTCCACCACTCTTTGGGCCCAGCCATCCAGACAGTTTTCTACCCAGTGAAGAATATGCCAATCCAAGCCAATTTAAACAAGATTTGATCACCAAAAGTCTCCAACTTCAAGACCAAAGTGTGAACCTGTAACACACATTGTTTCCATCATACCAGACGGATCTGAAAGTCGGAAATCAACCAGAGCTACAGACATATACACCTTATCTTCAAACTTACCAATAAAGAAAACGGGAATATCCAGGACATGTTAAAAGATGGTCAATCAAAATGACCTTTTTGTAAAACTCCTTGGAAGAAATAGTATATGGGAAACAGGCCTATCTTTCCATTTTAAGTCATAATGGTGAAGCCCTTTTACACCCAAACAAAACTCTGATGTTATGGGAAAAAAAATCAGACTTTGGATAATCTAAAAAAGGTATAAATCAGGCATATTTGAACAACATTTGCTTGGATTACATGCTATTTATAGTTCTTGCAAAAGAATCACTTGCTGGGAATTCAACATAATAAGAAAGAGCAAAAGTACAACATACTATATTGTAAGTTATAAAAGAACAGGAGTCCATCTGGCAACCATGTAACAGATATTAAAAGGCTATTTATAAATGGAACTTTAAAGTAAAGTGTTTCTAAGATTTGATCCTTAAACATTTTGCAGTTTATTTCAATTGTGCCAAGTCAGCTTTATAGCCTGTATGAAAATATGTAGCACTGCTTTATGTTATTGCCCAGACATGCTGCCAAAGTCAGGCATACTGTATTTGGGACTAAACTTTCCAATCGCAGGAGGCAGCTCAGGTAAGAAAAAAAACTTAATTAACAATCCTCTTCTACAGACTCTTAGTAACCATCACTTCCGGCGAGAGACACTGAAATGATCCATGTGCCTGACCAGTGGCTTTTTGAATACCCCAGGGCAACCAGGGCTTTTGCCTGGCTAGGTCTGACACATGACAAATGGAAGAGCTGGAAGAGCTGCCCTTCTATAGCAGCAGCTGGAAACCAGATGGTTTACCTCAGAGCACGTAAAATAACACTACATACCTGCACTTGAAGTATTTGACTCATACTCATGGTTTTGTTATTGTCTGTTAAAGAACCAAAAAAGGAATCTCAGTCTGATTAGAATATCTGCCCAAGAATGAGGTGCAAATGATAGGTATGATTTAGTAACTTATTATGGGTTTAGCCCATGCACATCTTTCAAACAAAGTGATGGAGATGCTTGCATTTTCATGTTGTTGCTGCTAATCAGTGTGTCTGACTAATGGTTTATCTGCATGCAAGGCACATAATATTGTTTAGATAAAAATATTTGGAGGAATAAGGTTTTGAATAATTTTATCCAGATGTTGGCCAGAAGCTTCCAAAATAAAAGAGTTTACAAGTGCCAGATCTTATAACCCTTATTTATTATCACAGCTGGGAAGCAACATGCTGTCACCCAGATATCCAAGGCAGGACCACCTGGTTTGATGCAAGGAGATGGATGTGTAAGTAACAAATCCTGTTATTGAAGAAGTACACCAAATTGTGATTTAAAGTACAGTTCATCTTGTAGCCAAGATAGTATTAGGCAAAGAAGGAGTATGGGCAGAGAATGACAACAAAATCAAAGCATGAGGGCAAAGAATCACAGAATCATAGAATCACTTAGGTTGGAAAAGACCTTTAAGATCACTGAGTCCAACTGTAAATTGCATCACTTCCTCTGACTCTGACCCCTGTTAATACATATGGACAACCCGTTCATCCTTCAAGAACCTGCTATCCATCCTAACAAGTCCAGTCTGTATTTCGTTGAACAAGCAAGACAGAAGATTTCACAAGAGTGTCATTCAATGTCTGATTGCCAGTTTTGAAGCAGACTAAACAAGATGCTAGGAGAAAATAGCGTTAACCTCTTCCTTTTTCCACTATTCTCTTGATCAAGTTGGCACTATACTGTAATGACTCTCACTGTTTCGTATCAGTAGGGTAAGCTTTATCTAGCCAATAGACTTTCCTGTAACAGCTTATGCTGTCAATCAGAAAATACTCTTGATGAATCTGAGAAATCACAGGACATCAGATACACGACCTTTTACAATCCAAGCCTTTTGCCTTCTGCCAAATCCAATAGCTTTTTATAGAACGCCTGCCTTTCCAGCTTTGTGCCATTTTTCCCCATGATTTCACAAGGCTGAGTCCTGTACTGTAAGATTCTCAACACAAATGTAATTAAAGAAACAAAGAATTGCAACTAATTTTTTAAAAAACATAATGAATATCTGAGCAGGGTCAAGTACAATGCTTATTGTTTTTTACACATATGGTTGCTGTTCTGGGCACATACAAATAGTGCTTGAGCTGCTTTCCTACTTTCAAATCAGAAAAGACTCTCCTACCATGTCATATAAGCATACAAAAACTCTCATTCATGAGGAATATGTATAAAGGTAAGTTAGTCCCCTAGGGCAGTACATACTAACATATCACAAGACAGTTTTAATAATAGGTGGTTTTTTCATCAGTTCCACTTACACCAGCTTTGAAAATATTATATAGCAAATGCATAGTCTGACACACCATTCCAAATAAACAAACAGAAGAAATTTAATTCTTCTGTACCTCTTTTCTCCTATTACTCTAATTCTTCTAAGGATAGACATTTCCTAATTTTTTGAAGTCACAAAGACAAAGGCAGACTCCATTTCTGAAGTTAATTTATCCCTGTCCTGTATGGTAACCAGTGATGTTTTTTCAGAGCATTCAGTAATGTAAAATCTGGGAGTATTCTCAGCTTCATGTGTGTATTTTACTTGATATACCCAAGTCACTGATGAGGTTATCACAGGAACCTTAACTGAAATATTATTTTCCAGCCTCCAAGTGAAAATTCAGCATCAAAATCACCTCTAGATAGGAACTAGTGCAATTACACTGTTTCTCTCATCATTTCACTGTAGGACTCACTAATAAAATCTAAAAGTAATAAAACCATTTCCTCAAAGACTGAAATTCAAAGAAAACAGCATTTATGAATGAAAAAACATATATAGTCTGAAAAATAAACCTATCCTATTATTGTTTTGCCTATTCAAATCTTTGGGTTTTATATTATAATTTAGTTATTTAACTTCCTTTTTCTTAACAGTATTTATATAATAGAGCGATATCTTATTCTTACTATAAGTTTAGCTAACTCAGCTTCTATTGCAAATTATAATCTTCTTCTGATACCCAATCAGAAAGCTAAACAAATTTTTCAGTCCTTAAGGAATGAAAAGGTCAAAGATAGATGGCCGAAGTCCACCCCGTCACCACATCGCACATATAAATCCTCCTTAGCAAGTTAAGTACAATTTTCATGTGAAAAATATCATTCCTATTTACAATAGCCTTCAAGAGTCAACAGTCAACAAATGAGCAATAACTGGGACGTTTATGTAAGAAGTTTGCGGATGCCTGTTTTCTCACACTGTAATGTTTTCCCTTCTGGTTTTCTTAGGATCCAGTTTGGTTCCAGTCTCCTGGTTTACTATGCTCCTTCCTTCACCCTTTTCTCCAATCCATACACTATGAGCATGGCACTGAAGAGCATTTCTGCTTTCAGTAAGGGTGATTTACAGAGCTCTAAACATTGATGAGCCAGGACATAAAAAGAGTCGTACCTTCAAGTACTTTCCATGTCTCTGCCTCCGTGCTAATAGCAAGTGAAGAAAAGGTGGGGGAAAGTAACTATGCAATATGGGAACACATCAGCTGAGTGATGCTTCATATTGCATCCCACACTATCTTCAGTGCGGTATTTGAGCTGAACCTTCACTTCCTTAGGAGGACATTAGCAAGACAAAATCACAAACAAGCACCGCTCAAAATTTTCTTCTTATTACCTCAGCCAATTTCCTTAGTTTTTATATCTTATCTATGATGATGAAAACAACAAAAACGAACAACAAAAACACAACAACAAAAACCCCAAAACAAACCAATGAAACAAGCAAAAAACAACCAACAAACGAAACCCAACCAACCAACAAAAATCTCATGTATCATCTTAAAATCTTCAGTGGAAATTGTGCCACAAACTAAGATCAGTGCATGTGAAGGATCAGGAAAGAAACCTCTGAACAGCATGGCAGAAAAATGCAAAATCTACATGGAGATTATAAAATAACTTACTGCAATCTTCTGAATGTCTCTAAAATTACATCTTGTCTTTGTGCTTGCCAGACAAGATTAAAATATTATTATCATTATTATCATTATCATTATTATTAAAAGAATACAGTTATAATAAGTAGCTGATTATGATAATTCTATAAAAATGTGTGTTATTTGCTCCTGCAAAACAAGTTTACTTCTGAATGCTTTTTCCAATTTGATTTAAGACTCTGTGTTCTCATTTCTGTGAATATGCTTTGGCAATGATGAAATTACATCCCACAAGTAAACAGGGAGATCATATACCATGATTTGCACAATGAGGAGCCTACCTGGTAGTGATAGGTGCCACACAAGCTGAACTATAGCAGCACTCCAGTATTCTCTATGTTCTGTGAAACAGAACTAGATACAGGATGAATAAAAGCTTTTTACAGGACACAAGTCCAAAAAATGAAGATACTGCATGATAGTAGACAAATAAAGGAGACAGTCATACACATTTGCATTACAGAAAAATCCTCAGAAGTATTTGTTCTCCAAGATAATTTTTCTTACTGTCTTAATAACAAAAGATCATCTTCTCCTCAGTCACACACATGCAGTCCCACTGAGGTCACTGGTGTTAAAAAGGAGAGCATTAGACCCACCCTACTGAAAGAAACAGCTAACATATCTTTTACATGCGCAAATGGACTAGGCTAAGGTGCCACTGGGAAACAGGAGAGAGAAGAGATTAGGAGCACTGGAATCAGCAGAGGGGAGGCAGCGACTGAAGTGAACCAGCTGTGCTGTGACACTGTGACACTGAAAGAGCTGCAAATGGGCTTAAAAACAACAGGTGCCCTTTGTCGCATTCAGACACACTCCAGATACATAGTTGAGGGTGAGTTTTAAGATGTATTATTAATATATTATAAAAATACATAAGCTAAGAAGGCAACTTCTAATGAAAATTTGTTAAATGTGCTTTTTAAATAATTATTTCTTTAACTTGATAATTATTTTCCTTCAGAAAAGGAAAGTGAAGGCTGCGATTCTCTAAAGCATTTCAATCAAAAATGGCATTGTTACTGACTTTTCTCTTTTGTGTGCTGCAACTATGATGCAAATTGGCCTGTGTATAAAAGAGACTCACTTCTACTATGTTGTCATTTTTGAAAGGAATTTCTCCAATAAAGCCATTCAAAGAAACAGATCTGGTTTTTTTTCCTTGTTGTTGCAATTCAAATAGTTATAGAACCTGGTAAAGAGAATGCCTTGGAGCCTCTCATTTTGTCTCAGTCTGAAACAGGGTTGCAGATTTTTAAATAGTTGTTTTTCAGCTGCTTGTTCAGAATCCCTTATAGAACTGAATATGCCAGCTTGTCTCTTACTAATCTGCTTGAGGCAGATTGCTATGTTTTCAGAACAAACAAACATTAAAATACACACAGAATTCAGCTGAATGTTAAAAACAAGACAGTGGAGTCTGCTCACAGCTTACTGCAATGTTTTCACAACAATCTAGTCATTTTATTTTCTGAAATTAATTTAAAGCACTGCTAATCAGAGAATTTCTGTTGTTGTTGCCTTCTGTTTGGAAGATCTAATCGTACCATCTTTAACCAACGCAATTATGCAATTTTAAGTCACATTTTAGCACTATCTTCTCCAGATATAATAAATCTGATGTTCTGGACTACTTAAGAAGGTGCAATACCATTCCATTGTGTTTGCAAGAAGCATAATTTTGAAAGAGTGTTTGATAGAGCAAACCCATGGTTCTGGTGATATCTTTTGTATACAAATCGATCTAGCGGTGAAGTGTGTATATTTGAAAAGGTGAACATGTAACATTAGATTTTTTTCTTCTACCCTGCATTTGACTTTTTGCATACTAACCATTCTCAAGTTTTACTTTATTTTTGAAAAACAGTAAAAGGCCTGAATTAATACATAATTTACTACATATATGATGCATATAACAGTTTTGCTGCTAAGATTTTATAGGGTATTTGATGCAGCACTGATTATAGAGAAATTTGGAGGTCACATTAAAATTAGTAATGCGTGGCTCTCTCTTCACTAATAATTGTTCACAGCTCAGTGATTCTTCCTGTGAAATAGACAGTTTATTTTAAAAAAAAAAAAATATATATATATATATATAAAGCTTTGGTCATCCTGTATTTATCTATTGCCTATTTTTGCCAGAACACCTCACCTGAAAGCTTTTCCGGGGTAATGGTAACAACATGAAGAGGGTTGCAGTGGTCTCTTCAACATAACAGACCACAGTAGAGTATTATTACCCTGTTTCTCTCTTGCCAAAGTTCCCTGGGGTCTTGAACAAGCAGTGACAAGTGAAGAAAGATGCTCTAGAAAATTCCATCAAAAAGATATTATTGTTAATGATAAATTTCAATACCAAAAAAATGCTATTCCCACCCCTTTCACTTCGACACCTGATATAAACCTACTGAAATGTAACCAGGTTGTAGAAAGCCAACTAATATCCTCTGAAATAGGCAGCTCTGGAAGAGTCAGCTGAACTGACTGATTTCTTCTAGAGAGCAGTAAATGATCTCCACAATGCCAAATCAGGTCAAGCTAAATTGTAGGCCCCTCTGGTTGGTAACAGTTGGTAACAGCATTGTCATTCTGGAGTTTTTGCTGAAGAAATACTTGAATGAGGAAAAGATTAAAATCTCTGATCTAATTTTCTCCACAAGGGCACATTACGCTGTTACTCAACTGGTGAAAGAATAAGCCCCAAGGCTTGCAGCTCTGAAGGGGATAATGAGTTACAGCAGCTGACATTTTAAAATGAGTACAGTTTTAGAAATATACTTAAAATAAAATTTAAAAGCCTTATTTAATATGATCAATTAATCTCTGAACCTCTAAGGTTGATCTCAAGACTGACCGTCTCTTCAAAGGAATTACTTTTGTTGTCATGAAGCATGTTTGATAGACTTTTATGCACCATTGCATAATAAAACTGGGATGTGTGCTGAAAATATTTTCCAAAGAGCACAATTGAAAAGCACTTATTTGAATGACCACTTTCCAGATTTATTCTGAGAGGATGCTTTGTCTTCAGTCAGTTAACCAAAACCAATCATTGTTGCCGTCACCCATCAGGAACATGGCTTGGTACTTAAAGCCCAGCAAGTCTGAATACCGACACAATCTAGGGATGATAGCTTGGAGCTTTCAACAAGCATTTAAAACTTGCTTCTCAGGAGATTCAATTCAGCATGCTAGTCTGGAGTAGTTTTTTGCATATTGTAACAAAGTATGCAGGCATATGTTGATGAAAAACAGGAAGTTAGCGGCGAAAGAGGCTCCTGAGCACTTTGAAGAGCTGTAAAAGGACTAATGCAAGCATAATTTTATTTTAAAATTGTGTCCTTTCTTAACCGGTCATCTAGCCCTGTAGTTTTTTTTTATTTTAGGGAACTGCATAACTAATGAAAACTGTTATTTATTTAAATGTAAATAACAGTTTACATGAGAGTCTAAGTTGTCTCAAATATTACATTTGGTATCTAGTTACACCTATCTTGCTCTTCTGGTGCAATTCAATAAGAACTGCATTGTAGGATCCAGCACAGGTTTTATTCAAGACTTGCTGTATATGAGCAAGGACTTCAGAATTTGTTAGTCATACCTTGTGTAAACACAATAGCCTGATAGGATTTGATTGAGAAAGCTGCTGGTTCTTTGCAACAATATCAAGCCTTAGTATGTTAATTCAAGGTTCTCAAATATCTAAGACAAGTTGTTTTTTCCTTAAACTTCCTTTTTGACCTTTTCACTGGCATATCCTTTCACCTTACACTCTTTTTCAAATAATCTCAACTTTTTCTTGACTCACATCCAAAATATTCTTTTTGAACTCTCTCAGCAACAATCCTTCCTCTGCACAATGTTGTGTTATCTACTCGGTTTTTCTTGTTTTCCTTGACATTCAGTAATCAGCAGGCCTGGCTTATGATCAAATAAGTGTTAGAGCTGAGCAGCCCTGAACACATGGAGTGGCTGCTGACATCACAGGGTCAACTGCAGGATAGATTTTCCTGGAGCCTTTGGTATAGGGTATCAAACAGACTGTTAATTGCTGTTCTTCTGATAACTTGTGGCCATTTTTGTCCTAGCAAATTCTCATAAGGTCCTGGAAGATTTTGTGGGCTGAAATTGATGGAGCAAAAATATTTACCAATGGAAGAAGTCCCATTATTGAAGATTTTAATTCACCGATTCTTCATACTGAAGGTTTTAATTCAAGCCTGTTTCTAGCAGGCCAGATTGTGACTAGTTTTTATGCAAAGCACCATTCAGGGCCTTGACCCCCTTATCTTACACACCTGCCAACACCTGTACCAGCATAGCATAATTTTTACCATATAAATCTCTCGTTCATACTTCCTCCTGTCTATCTTGTCCTAGTCCTGTTTTCACCATTCAAGAATCAGAAATTATGATCAGTTCTAATTAGGAACAACTTGTATTTTAAAGTTATTTAAGGTCTCATTACTCACTCTATATATACAAAACTGATAGCTCTCTGTGGTCAGTTTAGGAATGTCCAGAAAATCATCCAACCCAAACAGTCTGAGAGACTAAAAATTTGTGAGCTAATGTTTTTCTCCTTTGTTTATCAGGAAATTAGGCTTATTTACATAATTTAAAATCAGATATGATCAGCCTTTCTGTGTGCATAAAGAATTAGACCTGATATCCCAGGGGAGCCAAAAGAAATCACATACATTTTGGAAAATTATTACGTGGCCAGTATATTTCTCTAATAACACAATTATTACAAGGTTTTTTTCTTTTCCATACACAATAACCATGCTTCTTGGAGCTGCTTTCATGACAGTTCTATCATAAAAAAAGTCTGACAAATGGAGAACTGAAGACATTGCCCTACAAGGAACATCACTGGGAAAGATTTTTATAAGTACAAAAATAGTATTTATAGTTTGGACAAATGTCTTTAAATCCATGTTAGATACTGTAAACATCAAGGAAGGATAGGAATAGTTTAGGTTAATAACAGACACTATAAATATGAGAAATAGGATTACCATTCTTTGTTTTATGTAATAACACCTGATGGCCTTAAACAGTAGGAAGCTGAATTGCTACACACTATCCAAACACAGCAGGTCCTTGTCCTGTTGAATCAGATTGGAAGTTGAAGAGGGGATATAACAAGTGAGAATAGCATGTGGTGGAATCTGGCAAAGAAAAACCAGGGGAATGTTACAATAAGGCATACTGCTGTGTTGGCTATATAGATACAGACATGCTTCTAAATCGCATACAAATTTAGTGAAATACTGTCCCTTTTGTTAATAAATCTGAATAGTAGCAACCCACAGTGACTCCTTCATTCTTTGAAATCAAAGAAAATAAATGGGAGTGGGATAGAGGAAATATTTTCCAACTGTGATTTCTACCAGGAGATAAAATGCTCAGGCAAACAAAGCTGAGAATATTTTGGTTCCTCTGGTTAATTAAAGTGAAAAGAAACACTGTAAAATATTTACCAGTGGACAACTAGGAAGAACACAGAGCAAAATATTTAATACGATCTCTTAATAGCCTGCTACTCCAAAGAGTCATCCTAACATGCAAGAAAGAGAGCTCTAATGAAAGATGAGAAATGGGAAGAGCAAATACTGAGTGTTAGAGCAACAACAGGGAATGAACACGTGTCAGTAGTACAGTACAAGAAGGGAAGAGAATGGAGGGAGAAGAGCGGTTAAAAACTCTGCAAGCAAAGTGAGAGACGAAACAATCAATACTAAGCCTGGAAGAAGAGTGAAAAGAGAAAAAACAAGGCCACTTTTTTTGTAGAAAGAGCTATGTTCAGGGTTTGGGGAGGAGGGAATAGAAAGCTATAAAATTATGAGTTACAGCTTGGAATTTCATCTGAGGTTTTGTGACTTGAGTTTCACTGTTAATAAATTAACTTAATAGACCCACCCACTACTCTGATAGATAAATGGCCCCTCAGTTTACACCAAACTATTTATTCTATATTTAATACTCCCTGTAGGTGATGGAACACTTGAGACTGCCGGCTGTCAACACGGCAATCTGACATTTAGTATTAATGAGTCAACAAATATGCCCTTTTTGTTATGTATGAAGGCCCAAGATGTTCTTTTGTCTTTGATTTTTCCTATTCATTAAAAATATACAGCCTTTCAAAGCATTCCCTGTCACACAGAGATAATGGAATTTCACTGGCCATTGCCTTGTACATGCTGATACATCTTCTAAACAAAAGTGTCAGAATGTTTACAGAGGAGGAATCTGGCCAGCTGGAGGGCCTTACTGGGTAATAAAATGTAAAATTAAAGCATTTATTACTGTTGCTTTTAATGTAGAAATCTGCAGAAGGTAATGACTGAATGGGTAATTTCAAACAAAAGCATCAGCAGTCAGAGAAATATAACTAAATATTAGCAGGGGGAATTCTTGTTCCAGATCTCTGGAGAGCATAATTGGAATATGGTGTGTGTTTTTGCAATGCAAAGCAATTATGGGCATCTCTGAATAATAAAAACACATAAATGTTCTGGTGTTCTGATGCATCTTTTTCATTAGATAATGTTGAAAAGTTACAGAATTGCATTGTATGCTGACAGCTCTCCACATCTGACAGGAACACTGGGGAGATATAAATGCTTATGTAATCAAATGCTTATGTAATCAAATGCTGTATATTTGTTTTTAAATGTATCCTTTAGGTTGAGTACAGCATCATGAAAATGAATATATGAACTTGTAAAAACTGAGAACTGTATTTGTTCCTTAAAGAATCAAAGTCAGTGCCTGTGGCCATGCTGAAACAAAGTGCAGCCAGTACAAGATCTGAAACATCGCAAAATAAAATTTGGCCTGTAATAAATCATCTAAATTGACTTTCACAACTTACTGTTGATGGTGACCATATCAGCCATTGGGGGAAAATCTTTCTTTGCATTCTGATGAAAGACTTAAATACTCAAAAGTAGAAAGGATTTCCAGTTATTTTGAAAACCAGGATTTCCTGCTTCCAGACTCACTCTATAGAGGTTAATCCATAGGAAACACTACTTTAAATTTTAAAGAAGTTTCTTTCCATTCAAGTTAATTGAGATGGGTTAATCCTAATCAGAAACTAGATAAATATATGAAAATTTGGTATCAGACTCAATTAATACAGATTTCAAGTTATAAACAATAGTACAATAAAGAAAGAAACTATCCTTGGTTTATATTTGTCTTTGGACCACATTAAAAATTAAAAGGCAATGTGTTTAGATTTTTCAACTATAACTGAAAAACGGTTCATTAAAATATTTGTAAAGCACAGGTTAATTAGCTTAAAAATGGTTTATTTATAGATCTCAAAATAGACATCCATTAGAAATCTTCATTCAGTAAGGCTGCATCTGATAGGGTTTTCCTGGCATTAGAATTAAGCTTATTGGTATTCAACATTTTTATCAATGATCTGGAAGTAAATACAAAATCACAGTTGATAAGATGTGTGGAATCCATGACGAGTGTCAGACTGGAAGGAAGTGATGTGATCTGGATCATTTGGCAAGCTTGGATCATTAGAATTCTATTTCACCATTGCCAAATTCAGAGTTCTGTCCAGGAGTAAAGAATGCAGATTTTATTTATAGAGTACAGGCTGCATCCTGCAGAGTAATGAGTGGAAAATATTTAGAGTCAGAATTGAGAGAACACTTGCATTCCTTCTGCTCTCAAGCTACGGCTCACAGAGTGAATGTGACCTTTAAGCCTACAACTGGGGAGGACTGAATATAAATAAATGGGCATTATTATTTTGCGTAACATTAGGAGATTGGGCCTGAAATACTGCGTAGTTTTGATCCTGATAGTTCGACTGTATTTACAAAGCTGAAGAAGATAATGCAAGAGACATTAAGATGATACAAGGAGAACCTGCCTTAGAGCAAGAGACTCTATGTAGGTCAATATGCTTATTAGAAAAAAAGAAAAAAAAAAGGCCTGAGTTGCTGAGTTGCTATCTTCAGAAAAGACAAATAAATTCTGTTTAACAAAAGACACGGTATGGACAACGGCTGTAGCTGAATTGACACAAATTTAAGCTGGAAATAGGGCACAGATTTTTGACTGTGGTTAACTACTTGAGCCAATTACCCAGGATAATGGTGGGCCCAGGCTTCCCTATGTTCTCCTAAGTCTCAGTGCACGTGGAGTTACAAGAAACACAGAGCTAAGAGGATATTAATCCAATCACTGGCATGGCTGTGGGAATTCACAGTGTTCTAGCAGGCCTCCCTCAGCTCCTCCGGAGTACATGGCAGCTGTAGAAATCATTGCTGGGCAGAGACCTGTCTTTTTCCCTCCCTGTGGCTGCTCCACATCCCAGTACACAAACCAACACCGGGAGGAAATTGTTCAGCCTGCCTTTCAGCAGTTTTATTTCAGTGTGTTAATTTTTACTGGCTTCACTTGTAAGTACCAAAATGCTTTTGAAGATTAGACTTTACTGCCTATGTCTGAGCAGAAAGATATCTAGACCAGGAGAAAGCAGAACTTCCACAATTACTTAGAAAAATTAGGGGAAAGGTTAAACACTTTAAAATATCTGTAAAATCCTCACTGCAGGGAGGAATTAAAACACCTGGCATAACGTAAGAGTTTGTCATTGTTTCACTGTTGTTTTTCTAAACCTCTTTTCTATTTTTCTGGCTAATTTCACATCTTGATAACAACATTTGGATTCTAATAGCTAAAGGAATATTTTATAAAGGTCATATGATACTGAGTGAGCTGAACATAAAAGATGTCTGCAAGCAGTGAGATGCCATTCCTTAAACTTACTTGCTACATAAGACGCAATCAGTTCGTCATCTGTACAATTTGTGCAATTTGTTCTACCCCACTCAGCTAGTACATTAGTTCAAGGAATTTGGATATAACTCTTCCTATTGGAAAAAGAAAGATTTAAATCATTTAGTAGTATAAAATGTAATGCTTTATATCTCCTTTGGTGGAGAAAATACATAAATTTATATAAATACATCTCAGAAGTTCTGCAATTATTTCATAAATGCTTCACAGTACCCTTGTAACTTGCTGGTTTAAAAAAAAAAAATACATATTATTCTTTGATAGAAAAAAAACAAAAACAAATGTGAAAGCAAACTAAGTTATCAACAACAGAAGCACAGATCCCAACCACACACACAAAATGCTTCAAATAATTGAAACTGATAGTCCACTGGCATCCCAAGTATGCTGTGTATACATAACGCAATTAAAGATTCTTAACCTATTAGTTTGCTGTATATTTTCTAGATATGCCTCGTAGTTTTAACAGCAACACACTTATCAATTACAAAACATACTTGAGAACACTAATGAGTTTATCATTCTTAACCATATAAGGACAAGAAAGTAAAGGTATTATTCCATTTATCTTCTTATGAGTTCTTGAAATGCCTTTTTATGAGAGTTAGAATGCTGGCCAGCTACTAAAGGGATGGCAAATTAGGAAGGAAATCTTCAAAATGTTTTCTTTTTTCCATCATACCTATAAAGTTGTTAACTACATTTACCCAAATGAAGTTTCCCATTGTGACTCAGCAAACATGAGCAAGACCTGATGGTCTTCCTACAAAGACTTAGAAGCCAAATTACTACAGGTATCAAACACTTGAAGATCCAACAAACATTTTTAATGCTAATTGATAACTCCTCTCTGATTAGACTACCAGGTAAATCTCGTTTTCTTCATATTTTTAGTTCCTGAGGAGTTTTCTCACTGAGTTTAATGGAAATCATACATTTTCTTTACCATCCTTAAAAAGGAATGTGCTCATATTAATGCATAATTTGCTTTCCAGAGATCCCATATTCTCTCACAGTGTTCACTACAAATCTTACAAATACCCAAATTCTTCCTGAAATAAAAAAAATAAATGTCATATGTTTTGAGGTTTAATAAAATAATTGTAATAATTTGAATACAGTATATATAATTCACTACGTTTGTATTTTTATCTTGTAAGAGATTGTGTTATTGTCTTTTATGACACAGGGTGGAGTTTTCCTGTTTGGAGGCCAAAATGAATCCAGACCTTACAAATGCATCCGGGAAAACTCTTATTTCTTTCACGTCTCAAGAAGTCTGTAGGACAAAGAGGCCTGAGTATGCTACTTGATTTGAGGTATGTATTTTCTATCTTAACAAGAAAGAAGACAATCAATTACTTAAGGAGGAAAGAGAACAAATCAAGAGGAGGCTGAGGTATACATTGCTTTCTCTAGTTACGCTTTTATAAAATTAATTAAATTTCACAAGATTACAGGTATGCATGTCAATAGAAAAAGGTGTTGCAAGGACTTTGAAGGACAGATTCAGAATCAAAAACTATCTATCTTGGCAAATGTGAGTTATACTTAAAAATTATAGTAAGAAAGGTAAATGCCAGGTGTCACAAATGAAATAATTAGTAGGTAGCAGATCAGGAAGTGAAGAGAATCCCAAATGATCCAAGAATACTACTGCAAAGAAAGCTTGTTCAGTATAGAATATACTAACGTAACTGTTATAACAAAATCACATAAAAAATTGCTCTGTAGTGGAACCTCAACTGAGAGTGTGCACAGTTTCAGGCATGGTCATGTGGGAGAGATAGAGAGGAATGGTTTTGAAGGAGAACAGGAGGGAAACACATTTAGAAAACATGAAATATGAGGGAAACCTGAGGGAATTTACTTTATTCTATAAAAGAGAAAAGTGAGGGTAAGACGTGTCTTTCACTTTGTAAATAGGACAGCTGTCAGCTCTTCTCTGTGCTAACAAGCGGAGAACACGAAACTTCAATTTGCCAAAAAAATAACAAGGTAGGTGTCACACAGGGCAGCAGACTTGCAAGCACAGGGTCTGAGAACTGCCGTGTTAGACAAACACCTGCTTTCCCAAGGAACTATCTGATAGCCTACGTACACTCCAGTCTGCCTCAATTGAGTTAGATTAGATTGGCAATATCTCAATAACTCCAAGCAGATAGTCCTTGAAACATATGTCCTTGAGGCTTCCGTTCCCCTCACATGTCTAGGATTTAAAATCCTAGTTCACATGCATGGGTTAGGTTAGATTAGACACAAAAGATAACTCTGCTACACTTTGCAATGATGGTAGGTTATATTTTTACATCATCGTGCAGAAAGGATATCTCAGCTAAAAAGTCAGCAGAAAGTACACCGTGCTCTTTTCTAGTTTTACTGAGAAACATTGTCCTGTTGTATCACAGTAAAGAGACTTCTATTTCATCATTGCATCATTTTCCAAGATCTGAAAATACCCTTTCACCATACACAAAAAATTGTATGTGGTTATAACTCTCCATAGCATGTCCAAATGAAGATCTGAATCTTCCAAAATACGATTGCAAAGCTTCCAAGCTGCCTGTCCAGTTTTGTAAGCTTGTGTTTCTATTCTGCAGGCTGTCCATAGACATTAAGTAGTAGACAAAAATATTTGGAGGTCTGTAAAATGACATGTTATCATAGAATCATAGAATAAACCAGGTTGAAAAGGACTGGAGGAGGTCGGTTGGTACAACACCTTGGTCAAAGCAGGGCTAACTGAATTTAGATCCAACTTCAAAGTTGGATCAGGCTGCTCAGAGTCACATCCAATCAAGTCTTGAATATCTCTAGAAATGGAGAATCCACAGCCTCTTTATCTCTCTGTTCTACTGTCTCTAAAAAGTCCCTTTTCTGGAATAATGTATCATTAAAATCAGATGAACACTGAACAATTATTAGTACACACCAGTGTGTTCTAACATGTTTAGGATATTTCTCCTTTCTGCAGAGTTTGGATGTGTGGTTCATCAGAAAGGTCAAAGGCATCCAAGCTTCGATTTTACAGTTGTTTACTCCTGTGGGCTTACTTACTTATCTTTCTTTGGGGGGGTAGGATAATTAACAATACAATCAACTAAAAGGCATCTCCACAGGGCTGCTCATAATGAGAACACACAAAACCCCCTATCACTCAACACAGTTAAGGCCACCTTTTTGTATTATTTGGTTTAAATAAACCTTAATTATTTAAAGGCAAGGCAGTGAATAAGCTGTGAATTTTAGATTAAGTGCTATTTAGATATTCAAGGGATTTTTCAAGTACCTATTTTATCAATTATGTGCCACTAAATACAATCAATCACATTGTTATTGTTATTTGTGAACCATATTGACCGTAATAAATCCATGTATCAGACTAATAAACATTGCAAATTTTGTCCAATTTGGAAGCCAAGCCTTAACTGCACTAGATTTCATAAACTCCAAGACTGCTGTCTTAAAAATTTTCTAAATGCCCTATCTCTAGGATCCTGTTTATGTAAAGAATTATGGCATACACTGAGCTGCATGCAGGGTCAGCAGGAATAGTCACAATGTACAAAATTAAACGTGTCTTATAATCCACCCCAGCATCTGGACCCAATTCAAAATGATCCACTGTATTTAGTATATAATAGACAAAAAGAGGGAGGGAGAAGAATCATGGATGTTGTCAGAGTTTACAAGTGTTCACAATTCAATAATTTTTTAAAATGTTTTTGTCTATGACTAAAGAATAACCTCACTTTTTTTCTAATATATCCATTTCTGTTTGTCTAATAGGTAGGTAGCATCAAATATGCATCTAGACGAAAGATTTCAGAGATGGTAGTATTGCTGAACAATGGAATAGTTGCAATAGAAAACTAGCTTAAAAAAAAAAAAAGATAAAAGATAAAAATTGAGGAAGAAAATTGTGGACATGGACCATTTAATACAACTCAAGTGCTTAAATAAAAGGAGCACTTTTAGTGCTACCTATTTTAATTGCTCTATTCTGGAAAAAATATTCTTATCAGTGCCCTATGTAGCACAAACAGCTTTTGACGTTTTAGGCATGTTCCATTACCAAGGTCTGTGCTTACACTCCAAACACTTCCATTGAAATAATAGCCTTTAGCTTCAACCCAGGTACAAACAAGTTCAGTGTTTTTTCTGACAACAGTATGAACAAATATAAAATAACGTGGGATTAGGCTACAGCATGTAAGAGAAGTATTACGTACTATCAAGCACACTGCTCTTCCAAGATGCCTATAATTTTTCATTCGAACTGTAGTGGCACACAGTCTCTTTGGAATATGTGGTTTTATTCCAAAGTTTAATTGACTGGTAGGCAAGAGAGAAGTATCTTCAGGTTGTTTTACTGAAGTAAAGTAATCCTGAGGTTAGGATATTCCAGGAAGCTTAGGATAATCTTACATAATTATGTAAAAAAAGACACATTTTACGTTCTTCCAGAGGATACTGTCTTAGTACTTCTACCAGGCAGATAGCTATTTCTTTCGCTCAAAAAGCACCGGTCCATGCAACAGCAGCGACAGCTGTTGTTTCAAATCCTGCTTACGGCCCACAGTACAGAGAAAGGGTATCAGGAACTTGTCACTGCCATTTAGGGGAAGTATTGCAAAAATATATTTTAACATATGAAACGTAAAATAATTGCAGGCAATTCTTGTTGGATAACAATGTACAAAGTAGCTCACAGTCAGTTGTTACTTGACCCCTCTCCAGGGCTCAGTACTCAAGCAAAGTTCCCCTGATTTCTGGGGAAGCAACTAGCTCGGATTGACTGTTTTCAATGGAATCTGCAGATTAAGTGGAATTTACTCCATTAAAACCTATACTTGACAAAACACTTTATCATTGAGTGCAAAGCACTAACTGGACTTCTTTATTTTATTTCAGATAAAACCAGAAAAGCTTTCAGATACAGAAATAGTATTTGAAAGTTAGCTATGCTATAAGGTGTTATTAGGTATAACGGTATGTAGAATTAAAAGAATTTAATACAATTGATGAAATAAGTATTCTTTTAAAATGTTTGTGCTAATATATTTTCAAATTGCACAGTATGAATTTTTTTCTTTAGCCCTTTGTAAAATGGTATTGTCTGCATTTTCCAGCCTTTAATCAATAACACCCTGCTGTTACTGTTGGCTTCTTTTGTGGAGGAGATCAAATGGGGATTCTCCCCCGATATATAATTCCTTAACCTTTACAGAATTCCTTAATGGGCTAGAGGGCAATTCTTAGTGCTCTCTTGTCACAGAGCTGCCGTTGCCCTGCAAAATGCTGAAAGTGATAGGGCACAACCACAACTCAAAAGGATTCTGAAAAGTAACTTATCTGACTCCATTCCTCAATGCTCAGCCTGAAATCAGAGAAATTCTAGTGTAAGCTCTATCGTCTAGTCAGATTCTGACCTACACTTCAAAAACTTGCACACTTTCCACAGCTTTACTTATAATGAAACTGAAGAAATATAAATTACAAAGTTTTATTTCTTTCTTCACAGCAGACCTTAAAGCTGAGAATCCAGTTCTCCAAGTTTAAGAATGTATTTTAATTGCACTGACCAGCTGCTGTTTTCATACATCTTTAGCTGTTCCTCTCTGTACTGAACATTCATTTTACATGAGGTAAAGAAGACAGGATATTTTAACAAATAAATATCCAAAGGAATGCACAGCACCACTGTGGTATTTGTCAATAGAATAAAAGGTGCCAGAGCTAGTACAATCAGTGAGCTTTAAAGTGTTACTATATTAAGTGACATTGTTTTTGAAGTATTTTTAAAACACTGTCCACATGTAATATAAGCAGAAATATTATAAACGTTTCAAATAATACTTCAGAAAAAAAAAAAAAAACCACAGGTGTAGTTTATAGTTTACTATTCGATGGAAACTAGCGCATCATCTAAACAATATGATTACACCTTACCCTTCCAGTATTCCCCAGTAAAGTCAGAGCATGATTTCATCAGTTACCAATCAGAAAACAGAACTCTAATCTACAGTATGACTTTTATTGCATACCTTGTCATTGATTTATTATAATCATGAAGGCCTGTTATGCATCTTGACATAACGAGGCATTAATAGAAACAGCTGCATAAGTTCTGCCTTTATAGATGTTTCTGGAATCCTTTGGTTTTATTTTGGCATACCATTTTAACTTGAAGATATGTGCTCTGCTGTAATGCAGTTTGATTTTTCTTCATATAAACCATCGTGCTTAAGAGAGCTCTAGGTAAACATAAGTTGAAGTGGTTTATGCAGCATATACCAGATATTACAATGCTATCAGGCAATTGGACAGGTATTTTCTGCATATTAAAGACATGCGAATAATTTGCAGATTCCAGCATTGAAGGCCTTGTCTTAAGATCCTCCTGAGAAAGATATTTTCCTTTATCTTAATAACCTAAAAATGTAATTGCATCTGCCTTAAGTACACTATGACTCTAATGTTCAACTCATTACACATCTTTTCCTAGTGAAGATAAAGCTGTTGTAGTCAGACTAGACAGCAGCAAGAGTCAATATAAAACGCTTTACTCTCATTTGTTTTGGCTACGTTCTGGTTATGCAGCTGTCTCTTCAAGATGGCTACAAATACTTGTTCCGTGTTTTATTAATACTTGATTTGTGACAGAAACCCCACCACAGTGTGGCTCACAGAGAGTGATGGTACATCTCAACTCATCACAGTAGACCTTAAATGACAGTTACACTCCTGTTTCCCAGTGGTACAGTAGCTATGAAAATGTATGTTGTTCTAAACCAGAGGATGGCTGATTAAGGCATGTATCATTGTGGCAAGTCAAAATAATTTTCTGATTAGCCATAGCTAGAAAAAAGATTGTATCATTCTCCACTACCTGAGATGGACAACAACTAAGCACTGATAAGGTGCATGTTCTTAGCGCCAATTGATAATGAACAGAAAAATAGTTAAATGGTAAAGAAAACAAGGTTTAAAGACAAATACAATGACAAAACACAAGATATTTCTGGTGCAGAAGGTTCAGATACTGTGTTTCAGTTCAGTGTTGGGCTGCAGCTTGCCTGCCTGCATCTGAATTCCCTTCTATAACAGCTGCAAACAAAAAGCAGAATCCACAGCATCTGAGACTTTGAACAGAAACATTTTCAAATCCCATGGTGCAATTGTTCTGCTGAAAAATATAGCTAGTGGCAACTCCAGCAGTTTGTCATAATGAAAAAGAAAGCTACTCATAAAAGCCTGAACTGGTGAACACAAATCTGATGCTGCACCACAGGGAAACACTATGGGAGTTCTGGTCTTCATTTTGTAGCTTCCATTGATGATTTTCTATAATTTCTTAAAACATTCCTGTGTGACGTCAACCCTTACAAATTTTTATTGGCAACTTGTGAAAGATACAGTAAGATTTATGTTATTTTTGTAAGGCCTGGGGCTTATGACAGGTAGAGAATGTCTGTTTGATGTTCTCACTGGCTAAAAGTTGTTCTTCATTCTTCTTGTTACCAGATAAATATACACTATAGTACAACCTTGCCACCAGTGTTCTTGGAAGAGATTAAGTTTTACTTTTTACTTCTATTTGGTCATCAGATTTTTTGAAAATGAAACACTAATCCAGTGATGAAAAAGCTCCTTTTCCTTTTTTTTTTTTTCCCCTAGAAAACATACTTTTTTGAAAGCATCATCTGTATTGTAGCCATAGTACATAATTCAGATCTTAAAATAACTTATTTGCTATTTGTAAAAGCACATTTTAGTCACCATTGGTTTATGTGCAAGTCAAAGTGCTACATTCTACACTGGATTTTGCACAAAAGCCTTAAAACAGCAATAGGCAATGATTCCCCTTTGGACAAGAAGAGTTGTCTGTTTTCTTATTGCAGAACATACTTCATAAGATTCCTATCTACTACGTGTCTTCATTCTCTAATGGAAATATGCCTTTGTTGGAACTGGTTTAAAGTCATGGGACAGTTTCATTGGAGTTGGCTTTCTATTTCTCTGCTTCACTGCAGTGATATCCCTGATAATGACATCAGTGTGTGTATGTATCCTACTTCTATATAAAGTATGCTCCATTTTCTCTGATTTTCCCAAAAGAAAATTCAGAGTCACAAAAATAAGTAATGTCTTTTTCTTGATATGGAAATCTCTAAAATCCCTAAGAGCAGTTCAGTTATGACAGATGATGTTAAATAGCTATATGGGCTGGGTAGTTTAGCAATATGCAATAAGACTAAGTTAAAAACAGCCAGGCTTACTCATTTTTTATTAAACACAGAACTACATGCAAGTAAAACAGCAATAAATGCCAGTGCTTTGGACCCCTGGCCTATGATGGTACATAGTTCTGTGCAGGTTTGCAAGATCGATAGGAACTGAGAAGCAGGAGGATGCTGCCTTTCCTTGCACCGCTTTGCATCACTACCTCTGGCACTGTGGCGGCATCTGCACTTTTCAAAAGAATACGCTTTTTGAAATCTGCCATATACAGACGTATCAGACACATACAGACCTCTGAAACAGATGGAGAGATAAGGGAGCGCAAGCAACCTTTCTGCTCAAAGGAAGACATTCCTCCGCTATATCCCATATGCGCAGCTCTGCCTCAAGAACTCCGCTTCCTTGGAATTTTTCCTGCACGATTGTTTTCAGGAAGAAAGATCAGTGACTTGTATATAGGATACAGAAGCTTCTGAAAAGCCCACATTTTTTGCAGGAAAATCAAAGGACCATCCTGCAAGTTCTACTCCTATCACTGGCAAAATATTCCAAACTACTTCTAAAATCCTCCCTTTGTGTATACTCATTCTGTCTTTACTTTCTTCCTCTCTTTATGAGAACACATGCACTTTAGACCTCGCTTAACACAGACCCTAGAGAAATTATCAGGATTTAAGTTTTGAACAGAATTTGTACAATGCATACGGAAAAAAAACCACATTCTATTTCTCAGACCAGAGATAGGTTAGAGTATATAACCCCACTAGCTGCCAGTCCCAAGTTATATAATTCATTATACAATTCAATTTTCAGAAATGGCTGTACTTAATATTGTTTTTCCTCCATTTTCAGAGAAATCCATGTGCAACTTCAATTATGTTGGTTTGTATTGTGTGTGCTGCATGTGCTTGCTGACCAAAGCAATCATTGTACTTGTCATTTAAGTGCCAGAAGTTGTTGGGTTGGGTTTTTTTCAGTCTGCACATGGCCTCCACAGCTTTTTCCATCATGTTAGTAATCTTTTATTTGTTAATCACATCGAGAAGACAGCTGTTGAATTAGAGCACTGTGGAGTTACCAGATATATGTGCACAGAACTTTCAATGCCCTCTAGTGTTTCTTGCTTGCAAATTAAAATTTATAGTCAGTGAAAATTTGTTAGCATAGTTGGTTAGTTGGATTATTAAGTCCCTCTGCTGATACTGAAAACAAACCCACTGTAACTACAGCCATATCATGAAGCACAGAAGGTGAAATAAAACCGTCCGCAATGGAAACAGGCTGCGGAATGTTTTCAGTGTTTGAAATTAAAACAGTGAATAGCAGGCCTCTGAACTACTCTTGCAGACTATAAGATCATATTTATTGGTCAACCCACACATTCAGGATATGCCTGCACAAGAAATGTGATGGATACTTGCCTACAGCTACAGTCACACAGTGAGAAAGAAGCCGTGACACTACCTGCAGCTGAATGGATCTTCCAGGAGTTTGAGGCATGGGATTAGACACAATGGCTCTGTCTCTGCGGTCCCCCAGCCTCCTTTCAGCTGTGTCATCCTATGCACTGGATCAAGATGACCAAACACATCTGCTACATGGAATGAATCAAGGAAGTAGAAGGAGACTATGTTAGATCAAAGTGTCTTGAGAAGGTGGAAAGCAAACAAATAGCTGAGATTTCAGAGACTGGAAGAAACCGAAGTTTCATGATAGTATGATTAGAATTGTGTTACCTCAGTAACAGAGAGTCTCCTGTGCTAAACAACTGTATGATTGCCCTAATTTTTATGTGTGTATGCAGTGAGAAATAGCATGGATGCTGGAAAACAACAAGCAATCGAGCCAAGCCATGACACAATGTGTGTACGAAGTTGTCTCCCAAATGACAGAAATCATAAAGGCTGCATTAACACCAGGATTTTGTCATCTAGCTAGCAATTATCTAAGAAACAACAATTATTTTTAGAGCTTTGATTTCCTGATATGTAGCACAGCACAGTAATGTGTCATTACAGCACTACGCCCAAGTTAACCAGCTTTGATCAGACTTTCAGGGTCAAGCAAATAATACACTATCACTCTTATTGTGTAAGTTTTTGGCTTAGTAGTTCAGAGATCTCTACCCTCCTGCTGTGTGTACTCAAGATATGCTCTTAATATCTCTTCGCATTAGCTTCCTGGTCAGCAATTTCTGTATATAAAGGTGATTAGTTCTGCCTCATTAATCTGAAAAAAATACCATTTTGAACTGTTTTCAATACTTTAAACACATAAAATTAAAAAAAAAAAAAAAAAAATGTTCCAAACCAATGTTGTGACAAACAAACTATCCCTTTATCATTTGTGACAGTTGACCTAGTTATGGGCTTGTTTATTTTGTGAATGTATTGCTGTTTATTGTACAAATGTATTGGTTTTATAAAAATAACTTTCTTCACAAAAAAAGTATGTGCAAGTGATCTTTAAAAAGTAACATAATCAAAACAAAGTGGTGTCAATGGGACAAAGTGATCATAATGTTACTAGCTACCAGTCACTGAGGAGGAAAGAATGGTAAACTGCAACACGGAAGCACAAAACATCAAGCAGAAAAACAACCTTATCATTCTTTCACGTTCTTCACAGTAACAGTCAACACCAATTAACCCTTTTGTCAATACATAAAGTTTTATGGAAGTTTGTCATCCAATAGCTTTAGCATTCAGTGGTTTCAGCAGGAAAAAATTAGGCTCAGCATCTTTCCCAAGTGGCACCATAGGTAAGGAGAAATGCATCTGAGCTTTGGAGGACAGGGTTTCTTTTCAGTTTCAATGATGAGCGGTTGGTTTCCTTTCACTGTTTGTGCAGCCTTCAGAATCAGAAAGCCTTAAAAGTGACAGTGCACCTGGTGACTGAAACCTAAGCTATCATTCTAGGTAGCTTCAAGATAGAGCTGGAATTTAAGGTTCCTGCTAGGATGTCACATGCAAAGGGGGTATTTATACTTTTCATAGGCTTCCATTGAGGACATTATAAATATCAAGCAGGAAATAGATAACTTAAAAACTAGACACTATCTTTAATTATTTGCAGAAACAAATATATAATGCCGGGAAATTTAGTTCTTAGGGATACATCCTCAGGCACTTATCTTCCCATTGATTTTGACAGGTTTTAGGCATCTTAAGTCATTTCAGGATGTAGGTTTTAACCTCAATTACACTTTTACTTCTGAGCACCATGAGAAAGCCCAGAAATAACCAAAAACAAAGAAAAAGAGTGGTGAGGTACACTTTTAGGTGTAGTTCTTCATCATCCTCAAATATACACCAGCTGAAGAAAAGCTGAGAAATCAGATTTTAATCAATAACTTTTTACATGTGTCCAGAATGCTTAAGTTACAAGAAGAACTTCTTTTAAAGTCCCCCCAAACTGGTAAATAATGGATGAGGATTTAGAAAAAAAGTGCCCATAAGAAAAAATGGCCAGGAAGCATTAAAAATAGAGATAATTTTATGTCCCTAATTATTTGACCCAAAATCAATGATTGTGAAAGGCGGTAGTTTAACTGTACAGCAATAATCTCAAAAAAGTTATTTGAATGGATCGTAAAAACTTTGCTCAGCACCAGGTGGTGCTAGTCTGCTTTTAAAAAAAAATCTTGCAAGCTACTAAAATATTTATATTTTAAAATAATAACCTCTATTAAAACTAAACAAGTGAGAAAAAGTATCTGTTTTCTCAAGCTACAAAGCAATTGTGACTGCTTTCAATCTTATGCATTTATATACTTTTTTTTAAGTTACTCTTAAGTTTTTAAGACAGTAGAAGCTTATTTTGTAATGAACCCACTTGCAGAAAAGCCAGTTGAACACAAGAGAGAACAATCCAGTGCTAACTGATCCATTTCCTCTATGGGTTTTCATCTCTTGAGGTAATGTAGAGCACCAGCTTGCCTAGTACATCCAAAGATGAACAATCCCCTATTTAAAAGTAAAAGGTAAACTACACATCACCCAGTCAGATGGGAAATAAAAATCCTTAGGCAGTCAAATCTCTGGCTTTTCAGATCAGTAGAAAATGTGGGCTCTGGTTCATCATTTATATACTTAGGAAGCAGAGGATTTTAGCTTCAAAAATAATCCCGTTTACCTCACAATTAAACTAGTTATATCAATTGCTTAATCCACAAAAATTCTACATATGCTTTTTTGAGAGTCTCACATGAAAAAGCAAATTAAGCTTAATCCAAAAGCGCTGCTTGTGAGACAGCACATGCAAAATATGTGTATTTGCTCATAATTTTTTTAATTACAGACAGCCTGTCTAATTAATGTCCCATAATTTCCCTTGCCTTCAGTGTTAAATAAGATTAATACACAATGTCGAACATTGCCTTTACATGAATACAGGACAGAATGTTTTTTGACATGGGTTACTGTGCCATATACTGCATTGCCAGCCCCAAGTATTGATTAGCACAGGTCAACTCATGAACCATTAGATTTATTTTTAATTATGAGGTCTGAAAGTAATAAAAGTATGAGTTTTGCATTCTTATGTAGTATCGATAGAGTTGAATTTTCACGTTCTACATCGAAGCCACTAGAATTAGGTGTAGGAACAATTTTTTTCTAAATTAAATTAAATTTTCACATGTCTCTGGCAGTCGGACTTGGAAGAAAAGCGCTAATTTTTGTAAAAAAAAATGAACACATATTCAAATAAATGTTTGCAAACAGAAGCATAACACAACAACATCAGGATGTTTGCCTTGGATGAGACAGGCAAACAGGCCCACTTGCTGCTTGAAGGAAGAATAAAACCAGTAGGAATCAGTTAGCTGAACACCAACATCTTTGCCTCCAGAAAGTCAGGCAAGTCCAGAAGGTGGAGAAAAAAGGGAGAGAGTGCCTTAAAAACAATTATAGAAAAGGAGAAATCTATGAAAGGAAATAAATCTGGGGTCAAAGTTCAAGGATTTTTTTTTTTTTTTTTTTAGTTTGGTGTGTTTGCCAAAAATTCTTCTGTTTTGTTCAGATGTTTGTATAAAACCTAAGTTGTCCCTTTTTATGGTTCTCATCTAGTTCTCAGAAGACCAGATGGTCACAAACCGTATCTATAGACAAACTAATGAGAACTTTATCAGCTTCAGTTTAACATAATTTAATTATGTTTTATCAGTCTTTGCAATATATGAACAATCTAATAATTTTTAAGGTAGAATTTTCAATTAGATTTAGACTCCTTGTTATTATAAAAAAAAACTGTCTTAAAAGAATTAAGAATACAGCAAATTATTGTAAAGGTCATGAAGCAGCTACATGTTGCCACTCTGCTCCCACTATTCTGCAAAGTGAAAAGTGTTTGCAGAGGTGAACTGATAGACTGATACAAAGTAAGTAACATCGTCCCATGTTGCTCTTCAGTTTATCACTTACTCCTTGGAGTTATGGTTTACTTGTGGACTATTAATTCTTATTTCCATGTTTTCTTGTATTACTGACTTCACCAGTTTGTCCAAATCATTGCCTTTGTGTCTGGTTTCAAAGAGATCCCAGAATTACAGGAAAATTGTTTGACAAATACAGTGGATTTTCTCTCTTGCTGCTGAAAGGCTGAACTGAAGGCAGACATGGCAACTGCACCTAGTGTTTAGTGCCCCCGCACACTGAGAAGGACAGATCATTAAACTCAGCACAGCAGAGCTAAACCTGCTCTCTGCAGTGCAGTCCTGATGTAATACAAGTGAGTTATAACAGGACAACTTGAGAAACCCAGCTTTCTTCATACAGACAGAAAAGAAGGAGCTATTCTTTAAGTGATGCAATAGCACCAAAATCTGTGTTTGGAGTTTTTTTTATAGACATCTAGCCTCAGTTAGAATGAAAAGCAAATCCAGAGGTGAATGATCACATTTTATCCCATCAGAAATGAAAAGTGTAGTATTGTGTCTGCCTCCTGTAGCCTTCACAGCTGGTTCTGGAAAGAAGGCAGAGCCCGGAAACATGTCCTTGGCAAAAATGCCGCACCCATCAATCTTCTAAATGTGGTCAGTAGCAGCCCAAGTATGCACCTTACAGTGAGTGAGAGCCTATTCTGTTACCTGAGAACAAATATCCACTCCACAAAATTGCCATTACTATCCACTATTAATTACTGAAAGACCAAGTAGTACTAGAAATAAACCACTACAGGCTTGAAGAATGTTCCTACACAGAATTTGTGCATATTAATTTTTGACGGGTCACGATTCTGAAGAACTACATTCACTAATGTAAATCACTGCTTTTTACTAATCTTTGCAGTTACTCTTAAGTTTTTGAGACAGTAGAAGCTTATTTTGTAATGAACCCACTTGCAGAAAAGGCAGTTGAACACAAGAGATCAATCCAGTGCTAACTGATCCATTTCCTCTATGGGTTTTCATCTCTCGAGATAATGTAGAGCACCAGCTTGCCTAGTACATCCAAAGATAAACAATCCCCTATTTAAATGTAAAAAGTAAACTACACATCACCCAGTCAGATGGGAAACAAAAATCCTTAGGCAGTCAAATCTCTGGCTTTTCAGATCAGTAGGAAATGTGGGCTCTGGTTCATCATTCCTAGATCCCTTCGGTTACCACAGCTTAATGCAAGTGACATGTGAACTTGACACAGCTGCTGCAGCTACAGCTTGGCATAATGAACCAGGTGGAAGTCAACAGGGGCTTAAGCTAATATGCTGGATTATGAATTGCAGCTGGTAAGATGCATTCTCAGTGCCTGTTCTGCTGTCTCTGTTAAAGGAGCAGTTTCATAAGCAAAGAGGTAAGGAGGGATAGAATAGCCAGGGAAAGTAACCTTGTGCTCCAACAACAATTCGCCATAGCCCTTAGTTTGGGAACTGAGTACAGTAAGATATAGTTTCCCTTACTCATAGGTATAATTGAGCAGGAAAAATAAGCTTTTTCTATGAATTTATTACCAGGGTAAAAATTATCTAAAAGAGACAAATCTTCCAAATTCTTCCCACTTGGCAATCCTAATTTCCATGAAATTCTTGCAATCTTGTCACAACTTTTGTCATATCTAGATGGAGTCACAGCTGACCCACTTTCTTTCCAGCCTCCTACTTTAGCCGGCCTGGGTCTGCAGCCAACAATAGTCCACAGTTGGCTACTGCCAACATATTGGATGTGGAAGTACGTGTTGCCTCAAGAGAAGGGGACTGATTAATAATTATCTAATATTTCCCCTCCAAAATCAGTGGAAGGAATGGAGGCTCTTCCAAAAGATTTCAACCATCCCCGGAGTGCTAAATCTCATGGCTAATGATATAAATGACAAATAATATATATGAAACGATAACCTGATTTCAGTCCTGTTCAGCCACTAAAAGCAGGTTAGTCTTTGATCCCTAAGCATGCTAAAACTTACTAGCCAAGTCAAGG
This sequence comes from Patagioenas fasciata, assembly GCF_037038585.1. Taxonomy (NCBI): domain Eukaryota; kingdom Metazoa; phylum Chordata; class Aves; order Columbiformes; family Columbidae; genus Patagioenas; species Patagioenas fasciata. Next base: position 66,860,060 of record NC_092523.1, on the reverse strand, counting down.
AAGCCAAAAGTCTTCAAATACAGCAAAAGTAATTTACTACCTCTTTTAGTCTTTTTCAAAAGAGGATTATGCTCCAAAAACTTCTGAGCCTGTCAGCATAGGAAATAGTTTCATAATCCAGAGCCTAACAACTGCTTCTTTAAGAAAAAAACCACACTACAATCTCAGAAAGAGATCTCTGTCATAAGCATAGCATCAAAATACTTGGCTATTTTTTTTTATTTTACATCAGAAGCACCAGAATCACTCTTTAACAAAGCAGAAGGGCTTTTATAAGGCAGCTCAGCTGGCAATAAAAGTACCACAAACAGAAGGGGAGCCCAGGCATGCAATTAGTTTGTATGCAGGGTGCCTATTAAAATTCTTTTTTGTTGTCATTGTTCTGTTTTTGACACAGTTAAATTTCGTCCTTCCCCAATCCCTAATGGTTTGTTTCTCTGCATCACAGAACTTTAAAATCTTCTTTCAGTTGCATGTATTTCATTGGGTCCAAGAAATACACTGAAATGCCATGTTTTCTATATGTAGATAGAGTTAAAATAGAAGAGCAGACAGACTTCAACTGGAATGGTAACCTTCATTTTTCTGTGGCATATTGATCATATGCTAAAATTTTGAAGAAAATACAATGAAATGGGACTTCATATTTTACTGAAATTTCACTCTGCAAGATTAAACTATAGGAATTCTTGTAAATGTCAAAGGCTGGAAGGTTTGCAAAAGCTGTGTGTGAGCATTAATCCTTCTAGCTCAGAACTCTCATTTAACTTAGGAAACTTGTGTGCAGCTAAGGTAACACAAATATATTCAGAGAAAAAACATACGTCTCTGACAGTATCCACTGTTGAATTTCTGTTCCTCTTTCTGCTCGTCTTTCCTTTTTCCAGTGTGGTCATCCATAAATACTGAGCCATTGCACACTAAAGGTAGCAAAAGTTGTAATTCATATATAGAAAAATATTTTATTTTGATTTAAAGTGAATAATTTTTCCTGTATTCCAGCAGGATGGTGCTGTTGGATCTGTTATTTCATAACCCACACAAAACCTAAATCACATTTTTTAATTTTGCCACATTTTGAGGTTCTCTTTATTTAGATTTACATGCTCTAGTTTTGTTGAGTTGGAAGCAATGCTAATAAACATCTTCACAATCAATTTTAAGCCCCTGTAAAAGTACAATACTAGTAGCAGATGATGTTATCCTTAAGCTCAGTATTAGGTCAGTAGTTGCAAGGAACACAAAAAATGGTCTCCTGGGAGAAGGCGTACAGGGAGGAAGAAAAGCTGACAAGCATCTTGGAAAGGCCTTCTGGCAATGCGGTGTGATTTTGATGGTAATGTCTGGGTTTATTATTGTTTTCTACCAGCAAATGCCAGCCCTAGAAGTGGGGTTTGTGGTGTCCTAAGTGAATTGGGAAAATACAGCCCTGTTGCGTACAAAATTAACCATCTCTGCTCCCTCAGGACATAAAAGTAGTACTAAGAGTGGAAAAAAATAGTACAAAATAAATCTCTGCAACTTTTTCCTCTGCTGCAGTTATATAATGCTGTTCTGAAAAACATGTTGTTACAGGACTGATGGGAATCTAGAGGTCCGGATAAGTTGCTGAAGTCAAAAATGCATAGCCTCAGCATGCATGTGCAGGGACTTTTGCTTCATGTTTGCTTGAGGAAAATACATGCAGTGCTGGCAGCTCTGGCTTCTCATAGTACTGTCAGTTGCTGAGCTGCCAAAGGCTGATTATTTTAAAGAGCAGTTACAAAATATTTTCAGATTAATCAATGCCACCTTAAGCATTATCAGATAATCTTTGGGTTTGTTTTGGTTTGGTTTTTTTGTTTGTTTGTTTCAGCATGAAGCGTGAATACACAGCTTAAAATGACCTGAACTGTCTGTTCCCCACTTTCAAAGGACTCAGTTACCAAAGCAGACATGCTGTGAAGACACAAAAGCAGCTATAACTATGAACAGGGGGAAAATTTTGAACCTTGCCATCTGATCCATACTTCCAGGAACATTTGTGTACGAAACATTCTAAGTTTCATATCACATGTTGCCCAGTGGTGCAGTCACCTAGAAACACGGATTGTGCCTAAGTGATTTCTTAGAGTGATGGGTGCACGACCACCATGCAATTTCCATCGTCTTTCTGAAATCGAGATGTGGGTATTACAAGTTCTCACAGAGACCACTGCAGAATTCTGCTTATTTTGATACTGTCCATCCCAAACTCCTCCAGCCACGGCTACCTGGACCCAAAATCCTGGTACACCTTCAGCTTCCCTAACACCATAGCCCTGATGCTAAAGAGCAATAAAGAGGTTTTATAGTCATAATCCTAGATAGTACTGCTGTTGCTCACCTCAGTGGATGATGGTAGTTCTCACATCATTGACAGTTGTAGAATTCAGAGGAGATTGTCCTTCTCTTAAAATTTCTAGCTGGTATCAAAGAAAGGAAAGCAAAATTACACAAAACAAAATAAATAAAATTGGAAGATACCTAAATATTAGAGTCATACTATTTGATGAGAATCACAGCCAGACTCATGGTTATCCTGCATTCACCCTCTCAAAACCGAGCTGTTGTCACTGTCTACACAAGCAAAAGTCTTCAAGAAAGTATAAGCTTTTACTCCATGTAATGGCCAATGTGCCATGGAGTTGGGTGCTAAAATATTCAATAACTTCCAATTTGTTATCACAGAATCATAGAATTGTTTGGGTTGGAAGGGACCTTCAAAGGTCATCTAGTCCAATGCCCAAATCCATTATCCATTCTGTATCATGCTTATGGTCCTCTTCTTAATGGTCTTTCTGGGAAACAACTCCACAATTACGTCAGACACAGCGACTGAGGGAAACTGAAATTGATGTTTTTAATAGCTGACTGCAAGACTTCATTAGCCATTCATCTTAAATCACCTATAGAAGAAAATCTGGAGGCAATGACCAACTCTTGCCAAATTCTAAACATTAGAGAACACAAATTGCTTTGTAAAAGGAGCAGAGAACATAAATGATGATAGTTCATGGGTAAAAACTAAAAATGGCAAAGATATGGGTCACACCACTTTTATACATTCACATACCTGTACATGTGTCAGAATTTTGCAGATGGGAAACCAATAAGGAGTCCTGTAACGTAGTGATCATCTGAAAGAGTTTGTAATTACTGCCTCATGAAAGAGGGAAAATAAGACTGGATAATATTTTGTTGGATTGAAAATTTTTCATACTAATACTTAAGGAACTTTAATCAACTGACCAATTCCATTATTACAGGAAAACACGTGGGGAATAATATTTTTTCACATAATGAGAGCTGCGGATGCAGCTGGGGAAAAAAGTATGGCTGCAGTCAAGAATGATTTCACTACATTTCAATTAAACTTGTGTTTTCAAGTTTGCTCTTTCCTGAGGGAAACAATACCGTGAAGCAGCGTTAGGTCGCCCCCCTCAGCGGCCGACAAGACGGCTGGGACAGATCCCTCGGCGTGGGCAGGCGGCAGCAGACCACCATCTCTTCAGGACCAGTCCCACTGTCTCCCCGGCGCACGCTGCAGTTCTCAGCTGCGTGGGACGCGTTTCCCCAGTGCCCCGCGGCGTGGCGCCGGCGGGCTCTAGGACCGCGCGGGAGGCGCGGCGGAGGCGGGCGGGTTGAAGGGCTCCCACCTGCCCGCGGCCGCCCGCAGTCCCCGGTGCCGCGGGGCAGGCGGTGGGGCGGGCGATGAAGGGGCCGCGGGCGCTCGCGATGTTCGGGGCCGGCAGGTACAGCATCCCGCGGCCCGTCACCAGGAACCTGGAGGACCTGGACTCGGTGCAGAGCGTCCTGTTGCACAGGTCAGTGGCGGGGACGGGGAGGCGGCTCCTGCGCTGGCCCACCGCAAACTTCGCGGCGGGGGGCGGCTGCAGTTTCGTTCGCAGGCTTGGGTGGCTCCGGCGCCCCTCGCTTCCCGACTGCTTCCCTTGGCAGAAGAGCGGCCGGGTGAGAAGCGCCCTGGCCCCTCCGCACAGGAGAAGGCAGTCGCAGCCCGGCCAGGAGCTGCCAGTCGGCGGCGCCCCGGGCAGGAGGCGGACAGCGGCGGGACGGCCGGGAACCCCCGTCTCTCCGGAGGGGTTCCCTGCGGCAGCCTTTTGTTGCTGCGGCAGGAAGGGAAAGGGGCCGTGTTCCTGCCTCCCCTTTCCTGCCCCGGGGGGCGCGGGCAGCGGAGCCGGAGCTGGGGCTGCCCGGTGCTAGCGCGGAGGGAAAGAGCGGTTGTCCGCGGAACACCCACTCGCTCTCGGGTTCCCTTGCGTCCCGGAGAAGCGGTGGACCTGCCTGGTGCGGCCGCTGCTGAAGGGCGCCCGCCGACCTCTGCAAGGCTGCGTGCGAACTCAGGGGCTTGCCGATGGATTGTCTGCACGTGTAAATGCACTGACAGATAGAAACTCTGTTGCATCGATTCTATATGCTTTGTGAACTCTTCTTTAAGGGGAGGGGGTGGGAAATCTGTATACGGAAAAAAAAAGTATGTGTACACACAAACTCAAGATGGGCACTCCAGGAGGCACACTACATGAGAAAGAAGCAGCTTTTTCCCTTGCCGTCACCAGCCCTAACGAGCAATTCTCCACAGTATTTCCTCACAAAGAAATCTTGACAATAAGATCTCATCAGATAGGCCAGTGCAGGACTTTGAAAGCTGCTCTCCTTGCCATTTTCTAAGCGGCTGAGAGCTGCTTAAATGTTACAAGGGAAACACCATCCCATTCAGCGTATCCAACAGAAGCTCATCTCCAGTTGTTCTGTAAACCATTCGTTTCCTAACGTGTTTTCTCAGCTTCATTGATTTATTTCCTACTGCAAAGAAAAAGTGCACTCTCTCTTAGTGCCAACTCCAAACAGATCTTGCTATGGAAACTAACAACTAATTGTCAACTCAGCTTCTTTCCAGCTCAAAGCACCAAACTGAATAGTCACTTGAAATCCAGTCCTGTGAACACATGAAGTGCAGCAAGAAGGGCACACTGGAATCAGCCCATACTTGCATTGCACTCAGAAGCTACTTTATAAGTAATAAATGTACCCACACACTACCAGGGGACCCTCTGGTATCTGAAACCCCATGGATGCATTTGTCAGTGACTTAACAAAAAATGTTCCATTTCAAAGTTGGATTAAAATCATGCAGCCCTGTGGTAGGGCTTATATTAGTATACTTTCACTGTAATAAGGTACTATTCATACTTGAAACATTTGCATGTTGACTGACTGCAAATAATGGTTTTCTTTCATGTTGACATGCCTGGTATGCATAGCAGGTGATCCTTAAAAAAAAAAGTCTGTAGATTTAAAGTGAAGTAAAAACAGTAGGAAAAATCATACTTGAAATTACAGCTTCTTTTCATGCTGGAGGGAACTCTTAACTCTGTAAGGCTGTTTTGCAAAAGAATGAGATGGGTTGAACTAACCTTCCCAAATTCTTCATGGCTGTCCTGTTATTTTTATGTTCTTTTTCTGGAATACTTTTTATGATCCATTTTAACAGTTGCATAGAAGGAAGTTGATGCAAAAAAAATTAAAAAGAAAGAACAGCATATTTTATTTATTGAGCACTGCAGTGTCTTCTCACAAAATTTCTGTTCCTTTGGTCACAAAGGTAGCCTTCATTTAAGTCTGTTTATGTGTAGATATCCCAATTAAAATGACAGTCTGGTATCACTATTCAATCCATGCCACTTCGCTATGGATGGTTTCTACGCAATAATGTCAGAAAAGCTGTGAACAGAAGATTTTGTAACCAACAGTCATATTCATGTCTTGATTGAAGTCACAAAATCTTATTTGTTAAGGAATGCCTAGGGAAGCATGCCTTTTGCCTCTCTTAAGCAAGGAAAGATTTTGGCAGGGTAGGGGAAAGCTGTACTGTCGTCATTAATCTTGAAAAAATATAAACTTATTTGTGTCTCACAGTATTACCATGGCCTGCTTATACTGCCTACACTGTACAGAACCACCAGAAAGCAGTCAGATCCGGTTGTTAGAGAATCCTCCCGGTTTGGAGCGCTATTCAGATAGTGCAGAGACAACACCGCAGTCTGTGCTCTTCATCACCCACACTGGCATTTAACAGGGGGAAAACCCCTGAACCAAAAATAGGAGATTGCTGAAAAATCAAGGATCTGATGTAATTCCTGGGTGGTGCATTGGCACCTCAGGGGCATAAATTGGGCACTCCTAAGCACCAAGTAGCATTCACTTATAGCAGAGGGAGCGTTAGTTTGCCCCAGTATGTGAAATGCATAACGCTGTCTCTGTTTTCAGCCCTGTGTTGAGAAGAGCTCAACTACATCCATGATTCAGGTCCAAGACGCCTGCTGAATGTGGATCAGCAAAATCAATCTGGCGTATCATCAGCAAATCACGGGTCCTGGTAAAATTGCCAAGATCAGGCCTAACTATACAAAACCAAACAGGACAAGAAGTTAAGAATAACCATAAACACCGATCTAAATTTCCCTGTGCTTTCCCATCTAGCTGCTAGAAAAGGCTGTAACTCCAGCCTCATTTCTTCTTCAGGTTGAAAAAAACAGCTGTCAGTGTGTAACAATGAAAAAATGTTAGTAGTTTAAATTTTCAGTTACATGGACAGTGGTTGGAGTAGGGGTTTGTAAGTATCCATGCAACAGGACTAAAAAATGGAGTTATGCCCTAGTTATTTTCTTCCTTCATTAGAAAGGACCAGTATATCACTTTGGTGTGTCCTATACACTGTCCTCTTTTAACTATGATCTATTCCTGAATATAAATGTGTGGATCAAAGCAGACTGTTCTTATCTTTAAAGCACAATAGCATTTGAAGAAGGTTAAGCCAAAAAAGTAACAAGGAACTCTTGTTCTGAAATAAATTTCCACACATGGAGTTAGTTCCTTGCAGGAACACCTAATCAGAACTACCTTTAGGCAAAATAGAGTGCTTTTTAATTATCCACTTTTAAATGCTTGTTAACCAGTTATCCAGTAAGGCCGAGTAGTAGTATTGATGCCAGGATGCCCTGGGGCAAATTTTACCATCTTGTTAATAACAGCAGCCTAGCATAGAAGGCTCGTGGATTCCTCAGTGAGAAGCATCAGCCCAACTAATTGGACTAAGTGTAAAGGATCTGCCAGAGAACAAATTATTTCAAATCTTTTCCTAATATTTATACACAAGAAATGAGAAAGTGTCTTCTCAAGAGGGATCATGTGGGAAAATCTGTGTCTTCACTAAAATAAAATCCTGCTGTGTGAGATGTGTCTTATGATTTTTAATTGTTCCCACAGCAACAAAAATTCCACATTAATTTCAGGAAAATACTTCGGTGAATCCCAACTACTTCTCTCAGTGGACCAAAATCTTCCACCATCCTTTCCTTCATTGTAAGGCTATCCCTATAAAACAAGCAAGTAGCATAAGACTCCCCTCCTTTTTGGGGAGCCTGTATTTCTCACTTATTGAGCAAACAACTGGAAACAATTAACCAACACTGAAATTTAACTTAACTAACAGGACCATCTGGCATAGACTATCACTTCACTGCAGTAATACTTCAGTGTGCTCTTTGCTCTACTAAAAGTGCTAGCAAATAAGAGCAGAATTAGGGAGGGCGGGACAGTGTATCTCACCTATCTCTATTAACTAAGTCCTGCGTTGTTCCCCTTAGAAAATGATAACTCTTTAGGCTCTTCAGGGAATGCAGTTCATGCAGAATATTTTGTTTTCACAAAGTAAGTTTTTTGGGAAGTGGGGTACTTTTAAAATCTTTTTTCCACCTGTTTTTGTGGAAGTGGTAGAAAGAATGAAATTTGGGGCAAGTATATCTTGCATTCTGACAACTGGAAACGGAGATCTGTTTACCATAATTGTTTACCATGCATACTTCCTATGAAGAGGAAGGAAAAAAACCCCACAACTTATCTACTATGTCATGTTCTAAACCGAATGAAACCATACTAGAACAAAAGTATTTTTTCTTCTTTAGGTAGAGAATATTTGTCTCCTCCTTTGGCTAGGTTTGTATTCTTTAAATCCATGCCACAGTGATTTATCTGTAAAATCAGGTCTTATACAGGCACTTAAGGATGGCCATGAAATGTGAGTATCTCTGTCTACTCTAGTTGAAGCCTTAATCACATGGATATGAGTCAAAAACATTCCTGTCTATTAATTCACTTGAAATCACACTTATTAACAAACATTTCCCCAACAGTTTCAAGCACAAGCATTGCATACCAAAATTCTGTGACTCCTACACAGTGCTCCAGCGCTATAAAATCTCACTGCTGAAGCTGTGCAAGTATCCCACTGAGCAGAGATTAAATCCAAGCTGTTAAAAATATTCCAATAATTATTCTCCATCTCTTCCCTGATTCACTATGGATGTCCTGATAGGTTTACTGACACAGCTACACAGCAAGTTGTCTGCAGGGTTGCCATGGGTCTTGTTTTTCATGGATGCAAATAATTTAAGTCCTGAAAGCTGAGTAGTTTTTTTTAATCTCTCTCTTTCGACTGTGCATGATTTTGCATTCGTAGACTTCATTGACTGCTTTAAGGTGCCAAATCATCCAGATTGTTTGGTTCTGTCTCGCATCCTTGCCCCTCCTCCCTAACCCAACCACTCTCCTGACTAACCAAAAGAGAAGTTATCTTAGTTCTCACAATGCTTTAAATTATTATAATGGAGCATGACAGAGTACAGCAGTATTCCACTGTTAACCGTGTGAATTGAAGAAAATTACTATTTACCTCAGGTTTCTTTCTCCAAATCAGTTTTTGATTATAAGCAATGCTCTGAGGAGCATGAGTTTCATTAACAGTCTCTTTTATGGGACTGTTGCTGAGACTTTGGTATCAGACAACTAAAGAAATAGTCTGTTCTCCATTATGTGTTCCATATTGAGGCACTGAAAGACTTTCAAGGGACTAGTGGGACTCAGCTCTTCGTTTTTGGGAGGTCGGGCACTTTCGAATGTTTGTGTATCATTCTTGTAAGCCGAAGGAGGAAGGCGAGCTGGCCTTTCTGCCAGGTGCTGCACTAAACCCACAGCGGATCAGCCGTGCGTGCCGTGGTTCCGCTCACCGCACCCTGGCGCTCAGGCGCGGCGCGCGCTGCTCCCGGGGGCCACCGTTAAGGCTCCACGCGCGCGGCGGCCCGGGGCGGGAGGCACCCTCCAGCTTCCCCCGTCTCCATGGCGCCGGGCCGGGGCCGCCAATGGGAAGGGCACGGCGCGGGTCACGTGTCCGCCCGGCGCGCGGGGCGGCGGGTGTCATGGCGTCCGGCGGGCGCGGCGCTGCCAAGGGTCCGGAGCCGTCGCGCGGAGAAGGCGCCGAGCCCGCGGGCGACGGCGGCAGCGAGAGCGGCTCGTGCGCCACCTCGCTGTCCGCGAGCTCCGAGTAAGGGCGGGCGGGGGAGGGGAACGAGGCGCTGCGTCCCGGGGGTCGGGCCGGGCCGGGCCGGGGGGCGAGCGCCTCGGGAAAGCGGCTTCTCACTCGCTGCCCTGACACTGAAGTGCCGTTAGACACTCGGGAGACCGAGGCTTCGGTGGTGCCGTGTGCCCGAGCACCGGGCGCTCCCTGCCTCCCCGTCTCCCCGCTTGTGGCTCTTGGAGGCGTTTCGCGTGGTTCATTCCCTGAGCGCGTCTCCTCAGGCCGCTGGGTTGCGCGTTCCTGCGCTCGCTGCCAGGGGGTGCGCTGGGCGCCCTGAGGCCGCGGGTCGCTGCCGCAACCCGCAAAGAACGGCAGCGTGAGCTGAGCTGGCGGGCGGGCTGTGGGCTGGTACCCGTGTCCCCGATGCCTGGGAAAGGTGGGAGAGAGGGACTTGTCTCACAGAGTATAAATACTTTAGCGTTGGAGATGCTGTCTTCTTATTTTAGTGGCCTGTCCTTTGGGAAATGGTAGGTGAGAAGATAGCTCTGTAATACCAATACATATTTTAAAGTCATATATGCAACCACTGGGGTTTCCATTCGTTATTTTAAAATTTTTGTATAGAAGTTTACTCTCTGCCAGTTCCCTGCATTAAAGCAACTCTGCTTGACAGTTCAAATGTATTTTTCAAGATCTGAATTAAAAGTTACTGACTTTCAGAATAATCTCTGACAGCTGAAGCTGTACTACTTGCTAATAGAGCAAATGTGGACAAAGATACATCGAGGGGTAGAAACAGGGGCAATACAAGTGCTTCGTTGCCAGACCCCTATGATTTTGTGCAAGGCTTTTCAGACAGAGCTGTAAAATGAATGCTTGCATATACCATTGTGAAGGTAGTGTGTTTGTTTTTATGGTTTTATCTGTGATAACAGAGTTTTAACATTTGCTGTCGCTTTCTTTGATGGTGATGGATCAGAGCCCGCTAGGCAGCCACAGCTCTTAAGACGGTGGCAGCTTTGCTCATACTGAGTTCACGCCTCAGTCTGAAATGATACATTATTGTTGCATAGGCAAAGGCTGGGAAAACTAAAGATGACGATCTTCACTTCTGTGAAGTGTCATATGGGTGGAATTTAATCATAGAGTGCAATGAAACATTTAACCCTTTATTTGTTGTCATCTTTAACTGCCTTAAAACAAGGCTCATAGATGTTGCCTGTTTATTGTTTCTGAGTTTCCTTGGCTGAGAACAGTCTTCTCTTGCTTCAGAATCAGAACTTGGATCCTTTGTTTCACAGAATCACAGAATGATAGGGATAGGAAGGGACCTCAAAAGATCATCCACTCCAATCCCCCCACAGGAGCAGGAACACCTAGATGAGGTTATAGGGGAAGGCGTCCAGGCGGGTTTCTGGTATGTTTCTTCTGTACATGGACAATTTCCATTTGCATACTTTTTCACACATTTATCCCAAAGAAGAAATATCTGTGTGGAATCAGTGAAACTGCTGTTAGAGGAATGCAAGTCTTCCAGAATTTTAGATCCCTTGATTGAAGCTTCCAGATCCATATAGAAGCTCAGGTTATTGTGTAAGGGCTTGTTTTGGCACTAGGGAAGAGAAATGGAAAAGAGATTTAATTTTTTTTTTTTTTTCCTTGTTTTAGATCAGTTGTGAAACTGCAGCATTAGGGGAGAAACTTGCCATCCTAGGTGCAGATTTCTTAATTCATGTTGCTTTTTCAGACGTCTGTAGATATCTATATTCAGACAGTGATAGTTTCTTTACAGTACACTCATGAAAATGCCTTCAAGGAGAGCAGTTAATGCCCTTGAGACACTTTTTCAGTCTCTTCTGCCTTCATCAACTTATTTGCAGAGTGACTTTGCCATATGTGCTCTTCCTTGACTAGCCGTCTCCCTGAAATACCTCTGTTTGAGCAGACCCAATGTAAACACCCCTCCACCTTTTTGTTTCCCTTGGGCTGTATAGTACGTTCTAATAAAAATAGACAACGAAGTTGGAGAACATGAGTACATGAACTGTTCTTACATGTCACCTTTTGAGAGATGTTGGATTGGGTAACTGACTGATCCTAACAGCCAGTAGGTGTTGTTGTCATTCTGATACTTATTTTGAGTAAGAATTTGTAGAAGATGCAAACTCTGACTTACCCATGACCATAACTACATCAGGAATAGCCAAACTATCATAAGTTGTGGCTATTCTTTTAAAAACATCAACTTGGGCAAAATAATAAATGCAGAGACAGTGAATGATGTTTCTTCCTGTCTGCAGCATCCATAGACTTCTTTAATCACTGGGGTTCCAGGAAGGGAATAATACCAATGTTTCTTATATTCTTTGTCCAGCCAGATTCTTTCTTTAAGCCCTTAAAGGTGCTGTGGTGCAGTGTCTATGTATAATGTTCTCTGTTTAGCAGAACTTTGAGGCTGTATTGTTTATCTGTGGATTCAAATCAGTTATTTGAGTTCATATTATCTATTTAAATAATATAGCAATACTAGTTTTAAACAAAATTTGTATCTTTAGTGAAATGAGATGGTTGTCATATAAAATGTAAGAATATATGTTAACTTTACACAATTAATGTTGTTATTATCTAAGTCTCCATTCTAGTTTTCCTTTGTTTGATTTTTATCAATGCAGTCTCAGATTCATAGAAAGAGAGACCTAGTGAGTCTGTGTTGTTTTACTGAGACACAAAGAATGAACCGATCCTGTTTGTTCCTGAAAATTTTCACTACAGAACATCCCAGATGTTCCTTAGCCTCCTAACACTGACTTTTTTGTTGGTTTTGTATGTATGTGCTCAAAACTCTCTAACATTTAGCTTAAATATTTTAGTAAATTAAACCACTAACTACACCTACTTTGACCGTTATTGATCCTCATCCTTCTGTAGTAATGCTGTGTGGTTCACCTTGGGGTGGGAGTGGAGAATTTGGCCTGTGCCCTCTCAGCTCTCATTTTTTGTTTGCATTTTTTTGTTTGTTTGGCTGCTTTCCTTCAGCCTCTTCCCCTTTAAAGCATGTTTATAAACTACTTACTATTCCTCTCTGTGCTCTGGGCTTGTTCCAGTTACTACATTTTTCTTAAAATGTACTATCCAAAACTGGACATGGTTGACACATTGCCATTGCCAAATTAGGACAAAAAATTTTTTGTGCTGTGCAGATGGTACTGTCCTGTTAATACATCCTGGAGCTGCCTTGCCTTTTCTTTGCAGCAACTTGATGCTACTGACTTAAACTGATCCACTCCAGCTGCTCGAACTTTTTTTATAGCAGTGCTGCCTCTTTACTTTTTGTTGTGTATTTTTCATGCAAGCTCGAGTATGCTATTCTTAACTTGTCTTAAAAAGTGTTACGTCAATTTTGTGTTTGTTTTTTGGTTATACTGAGGTGATTTTAAAATGTTTAATATTGTCTTTCGAAGGGCTTGCAGTACAATCCTTCTTATAAATGCATAAGGGAAAAAACAATAGGAGAGAGCAAATAGAATGGCTTTTTTTTATCTAAGAGAAAAACTCATCATGCCTATGAATGTAATTACTAATTAAAACTTGCTCATGGAGGAAGTGTTTTGGGGTTGGGGTTTTGTTTGTTTTCAGAAAAGGGAATATTGCCTTTTATAATGGCTGTTTTCCTGTAAGGCATTTGAACAAACTATTCTAACATCTGGGAGGGTTGCCTTGCCTGGCCGTATCTGTCATTTGTCTGAGAAGAGCTCTTACCCTCATGGCAAACTTAAACCGGTTGAGCTTTCAATATTCAGGAGGCAACAGAGCTAGGTTTTGGTTGGTTTGTTCATTTTATCCTTGCACTCTCCCTATCCCCTCCCCACTTGCGTAGCAGTCTTCCTTATCAGAGCTGTCACTGATGGTTCGTTCGTTCTTTCTTTCCCAGTGACCTTGAGCCTGAATGGTTGGATGATGTGCAGAAAAATGGGGAATTATTTTACTTAGAACTGAGTGAAGGTGAAGAAGAAGCTCTGCTTCAGAACAGCTGTCCAGAAATGCCAGCAGTGAATCATGTCAGGTTCCGTGAAAATGAAGCTGAAGTTATTCAAGAGGGATCACGGAAAGACAGAAAGTATGAACTGAAGAAATTGACCAAAATATTAAAAAAGAAGAATCTTTTACCAAAGCATTCTGCTAAGAAAGGCAGTGGAAGCTGTAATGTGCACTCTGCTGGTCCTACTTCCATACTGAAACACCAGTCCACTCAGAAAATGGGTGTCATTGTTCAGCAAAAGTACAAAGACGTATATGTTTATGTAAATCCCAGAAAACTGTACAGTGCTGGAGAAGATGAACAGCACAAGCTGCTGGAGGCCTTAGTAGGAATTGTCCATCAGTCTTCATGGAGCAGCAGAAGAGCAGAAAAACAAGGCAGGAAGGATAAAGTCATGAGAGGCATCGGTGAAGAGAAGCTTGTAGTACATGGCTTGGTGCCAGGTAGTTCAGCAATGAAAACGGGTCAAATCTTGATTGGTAAGTAATCCAATTAATAGTTAACTTCTGCACTCTTCCTTTAAAATGAAGATTTTTATTTTTTTTCTGTGGCAACTGACTTGAAGAGACATAAGTAATTACAACTATTTTGTCAGTTCTTGAGGGATTTTTTAAAATACAAGTCATTGCATCTGATGTTTTGTTACCTGTTCATTTTTGCTATATTACTGTTTTTAAGAGCATGTGATGTAAACTAGAAGGTGTTCATATAGTAAGGAGCTGACTACTCTCAAAGTGTACAGGGAGTGAGCAGCTTGAACTTGGAACAACAAATGCCCCCACCACCTTTCATTTAATGCAGAATTTGCTCAGTAGGTAAGTGGGACTGGGGGAAGAGCTATAGTCTGCCAAATACTTTGGTTTTCATTCTTTTCCACACCACCACTCTTAGATAACAGGTTTAATGTTAAATGGATTTTGCAAGATAAAAAATAGGAAAAAATATTGAGTAAGATATATTCATATGTTACAGACTTTCTGCACAGTCTTGTTTGGATATTCTGTTTAGCAAGTAGAACAGCTGCTTCTTCAGCAGTTATGTTCAGAAGGGCTCCAAATGCATAGTGGGGCTGCAGTTTGAGGAGGCAGTGAGCCAGTATAGCAGCTCTCCTTTCTTTGTGTTGGTTTGGCTCTTGTCAGACACTTGCATCAGCTGATGCAACTAAATAACCCAGCAGAAAACTAACCCAGCAGAAAAACTGCCTGTCTAGTTTTTGCTGGTGTAGTGAGTTAAACTTGGGTCACAGAAGGTCTGACAAACACCTGAGCGTGAATCACAGAGAGGAATGAACTTCTGTGGCCAGTAGTGAAGGAGCAGAAATACATACACTTCCAGCATCCAGAGGCCACTGAAAGGCCTCAGCACTAACAAGACCCCAACCCCAGAGACAGTAAATGCAGACAGCCTACGTCTGCAGAGGGGGGAAGGCTGTTTAATTACCCCCGAAGCTGGTCCTTCATAGGGAGAGAGCAAAGATGTGATGTTGGTTAGAAGACCATGAAAATCTAAATACTATGGTAGCACAAATCCCACAAAGTCAGCGTGAATGCTTTTTAAATTCCAGTGTTGTGTGTGTAAAAAGGCAAATCGTGCTTTGACTAGCTGATTCTTCTGGCACATGTTTTTGGTAGGGATGCTGAAGAATACTCCAGAGAGAAAACTGGAGGGCTTTCAAATTTCACCAGAAAGAACTGATTAGTCAAGAACGGGGGAATGCAGAATGAGGGGAAGGAGGGAGTGAGTTTCAGCTTGATCTGCTTAATGGTATTTAATCTAGTTAGTGTAAGAGTGGGTATTTATAACCTGTAAGTTCATTTTGGGACACAAATTTGCATACAAATGCATGGTTGTAAGAGCAGGTGTGAACTCAGAAGAGTGTAGGCAATACCAGATCCAGGAGATAAAGCTAACCTTCTAAATGTTGATGGTACTTCATGTGCAGTACTTGATGATTCCCAGAGCTAGTGAGGACAAAAACTGTAAGGGTTTTGTTTTGTTTTAAATAGAAGAACATTTAAATAAATCTAGAGAGTCAAGCAATTTAATATGTCCTAGGCTATCATCAACCGGTATTGCCTTGGTTTTGCACGTTGGAAACAAATACTTTCAAGCATACTGTAGTTATTCAGCTTTTAACTGGGAAAAGGGGCTGCATTCTGTGCCAACAGCGTAAGATGTATAATTTTCATGTAAAAATACTTTCAAATTATATATCTATAGTGAACACTGAGCACTCTGCAATTTTTATGCGGTATCTAGAAACAGGGATGCTTTGCATAAATTAGATGGTCAGGTTTCAGTGCTGTTTGCATAAAGAACATACAGTTAAAAAAAAAAAAAAAGAAATCCAGTCAAAAAGCTGTCTGGTTTACTGCCTCTGTATTGCACATCAGATGGGATAGTTATGGTACACACCCAAAGCCTGATTTAGAAGCAACTGTAGTTTGGATCATCACAGGATCTGAAGTTGGACAGAAAGTTCAAGAAAAATACAGTAGAAGTTTGCTTTTATGTTGTTAAAAGTAAGCTTTAGGAATCCTGTCGTGAATTGTGGAAACAGTCAGTAAAGAATATTTTTGTGGCCAGTCTAAAACTGAAGCATTTGCACAAAAGTTAGCAACTTCTTGAGCCATCACAGGTGGGAAATACCTGATCAGTATAGTCATGATGCCTGCTGGCTGGTTTGGTTGTAACTTTGTTCATCTTCATTGACCTGCATATGCATAGATATGAACATGTTCTTGTTCTGAGTTTTAGGATTTTAATAGCCTGCAGTGGTGCAGACCATTTTTGTAGTAGTCTTTTATGAAGCAAATACTAATTATATCTTCATTTTAGAACACATGATTTAAAATGCATACTGTGGTCCTCCTGGTGACCAGTTTGCAACACGTGTTGCAGGCAAACAATCTTGACCCAGGGAGTTGTTACTGAATTTAATTTTTTGCCGACTAACATAAAAATTCAGACCACTGTTTCGAGAACTGAGAAGATGAAAACTAAACAAGACCCCAATTAAGAAAATGCCTTTTTCTCTGCCTTCTCCAGGCTCAACTTCAATCAAACACCTCTTCTCTCCCCCTTCCTGGTCTCATCTTCACTAATTTCACCGCATGTAAACACTATGTCCCAACTCTTTTGATGAGGTAATGGGTGGGATTGTGTGTGTGATGTTTTCCTTCTGCCCCTCATTGATTACTTGTTTCCCTGTGCCGCAGCCTGACTCCTCCACAGGCCTTGGTCGTTCAGGGATGGGTCCTCTCTGTGGGCTACAACCCTTCCCCCAGTCACTTGCTGCTCTTTTTTAAATACATTTGGGCAGTGGTGCCACAGCGAGTTGCTTCCACCACCTTCAGAACTGGCTACGAGCAGCACAAGGCAGCTCACGCCCTCCTGCCACATGGGTCACTCCTGCAGCACCTGCCACCAAAATCCTGCCACTTAAACCCATAGAGTGTTCCAGCTCTCCTGTCCCAGTTAAAATTTGAGCTCTCTAGATGATTTTTCCCAAGTCTTGGGTTTGTAATATGTTAAATAATAACCAAGTTACTGATTACTTCGTATTTCATTGGCAAATTAGTTAATATGCTAGTGATAAGTATGGTAGCCACTTAAATGGCTAACAGGGTTGAATCATAAATGAAACTAAACTCTCTTGATTTTTTTCACTCTGAATAACCAGTTACAATGTGGTTATGGCGTTAACATTTTTAGCAGAAATAACTAGTTTTTTTCCCCCTAAAGAATAACTTTCCTTAGGTGGCTTCTTCAATTTATTCGGAAATGTATATCCCTTATAGCTTTGAACACTTAAAACATCTGTTTATTATTTGTGCACTACAGTTCATTTTTTTTTTTTAAGATTGCGTATGGAAGTAATAAGTCTTGTTGCTGTACTCTATTAGCCAAGTAGAATGCAGACGCTGACCATATGAAAGTAAATACAACAGCAAAGCTAAATAAAACCTGCCGCTTTGTAACTCTGTAAAAAGATGCCACTCTATCCTTGTGTTGTTTATCAGTTCGTTTATCTTTTTTTTTATATTTAGCAGTTCAGCATCCATCTTCAGTTTTGAAAACAAAAAATCCCTTGCTGATTTTTAAATTCTTGCTGTCACTTTTATTTTGGTTGAGATGAAATACAGTTGCTTTTATCTCATGTCTTTTAAGTGTATTTTGTATAGTGGGCAAAACTTTTTTCTTGCCTGGCTTCATGAATATCAATAAGCAAAGCTTGGTCTGCTATGGAAAACTCTCTAGTCTCATTTTTGAGTCTATCTTCAAAGATAAAAAAGTTCACCAAGTACTCACTTTTAGATCCAGGCAAATAAGTATTGTGATAGAAAATGCCATTATAATGATTTTCCTCTCTTCAAATTGAAACCTGTCTATCTGCTTCACAGCAGGGGATACTTCTTAGAAATGCCGATGATCATCAGCTTTATTACAGTACAAAAGGAGAAGTTATTCCAATGACACTGAAAACAAAAGAAAGCTCTTTTTGCTAGCAGAGTGTACTTTTGTTATGCTCTTTGAAATGATCTTCTGTTCTCCCTGCTCTCATCACCAAATACTTGAATGGTTTGCATGAATTCTCTCACCTAATCAGTAGGTACAATTGTCAAAAAAATATGAAAACTACCTAAGGACAGGGATTAATCTTGGATGATAGTAAAGATGGGCTATAATAATCCAGTTTTGAACAAGTATACGAAAGATGCAGGCTGTCGTTGCACGCTTCAAGGTCCAGATCCCCACCCCATTTACTGACAAAAGTGGTTTTTTATGGGTTTCTAATCTGATAATTCTGTTGGTGTTATGTGGGAGGGTTATTTGCTTGTTTCCCCTGAATAAATACATGTTTAAAAAGTAGTATTTGCTCATTTAATTTTAATAGTAAAAACACAGATATTGCTGTTGGAGTTCTGAAGTTCTGGTAAAACAGACGATCATTACTAGAAAGCCAAGTGTATTTGTTAAATTTCTGTGGCATAAACAAGTGTTTAAAACATGAACCATTTACATAAAAATAAGCAACTTGCACTCATCTTCTGATAAAGTAAATGCTGTTTATTTGTCATTTGCAGACTGTGGAACTAAGAGTCCTGTCAGAAAAATGTCCTTGAAAGGACCAAAATACTGTGAGAATTTGAGATTTTCATGAAGAATTACCATATATGGTGTACTTGTTGAAAAGGCTCTCCAAAGTAGAGATGTTGAGCATGCAAGATAGAAATACAGAGCTTGCGTAAGCTTTGCTGTGTTCTTACTGTGGAGCTTGGGATGTCATTTATGTTGTTTTAATCTCCTCTTGAAGCATAGCAGCATTGGTTTGGGTAAAAGCAGCCTGCTAACATATAAAACAAGTAATTGATCTGGCTTTCTTCAGCAGAATGTGTTCCATACTTTGCCTTTTTTGGAAAGGAGTGTGTGAACATTTATAAGTACTTCCACCAAGTCATTACCAAGAACAGAGGAAACTAAATATTGGGATTTTGTGGAAAAAAAAGTGTCCTTCATCCACTCCCATGTGAACAGCATGGTTCTGATTTTAATTCAGCCAAAAAAGTTCATTTTCCATCATGGTATGGAAATGGGATTCACACTTAACAATCAGTATCCACAGGCTTAATGCAAAGAAGATCTACCTCTAGAAATGGTACAAACAAAAGTAACAGACCTATGCCTCGTGGCAAATTGATAGGCAGTTCTGAAATAAACATTTTAGGGATGCCAGCAGTCCCAAATACTTTTCTAAACTTTGTTTAAAAAAAAAAAAACAAACCAGGAATAATTCCATCAGCCATGTGCAAACTAGATATTTGAGATCAATATATGTTCTTAGCTAATACTGACTGGATGTGAGGAATCTTTTCTAGTGAGAAGATGGAAAGGCAGAACAAAGAACGTAGGAAAGAATTCCTTCCTCTCTTCCCTCTCTGTGGAGAACATATATGGACATATATAATTTCTTTGTGGACTAAGAATCACTTTGTAATTTTGTGATAGAACTCAAAAGCTTGATTATTCACTGTTATTGGATAAAAAAAGAAGGAAGCATACTTTATTCCTTGAAGAGAAGGATCTGTATTTTTCTAAATATAAATATATTTATTCAACGTCTAGTAACCTGGAGGTGCCTGAAGACAACTTGTTTCTTCTATTGCAGTTGCTCACCGTGTCTCTAAAAATGAGACTGAGTGAGAATTTGTTCAACTTCCAACATACGTACTGGTGACTTTCATGACTGACAATAGTGTTCTTATTGGCCGGTAGAAATGCAAGCCAATATGAGCAGGTCAAGTGCTATTCCATATACTTACAGTAAAGCTTTTGTATACAACTGTATTATTGAAAAAGCTAAACCAAAAAAAAAGGCAGTTTTACGTTATTTCCTATCAGGTTTGAAACATTTCATGCAAATGTCTGCTTGCCTAAGGAAGTATATACATCTACTTCAGCAAAAAGGAAAAAGTTCACTTTGGTTGTACTTAAGAATTAAGTCACTTGAAGGGGTTTTTTTCAGCAACTTCACGGAGTACAACAATGATTGGAAAATGTATTTGCAGTACCCTCCGTACAACTCTTTTCTCTCTGCTAGTGAAATGTCTCTCTGCATCTGAATTTCAGCAATGTTTCAGTCTGGGAAAATTTGACTTCACTCTGCAAACCATCAAGTGAAAAAAAAAAAAGGGTTTTTTTCTTAGATCAACTGCAACAATTACAAACACCATTTACCCTTTTATTTCATTTAACCTAAACTGATTAAGCTGTAAGTGAAATTAGATTAAACTTTATACATTTGTGCTGTGTTTTTTACAGACTTAATGTCTGCAGAACTAAGTCAGTCTCACTTTCTGTAAGTTTTTCACACTGCTAAAGGGGAAGAAACGATTCTCAAAGTGTGGATGTGAAGCTAACAAAGGAACACTTGCATATATAAACTCTTTCACTGGCATTATCACACTGGGTAGATCTTGTGGTCATGTTCTGCTTTAAGATATTCTGTGTTCAGAATTCTACATAATTCCTATTGTGCCAGTGATGTCTTTCATTCTGTTACTTCATAGCCTCTGTTCTTTGAATGCTGTTCTGTTTGGCAAAAAGCAAAGAAGGAAAAAGCGCAGACGCACACCCACCTCTGCCCCACCTCCAATTTTGGAAAGCCCATACTGATAAATGTAGCTTTTCTCAGTTGTACATCAAGTTGCAGTTCTTTGATAGTAATACAGCATTTTCTGGCAAAATGAAGGCAGCCTTGCAGGACTGCTTTGGCTGTGTCTTCTGGAAAACTGTTCCATTTATGGTATGTGATTATATTTTTACAAATTGAATGGAATAAATATTTACTGCTGCTATAAAGTTTTTAGATATGTACATTAGATGTCAAAATAAATAAAACACTTTTGAGTATATAACATGTAAATACTGATGGGGCTTCTCCTTTCAAAGTGTGTTTGTATATTCGACCCTGGGAGATGTGGTTCAAAAATATTGCCTGAAGTGCTAAGGTGCTTATGTCTTCACAAAATGTGTGCAGCTGGTTTGAATGTCTCTGTGGATTATATGACTGTCTTTACAGCAGAATTTGTAACGTCTCTAGTGAAACAAAGAGAACACCAACAACTTTTGTTTAAACAGTGTTCCACATTCGCACAAGAGCAATTTGTGCTTTCTCTTGTATTAGTGAATGATGATCTTTAATACATGGTACTACACTGTTCTTCAACAAAGAACATAGTAATTCTGTTTATAATTTATTGTTATATTAGAGGAGCCTGAACACTCTGCTTTTGATTACTAATTTTCAAGTCCTGGGGCTCTGGCATGGACTTACTGAGTTGCTTTTAAATGTTGTTTAACTTTCAACTTTACTGTTTTTGATTTATTATTGTGTCAGAGATTCAATAGGCTAAAATTTTACTGTGCTGTACATCCAGAAACACATAGGTTAGGGAGAGAACTATTATTACTTGAAATAGAAAAAGCAATTTAATTCAGTCCGAGGAATGGTAACATTTTCGTATGTATAATAAAGCCTAACCTTTTCTTGGTTTTGCTGTAAGAAAGAGCAGGAATGAATTTTGCTTCGATGTAAAATAACAGTTGTTGCCTAGTACAGTAAAGAGGAATATTATTTACATTTTGGGGGGATTCTGTATTTCCTTATTGATGGTTAGTTAAGAAGAATGTTCTTTCTCCCATTGGCCTTAATTGTGTTTTACACCAGTTTTAAGCAGTTGACCTAATACCTGGGAAGAATTCCAGTTCTATTTGATTGTATTAACAAGGTAGAAGAATTCTGACAGTTTATAATTATTTCTAAACTTTCAGATTCTGTTGTCTTTACTAGATTCTCATGCATACTAAAGAAAAGGAGAATCTGTGTCTCTATGCATGTTATTATTATCACCATGTTATTACTAGTTTGTGCTGAGCAAGTATTCTCCCTAGAAAACTTGAAATCTGTACTGGACCTTATGGTTGTTCAGTGCTCTATTTCTGCAGTTGAGTACATTTTTGTTGACAAGTCAAGGCTTAAAATATAGCTTTACTAACACCCACATTTGCTACAAATCCATGTCCTTTTTCTAGTCTCTTTACTCTGCCTGAAAGAGTGACGAACACTGCTGCTACTAGCTGGCTGAGGATTTCTCTCTTGCAGTTGTAGTTGAACACTGCTGTAATGCTGCCTCTGATGGCTTTTCACATGTCCTGGTGCAAGAAAAAATGATTGCAGCTTCTAGCCTGCTCAGTGTGCTCTGGAATTGATGTAATTCCCTGAGCCCTGCAAGTACAGCAGCAGCTGTGAGGGACACGCTGGTTTATTTCAGTTTTCTCAATAAGGCTCACCTAACTGTGATGAGAGAGAAATGTAGATACAAACAATAAAAAACCTTGTGAACAGAGGAAGTAATGAACTGTCCAGCTGTCTCTGAATTTAGATTATATGCACATAGCGTTGCTATGCCAGTCCCAGAATTCTTCCCTTCACACCTTTCTCCATACAGGGGATGCCTCATCGTGCTCTTACACCACCATTCCCTCTGCTCCCCTCTGACAGCTTTTTGGACAAGTCCAGGTTTGCTGTGTCTGATTCTGAACTGCCCTGTGCTGCCTGGAGCACCCGCAGGACAGGGGGTGAGCTCAGGGTGCAGCTTCACCTGGGGTGGGACAGGCAAGGAGAACAGAACGGGCTTCTCTATCCAACAGCCCATTAAGAGAACTTGTAGCATGTAACATGACTTGTGCCTTCTCTTCCACCTTTGGCTGAAATTTAATAATGGGATCAAAGCTATTCATGGTACAAATGTAAAAGCCTGATTTAACTAGGAAAAAAAAGCTCAAGAGTAGCTAGGCAGAAAGGAAACATAGTACCTCAGTCAGTCATTTTTTCTGGGTTTTTTCAGTTGTTTATTTAGTGTCTCATACTACATGTTACACTTTTTATAATGCTAATATTAAGAGGATGTGGAGGTACTTTTTTAGTGGAGTCTTTGTGCAGCTTAAGCAAAATTGGGCTTGATCTTCAATTTGCTGTTCCAGAGTAGGTTTGGTATTTTAGGTTCACGCCTGTAAGGAATAAGAATGACCTGGGAATCAAGTCACTTTCAATGTTAAATAAGAAGCTAATTTCTTTTATTTACTTCCCTTTCTACAGACAGCAGATAGAAGCTGTAAACTAATCAGGTTTTTCACCCAATAGGACAGAAAGCAGAAACAACTGAAAATGACACCAAAGCAAATCAAGTAGAAAATAAGGCCTGTTTTGCTACTCTGAAGTGAACACTGGGCTTTGGAAAGCACATAATAAACCATCCAGTCCTATATCCTGGTGCCACTGGCAGTCACCTTGTACAGTTCTTTTCATAAATTTACATTGTGTCATCTTAGCTATTTTGCCCTAGATGGCATTATTGGAAAGCTTTATAGAAATTCTTTGAGACTACAGAACCTTGTGATTTCTACTCTAGCTGCTTTCAGACCTAACCTTTACTCACCTCACCTTCAACCAACATAAAGGGGTTCACCATTTCCCATGGTCACTGCAGTATTACTTCTATGCATCTGATCTCACTTGATTTCATTTTTCTTGAGCACAGGTGAATAGAATTGTAAGGAGTACTCTGGACAGGATCCTGTCAGCTCCTATTAATACTCACCTATATTCAAAGGAAATGCATTTCCTAACATATCCAGGTGTTGTATTTGTCTTTTTTTCATGTTTTGAGTTACTTAACTGCTTTCTTGAGAATTAATATACAATTTAATTCCATTATATCTCTCTTGTTCCCATAATATTTATTGGGGTTTTTTTCCTCTGTGATACCATGTTTCTTTTATACTGAAAAGTGCTTCCAGTTTTCAATGTTGACATTAGAGAAACCATGAAGGACTAAGCTTTTAGTGACAGTTCTTCTGACTTAGGTTTAACCTAAAATCATACTTTACATCTTGGACTGATGTTCTAAATTACCATCTTAAATAATCAATTCTTTGGGGTGATTTTGTCTCCCACTATCATACCTGAAATATCTACTGCTGCTTCTGCCTTTTTTGTTATTTTTGTTGTGTTGTTTTGGGCTTTTTTTAAAGTAGATTAATGGCCAAAAAAACTTCTATTTTTACTTTTCAATTTCTATTCCTTTTGCCAGGTTTAAGTGGTTTTATCTTTTGGTGTTATTTTACTTCACAGGCTTGGGTTTTATTCCTTCGGTCTCTTTCATCCTTTTACACATTCCATGCTTAAATATGCATCTTTTTGAGGCAGAGGTTATTAACTAATTATTATTGGTATACTTCTCTAGAATATTTTACCCTCACTTCAGACAGAAATCCCAGTTTGATTTTTGTACTTTAAATTTCAGTGTCTATTTTAAGTTTGCAAGCTCTAGTTTGGTTCTGTTTGCTTTTGTAACTAGTGCCTTTAATTTTTCAAACCTTTTCCATTTGCAGTTAAAGACTTTCTAAAGGATCCTGTTTTTTTTTTTATCCCCATTTCCAATAATGGGAAGACAGAAAATGCAAGATGTGGTTAGGCAGGAAGATCTGGCAGCTAAAAGCATGAAGAGTGCTAAGTAAGAAGCCACAGCAGTGGGCAAGGCATGGAAAAGACTAAATCATGATGTGGCTTGACAGACAACAGAGGCATAGGGATGAGGTAGCTGTGATTTATTCAGAAAAAAGAAAGAAGAAAAGTGACATTTCACAAGGAGCTAAGCCAAACTCTGACTCTCAATACCACAAAATAAGGGTGTCCGAAGGCTGTCACATCCTGTCTGCACAATCCCTGTCTCCCTTTTGCCAATTCTAGTGCTCATTTAATCAAGTCTCTGGGTTACAAAGATCAGCTGCCGGAAGAGTGAATGGGTTTCTGTCAATTTAGTGAACTGAGTTACCGAGGTGTGCGGTAGCTGCCAGAGCTGCTTCAGGCAGAGGGGCCCAGGGCTGGTGAGATTCTCCCATAATTAGGTGCAGCCAGCACTTGAAACCTCTAGTGTAACTGATGGCCCTAGAACTTGTCAGCTGCTCCAGGAAGAGGGAATTTTGGAGTGCTTTTGGAAACAGCAGGGTTTACATCAAAACAGGGAGCAGTGGAGAAGGACTGGCAAGTGAGCAGAGGTGGCTTTGGAGGAAAAAAATAATGCTTCTTAGGCGTAACTTAATCGGTGAAGTTGTTGGGTTTTCTGATCAAGTAACAAGAGTGGTATAAGCCTGGATGAGGGGGAAGATGCTTTGACAGTTATTTTTGTAAAATTATACAAGCATGGCAGTGAGGCCTTGAAAGCATTGAGGTAATAGATGGATGTTTCTAAACACAGTAAATGTTGCATGTAGAAACCATCTACTTAAATGTAACAAAAAGACATTTGATTGTTTGAATGCCATATTCCCTTTTCAAACAAAACGCTGTTTGACTTTATCCTGTGGTGTAATACTTTCATTATGCTTTTGTCTGTTTTATTTCCAGGAGATGCTCTGGTTGCTGTAAATGATGTTGATGTGAATTCTGAAAACATAGAACGGGTTTTGTCTTGCATTCCAGGTCCTATGCAGGTACAGTAGTTGAACATTTATTCTAAATGTCCTCTGTAAAAAATAAATATTGTTTCTAGCATTTTTTTCCTTAGGAAAGAGAACTTAGGTGGTCTTTTTGTAGAACTTTCGTATCTATTTTTGGAATGCATTAGCTGATTTCAGTTAAAACTGAGAGTAGAAATTTCAGAGTTTAATTCTGGTAAGTTTTGTGAAAAAGCTGCAAATAAGTGACTCAAGCTGGTTTCCCATTAGGGGACATGAGGTGCAGTCCAGCTGTTTGATGTTCTGTTCGTCATCAGCCAGAGTAAGCAAGCACATGCAACATTGTGCAAGAGGTGGCATACTTGTAGGTTTAGACTAACCATAACACTTGATTTTTTTGCCCAGTGTGAGAATCAAGGTATTCTATGCTTGCAGAATTCTGTTTACGAGAACTAATATGTACCTACGTGGAAAATCAAGTTTCGTGACTTTTCCTGCTCAGAAAACAAGCTCATTATTATGTTACCACTTGCATCAAAATCAATTACTTGTTGAATAGAGGGAGGTAACGCCTTTGAGACACGCACAGACTTTTAACCAGTCATAGTTGTAGTTATGAGAAAAGGAGGCAAATATTGTTGCTTTGAGAGTTGTTACCTGGAACACCGATCTCGGCAAATGAAGTACAGGGAATGTGATGCCTTGCTGCTGCTGGGTAAAAGGACTGGAGGCATGCAATCTACCAATAGCGTGTATTAAGCAAGATATTGATACCTAGCTTAAAAATAAATATGTCAGCCACAGAATAGTAGTGGCTTTTTGTCAGGTACTGTTTTTAAAACACTAATATTTGGTATGGAAATACCTAAACAAAATAATTATATCTTCATCAATATAAAGGAGGCTCAGAAACCACAAGAGAGTAAAAAGAAGCCTGAATAAACAAGTAGTGCTATTAAAAGATATTTAAGAGCACTTAAGTGGAGAAGTTGATGTCACTTTCATCTTTAAATAGAAAAATTAATTCTTGAGTATTTTAAAGCTTTTAGATTAAATACCTTTAAGACCTTTCAAAACTGAACAGCGATGATGGTTGAAAGAAGTCAATAATAAATACTGATTTTAAAAAAAATTCCCTGAATGAGTAACGTCTCTTCCCCCCACCCCAACCTGCTGCACCTATCTTCTCTTCTAGCTATAATGAAGAATTAAATAACTAATAGAATTAGATAGCTATTTCACAATTAAACCAGGAGAGTGTTGATTACCTCGGATGTTAGTAGCATGAAATTAAGTATTTTGAGTTATTCTGCTTAAATCCACTTCCTGGTGGACAGGAAGACAAAGTAAAGTTGCAACTTTATAGATATGAGATGGAGCAGGTTAAAATTACAGTGTTTCTTAGAGTATGTCTGTAACCTTTAGGTAGTTTTTCTTCAGGCAGAATATACGAGGTGATAATAATAGAAATGTTTTACTGTCCATAGATAAAAAGAAGTAGAAATCTTCGGGTTTGGTTAAACATCCTTCTGTTTGCAAGTTATGTAGCATAAGTGGCTGTAGAACTACATCTGCAGCTACAGTGAGACTGGGCGCTCATTTGTCAGTTCAGGAAGCTTTCCAAGATATCTGACAGTATGAAGCGAGCCTAAGCTACCAGACTTGTGGTCAGATATTGGCAGAGCTCCATGGTAGAAAAACCTTGTCTTGCCTGTCTTTGACCAAATATGGAGTTGCTGTAACTGTTATTAAAACCAGAATGATTTAAAAAGCAGAGATTATATAGGTTATTTAATTGTATCCTTGGTAGATTAGAGTATATGTATTACTTGTTGCTAAAATGCAATGCAACCCATTATACATAGTAGTTAATTTTAATGAAACATTAATGCTTACATTCTCAGTAAATCTGTCGAGCAGACAGAGATTACTTGAAATGTGTAGCTGTTTGTCGTGTTGGCTTTCCAAAGCCTTTTATTAAAGTGCAATTATTCCCTTTTTAGTGTGCAGTTTGAGTCAAGCCAGAAGAGTGATTGCTGAAATAAACCAGTGGAGAATTCAAGTACAGAGTTGTGGGTTTGTTGCAGTGTAGAACACTGTTCATGCTGCTGAAGAAAGAAGCTGGTTGTTTCTGAGATTTAGTAATAAAGGCAGCTATTACACAAGCAAGATTGTTAGTGTAGTCTCATTCATTGCAAAACATCAAAAAAAGATGCAGTTTAAAGCCATTTTACCATAGTCACAAGTTATTTACATAAGATATGTCACTGCTCTTCTGGGTTCAATGTTAAAAATTACTGGAGGGAATTTCAAAAACTACCTAGATTTTCTCAGTTGCAGCATGTGGCATAATGTCTCTCATTACTAGGTTTTATTTCCAGAATTTTGCTTTCCTTACCTCACTTTAGGGAAACTAGCTCCTAGGCATGTAAGGGCTAGTTTAGTGTATTTATTGAGCAATAAAAGTACAAATGCTACATCAGTCTTTTTTTTTAAATGTTTCTCTTTGGGTGCCTGCATGACACCTGGTAAGATAAAGTCCCAATTCTGATTAAAGCACTGGACATCTCGTTTAGAAGTTTTACAGCAGTCACTGAATGTGACAGGCCAAAGCATACCCCTCAATCAAAGCTTGAGATAGTATGAGGAAATTACATTCTGCAGTCTATACAATTTTATATTTCTATCATCAAAATAGCTGTTGTTTCCTAACTCCACAAGACAGAGAAGACTGAAGAGGAAGATATGGTAGAAGAATATACTTTTCCTTACCTTGATACTCTGACGTAGTAGAACCATTTTACCCCAGAATTTCACATAATATTCAGCCTGAGGCAGATATTCAGAATCAGAAATTTCAGCCTGAATTTTTGAGTTACAGTTGTGCAAACCTTAAGCGAATGGAAAACAGAGACTAACAACAGGAAATGGCAGGCAATGCTACCAGCTTTGTGTATAATAAAATCCATATTCTAAGGCATAGAGGTTTCTTGCAGACAAACAGAAATCACGACTTTCTAGGTCACACCAGAAGTACAACAGCAATATTTTCCATTTCTTACACTGACGAATGTTTAAGTAAAGAGTATTAAGAAACAAATCAAATACAGAGTGACCTTCCCATCACACTTTTCAGCTTCTAGCAGTTAATAGCTAGGGACTTGTTGGGACACTTACAGGTTTTGTACCTTCTCCTTTTTTAATCTAGTTCTTAAAATTCCTTTGATCTCCACAGCATCCTGTAGCAGTAATTTACGGAACTGATTTGAGTGTTACGTTTGTTTTTGCTGATTTTCCAACTGCCATCTAATACAATGCATTTCATACCCCCAGGTTCCTGTGTTATGAGGAGTAGTTAACCATCTGTGTCTTACTCTTCTTATAATTCCACAACTTTGGAGAGCTCTGTCACGTTCCACTTCTGTCACATCTTTCCTAAGTAGAAAAATCCCCATCTATGTGCTTCAAAGTTTGCTGTTATTGTCACCTGCATCATTGTCTTCTTGCAGGGTGAATGAACTGTTTTGAGAATGTGTGCATGCTGTATATTTAGAGAGGAATAGTAGTGTTTTCTGTGTTTTTCCCATTCTTTGTTTCATTTCCTTTTGTGTTTTCTGCTATGCATTGGACTGATTAAGAGAAATAGAATCAAAGTTGTGAAAGAATTCCTAGTCAGTATTTACAAAAGGGTTATTCAGAGTCTTGTATCTAATCAGATCCTGTGCGCTGCTCAGGATGAAGATTCGTTTCTTCTCCACAAAGAAAACAATAATTTTTTTTTTAGGGTAGGTAGCTGTTTAGTCTATTGATCATTTTCTATTACAGCATTTTC
Organism: Patagioenas fasciata; assembly: GCF_037038585.1. Classification (NCBI taxonomy): domain Eukaryota; kingdom Metazoa; phylum Chordata; class Aves; order Columbiformes; family Columbidae; genus Patagioenas; species Patagioenas fasciata. Next base: position 66,830,774 of record NC_092523.1, on the reverse strand, counting down.
CAGTCTATTTGGTCTTTTTCACAGTAATTTTTTAAAAAAAATGGGGGAATTAGATTAGAACTTGGACAAAAGTAGAGTGGAACAGATGTCATGTTTTGTGGTGTTTCTTGGAAAGGGCCTTGTGGTCAAATTGTGGGGAGGGACCTTTTTCAAAATACAGTGACTTCACATCCCAGCGGTGCGGTATTGCCCACAGGGATGCAGGAGGCAGCACAGATGCCCGCAGGAGGAGGGAGAGTTAAAGTTCTATTTGGGCTCAGTTGCTTTTGAGCTCTTGCTTGGAGGGCCATGCTGTTGTGTCTCTGTGACAAGACAGAGTGAGGTCTTTTTATTTTTGAACTGAGAGACTAAAAGATAGACTGCAGCAAGAATTACATCTGTGCATCGTTAGTGTAGAGACTCTAGCCTAAGTGTCATGAATAAGTGTCCACAGACAAGCTGTAGTAGAAGTTAGGAGAAATAACTATTGAGCCTTGAGGAAATGTGCAAGAAGTTAAACAGGGCATCTGAAATTAATGCAGATGATGTGACGTAAAAAGAGAACTGAGTCACACAATACCAGAGAAGAAAACATACATCTACTAAACTGTAAACCATCAAGTTACTACGTCTTAAAAAGCCACTGCTGCTTAGCTGGGTGTTTCTGCTCCTGGAGTCCTGTTAATATGCAGTGTATGAATTGAAACTGAAATTATGAGGAGAGAGCAACCCGTGAGTTACTGTCAGAAAATAAAGTGGTAGCACATGGCAGGAGAGCAGGATTGAATGCTATGCTGTTCCAGAGAATGGCAAAGGAAAGGAGAGAAAAAGCTGATAGCAGCCAAAATAGGAGAGGAAAAGATTAATGAGAACTGTCAGGAGGGAGAAGACAGGAATGGGGAGGCAGCAGCCAGTGACATAAGTGTTGTAGCTGGAAGAGCTGATGATGGCACTTCTTTCTTATCTAATTTGACAGGCAATGGGTGTTTTAAAGCATCATTATTTTTTGCTGGCACACCTCTCTTTAATCACAGAATCACAGAATGGCTGGGGTTGGAAGGGACCTCTGGAGATCATCCAGTCCAACCCACCCACTAAACCAGGTCCACCAGAGCAGATCACACAGGAATGTGTCCAGGTGGGTCTTGAATGTCTCCACAGAAGGAGACTCCACAGCCTCTCTGGGCAGCCTGTTCCAGGGTTCTGGCACCCTCAAAGGAAAGAAGTTTCTCCTCATATTCAGATGGGACCTCCTGTGCTTCAGTCTGTGCCCATTGCCCCATATCTTATCACTGGGCACCACTGAAAGGAGTCTGGTCCCATCCTCTTGACACCCACCCTTGAGATATTTATACACATTGATGAGATCCCCTCTCAGCCTTCTCTTCTCCAGGCTGAACAGACCCAGCTCTGTCTGTCTCTCCTCCTAAGAAAGGTGCTCCAGAAGTATGTATATACACAATTACAAAATATAAATAATCTATATTTAAATGTGTAAATTACCTCTGCTTAGGCTTTTCAAATTTATTATAACTGGGAAAATAGAAACCTGTTTTGTTGAATCAATCGTTAGGCTAAACTGCCACTGACTTTAAAGAGAAGCAGGATTTGTTGTGATGTATTATGTTTAGAACTTGCCCGTCAATAGGCATATTAAGGATACTTTAAGGCAAGCAATCAATCTTGAGTCAAAACATATGAAAGAGGAACCTGAGAGGGTTCTTGCTTAGTCCAAATAGATACATTTTAGGTCAGGTTGAACAATGACAAAAACTAAGGTATCATGCAAGAAAATAAATCAATTTATTCTCTTTGGAAATTACAATTTTATGCCCAGTCTAGAGGTAGGTATTTCTCACATATCCTTCTTTCATACTTAGGATGAAGTGTTCGTTCACAGAAGACAATACTCTCTCCTCACTGCTGGAACAACTAAAATATTTTTTGTAAGGCAGTGCTCATAAAAAAAAAAGGTTTATTAGGCAAATTGTGAAGTAGATTTCTGCACCAGGTTTGGATTTTGTGTTGCTTGTGAGCTATTTATTCTAAAACTCCTGGTTTTTGTTGAATTGGGGAAAAAAGAACAGTATACAAAGTAAGCTTAATCATCTAAGCTATTTTTTAAGAGGGAATGCTCTGTTGGTGCTTTGATTATTTTTTTTCTTCTGAAGACAGCGCACAAGTGATGTAAACAATTATTGTGCTTCTTGCTAGTACAATTGTGAAATATGAAAGTGAAAATCTTATTTGCTGACTTCACATTTTAAAAAAACAGTTAACAGTGAAAATGTTGGCAGTTTGAAAAAAGCATTGTTACTGAGTGTTACAAATTAACAAACTTTTGCAGTCTAATGTAAATCGATACTCCTGTGCAAATGTACCTGTCAGCACATTTTGAAAAGCAAAGAAATGCAGATGAAATAACCTTGCAGATATGTACTTATGAAAGTGCTGACATTTTGACATAAGTCAAATGCTGTGTATGTTTCAAAAACATGGCAATAGGTTTTGTGTTCAAACAAACTCAGAGCAGTAAGTGTACATTTCCATTCCCAAAACCGTAAGAATTAAGTATGAAAACACGCGAAACCACATGCTTACTTACATGGTTCATAGAGCATGTAATAGCTGGTTTTGTCCTTAATAATAGATGGTTATGCAATGCTGAATATCTAACTGGTTTTCTTGAAAGAACAGAAATTTTTGAATGTTTACACCCTTGCTGGTAAAGCTGAATTTTATCTCTTAAAGGGCTCAGACTGTATCTGCTTCATCTGATACTGGAACATAATCATAAATACAGCCTCATTGTCACAATAATTAATTATCTTAATAGGTTAAACTTACATTTGAAACATCAATGTTTGAGCCTGAAGGAACTTCTCAGCAAAGGTATAAACAGACACAGTCGAGTATGAACAATCTGGTTCGGCTCCTGTGGGGAGAAGACAGTACGGACCTTCAGCAGGCTATACAAGACCTGCCTCATATTGTCATGTTCCTCACACTGAAACTGGACTCTGAAACATCGAAGGATGAGGTATGTGGCTAAAACTGAAGGTGAAAGGTAACAACTTAAAACAGCAACTGCTATGCCTTTTGATGTTTAAAAATAAAATTTAAAAAATCTTGGTAGTCATTGAATAGTGGATAGTCTGTAAAATGTCCATTTTGACAGAAATAAGGTCTGCAATTCCAGGAAAAAAAACTTAGTGTCACTGCTGACTAACTAACTGGACTTGAAATCACTTCAGTGCTGCTGAAAGCCTTTATGTAAAAAGAGCAGGTTAGAGGTGTTAACAGACAAAGCAGACAAAAATTTAGAAGTTAGTTACTGTCTCTCAGCTGCTCACAGTGATGTTTTCAATATGCCTCTCAAACTCAAACTATGAAATCAGCCTAGTCAAAATTAAGTTTTTGCCCAGCGGGAGCCGTGTGCAGCCCATGCACATGATCCATCTGGCCCCTCCTGTTTTGAAATGCTAATGTGTCTTTTCTCAGAGGACTCTTCACATCTGCTCTTTGCGGTCTTGATTCTTGCTTGGGCAACATTTTTGAGCTACTGAAGAACTTTTCTTTTGTCCAGTAAAGTTTCCTTTCACATCTCTTGTTTTTTTTGTGTTCTTCAGAAGAATTTTGCCAGAGTACATATAACCCATTGTAAGTTTGTTTAGATGTTGTTTGTGATGTAGCCATAGCTACAAGTGCTCCAATGAGGGTGCTGGGAAGATACAGCACAGTGTGGAGGGATCAGTTTGGCCTCTTCCCTGATCTGAAAATGACGAATGGCCACAGTGGACTTGTAAGGAACAGACATTTGGAAAATCACCCTCTTCCTCTTCTATAAATTCCCCTTCGATTTAGCATAGTGCCCCAGTGATCTGTATTATCTGTGATGTGGAGACATCAAATGAAGCACAAGTTTTGACAGTCCCCAGAGAGCAGGATGGTGAGACAGTGATGGAGTGGGGAATAGAAGAAAGACAGTTTGCTTTCTCTCCCCTGGAATTAATCCTTAGATCCAGTCAGTTCCCCATCCTTTCTCTGAGATGTCTCTATTTTTTGGGTACTATTTTTCAAGTGATAGAAGTCTGTAATTCTCTGTTGGTGATGTGTAATAGAGAATAAGTGTTAACGGCTACACATAATGGAGTTCTAGACACAGGGCTGGGGAGGAGAACCCTAGAAAATTACCTGGTATCATAATATCACTAAAACTGTTATGAAGTTTGAAGAGTTAAGTGCTTGAAATCCAGGAAATTAAACTTATAGCTACTTGTGCAAATTTAATTCGGTCCTTTTGTACATACACAGCATGACATTGTCTTGAAGTGTTACACTTTTTCTGAAAGGTGCCTGTCTGCAGAGGACAAGACAGACAGATAATATAATTAAGGCCTAGTAGGCAGCCATAAATCCAGTACTTCATAACTCTGGAGTATGGGACTTTGCAATATAAATCATGCTCTTTTAACACAATATTTTTAAGGTAATGGATGCTTCATTTTGTATTTCAGCAAGATACTAACACTGTAAGCTTTGGTTTGCAGTTCCTAACAGTCCTGTTGAAGGTACTAAAATTTTTAATGGGAGGTACCTTCGGCAGAAATTAGTTTATACAAGTGTCTCTTATAATTATTTTTATAGCGTTGCAACTTGGCAAAGTCATTCTGTGCTTCTTCCCACCCTGAAGCTGCTCCTATTAAAACATAAAATACATCAGTATTTTTCTGCTTTATTTCCCTATAACAAAAAGAGCTATTTTAAGTGTGAATTAAATAAACTTAAGATGCTTAATCAAAGTTCACCTACATACTGCAAATGGTTCTCTTTTTTCTTCACTTCTAAGTTTGTAGTCCAAGACTACTATGTTATATGCATAGAACAGCTATGGGCGATTGCTGTAGACTTAAAGACCGGTGTTTCCTTGGTCACGTAAATAAGCTTTTTGAAATATAAAAAAATATTTAAAAAATATTTCAGGGCCTCTGACTCTTCTGTTAGTAGATGAATAGACATGCAAATACCTAATTGCAATTCCTGCACTTCAGAGTAAATGGAGTACTGCTTTCTTGCCCCACGATTTCTTTACGCTTTCCCAAGAAACAGGATTAACCCTGAATGTTGGGCAGAGGTAAAAGAGGAATTGAAATGCACTTGTTCTCCCTTCATACTGTGGAAGAATTGTTTCGTGAGAAGTCTTGGCAGTTACACAGCCCCAAATAGCCTCTAATGTTGAGAGATGCTTTGCTGGTGTAATCAAGCTCTTTGTAACGTTTCCTAACAAAAGAATGCTGCCTTCTTCAAGGCATTTGTCTTTAACTTGATGAACAGTAACCGACAATTATCCTGTAGATACACTGTTCTAGATTTGGTTTACAGTAGTACTTCAAATCAGTGCTGAAGTTACTACATACCTATGCCATATTGCACAGTCAAAATATAATGGTCCTTCATGAAGCTTCTTTACCCATATCCAGAGGAAACACGGTATGCACATCACACCCACGACAACAATGGCAACTAGAACTAGTAACTAATTCTTCCACTTGGGAGCTTTTGGCACACAAAAACAGAATTAATGAGCTCTAAGACTTGTACGCTGTATCTACTCAATGATAAAGTGGTACTAGAAAGGATGTAGGATGTGTGGGTGCATGTGAGGAATGTCCCATATGGTAATGGTTTCAGTAAGTAAGGTTGGGCTTGTCTTTCTTACGGTTTTGCTCAAGGTAGGTATACCATTATAACATATGTTATTTGTACCAGTGTACACTGTAACTTTTTCCTCTGTTTGAAATTATTTTGGCCATACCTTGTTTTGAAAGGAATAATGTTAATATTCTTTGTTCATGGTGATGTTACTGGAGGCACGTGTTCTGCAGATATTACTGAGCAGCTGCTGTCATAGCTTGGTGCAAACAGACGCTGACTTGGACTTCTGTGGCACTTCTCCCTGTTTTTGTAACTTCTGAACTAATCTTTAACAATTCATAGTTGTCTTTCCATCTACTCTTTGTTTTTTAATTTATGTAAGATGCAACTTAAAGCATCAGTGCACTGCATTTGAAGATTATAGGTGTTTAGCAGGTTAGCACCATTTTGACACAATTTCTTTTAACCATCTCCTATGTTCTCCTGACTGTACTCTGTCTCTCTTTTTTATTTGGTTTGGTTGGTTAGTTTTTTGGTGGTGGTGGTTTTTGTTGTTGTTGTTGTTCAGGCTCAGAAATAAGTCAAAAATTGGAAGCTGTTTGGTAATCCATTAGTTTAGATAACTCTGGTTTGGTTTGGGTTTTTGGGTTGAGACAGAATTTATACTTCTTAAGAAATGAGCTACTTCTCATTTATTAATTCCATTGTCATTGGCTTATGAACTTTTTGCCCTTCTGTGAAGACAGTTGACCTTGTATGGTGTAATGCGCTGAACCTTGCTAACTCATTAATAAATATATGATGCAGCGATGACCTTTTTTTACAGTTATCTTTTCTTTCCCTGGGAAAGTGCGCAGATAATTCTCAATTTTGTGTAAAGGCCCCAGTTCATAGTGAGGAGAAAAAAGGCTCTTTCTCACCCTTTGTAGCATTGTAATTAGAAAATGGCAGGGTTTTTTCCAGCCGAGGGACTGATTCAAGAAAAAAAAAATCCTTGTCAGTAATGAGCATTTGAAAATACAGCTAATTAAAGTGGACAAGAATTAAGAGTTTGCCAGGTCCTTTTGTAATCAAACTTTGCATTCTTTCAGTAGTGAAGAAGGAAAATTTTCTAATGGGTGTTGGCACTGGCTGGATGTGTTTAGTGACATAAATAGGAAAAGTTAATCACATCTGTGTTTCTTTTGTTTGTGTAGAAACATGATTTAGTATGCTCTTTGCACTGGATATGCTTAATATGACATGGATTATTTCTGGCCCATCATGATTTGGCAGAAAGCAATAAATGCAGGGAATCATATGTTTGCTTATTACTACATTGTTAGGTTGATGAAGTAATTAATGTATCATTTTTGAAAATGCTTACATAAAAAATATTTTAAAGAACTGCTTAGAAAAAGAAAAATAATTGTCACAAATATTTGTCACCAAGCTTCTGACCGTATGTGTCAGCACACTCTTAAATAAGTCATCTTGAAACTGAAGATCAGTAGTGATAAAGTTGTTAAATGGTGTATGTTATTTCAGTTATATTTTATGCTATACATGTAAAGCAATTAGGTGGGATTATACAGAGATGTGGGAGTTTTCATATTCATATTGTTGGTTTTCAAGAGCTGCATGTTTGATGGACAACATGGCTCCTAAATCACAAGGAAAATACTGACAGAAACATACAAATATTAACTATCTCCTGGAATCAGATTTTTTAAGTGCACTTTAAGCTGTAAAATCCAGTGGCCATAATGTTTGTAATACTATGTTTCTCCATATTATAATGTTTCTAAATAGTCCTACTTTTCTATAAAACAGACAAGTTAAACTTGTTGTAATCATTCATGTGTGTTTTAGAACTTTCCAGCATGCTCGTGCAGACCACTGCTTGCTTTGATGCCATGCAAAAAGATATAATAGAAGCTTTCATGTTTAAAAAAAGAAAGAAAGAAAAGAAAGAAAGAAAAGGAAAAAAAAATCTTATCTTGTTTTCTGTGGGTTTGTTATTTTTGGGTTTGGTTTTCCTTCGCTTAACTAACAGCGAACTTTCTTCACAGCAAGAAATTCTTTATCAGTACCCCAAATCAGAAGCATCCCAAAAACTGAAAAGTGTAAGAGGAATATTTCTCACACTGTCTGACATAGTGGAAAGTGTTACTGGTACCCAGATTATCAGGTAAAAGTATTTGAAATGTAATGTATTATTACTTTATTATTTTATACATACATGTACAGAAAAATACACATGGGTCATGCATCAAGTTCTAGAGCAAACAAGAGCAACTCTTCCTCTTAGGCAGTAATATTTTAACTAGGAGAGCATGCCAGAGTTGGACTGCTCAGTCTGGATGTACATTGACTATGGGGAACTACTTTGTCATGGCTGGCAATGACTAGGATTTTTAATTCTGTGAAAATGCTTTTAGATCCCTTCTTAGATGTCTTAAAACATTTTTATCTGAACTGGGATGGCAGATTGGAAATTCTACAACCGCCTCAATCAATTTTTTAAAAATTTTTAAAAAGATTAATTGTAATTGACTTAAATTCATGAGTGCCTCCTACTTTAAAATTAGCATCTAATATGCAACCCTGAAAGATTGTTATACCCACAGACTAGGACTCCAGTAAAAAGTCTCATAAAAATGACTCCTCAGGTTTTGGAGCAGTGTAGAGATAGTGGAGATATGTCAAGATATTATTGAATATTTAAAGTAGATTATTAGAATAATCAGAAGTGAGAGAGCAAGTATCATTTCTCATTTTCAGACTACTTCTTTCCTTTGAGAATTAGTACATCAGTTTACACCTTTTGGTGGTGTCAGGCAAGATTCTTTTCTGCACAACCATGCCTTGTGTGTCAGACACAAGACCTGGATTTGGTATAAAAAAGCCAAATATAAGTAGGATTGCAGGCCCAAGAATAGAGAGTGCAAACAATACTGCAGGAGTGAACAGCATTGGTGATAATAAGGAATTCCTCATAAAGCCTGTTTAATAGATTTAGGTTGGGTTTTCCACTGATACATTTTTCCTTAAAGCAGTTCTTGAAGTGCTTTTGAATATTGTTGCTTACCAGAAAATTGGTACTGGTGAATTCACTTTTGTTTACATTTGTTTCTTTTATTTTTTGTCTCAGACTTGTTGGTATCCTGTTACTGTGACTGCAACACTGTGCTTTAACCATGTTTGTAACTTTCTAGTTAGTAAGTTAGTAAAAGTCATGTTACTGATGTATTGATGAACAGGAATGCAAATTGACTTCTAGCAACAGGTAGCAAACACGATATACCAGTATTTTAATGCAGTGCCACATTAATTACCACTGAGATGTGTTAAATGCTTATGCACCAGAAAAACAATACAGAAATCCATGATAACATAGACCTTTCCTGTTAGCTTTTCAATTTCACAATTTTCTGAGTTCTAAAAAGATAAAAGCACTTCTGCTGACCTCTGTGGACTGTCTCAGCTCTTCCAAAACCAGGATAGACCCTAGCTCTGCTGTGTAGCTTTTTCTGTCAGCAGAGTAAATTATGATTACTGTGTCTGTACAAGTACTGTTTATCTTTTGGGATGAGGACATTTATTTCCTTGTAGTTAACTGCATTATACATATATGACTTGGTTTGTTTGGAAAGCACTTTTGGTTACTCAAAGGATAAAGCTTTTCTGGTGACCTGTGGAAATACTAAGGTATTTCATAACTAATGAAATTATACTATTGATTTATTCAGCACCATCAATTTTATAGTATGAATGAATCAGTAATGGAGCTATATCCTAAAAAGTAAATTCTTGAATCTTTCAAGCATAAACTGAAGTTACTCTTCTTTCACTTTGCAGCAGTGTCATCTTGTTATTTAAAGTTTCTAATGTGATAATAAAAAAGGTGGGGTCTTGTTATGAATTTAGTATTGGAGATACTTACAGGCCTTTGTTTTAGCAGCAACCAGTACATTAAATCTGATCATCTGGTGCATAATGTATGGTTTATTGCTAAGTGGAACACTGGGTCTAATCCTGTTTCATGTTCTAATCCGCTCTGTGGTTCAGATGAAAGTTCTCTGTGTCTTTCTGGGATTCCTGAGCTTCATGGAGCAGTTTTTTATACAGAATGATAGCATCGGGCTCACGTTTGTCACTCAGGCAGTATGTTCAGATACCTCTTGGACTTGTTTCCAAAACATGTGTGTGGGGTCTTCTAAAAGGATTTTGTGAGTGATTACTACATTCACAACCTTCATTAGTACCTCCAGTTGCCTCCCTGGCATGCCTCCAATGGCATTCGTTTTTGGACCTGCTTGTGTTGAAAGCTCCGCAGGTATAATGCCAGGAAGACCTTTAAAGAGCATCTGACTCATTCAGAGGAAGACTGTGGTGCTTCAGTAGCAGTTGTTCATCCTGTGTATTTGTATACTTGAAGATACTGTTACTAATGGTGTGATCTGATCTTTTGTTTGGAATAGAAATCAGGGAATCTTTGAGTTCTGTAATACATATAATTACCCAGCCCAGTTGCATGCAATGTTATTTTACATGAGCATAAGACTTTGTGTGTAAAACACATATAAATTATTCTTTCAGTGGTGGTCTTTTATAACTTCATAGTGTTAACAGAAGTACTCCTGGTTCAATTTTCCAGTTCCTCCCTTTTCTTATGCGAAAAACTGGTTCAAGTTGTTTACTGGAAAGAGTCTGACAAGTTGCTTGTAATCGGCCTTCCTGAAGAAAAGTGAGTTTCAAATATAATGAATTATTTTCCTTTAAATTTTGTTTCCTATTATGTGTCCTCAAATCGTACTCTTCCCCTATCAAAAAAGCAAGAAAGGGAGGGCTTACAAAGTATTATTTTTACTACAACTACTTTCTATATCTGCAATCCCACTTTTTGATGGACTTCATTCACATCTTTTATATATACATTGTTACAATTTCTTTTTTATTTCCTCTGAGATCTAATGACACCTTATTCTCTTTAGATATATGTGTATGCTAGAAAACAGCAGTCAAGTCCTGATTAGAGACTACAGAATAACAGCAGTAGTATTGCATATTTATGTGTTCTAGGAGGAGGGGGGTTGTTTTGTCCCCATCTTTCCTACTGTCTGTGTCATCATGGGCAAGTCACTCAAAGGAAATATCTCATACAGTCTGATGAAGAATTTTTTGTTTGTATTATATCACTGTATAAGAATACAGCTCTTCAGAAGATGCCTATTCTTATTCATAGTAAAGACATTACAAACATAGGTGGACGTTTGAATTCTATTTTTCAGTGTGCCACTTGCTCAGCTGAAGAACATGATTGAGGACGTTGTCAGGACCTTGAAATTTATGTATAGTTCTTTAGACAGGTGAGTTCTTTCGAAACTATTTTCAGTTGCTAATTTTTCATTCCTCACTGCAAAAGACAACTGGTAGCATTCATTTTTAATGTTCAGGTGGAATTTCTTTGCATGGTCTTTTACAAAAAAAAAGCTCAGAATTCTATTCTTGCCACTAGTAAGACTCTTTTTAAACAATCTGTTACTTCAGAAAGTTTTGTCGTTGATTAGGTTAAATCATTAACATAATGTAGGTCACTCTAGATGCAAACAGGACTCTGCAATTGTTATCTTTGTGTTAAAGCACTGTCTGTAAGACATACATATGAATCAGTGTTATATTTTTAATAAAATAAACAATCCAGACTTCTCAACTTTATTTGGCAGAGTGTCTGTCAGTCTCTGCATTTGGAAATCTCCCAGAAAATTTTCAGTCTGACCGTAACCTAAATAAAATTGCCAAGGTAGGTTTATCCATATGCTTGCATTCAATTCAGGGTTAAAGTGTGTATGCCATAGAGAAAAGCCTAATATTCATTTTTCTGTGCTGAACAGCATAAAAGTTTCTAGAAAGAACAATCTCACTTAATGTCAGACCTTATCTTTTTCTTACAAAATTTTTATGTCAATTCATGGCAAAGAGTAACTTTACTTCTAATATCTGCAGCTGTTTAAAGGTATCTCAGAAAAAGCTTAGCTTTGAATGTGAGGGATAGACTACTTGATTTTAATAGAAGTATAGGAGACCATTTGGAATAGTAGAATACTTTCTTATATCTTCTGAAGAAAATAAGATGATCTATAACACACACAAAATAGCTAAATAAATTACTAAAGCAAAGAGTAACCTTAATTTCCAAAAGGATGAAGCTGATGATTGTCTCATCGTAAGTTGCTCTGAGACATCTACTATTACACTAAACTGCTTGCAGCAAGGCAGTTTTTTCTTTGTAGGTACTGCCTGGATATTAGCCCGCTGGGTTTTTCTCATGTTTAAAATGAATGTTAGAAAAAAATCCAAACGTAGTCTCATGCTGTAAAGAGACTTGTATAGCACAGAGGGTTATATAAACAAGCGGCAAGTTTCTCGATGTTATTCTAACTTGGAGTTCATGTTTGTTCAGTGCTTTTTGCCAGGTGGAAAATGTTTCTCGCCTGGATCATTTTTTCAACCTGTTCTTCCAGCGTGCGCTTCAGCCTGCAAGACTCAACCCCAGTGCCAGCCCCAGCACGCAGCACTATGAAACCTGCAGCGCCTTATTCTTAGACAACCTCCCGGGCCTGCGCTGGCTGACGCTGCCTCAGGAGATCAAGGTAATGTCACCTCCATATCTCTCTGAAACAACTTGTGTATGAGAGACCATAAAACCGATGCAGAGATCTTCCGTTGTTATTGTGTAGTTTATGTATCCCAAACCACCCATTTTTCTACGGGATCCTTGATTTAAGTTTGGAACTACACAGTCATTCCAACAAGGAACATATTGATATTATGAGTGTAGTTTGTGACTTTAGGGATATTTGGGAAGAACACATGAGGACGAAGAAATTAAACTTTATTTAAAAAAAAAAAAAAAATACATATATATATATATACACACACACACACACACACATCTCTATCAACTAGCATATGCAGTAGCGAACACAGCCCCATCTATGTTGCTTTATCATAGAATCATTTCAGTTGGAAGAGACTCTCAGGATCATCAAGTCCAACCATAACCTAACTTAACTCTAGCACTAAACTGTGTCCCTCGTCTAAACGCCTTTTAAACCCCTCCAGGGATGGTGACTCCACCACTTCCCTGGGCCGCCTGTTCCAATGTCTGACAACCCTTTCTAGGAAGAATTTTTTTCCCAGTATCCAATCTAAACCTCCCCTGGTGCAACTTGAGGCCATTTCCTCTTGTCCTGTCACTTGTTACTTGGGAGAAGAGACCAACTGCCTCCATGCTACACCCTCCTTCCAGGTAGTTGTAGACAGCGATAAGGTTTCCCCTCAGCCTCCTTTTCTCCAGGCTGAACAGCCCCAGTTCCCTCAGTCGCTGCTCATCAGACTTGTGCTCCAGGCCCCCCACCAGCTTTGTTGCCGCCTCTGAACTCTCTCTAGTGCCTCAGTGTCTTTCTTATGATAAGGGGCCCAGAACTGAACACAGGATTTAAGGTGGGGCCTCACCAGTGCTGAGCACAGTGGCACAACCACTTCTCTGTTCCTGCTGGCCACATTATTCCTGATACAAGCCAGGATGCTGTTGGCCTTTATGTTTGATTTGGGCCATTTAACTGTTTTTTTCCAGGTATAAAATATTACTCCAGCAGCCCATACGTAACTTGTAATTTAGGAGAGTTATAAATGGCTGTTGCAGAATCAAAATAAATACCCATGTATCATTTGTATGACACCATTTCACTGTGTCTAGTTAATTCCCAATGAGAAACCGAGTTCTGTTTTAAGCAGTAGTATGAGAAAAGCTAGATCACAGTGAATAGAATTACAGCTTTGAGTCTTAAACCTCATTTTCATCATGCGAGGAAGCTAAAATAGGAATCATTGGATAATTATTTATAAAATAATATTTTTAAATAAAAATAATAGATTTTATATGTGTGATGCATGATCCTTGCCAAGTCTTTTCTGAAGTGGTTTTCCATACACACTATAGAATTGATGTTATTAGACCAAATTACATAAAGGTTGTATTTCTCCAGTTTGAAACAATTCTAACGATTTTTGTCCAAGAGAAAACAATCCCAGTGAGATCTCAGCAGTGGAGTTGTATGACTAACACATCTCATTTATTCAGAAAATTATGGTATTATTTGAAATTATATATTCATTTGCATTACTCAAAATGAAAACTGAGTTGTTTGAATTATGCGAAACGCTGTCTGCAAGAGGAGTTCTCAGAGCGGCAGATCCTGTGACACAGTTCCAGCAGAGCTTGGCTCTGCACACTGAGCAAGTCCCAGCTGCGCTGCACAGTAGTGCCAGACAAGCTGATTGTAACAGCTTTTATCAATGGAGTAAGTTCTGCCAAGTGAATAGGATGCAATCCTCAGAGAATGTAGGGGAAAACTGTTATGAACTTATATTTAAGACAAAAACTGATAATTGTGTCTCATGTAAAGAAAGATCCTCTGAAATGTCTTTTCTTGTATTTTTTTGTTGTTGTTTTGTATCCAGATCATCTTTCACTCAGTCTTTTGTTTTTAAACCCCTCTCGCTATTTTTTTGTTAATTATTGTGTGAAATGTATTCTTTAATAACACAATGATGTATTCATTTGTTTAGAAGCAAACCAGACGACTTCCCTTTCTCCTTCAAAAAGCTTGTAGTTTCTGATTTATTTCTCTGTTTTCCTGTTACAGTTTGTTATGAAGCGATTTAGCGTCACTGCCTAAGGGTTATGTGTTCCATGTAAAACATTGCTAGATCATGTTTTGATCTGACAGGACCATGAGGTGTAGATAACTGGGTCTTGCTAGCTGCAGCTTGCTGCTTTATTTTCAGTTATACTGGAAGTATGGAAGTCAATGTGTTACTTCCAAGGCATGGTGATCATGAAATTATTGCTGTTCATTTTTTATCAGAAAGACTTGGGACTTTAGTGAGGCAGAGTTGATGAAAGCACTCCTGTTTTATTTCTTTAAACCTACTCCTATTCTGTTTTCTTAAATGAAAAGCTATTCTTGGAAGATGGTACAGCCCATATAGATAAAGCAGCCGCAAGAAATTATTTCGTAGACCACTAAAGCAAAAATTTAAGCAATACTAAGTACCCTGGCTCTCTCCAGGCTTTTTTTATTTCTTCTAAGTTCTGTAATCTCATCAGTATTAGTTGTTAAACCCTTCTAGGTTTTATTAATGTTTGTTATTTTAATACTGTAGAGGTTTTCTTTCCTAATTAGGTTTTTAGCCTCCCAGAAAAACAAAGCTAAAAATGAGGCAAAATGAGGCTTCTCCACTTGACTGAACCTGTAGCAGCTCGGGGCGGCATCCATCTCGCCTTCTTTTAGAGCTATACCATAAGTGACTGCAGCTGAGGTGCTAATCCTGAACTCTTCCTGTTATTTAATGGAGAAAATCTGGCACTTTAACTGCTCGACTTCCGTTGTTTACTTTAGTATTAGATGAATTACACCTTAGGACTCCAGTGGCTTCATCCGCATTAACTATGAAGAGAACCTGAAATGAAAAGACTAGCTCACATAAAGACTATCTACACTGCAGGTATTTAGTGAAATGCAGTATCATTCGAGGAGCTAAATGCATTAATAAGTAGCTAATTACTATTTAAATCTGCTGGCCTTTAATGAGACATATTTTAAAATTGGACCTCTTTTTCTATTTAGAGCAATCATTTTACATATAACATGAAAACTCCAATATATATGATTCCGGTTAAGATGGTAGCTTTCCACTGAGTGCCTATGCTTAAATTGTGATTTGGTAATAGTTTATATATTGTCCTTTATTCACAAAGTATTAGATGTCAGGCATCGTACTAAGGCCCAGTGGACCCCTTACATTTTCAGCCATTTCACTTCAGGGCCTGAAGTGGATAAAATAAAGATTCACTACATTTTCATTTTCCATCCTTTTGAACGTTAGCAAATCTAGGATTCATTGGTGCCTTTGTGATTTTTTTTTTATGTAATATTTTCAACTCTGCAACTAGGAATTAATTTTCCGTATCATAGGAAGAGTTGTTTGCATATCATACCAAACAGATTTGTCTTTGCTGGTGTGGCCTTCTCTCTCCTTTCTACATTATATAAATTTTGTCTTCTTTAGTAGCAGTCTGATAATGATTTAGTTCTTTCCACTTTGTCCCATAGTATGTGTCTAGATACATTTTTGCTAAATGTGCTTGAGGCCGTGTGTTTGCAACAATTTTAATCAGACTCCTACTTTTATAATCTGTGTGTAAGAACACCCTGTTATATATGTTTTAGCTACACAAGTACATATTTATGGAGTGTCTCAGAAGAGTTTCTTTCATGCCATAACCCCCAAGCTAAATCTGCTATCCAGGTGCTGTAACACACCCGTTCGCTCATTTGCAAAATCCATGCTCCGTAAATGAAGGGAGAAAACATGTAACACGGCGTTGTAGAATATGATCAGTCAGCAACCTAATGTATGTCTGAAATACAACTCAGTGCATCTCTAACTGTTGTTTGATGTTTTTTTCTTGTACTATTTAGTGATCTGGTTTTTTCCCTCCATGCTTTCTTCTTTTACTTTCTCTCAAGTTTCTGTAGAGAGACTCTATTATGCTTTGTTCTCTAGTTTAGGTTGCAGGTTGTTTCTTTCTTGTCAAATTGTAGGTTTTAAAGAGATTTAGGTAACAAGGCAGTTCTTACTTACAATAAGGACGTTGTTTTCCAAAATTGTCTTAGATCATCCACATTTTGCAGAAAAAAAAAAAATTGTTGTTGCAAAAGAAACTTCCAGTTAAGTTTTGGTGAAGATCTTTTTATTCTATAAGGCATATAAAACTAAAAATGTCTGTTCTTTTTGGGCAGAAAGCCATTTAAATTTTAACTGGGGAAAAGCTGAGAGATTGATCCGTGGTTGACTGCCAACAGCCTTGCTGACATTTCCCTGTCTGAAAAACTGGCTGTATTTTAATCAGAAGCAGCCTGTTAATACATCCCAAGAAGTTTTTGTGATGGGGTTTAGGTTCTTTTCATTAATTAGCACATCTATGCAGTGAACATCTGTGGCAAGTATCATGTTCTTCAAAGAAAAGTATTTTTAGCAAAACTGACATTAATGAACAGCTCTTGTAGTGAGAGAAATATGCATGCTTAAAGCAGTTGCAGTAGAACGAAGATAATGTGTGAGAAAGCTTTGGCAATTTCCATAGAGACAAAAACTAAATCCATTGTGAAAAAGATTTTTCTAATAACTCAGTTGGATGCAATAGCTCGCCAGATCTCGGAGTTGTCTCCAGCCTGCAAGGGGTAGTCTTGAGCCCTCATGTTTTAAAGCAGGCTCAAAGAGCGACATCTCCTTTATACGCAACACTGGGTTCAGGACGCACACAAGCACAGGAATTATACAGTTTCAAAGAAGAGGGAAATATGTGGCAATTAAGAAGGATTTTTATTTAATCTGATGAATTGAGGTGTTCTTGATATTTGATATTACTCCTGAAAAGTAGGTGCAGATTTTTATCCGGCCACTTTATACTCATTAATCCTAAACTTCCAAGACAGCAAGATAGAGTAAACGATGTGATTAATGTAAGTTAATGTGTTAGAAATGTCTATTAAAATGTAGTTTTTAAATATTTCAGATAGAAATTGACACGGTACTGAGTGACCTGGAAGCAGCTGATTTTGCAGAACTGGTGAACGGTTTTCTTTTACTTTTGCTGTTTGCATTGCACAGTGTCTCTTTGCCTTGGTGTCGTATTCCGTAGTTTAAGAAAGTGCTAATTCCAAATATCTACTTTTTTTTTTTTTTTTAATCAAATGAGAGTCAAAGCAACGGTGTACTGTATTATTCTCGTTTTAAGATAGCTCCATTTTACCCAGTCTGTTTATCCTGAATTTCTCTCTGTGGTTAACATTACAACTATATTATGATCTCATAGGATTAGTCACTGAAAACCCATGATTTACGGTAATTTAAATTCATGGGATGTCTACAAAGAAACCCTAACTTCAACACAGCTGTTTGTTGGTACATTTCTTTTTTCCGTGTAGATAACTGTCTCCTTCCCAAGCAGTTGTGAACCTGAAAACTTCTATGGAGCACAGAGAACTTAATTTTCCAGTTTACAGAAAGCAATTACAAGTTATACATATTTTTTCTCCTGCCAAACGAGAAGATAGTAATTTACTTAAGTATCACTTACTGTTCATGCACTTTGCTGTGCTGTATAGGACAGTGGGATGTAAACATATGGAAATTTCAGTTTTACTTCCTAATGAAAGAGCTTTCTTAAACTCGTGATCCAGAACAGCTATTTTTAAATTGTATTCGTTATAGGTATATTTATAATTGGGCATAAAGGTAACATATCATGTTTGATCACATATTTAGCACAACAATTTAGGCTATACATATTCTTACTTTAAAAAATATATGTAATGATTCTTAAAACCTAAAATACAAAGCAGGCAGACATATAGTCCATCTTTCCAAAGAATAAAAAAAAGGAATCGCTGTACTAATCAAACTGCATAGTTATTTATAGAAAGCGATGTTAAAAAGTTGTAGTTTATTGCATGGAAATTGATCACACCCACTTAATTCAAAATACGCTGTATCCACCTAAAGTTAGTGTTACTAATCTGAGAGCAGCACTGGGTGTCTAAATTAAGAGACTAATGAGTGGGTATATTTTGGGTAAAATGTCAAATCCTGGAAAAAAAATGCTTTGCCTTGGAAGTTTTGCTCTAGGGGGGCCTCTGGTGTCAACAGTCATGCTTCAGCTGCTGTGCTCTTAACAACTCTGAGAACTGGCAAAACGTAACAAAATAGTCTGTGGACAGATAACTAAATAGGAAATCTGTCCTTTTGAGCTGAAGGTAATTAGAAAAACTTGCAGTGACACTAAAATGAATAATGGAAGCTAAAAACTTGGTATTTCACTTAGCTGTTCAGTATTAACTACTGTGCTGGTAATAAAAAGTGGTCAAAAAGTCAAGTATTAAATAAGATACTGATTACAATTGACTAGAATTAGTTTACCTGCATTTGGTCAATAAAATAAAAATTCTGAATTCAAAATTATATAATGCTTTTTTTTTTTTCCCCCCACAGTCTGAAGATTATTACAATATGAGAAGATTATATACGATTATGGGCTCTTGTCTCTTCTACAAGGTAGTATAAGTGATTAAGGCCTAAAGATTAGGAAAATGCTTACAGAAATCTGGAATAACTCTTTTCAGAATCTCACAAATATGGAAAAATCTATGATTGCTTTAAATGTCTATTTCTAGTAGCAGACATAAAACTCACACACTCTAACAGAAAAAATTGATGCCGGGAAGTGATTTGTACTATATGATCAGTAAGAACAAAACACTTGTTTAAAATTGTCATATGGGAATTTTGTTGCATATGATCCAAGGATTGAAGCGAGACAGAAATAAGAGAGTAAAAAGAGTCAGTTCAGGCGAGATTGTATGATATTCTCATTTTTTGCTCACTGCTGTCTTTTAATAAAGGTAACAGACGATCTACCTTTAATCTGTCTTTAAATTGAAGACTTGAGAATTTGGATTGAGAGCTTTTCTCTCTTTGGCCTCATTCTGTGAATTTATTTCTATTTTTTAAATGTAGATAGTGTATTCAACAGTATAAAGAAAGAGGAAGACAGCAGCCTTCACTTGAAGGAAACTTAGGTTTTAAGGATGTTGTCAGGCAGTTGTTCTTTATGCCAGTAGTGTTATGACACTAAACTGTTAGCACAAACGGAACTGCACAGTATCCACCACAACAGCACTTCAACTGTAATGCCCTTAGTGCTAGAAACACTGTTGTACTATGTAGCTTCTTTGGAAATTTTATTAATTCCAGTGAAAGCTCAGTTTTTTTGGTAGGCAGGAAATGAGAATTAAAGTACTTTAAGTCTGTATCTGTTTTGCAAGCTGTTAAAGCCCTGTATTTTCCAGCTCACTTTTGATAACTTGCATATATGGTGATGTTTTATTTGTTTATAGTTCAGTATGTTGATTGTTCAGATGTGGTGCAAGAGCTCGGTGTTGTCTGTTGTACAACTGTATACCAAAATGACAGTCTCTGCCCAGAAAGCTCACAGTCTGGATGCATGTGGAGCATGGATATCTCTAGATGACAAGTACTCTTAAGTGAGAAGCGATGTTGTATTTCTTACTGAACACACTTCCTTTTCTCTTTTAATGAAGGGTTACTTGATTGGTAATCACTTGCCGAAGGAAGACCTTCTTGATATAGGTTTCTATTGTCGGCACTATTGTCTGTTACCCTTGGCAGCAGAGCAAAAGGTGGGGCAGTTAGTGATCTGGCGGGAAGTATTTCCACATCATCACATCCAGCCCTGCGAAGCTCCAAGTTTCACAGGATACAGGGAACCTGAAGCAAGATACTTCTTACTGATAGTTGGCTTGGTAAGTTAACGTTGCTGGTGGGCCCTTTCTCTCATGCTCTATTTTGGGGGTTTGTGTTGTCTGTTGTTCAGTAAGATCAAGACTTTCCCTTCACTTTATTTGGTAATTTTACAAAATATTTGTATTGTAGGTGTTTTGTGGGATAGAATTTCTCAAAGAATAGCATTATTTATGCATTTGTAAAGCTAGCAAGTTTAAGTATAAATTCTCATTAATTTTATACTTTTTCACTTTGGTAGAAGATATTTTTTCCTTTCGTGATTTTCAGGCAATGCATTTCAGAATTGTGTTTGATTTTTTTTTTTTTAATGTGGACTTTTTTAAAGCAAACAACTGAGTATGTAAATGATGTCTTTTATGTTTGCATGTTTAACTTAAATAACATGATAACAGAAAGATGTCCTTGGACATGATTTGATTAGAAAAAAATAACTCACTCCTCTGGAGGTGAGGAAGGAATGTTGAATATAGTTCTGTATTTAGCCCAAGTGCCAGATAAGATATAAATGTAATACAGCACATACTGTATTTTAAACCCCAGGCTAATGTTGGTACCCCCATGTTTACAGAGACACTTTATGCTGTGTGTGCTGCTGGAGGCAGGAGGCTGCGCATCCAAAGCTATCGGGAATCCAGGACCAGACTGTATCTATGTAGATCAGGTCAAAGCCACTATCCTTCAGCTGGAAGGAATAGAGGCCGGCATCGAGGAAAGGCTCAATTCTCCTTCCATCCCACCTCTGTCTTGTGCTGACTGGTTCCTTCCTGCCACATGTGACAAACTGGACAGCTCAACCGCCTCACCCATCCTCAGTAAGCTACAAAATACTTCCAAATCAGTAACCACTCCAGCGAGCAAAAGGACCCTGTTTGGTGACTCTTCCTTGATGACACGTAAGCCAAGTCCTACGAGGAACAGTGGAGGACCCAACCATGGTAGCGAAGGTCCTGCGGAAGATGAAAGCAGTAATCCACAATCTGTAGTGGATCAGGTCTGAGAACAAAGGCAGAGAACTGATAACGTTCTGGAGGGCTTGGGGGAGGTGGAAACTCTTTAAAAACCTCACTGAAGTAACTTTTTAATTTTAAAAACCATACTACAGAAATGTAAATCTAAGAGGCCCTGAATTCAGTAAAAAATAATTCTGTTGCCTTGGAAATCTTTGGGTCAGCTCCACAGCCATCACATTTTAAAAATTTCACATTGCTTGTAAATATCTGGGTTTTTTCCCATGACCAAAGCGGGAGAATATCCCTAAAATAATAATGGTGTAAACATAAGTTAATCAGAACAAACTGCTGTACAGTTGAACAACTGCTTCTCATCCATCTTAGTCTAAAGTAGGCTACGTAATACATCTATATAAGTTGATGCATTTGTTTGAGCCTTTTTAAAAAATGCTACATTATTTTAAGTAGGTGATCTGTTGGTTTGATTCTGTTCTCTCATTAGCTGTGTTTTCTCTGTTAGTTCATCTATCTGTTTGTTTTTTAGGTCACTAGAAAAAAACATTCCCTACCAAATCCATTTAATTTAGGAAACCTCAGAAAGAACCTTTCAGAGAAAGATACAGAACTTCTTAACGCTATAAAGTAAGAAATTATTTTTTATTAAGCATTTCTTTTTTGAAGCCATACTTGTATCGTTTTTTGAAGACTCACAGATCACTGGTTTTGCATCATTTTAATCCAAACAAAACTTTGCTGTGCAAGGATTCTCAAAAGTGACACTCTTAAACAGAAAGCTTAATAAGAAAACTGTTTCTCAAGAATGTGTCAGTAGAATGTATGCACGTCTCACGTATATGTGACTTTGGGAGTTGAAATAAAAGAGGTTTTGGACCATGCATCTACCTTGTGCCTCCCTGGTACATCTTGGTAGGTGGTACAAAGGACAAAGCAGCCGTGATCTTCCCAGTTCCCACTTGCTGCCTGTGACAGCACGGTCTGCTCTGCTGTTTTGTTTGAGCTCTAAAGAACGGGGGTTTTTAAATTTTTCCCTAAGCTTTTATTTCTCTTTTTTTTTTTTGCATGAGAACTTTTGAGAACACAAGTGCAATATCTAACTAGTACCATCAGGGGTTTGTGGTGGTTATTGTTTTGTTGTAGTTGAGGATTAACAGTTCAAATTAGAAGTATTTCCTTGATGTAGAAACAGGTATCTTTTGAATGTCTGTATCCATTTTTGTACTCTATTGTAGTTACCAGAAAAACAATTCTGTCTTAAGAAACAAAAGTATTTGTTGTTTAATTGACATTATTTTTTAAATTATTTCAATATTAAATGAATTATCCTATTTTTGAAGGTTGACATCTGGTCCTGAGAATATCCTCTTCCACTATCTATCTTTGGAAACGATGCAAGGAATCTTTATCACTCCAACTCACAAAGAAGTAGCACAGCTTGGTGGGTCCATCCACCCTCAGTTAATTGCGAATTTCCATCGTTGCTGTCTGTCAATTCGTGCCATTTTTCAGCAATCCATGATGAAAGAAGTATGGAAGCTTTGGTTTCTGTTTTTCTATTTACATTCTCAAGTCAGTATTTCACAACTGTTTTCACTTCATTATTTAAATCGTTCACTGGCAGGTGTCTTTGCATGTGTGTGGTTGTTTTTAAAACTGGTGTTTTTACTGTTATGGGCAGGTTCTTTCTCTGACCTACCCAAACAAGTATGCATGCACTTATGGCTCTCTTTCCCACCAAAAACATCCTCAAAATAAGTACTCCATGTCTCCAGTATATAGTATTTTCTTATTCTGTTGATTTTATGACTCTTATTTGTAACTTGGCATGAAGTTTTGTGTACTGGGTTCGAGAACTGTAAGTAGTAGCAAAAGAGGAGGGCTTAGCCATTTTAGTGCTGGGAAGAGATTTCAGGCTGGCAGCGGAAGAAAATTTCGGCCCTCTTTTGTCACAGAACATGTTTCATTTGAGCAGTGACAGTGAGGTCGCCCCTTGCTGTGCTGTCAGCATGTCTGAACAATGATGTGAAGAGGGTCTCTGACACTGAGAGGGTCGTTCATTCTGAGCATCTTGGGTTTCTGTGCCACCTGAGATTGCTTATACGTTTGCCATCCACTGATGTCTGTAAGCATTTGTTCCCATGGGTATCTGTCTAGAAGAAGACTCTGTCTAATGATTCATTCATTTGAATTATGCTGTCAAATCTCTTGGATTTTATATTAGGTGGAATACCAGAATAGGTAAGGCTTTTTCGCCTTACAAAATATACCAGTTCAGGTCTTGATCTAGACTTGGGCTGAAGCCTGATCCCAGCTGCAAGAGCTTGATGCAGGTACTTGGTATTTAGATTAGACTTGGACAGCTCTGATGTCAGCAACTGCACCGCCTTGTGTTTGATTTAAAAATTCTCTTGACTCCAAATGATCCATCTGGAATAAGATGGTAGTAGTAACACAAAACTCTAACCAATAGGTATGAGAATCAATCTATGAGACGGTCCATTCAGATCAGACAGTTTGTGCTCAATGCACATTTTATAGTGCTAGAACTCTGGTTAATTGCACAGTTGATCTTTGTTGACGTGAACCAAATAAGGGCAACATTTGATCTCTTGCCAATTTTGTGACCTGTTTAGTCCTTTTGGAAAAGAGAAATAATTAAATATAAACCCAAGTTAAATACTGTCTATCAACTGCAATTTTTAGATCCTAAAGTAAGAATCCAAATGAATTACATGAGAAATGGGAAATAACAGTACAAATTGAATGACCACAGTTTGCAAATAGCAGTATAATTTATAATTTTTCTGAATGTTTTCTTGAAGTTACCGAAGTTACCACTTCTGGCTAGACTGATGTGCTTTGTAAATAATCTAGGTTTTTTTCAAGTGTTAGAAAAATAGGTTAATTTGGTGGATTGTTCTGTCAGCTGCTAATGACACCGAGGTTCGGCTGAGCAGGACTTTGGCAATGAGTTCTGTATTCTGGGCACTTCCGTTGGGAGATGTAGAAACCCAAAAGCAAGCGAGAGAATACACAAATATTTCTTATAATCAAACTAGCTTTGGTTACAAGTCTTAAAAAGACACTTTAAAGTTCAAACCAAACCAACCAAACAAACAAAAAAACCATTCAACCATTAGTTGTAGCTCATAAAAAGTGGAAAAACACACACTTGAAAGCCAGAACTTCTGTTTTGGCCGCAGCTACCTCAGCACATGCTTTTCTGGCTTCTTCAGACATGAGTACAGTAAACAGCAGCTGGGTTCATTCTGCTCTGAAAATTAGAAGTAATTTATGAATGTGTGCTGCAGAACTAGGTGTGTCTTTTAGAGAAATTTGGGGTGATTTTTGCCTGTTGGCTTCAACAATGAATGCTGAAAAATTGCCAGGCTGTATTATGGCATGAGGAAAATGTAAAAGAGTGAATAGAAGTTTTTCTTGTCCATGGGGCATGACCAAAAAAGTCAAATACAGAAGCATTCTATTATACTGATTATTCTTTGGCATCAGTTAAATATTGTTATAATTTAGGATTCACAGAATTGCACCAATAGTGCAAAATTATTGTAAATTGATCAATAACTCATTTTGCCTTTTCAAGAACTGAAAATTTACAATTTAATTTCTAAATGTGTACAGAAATTTTGAATAAATTTTAAATTGAGCAAAAATAAACTCTGTACTCTTAAACTCTGAAATATATGTCACTGTATGTAATAAGCAGCCCTGGCCTCATTTTCTTCATCATCATCTTAGTATTTTCTTACTCTTAAATCAGAAGGAAAGAAGTTTTAATGAATATGAAAGTACAGACCCTCATAGTTCTATCAAATATCCAGCTTTTACAAGGTTTATTCAAAAGCTCTGTACAAAACTCAAACTCAACAAGACGCAAAAATGTCATACATATAGAAAATAATTATGCAGTCATACCGAGTAAGAGCAAGAATATGGTCTGAGCAAGGTGCTTCAACTGTTTATTTACAAGAAGTTCCTGCCTGGTCAAGTTTATTCAGTAGGTTTTTTGCCATCACAGTTCTTAATTAGGGAGGCACACAGAGAAAGAAAGAAAGACGGGAGCTTTAGCTGTTTTCACACACTTTTAAAAGAAGCTGTATTATCTAAGATGTCTCATGAGAGAAATGGTGTTCAGTTGGAAGGAAAAAGAAAATCAAAAAAGGAGGCATGTGTCTACCTCCAAGTTGTATAACTGAAAAAAATCTGGTTGATGCCAAAGTAACAAATCTGTGGAGAAAAGAACCATGTAAACAAATCAGTTGTATCTTCTAAGTCCGGCTTTTTGACAGCAATATAGTTCATCAGAGATTGCTGAAGAGTTCACATTATATTTGTTAGTATTTATGTAAAAAATACTTAATTCTATACTAACATTTCACCAATTGTTTTACAGAAACAGAAGAAAGCAGGCTGTGTGATTTCAGAATTTGCTGAAGACCTAGATGTAGTAACAGAACACGGAGTTTTGTTTGAGTGCTCTCCCGATAACTGGACTGATCAGAAGAAACCACCACCAACAATGAATTACTGGGTTGTGGGGTGAGTTTAAAGACAAATTAATGTCCCCAAAGTCTGTCATATTGAATGTGCCACTGTACTCTTTAAGAATAAATTTAACTCTAGCACATCACAGAAATACTCCAGCCGACCCCCGGAGCTATCTCTGACTGGGGATCTGGGAAGCTGTGTTAGCGTGATGTTCCACCTGTTGTAAAACACATGTGTGGTAACCCGGGTGAGCACCGTGCCAGCGCATCACCCCCGAGGGCTGACGCCCCTGGCCGTGCCCCACTGCGCTCTGCAGATGTGCTCAGGTGCTGTAATCAGACACTTAATACCCTGCGCTTTCTGTGTGCTCCTCGCACCCCTCCTGACCTCTCCAGTCCCTGCCTGGCAAATAATCCCGCCTGTCTTGCCTCCATGTATAATGCTGATTCAGTGATACAAAGGAGAATGAACAATTGTAGTTGTTAGGTTTTTGTTGTGGTGAGTTTTGGTTTGGTATTTTGTTTGGATTACTGCAAACACACCAGTGTTGTACACATGCTGAGAACCTGAAGAATTTTTTCATACGCAGTCTCGAGAAAACTGAGCAGAGAATAACTGGATTTAAAATCCTATCTCAGAGTACAATCACCATATATCAAACAGTTGAGGAGAAAAAGCTAACAGCTATAATAATTTTCTTCTGTTTTTTTTTCTGCAGGAGACTCATTCTACATCCCAAACCTCAGGAGTGTTATGTCTGCTTTCATGACTCAGTCACAGAAGCTGCTGTTGAACTGGCCTTTAAACTGTCCTTTGGCTTAGCCACATAGATGAGCAGCTGGAACATTCAGCCACCCTGTACGGTGCTGTCACCTCCTTAAAGCATTTCAGGATAAAGCCCCATGAGCTCAGCTGTGGTGCCCACCCGTGGCCTATGTTTGAAATGCTTTTTAACAAACAAACAAACAAAATCTACCTTGTAGTGTGACAGAGGTAAAACTTCAGTGATTATTCTAATGACCTCATCAATTGAATACTTTAAAAAATTTCAGAAAACCAGTTATTTTTTATATACTGTTGAATAATTTATCCCGATCATAACTTTATTATATGAAAACATCACATAATTTGTACATTCACTGCTGTTCAGTGTAGAATATTCACTGTAAAATGATAAACTGATATCCTCAAAGTGCTCTTTGAATATCTGGCTATTGGTGATGGAGGAGGAAAAATAAGTTTTCCAATTTATTAAAATTTTGCGCCTCTATGAACATGAAGAATACTGAATGTTTTCAGTAACACTCTGTTAATCAAAACAGAAATAAATATTTTAGCCAATTCAAGGCACTTAGCCACACAAAACTAATGGCTTATCATTTCTGTCAGTATGGTATCCTGTACACTCAAGTACTATAATGTGGTTGATGTTTTACTTGGTTTCATGAGTTCTAATTGTAAATAATACTTATATTTGTTAAATAATACTTACATTTGTTAAAATGAAATTTTGAAGGCCCAAAAGAAGATGGTGGATAGCAAGATGATCGTTTTAAGACATATGCATGGACTCAGCTAATTTTGTATCATATTCATAATTTCATAATAAAAAAAATGTGTATTTGTCAAAGACCAGTAAAGTGCTACTCTATTTTTTTTTAATTTAACATTTCTTTTCTTTGTTAAACAAATATTTATTTAGCTAGGACTTCTACAATTTATGGCTAAGTATTTAAAACAGTAATTAGGTTACACCTGTATAAGGCAAGATGTTTTCAAAATCAGAATTTGTCCTGGTTTTGTTAGAAACAAGACCAGTTTCTCTTTCAGTGAATTTTCCTTTCAGTTAAGTTCTTCTGACTAACTGCACTTTCTGAATTTAGCTGCATGTTTTTTCAGACACTCTTCACTCCAGAGCTGATAAGGTGAGCAATGGTACACAGGAGAGCCCCAGGTTTAGACTTATTGCTATGGCAGCCAATGTTACTGATAAATTTTGCACGTCCCGTAAGTGAGACGGACGTATTTGCAAGGAGGGGCGAACAGAACAGGTGACTAAAATTGACCGACTGTTCCATCCCATCCACGTCATACACCCTATAAAAGTGGGAGATCACAAAGGGTTTCGCTCTCTTCAACCATGGCCGGTATCTGAAGAGGACTCTGCCTGTCGTGCCTGAGATCCCAAGCCTGGTTCCAGACCCTGCATCCCTGAGCCCAGTTCTGGTTTAAATGTGGAGTCCAGCCCAGGACTTCCGGGTGCCTGCCCTGCAGCCACTGGAGTGACGCCAACTCCACTGAGGACAACAGGCAATTCAAGACAGGTTTTGTATATTTTGTATTATTTTCTTTATTAATTAGTAGCATTATTAAAGCATTTAAAACTTTTTCAGACCTGCAAGTCCCTCTCCCTTTTCTTCCTATTCCCTTTCCTTAGCAGGGAGGGCAAGGGGTTAACAGAGAGCATCTGCCTTGGTTTATCGTCACCCTGCAGTAAACAGTGAGAGAATTCTTCGACAAAATTCATCTTTCCTACAATTTGTTGAAAGGTTTGTAATCTACAGATGAGCTGCTCCTAAAGCTTTTTTTACTAAAGATTTAGTTTAAAAGGTAAGATTTTTTTTTTTTTTTGGAGTCTTTTTACCCCTAGCCAGCACATTTAGATCTGGTTATCTGCACAGCATTTAATTATGCTCCATGTCAACAGTGCATTTTTTTGTTGTTGTTCTGCTGTTTCTAGTTGCTTTTCATTAGTGCTTTTCATAAAATGCATGACTAAAGTTGTGATTTAAACAATGAAATCAAAAAGTTTAGGTATTCAGGAAAGTAAATTCAGTTCCATAGGCTCTCATTATCATATCTTTAGATCTTGTTTCCATTAGCAAATTACGCTGTTTAGAGTAGTTCTAAAATAGTCAAATGCTTATAACTGCCCACTTTCACAGAGCGATTCACAGCTTGGCTTGAATCACTCAATGGTTGAGTTAATTCCAAGCAGTGGAAGTCTTAGGCCTGAAGTTTTAACATATGATTGAAGATTTTGTTAATCAGTGTTCTCTAGGATTTATGGTTCCTATAACATGAAAAATATACAGTATTGCAGTTTGAGACCTCCAGAACTGAGTTACATCAATAATGCTTTAGATTTGTTCTGACCTGTAAATAAAGTGCTGTGAAATTTGCTGTTTGAAAAATAAGAATATGTATTAGTATGGATGATACCTGAACAGCACCTTTTAAAAGTCTAAAATATGTGGGGTTTGAATATTGGATTTGTTTGTAGACAGAAGAAGGAATACAGAAGCGCAAGCAGTCTTTACTGCAGTGTGTTTGTGCTCATTAGGTGTGCATCTATATGGATATGGTATTATTGCTGCTGTTCGTCTCCTGTTTCTGTCTTTTAAAGGCTGGGCTATACGGTTCGAATGCTTACCAAAAAAAAAGGGTGTTCAGACAGCTAACTTGTATCTAGATTCCTGCCTTTAATCACATTATTGGTTGATTTCACACCTTCAAAACTCACTAGTAAATGGCAAGCAAGACACAGAGACTTAGTTAATTCTGCTAACAACTATTTTTTTTTAAACTCAGTTGACTCAGCTGGGATAAATGTACAACAGAGTCAATGTAGAAAAAGTAGTGTGAATAGGTAGATGTGTGTGGGGGAAAAAAGGAACTGAAGGAAGTGATTGGCTTGCTCCTTCCCCAGAAGCCATACGTTAAACTGAATAAAGGGCATCCAAATACGGTGCAATTTTTTACTCAAAGCTGTGTACCTCAGCAACAAAATGCTGCAAAACTTGTATTAGTTGTGTTGCTACTACACTTCAGGAGATGTTTATTGGTTGCTTTGTTACTCACATGGGCAGAGACTGTATTTTGCAGGTTTTTAAGAAGATGCTTAGAAAGAGTCCCAAATGATTACAGGATTTAATATCCTACAGAATACATTCTTTTTTAATCAGGTATCTTTGATACAAATCTTGTAGCTTTGTAACTTTCAGGAAGATTATAGCTGCAAATTGGTATATGGAATTAATGTTTAAGTAGATAGGGAAAAGCTACTGAGTTAAAACACTAGTATTATGGCTAAAAAAATGAATTTCTTTTGCCTTTAATTATTACTTATATCCTCCGCACCTTGTCCTCTCCCTCCCAAACCTTGTAAAAACAGCAGCTTTTGGAAAAGCCATGGAAGTGGCAGTGATGGAGCATCCATTGCGGGCCACTGGTGTTCCAAGGGGTACAGGTGCTCAGTGATGAGGTGGCGAGAAGGGTGGTACTTCACACTCCCTGGCATTTGTGGATAGTGTAAAATACCTACAACATTTTCCTTTTGATGGCTTTACAGAAGCAGTATTTATCTGGCAACCTCATGTGAATACATAGGAAAGCACAATCAAAATAAGAAATCAAAACCCAGATTTGAGGTTTCTTTGTCCTTAAGGAGGATGTACCTTCACGATAACACAAAAAAATTCAGATGTTTGGATGGTTACACGTGAACAGACATCATGTTGTTGTCAGTGCTTAGCAAAGCCTAACATAGTCAGCCAGTCCAATGTCTGAACACCTTCATGTACATTTTTTTCTCATAATCCACATAAGATTTGCTCCTGCATTACTTCCTCAGCTCCATTTGGCTTCTTATGCATTTATCTTAGGGATGTTTTTTAATTTAGAAGAATACAATTACAAAAGCCCTATCAAGTTTATGATATCTGTATAAACTGTTTGTCATTAATGTGGAGTCTGAGCACCCCCTATGGAAGCAAAATCGCATAGGCAGGCTACTTCAGGAAAACCATTTCTACCCAGTTCTGGGAAATATTATTTCTGAGTGCAGTTTACAAAGGTATCCTTAGTCTTAGAAATGGATAAAGTAAGCAAGTTGAAAATCTTACCCGTTTCTCAGCATTATTGATGTTTCACTTGCAGCATTAGATTTTCTTGTGCTAACACCGAATGCATACCTCTGTTGGTAAGCATCAGAATAAATCCAGATCCAATACCAAATACCTGGGGAAAAAAAAAAAAAGGACCCAAATAAAAGCATTTTTGGCCTTTTCTTACAGCTCATATCAAAGAAGAAACAACAGAAAGAATATTGTATGATACACCTGGGGTAGTATAAACTTCAAAAATGTTATTTTAAAGACCCTTTTTTTATTTCTGTAGGATTTTCCAGCTTTTGGCATGGCAATTTGGCAAATGGTATTTGGTATTTCCCAACACAGGATCTAAACTTTGCTTTTAAGGAGAAATATAAATATTATCATGTCTAAAGTGGATAAACAGGTAAATAATCTCATGTATAATAGTTCTGTTTAATAAACAAACTACATCTGGCCAAGAGCTGTGCAATTCTTTCTCTAAACGTGGTTGATAATCAGTGGTGGTGTATTGTTAAGATCTTGCAATCAGCGTATTTTATAATAAGAGGAACATGAGTATGGCTTACTCTGTAGCTTATTGTTGAGGGTAATTTAATCTGTTTTATTTTAAACTTCAATGATGGATAACTTTGTGAGGTAAATATAAGTAACTGCTTACAACTGCAGTCGATTTTCAAAGTTTTCTTCGGGACATAATTATTTTGGAGTTACCTGATGCAAATTTTAAGATGGATACTAGAAATCTTAGACTGGGGCACCTGTGTACATGGGCTTTGTCAAAAACCCCAGTTACGTTTTCACTGTTAAGATTGCATTAACTTTTAAGACTAGTCTTCCTGTTCGTCATTTAACTCACATGAAATTACAGCTGCTTTTATTCTAATGTGGCAGGTTTTTGGTTGCGTCCCTGAAGCAGGAGTCTCTCATTTTATGTTTTTTCATATTCTTTTCTTGATAATCATTAGGATGTGTCAGAAAAAACTTACAGGTATTGAAGTGCATATTAGTGCTGTAGATAAGTAATGCTTGACACTGAAAACTGATTTATTCCTACCTATAAAGCTAGAAACATACCTATGAATAGTTAAAGCATTTTAAGAACTTTGTTTTTTACAGTGCATCAGAAAAGGAACAGTTTTAGGTTGTAGCTCAAAAAGGCAATGAAACTTCTGGACTATGCTGCCTTACCTTGCAATTCTGTGCACTTGGGAAAAGTCCCTTAACTTGGATGGCTTCTTGAAAGACACAGAGGTCTATACCCATGGAATTAATTAGAAAAAATCTTGGGTTTGGAATGTGAAATGTTGATACTGGCATTTGACAAATTACATACAGTTCATTCATATCAGCAGAATGGAAAATAAGTTTTTTATATCTAATTTGTTTCATATGCAAATAGCTGGAAAATCTGCTTTATTTGTGTCTATCCTAGGCTATCTGGTTTAGGATTTCTTTGGTTAGGTTTTGATAATTTAAACAAAAATCCAATGTTCTGTGCTTTCTCTTGTAGACAGTTTTTTACTGCAGTGCCAGAAACTTTTCTTGCCACAGGCTTTTCTGGTGTTGCTGACCAGGAAGAATGCTGTCAGTCATTAAAGTTCGATTAATCTCCTTGTATTGCGTACAAATTCTTAAGCTGTCCTTATTCAATTACAGTCACTTTGTACATAAAAAAGTTTAAGGATGCTGTTTCCTTTCTTCTGTTACTGTGGAAGAAAGTAAAACATGCATGATGTAAATAACACAGTGTTTATAGTTCATCAAATCTCCTTCTCCTGGAAGTGTTCCCAGATGGCTTACATGTGTACGAGCTTGTGATTCAAACTTCAGAAACATTCCATGGACAGCACTCAAGGTTAATTTCTTGGTAGTATTTAATGAAGTAATATATCTGTTCTTGAAGCTCAGGGTCTTTGGAAGCTTTCTTACATGTTATGTGTGGTATAGGAAATGGGGAAGACAATATGGTTACATGCATTAGTTTTTGCTTAGATAGATCATCTCAAAAAAAAAAAAAAACAAAAGAAATTAAAACAGGTTGTGTGAAGTAAAGTGCAAAGGAACTTCTGTTAAAGAAGATGGGCTGGATCTATGTGCTAGATGCTTGGTACTGAAGGTAACACTGGCACGGTCCAGTGTCTTCAGACGGCAGCTCCCCCCGCTCCTGCTTGCAACTACAACTAGCGAGTTTATGCAGCAGCACGAGCTGGGGCAGGTAGCAAAGCCTTCTGTAAAACTAATAAAATATTAGGGCAGTTAAGGTATGCTGGACTCCATGCTATTACAGCTACAGTGTTGCTGTTACTAAACAAGCAAATAAAAAGTCATTTGGGGTACATCTACATGGTCTGCGTTTACTACACAAGATGTACCTGTGATGCCACTTAAGTCAACATAGCTACGTTGAATATCACCACTGAAAAACGTTATGCAAAATGTTTCTTCTACTGCAATTAGCTTTTTCTTGTTTGGTAAACAGTGTGAGCCACAGTGGGAACAAGTACATTGATTTTTCTCTTTCCCTGTTCATCGTGTACTGTTGATGCACAATTTTTGTTATCAGGGAGATCCACAGGTCGAACGTTACGGAAGACTGGATGATAATGGATGACAAAGATGTCATCTGCTATCTGGGTCACAAGAGGACTATATAATTCAGAAGTTGAAACAGAAAATAGCTTGTAAATATTTTTAATGAATGTAAGAATAGACAGGGCATCTTTACAAGTGGAAGTTTTGAAATATCCTAATATAGCTCTTACTCAGGGACTGGCACATTTCTTTGTTGGTTTGTAAATAATATAATGTTTCGGGTATTACTCTTCATGCTTTAAAGTTTCATTTAGTGTCTACAAAAAATGTCAGTCTTATAGTACTGTAATCCTGTATTTTCATAACTGTATACAGCAATTTGTGTGTTGCAGTTCTGGAAATGGTTTTTGGCAAACCTGGCTTCCAGCGGAGCAGCAACAGCAACACCCCTGTGCGTAGTGTACATCTTAGAATTTGCACAAACTTGTTTAGCTGCTGATGTTGGGAAAGGTAGTGAAATCTCTTAAATTCTAGTTCCCATTTGTCTGACGTGTGCCTCAGGTTGTTTATATTTGCTTCATTTTAGAGGCAGACCAATGTTGAACAGTATGACAACTCTTTCTGTTACTAAAAAAATTACCATTGCATAATTACAAACTTTAAAAGTATATTAAAAAATGCAAGCCCCTTACTGAAAAGATGAGAGTGAATGAAAGAGGGTTCTTTGGAACCCGTGCTGTGGCATAGCTCTCAAGGTTTTTGCATTATTTTTAGATTCTGTATGGAAAAGTTTAACTGAATTTTGCTAACTTTGGATGCCAGAAAGTAGAGGAGTTTATTAATGCTAATCTATGGTTTTACAGGGTGTCACATATAAGAGCTAATGACCATCCTTTTTCTGTAGAAATAATAGCAACTGAAGTCTTTCAACAAAGATTTTGGGTGGCCTGTATCTCTAGATTTATGTTTCATTCATTCAAAGAGATAAAATGAGTTTCCTGAAAACAGTGTCCAGAAGGCTTTGCAGCAGAGAGAAAGAAATCTCTGCTTTCTGTATTGTTGCTGGCTTTCCTGCTTTGCCTGTTAACTCTGATTAATGTCTGTGCTGGGCCTGGTTGTGCCAGGAACTGGCTGCTCGACTTTACTGATTGCCTTCTGTGCCCTGCACTTGGGCCAAATTAATAGTTTCATGATACCTTCTGTATAACAAGGTGTCCAGTTTGAAGTTCTTACTTCAAAGATTGGTTTCTTGCTTGCCATGTTTTCACCTGTAGAAAATCTTCAGAGCTTCGGTGTAGTTACCTATGGAATGTGGAAACAGATTAAAAATGTATAGATATAAAAGTGGATTTTTAAACTTCGTCGCAGCTTGTGGCTAGTGTTCCACTACAGGGAAAAGCTGAAATGAGTAATAAATCTGAGTAACCATGTGTGGGGAAGAGATGAAAGCATGGTTTTACATAAAGAAACCCTCTTTTCAGAGAGAGGGCAAGAGAATTCACATCTCGGCGTTCTGCTGAATGAGGACAAAATTGGAATGGTAGTTATTTACCCTGAAAGCGTTTTAGCAACCAGCTACCACTGTCTGTTTGAATAAGCTACCTTCATCTATCCATGTGTCTCTTTTTCTTGATTTTTTTTCTACGCTTTGTTCATAAGTGTTTTCATACAATTTTGATAACATTAACTGTTTCAGCCGTGCAAAGTAGTTTGTACTAAAAAGAAGGGCTTCTGTAAAGCCTAACAAATGTGCATAAAATTGTTTTATATTAGGTGTTGCTGAGCAACTGTTCCAGGGGCTTGGTGACTGTATTATTAAAATTGCAAGGGCAGATGGACTTCCTGGCCTGTACCAGGGTTTTGGTGTTTCAGTGCAGGGAATCATGGTGCACCAAGCCTCCTATTTTGGATGCTACAACACCATTAAGGTAGCTTTTACAAACAAAAATGCCAACGTTTTAAATCCTTATAATTATATTTTAAATATTTATTATGAACTAATGAGGGTGTTAGTTACAGCTTTTGTCTTTACAGTACTTTGTGCCCATCAGAGTATATTACTGAAGAGCCAACTCATTTTATAGTGGGATTAACAACAGAAATGATTGAAATTATCCTTGATAAGTGCTGGATTTGACACACATCTTAGAGAATGTGTACAGGCTTCAATTTTTGTTTTATTTTGCAAGGATTCTTGCCAAATCAAAACAAACTCCATTCTTTTTTATTTTTATTGCTCAAGTTTTGACTACTTGCCCAGGAATGCTGTCTTCTCCTTTTGACACTGTCAGGAGACGAATGATGACGCAGGTACAGTCTACCTTGCAATCTTTTCTGAAAATAACATACTAGATTATTGAAGTTCGATATGCTAATCGAAGTGCTGTGTAGCCTTACAGCAGGCAAGACTCTATTCAGAAAGAAAGTGAAAGCATCTACAGAAAGACAAAAAGAAAAATAAATAATAGTCTTGTGGGAGGCTGGTAAAAGTATGTTCAGTCACGGCTTGGTGGAAGCTCTTAGTAGAAAAACTATCTATTTTCTTTTTCCTACTCAGAAGCCAAGTATTTAAAGACAGGTTTCTGGGTAGAATAATATCCTTTCTCAGCCCAGTTAATGTAGTTGGAAAAATGGTCTTTGTGGCACACAGCTGTGCTTCAGGTGTGAAGCAGAATCAGTCATCTTCAAAGCTCCGTAGAAGCTGAGAATTATTTTTCAGCATGTGTTGGAAATGGTAGTGTATTATTGGTAATTAATGTTGGATCTTGTTAGCTATTTAGGTAATTTTACTAGGTACCTCAGTAGCATTTCAAGTACATGAAATAATATAAATTATTGCTATGAAAATTATCCTCAAACATGAAATAAAAAACACAAAAATGCTCTTGAAAAAACAGGACACTGTTTCCTTCATCCTTAAGGAAGTTTTGCCATCTGATAATGTTTGTTCCAAAGAACTGTCTCCATGTTTTGTTTCAGGAGTATCTTCTTTTCTCTCAGTATTCCAGAAAGTCAAAGGAAAATTCAAATAAATGTTGGCATAGAAGTTGCTTGGGTGTTTTCAAAAAATCCCAGGAGGTACCTAGGTTCTTACGTAATGCCTGCATACCTCTGGTAATCTGTCCTAAATAACAGAAATCCTTGAAGCTTACAGTGGGCAAACACCATTCGCACTACTGACTTCTTCCTTTCAGACTAAATATGATTCCACCGTCTTCAGATTCTACCTTATCAGCAGTAGGCCTACAGTTAATGCCGTCTGTGTTCGGAAGTACTCTGCTGCTTGAAGCCTTACCAAAGAGTTGCCGCTATTTCTGGTAATGAACTTTGTACTAGGAGAAAGAATAGTATTGAGATGATTATAAACATAAATTTTAATAATACAAAATGAGATAATGGGTTTACGAGCACAAAAGAGGATGAGAATGAGAGAATTTATATATGTTGTGGATGTAGGAATATATTTCATGTGGTGTCCTTGTTTCATTCGTGTAGTTATGAAGCTTCAGGTACAAATAAAGCTGACTGGTATGATTTCTGTCAATTTCTTATCATGACATTCTGGTCCAAGAGGAAGGCCTGAATTAAATACAGCCCCTTTTTATGTCTTTAGTTAAAAGTATATTTGCCAGATGGGATAATTTTTGGAAATAATAAGCACAGTACAGTTACTGTTTTCAGTAAAGTTGATTTGTCAGCTAAGCAGTAAAAACCATTACAAAATATCCATTAATTTGCATATGTTCATGTAGATTAAAACCAAAATATTTTAAATGCTTTTTAGCTATATTACTATGCTTATTTATATTGATTTATGTGAATGTTTATCATTTATGTATTTCCTGCATTTAGT
Organism: Patagioenas fasciata; assembly: GCF_037038585.1. Classification (NCBI taxonomy): domain Eukaryota; kingdom Metazoa; phylum Chordata; class Aves; order Columbiformes; family Columbidae; genus Patagioenas; species Patagioenas fasciata. Next base: position 66,793,950 of record NC_092523.1, on the reverse strand, counting down.
ATGTTCAGGAAATCTATAGTGATCTCACGCTTTGATTCTTAACATAAGATGTAATAAAACATAACGTTATCTTAATCGGAAAATTCAAACTTCACTTTATTAGCTGCAAAGTAAGTATATCACAAGAGCACAAAAAAGGCAAGATTATCTTTCTGCCATGATAGAAAGTCTAGAACTTTACCTTGATAGTGCAGGTGGATTTGACTTAAGAATTAGCTAATTTAGGTAATATCTTCAACATCAAGTATAAAAAATAGTGCTTTTCCAGTAGAATTTCACATAAATATAAGGATTTTGGATTAATTTCTCCAGAAAGGTGCACTTCTTTTTTTTGTTAGCGAAGACAAAAACCAGAGTCAGTTCCTAATACAGTCCTCAAATCCTAAGGAGACTGCAGTTCCAGAACAGGAATAGTTTGACAGTTCACCAAGGACATCTACAAAAAAAAACGCTTTGTCAGAGCTGTGTTGTTACTTAGAGTATCTGAGACATCTGCTGTCATCATTATAACAAGTTCCACACTGGGCAAGCGTGTTTCCCAAGTGCTGTGCTGCACAGAGAGTGGCTAAACAATTGTTCCTCTGGGCTGTCTTTACTCCACTGTTGCAGTTTTTTACAACCTAGAAGAGCTGACATGATTTTCAGTCATACTGCACTTGAAAAAGCTGAAGGGAGAGTTCAGTGCTTTGGCACTGACTTGTACAGAAACAGTCAGACACACATATGTGAACATTCACTGCTTGTCATCCTTCATTTCCTTCACCTGCAAGCACTTGAAGCAAGTTTTAGTGAACATGGTGCTGAGGTCTCTAACACACACACATCCTTCCTTTTGCTTTTTTTTTCATTTGTCAAGCAAATACAGGGTGGGCTAGATGAAAACTGGACTGTGCTGCTTCTTAGCCTTCCCATGTTTTTACATTATCATGCTAGTCAAGACCTTAACATTTTTTATGCATTTTTTGGAAAACAGATGCTGGATGGACTCTGTTGATCACTAATGAACTGAAATCTACTCGGTATAAAAATATTTCAGTGGTGCTAAAGAAGGAAAAAAATGAACTGTGGAAGTTTTAATAGTATTGAAACAATTCAGAGCACCCTCAGGACTACAGTGACCTCATTTAATTCCTAAGCCTTCTACTTGCCCAGTAAAGCTTAAAAGAAGCATCAGAAGAAGGATCACGGCCTTTCTAAATTTAGCTATTGGAACCAGCTAACAGAGCATTACATCACATAAATATTTATTAGTTAAAAGATCTCTCCTTTGCAGTAAGGGAAACATGAGGAAAATGTGCTTTAGCATTCTTTACTAAAGACAGGCAAAGTTTGCTAGGCATCTAACTTACTTAGTGCAGTGCAATAACTGAACGTCAGTTTAAAGGAACCATAGACTGCTTTACAAAAATACACAAGCAGGAGGGTCTTAATCCTGTCTTTCACAGAGCATTCTCCACCATCCTTCCTGGAACAGGAGGTGTCATACTGCTAGTTCTTTATGACAAAATTAAGGACATTTTAAATCTTGATGTTTCAGAGGGTTTAGGACCTGATTAAAATAGGGAGTGAACATCTATTTTGTTTGTACAGTATTCATGATAGAATTCTTGTCGTTTGCATATTTTTAGTTTAAATGTTACACAAATAATACTTTTACGAAATTATTTTGATGGTTTTGTGACTAGGTACTAAATGAAATAATTTGTTTCAGGGAACTAAAGAGCACTGTTTCCATTTCATTCAAAAAAATAATCCAAGAAAATACCTCTTGCTTAAAATTATCAGTGTTTAAATTTTATTGATACTAAATGTTACATATCTTGAATTTTAAATTCTGGCATCTACTTCAATACATTTTGGTAACAGCAGTTTCCATAGCCTGTCAGCAAAGCTTGTCAGCAAAAATTGTAAATGTGTGTACATACCAGCCTGCTACAGCTTCTACATGAACCACAGTAAAAGGAAAATCTGTTTCTAGCCTGTTCATGTGTTTTCATGGTATTTTAAAGCACAAGTCCAGACAGCAAAGGAGTTGTTTGGTATTTTTTTAGTTGGCATTAAAAAAATACAACAACTCACTTTTCGCTCTGTCCCATCCCTGAAACAACATCGAGAAGACTGTAGTCTGGCTGGAAGCATTTTAAGTCAAAACATAATGCAAAAATGTGGAGACCCAAACGCTCAGAGACTTAGAACACTTGATACATGATTTCTCAATGAAATTTAAAATGGTTGAGGATTCTTCTCAGTCATGAGGATTAAGTTTACATTGTACATAAATGAGGAGAGACTTTTTATTTCTGAGGTAATAATTTTCAACAGAGCAAGGAGAAAGAAACCAGACTTCTTGTGGAATATTGGTAATTGAGGGACTCAAGAAAGCATTTAGAAGGCCTATATTTAAATGTTTGGTTTCAAACGAATTAAGTCTAGCAATCTTTCTAACATTTCTTCACAACCATTAAGTTTCACACAAAGCCCTCAGGTGCTTGAGTTAGTACAAATGTGGTTGTAGCTGCTGAAAAATCAGATGTGGACCACAGGCCAAGGATTGGAAGGACTCGGACATCACCAATTCTAAGACTGCTACAGTGACAGTAGGTGGTTGGGGGGAGATATGCTCAGGCAAGTTTGTGGCTAATCTGATTTGAATGAATTTTGTTTATACTCACAGACTGGGCAATCAGTATGACGCTGAAGCATGCAAACAAGTCTTTTATGAAATACTTCAAGAGTTTGGCTTATCCTGCTTATGATCTCAGCTCCAACTGGTAACTGTCTTGACAAAGCACATAAAAAGTCCACTGGCACTTTCTTGTTGCTATCATGAATATCTACATGTCTATGCTCCTGACTGCAGTATATGGATACCTGAGCCAGCTTGAAACCAGCTGCCTACAGGCTGATTTATCCTGCCAGCACTTCTGTAGCAGTGGCTGGTCCCCCTGCTGAAAGGTTGCACAATATCTTCTGGGCCTGGCTTAGTACTACTGCATAGCTACACAAGAGCATTTGCATGTAATCTCTTGGCCCAAGGTTTCCTCTCAGTTAGGAGTTAGCCTCAGGTGCTACCGCAGAAGTGCTGCAATACCTTGAATCACCGAGAACTGGTTTTGTAACAGGGATTGAAACAGCACAGCAGAAACCTGAGCTGGGATTTGTCTCCCTGTCTGCTGCAGATGGGTCTGGACCTGGTTTGCCTTTCTGATCCTAATACTAGCAAGAAAAATGAGGTGGTTAATGCCTTGTACTACAAATAGTAGTTGTTTTACAAATAACGCTGTTTAACAGTGGCTTCTGTTCCCTCTGGAAGTTTTAGAGGGAAATGTCATCTGTCATTTTTGCTAGGAAAATTCTAGCTGTGAAGTAGACCATTGAAACAGTAACAAATGGAGAGATAATCACAACTATTGACAGGGATGCAAATCTATTTTAGTGGTTTAACACTTAGTTTTAGGACTAATTGTGCAGCATCACATCATGTGCTGTGTTAGAAAGCCGCCATTGCTATGTGAAATTGAGAGGTCATTTTAGAAGCAAGCAAATACTTACAGAGCTTTTCCATCCTGTAGGTATGATTTGTAGAGTTTCAGTCCTCCGTAGTTAAAATGACACCCATAAAAAATGGGGTAACTGCAGAAGAGACACCTAGATTTCCAGGCATGTTTTTACTTGGAAATAAAAATAATAAAGATGAGGGCACTTCTGGGAATATGTTGGTAAAAATTAGGAAGAGTTCTTCTGTATGCATTGGCGGTGGAGGGAGAAAGGCCTTGAGGCGCCAAGTCTCTGCCTGTCACTGGTGCTGGAAGCATTGAAGCATTCCCTGCCTCTGCTTTGGACACAAACACTTGGGTTCCATTTTGATGCCTGACTTGGCTTCCCGACACCTGGCTAACCCTACACCTTGGGACTTGTGCGGTTTTCCAGGCTCCCCTGGCTGTTCTTCTCCCCTGGACTCCCGCAGCCTGGCTCAGCTCTCCTGCCTCAGCACAGGGGCAGGGCCCTGGGCCTACAGGCCAAGCACCCTCGGGTGCTCCTGTGGGTGACTCAGGATTACCCACCATGAATGTCAATCAGCCTGATCATCGCCCAGCAGTAATTGCACTGGATTGTTATAATCACATTAAATTATATTGTTTTGCAACCGACATTAATTAAAATGATAGGCGAGGGCGGGTAGCTGCGTTTTGCACTGCTCTCCACCGCAGCACCACCACCGGCCCCACCGCCCGGCGAAGAGCAGCTCTTGGGCCGGGCGGCTCCTTTAAGGGGCGCGGGGGCGTGTCCCGCCGCAGTTCTGACGTGTGGCGCGGGGTGTCGCTCTAGATAACGTCTGCTTCCTCCCTTTCCAGATCTTTCTCGAACGCACACCGCCCGCAGCCAGCGCGGCCCGAGCCCTTCCGGAAAGTGCCGAAGCCGCAGCCGGCGCCTGGCGGATTCCCCACCGGCCGGCACAGCGCGCCTGCGCAGAGGAGAGTAACTGGCGGTTGGTGGCCGGTGCTCCGCAGTGGGGGAGAGCCGGGTGAGGAGCCGGGTCACTGGAGCGCACACGGTCTCTGCTGCCGCTGTAGTCACAGGCCGGTGGGGCGCGGGAAGCACCAGGCGCAACCATGTCCGTGGTTGGCATTGACCTCGGCTTCCTCAACTGCTACATCGCTGTGGCGCGGAGCGGCGGTATCGAGACTATCGCCAACGAGTACAGCGACCGCTGCACCCCGTGAGTACCGGCCTTCCTGGCCTCGCGGTGTGCGGCGCTCCCCGGGGCGGCCGGGCGCGGGGGCCGGCGCCGTGGGGCGGGTGGAGTCGCGCGTGTCCCCGTGGGGCCTTGTTCTCTCCGCGGCCCACGGGCGCTCCCCGCACGGCGCTCCCGCCCCAGCGCCGCGGGAGCGGATCGGGGCTTTGCCGGCCGGCGCCGAAGCCTCGCGAGCGTTCCGGAGCCGTGCGCCGCCGCGTCTGCCGGGCGAGCGCCACTTTCTCGGTAACGCCGGAGATGTTTTAAGTAGGCGCAGAAATGCTGAACTTGGTACAGGAGGTTATCCGAGAAACCGCCCCCCCCCGCCCCAGCTTTTGACTCTTCCGTGTCCTTGAAATACCGCACGGTACTGGATGTGCCACACGGCTCCTGAGGCACAATGCATTTAATTTTTATTTTTTTTTCCTGGTAACACTTTAGTTTCGTGTAGCAAAGATCTTGGTGAAGTGCATGTGTTTCCTTAACTGTGGAACGGTTGCTAGGGCTTGAAGCGTTTTCATTAACAATTTTACGATGGAGCGGTGGTGAGGCTGGAGAGGACGATGTTGGTTCACCGGCGGAGCAGGAGCGGCGCGATGAGTTCCCTGTGCTGAACCTGCAGCTGCCGGCCCTGCCGTACCCGGGTCTGGCGCGGAGGTGGGGGGGCAGCGGGCAGCGGCCGTGATGATGGGATACGCAGGAGGAGGTGGAGATTCTTCTCTTCTGTTTCTATGGGATACGTCTGGGATTTTTAGAGCTCCATCTGTGTGTGATTTTCAAGGAGGAATCAGGAATTTGTATAAATACTCATAAAAATCGAGTCATGGATGGTGCTTTCTTTTATATAAGGAATTTGTAGCTAACGGCAGAAAGCTGTTTCTACGATGTGAGGCCATAGTAACTTTACCATTGCTGTCTTTTTGATGTCAGACAAATGTAGGTTTTGTTCTACTTTCTAAGAAGTTGTTTTGGAAGTACAAAGAAGTTTGGGTACTAAAATGCATACTGTCTGTATTAACCACAATACTGTTCAGAATTCTTCTAACTATTTAAAGAAACATACTTTTCACATTAACTTTCCGGAAGGCATTACCCTTGTGCACATTTTATGAGAACAGAAGTTCTGGGACCTTTCAGATTCTGTGGAAGGAACCCCCTGAAATTGTCCAAATCCTCAGGCAGCCACAGTCTCCTTCCTCCTTATGAAGAAGAGTGCTTCTAATTCTTAGCTCTTCTTGGAGTGCCTTCTTTCCAGGTAGACTTCACAGAGGTTTCCCTGGTTTTAATAATTTTTCACAATAATGTCTGAGTAAGTGTACTTTCAAGACATTGGCAAAGCAATTACGAGAGGGGTTTAAAAGCACAGGCAGTAGTGATGTAAAGTGACATTTTCCCTGTTTTTTTTTTTTCTCTATAATACAGAACACTAGGAACTTCATTTCTAATGCTGTTGTCTTGAGGCAAACAAAAAAAAGTAAATAGAAATATAATGGGCTTATTACTGGAAGCTTATCGTGATTAACTAAACCTTACTTGAAGCAAAATTTGAGTGATTTAAGCAGATCTAATGATTAATCAAAACTTTGCTGCTGTGCTGCTTATTACACATAGCAACACGGTGAATTAACTGTTTATATGTTCCTATGGAGATGCTTATGTCATTTAGATACTTGAATTTAGCTAATAGTTAACATTGATTGGGTATATCCCAAATACCTGGGACTTACTCCCAGAATTAGTGTGTTAATGTTTGTTGCGTCTGTGTAGTGTGGTATAAAAAATATCTGAACTAGCTCTGGACAAGCTAGTACACTTTTCATGTGCTGTTATTAAGCCATGTAAAGATACTGGGTTAGGTCCTAAAGATAGGACAGTCCTGGCTGTGCTGTACAGGGCTAATTGCTCTTTCTGGGCAAGGCTAATTAGTGCAGCCAGCTTCTAGTTTTAGAGCTGGTTCAGATATCTGTGCAATACAGCTGTGAACAGTACAGTGTTGGTGAAAGTATCTGTGCTCCAGACAACAGTGGTGTAGACTTATAGAAGATATATGCTATCTCAATTTAATACAATGCTATTAAGTCATAAATCCAGTGTCTCAGTTGTTAAAATATTCAGGTGATCCTTCCTTGTTTGCGTTATCCTATAATCTAAGGCATGGAACTGTTAGCATTTGTAATGTGTCTATCGTATACTTTAGCACAAGTATTTTAGAAAGAAAGGAAAAAGATTCTGCCATTAAGCCATCCATTTCAGTAGAACTTGTACTTATTGAGGCTTTTGGCATTAGTATTTCTTTGGATATTAACTGACGCTCAACTCTTTCTGAACTGGGAACTCCAGCAAGTCTTGGATGCATTTCTAGTGAGCCTGGCATGCTAAATTCATGGCAAATGGTCTTTTCAACTGCTGTGCCGCACCACTGTGGTTTTGTGCAAGAAAAGTTGATTGTTGACAGCTCTTAATTTTTTAGTAGCTTTTTCCAGACCATGCGTAATTAATGTTATCACAGGTAACATCTTCTTTAAAACAATGCATGGAGAGGATTGAAATGCCCTGGTGAAGGGAGTTACTACCTTTAGAAAAGTCTGTGTGGTGTTCAAAATTCCTTTTCAAAGCAGACGGAGGGCAGTGGTGAGGGAGACAGTTGAGTTGTCACGCTTGTATCCTTGTGGTGGATGTGCTTCCTAAAGGGCTGTATTGGGTAGGACTGAAGTGTTTGAGAGCCAAGGAGCATGTTTTATTTCTTCACATCTCCGCTTCGCAGCCAAGGAAGGGAGAAACAATCCATCCCCTTATGCTGGAAGGAACTGAGTAATTGAAGTAAACCATGGCAAGAACTTTAGTGGGCTAAGTAGCTTCTGACTTGATGCTTCATGCTTTGCAAAGGGGTATTTGCAAGCAACACTATGAGCAGTCAAATTCCTACGCTGAAAAGGTGTGTTATAATAGCATTAACATGTTATGATTGTTATCCACAAAACAAATGTATTGTAAACCATTTGCATGCTTTCAAAATCACACTTTTATCTGACTTTTCATTATTAGAAAGTGTAATTGAGAACTGTAGTGTTAAGCAGCCTTAAAAATTGTAAAAACCATTTGCAAAAGCTGAGCTACATATTTGAAAATGTAGGCCAGTGCGTTGTCTTTTTGCAGCAGTTAAATATAGAGAAGGTTTTGCATGTTTAGTATGGTGGTATAGCAGAAGAGGTTGCTAGATAATACAATCTGATGGCATACAGTGCCCTCATGGTAGTGTAGATGGCAAGGAGGCAGGAAGCAATCTACCTTTATGCATTCATTAAACCATTAAATTTGAAGCTTATGAAATCTGGGTTGTAGCTGTTATTTACTACTGAATGGTTTTAGCCAGATCAGTTCCTTTTTGTGGAAAGAGTTCGGCTTCAAATCTGTAAAGCGGAGGTGTGACCATAGTAACTTAGAGAAGTGTCCAAAGGCAGTAGTGAAGTGGCTGTCTGGTGGCTGGGGACCTGGGGCAGCCTTCCCTGGAGCTGGAGGGGAGGCCTGGAGGGATGTTCAGTGGTAACCTGACAATCAGCGTGCTGCAAGGGACCGTGGACTGGAGAAGTTCCCAATCCCTTGGAAGCTCTTTCCAGACATCTCCCGTGGTGCCTGTTTGCAGTGCATACCTGGTAGTTCTCAGTCACAGGAATGCTTAACAGTTTGTAGAACTGGGCTGTTAGCTACCCTGGGCTTAAATGGTTTTTCTAATTGTTGTCTGATGGTTATTGTTGCTAATGGCTTGTGCAGTACTTACAGACTTCAGGGCTTTCAGTTAAGGAAACCTGACTGATGAAGTTCAGGTTTTTGAATCAGATGTCACAGGGTTCTTTGGTTACAGGCTATGACCCAAAAATAACCATTAATTCCTTACCTTCACGATAAGATCTGTAGAACACATTAGCTTTTAAAGAATTCCTTAAATACAATTACAATGAAAACAGTTGTGGTTGCTTGCAGTTTCTAAACTAATCTGCAAAGCACAAAATAACTAGAATTCCCCTGCAAGTTCTGGTGCATCACACAGGAATGCTGTTAAATACCACATCCGTGTTCTGCTACTTTAGTTTTTATGACTGTTTTAGAGTACCATGTAGATACTTGATAATATTTTCTTTTAAAGCTGATTTTTTTTTTTTTTCTGTTTTTATTTAGAGCATGTATATCTTTAGGATCCAAGACCCGGGCGATTGGGAATGCAGCAAAAAGCCAGGTAAACAGATCAGAACCCACTTACCTGACTTGTCTCCTGTTGAATTGTGGAAAGAAAAGTAATGAATAAACTTGATATTTCACTGTCTTAGAGTTAGTTTTCTACAATACGTATACATTTCACAGTAAGATGTCCTGCTTCAGCTGTTCGTTCCTTATTTTAAAATGGCAACAGTATTTCTGCATTGTTTTGACATTCAGAGTGGAGAACTAGGAAGAAACAGAATACCTTGTTTCTTTCCCAGTAAAATACGTTTTTTTACTTGTTTACTTACGACAGCAAGAATAGAATTCATAATTAGATCTCTGTTGAGAGTGAGGAGGAATACTGCGCTTATGTTTTAGAAATGTTGAAACTGAAGTTGTACAATAAAAGTTTGGTATAGATATTGGTTGTTACTTATAATGTAAAATTAATGCATCTTAGTTCACTGTCTTAATTTGGAACTTCGAACAGAAGTAATATTTCTCTAATTCTTTGTAAATTCACTTGCAACCTAGGAAAACCTTCATTTGGAAGGAAAATGTGTAAAAATTCATAATAGCCAGTGTGAATTTACAAATTCAGAATAGGTTGGGTATTTCTCTTTCTTTGCATTCACGTATCGTGTTAGCATGCCAAGAAGAGGACTTCCTTTCCCTTAGTGTGTAGTGTAGGTGACTGGAAATGTAAAGCTGCTTTGCTTGGCGGGTATAAAGCTAATAGAGCCCACTGGTGATGCCATGAGCAACGACTATATGCAGAGGCTGGATCACTTTCATTCTGAGAAACTTTAGACTATTTATCTGAGCTCAACACCCAAACTTTGCTCGCAAAGAGATGTCCTGTCAGTATTTTTACCAGCTACAAAGTTTCCTATTTAGACTAGCAAAGTACACTAGTTTATTTGGGAGAAATTGCCCTAAAGTAATTTCTTTTGATAGCTTAAATATTGTGTTTTTTATGATGTGTTTGTTCTGGTCCTTACTTTGCTTGAAGTCTGTCCTTAAAGCAATTAGATTGAAACACCGGTGAGAGAATAGGTGTGGGAAGGCTTTATGCCCAGGTAGGATCTGAATTAGAGGAGAATTTTGAAGTGAAATGCATTAATTTGTTGAAGCTTCGTTTGAGATTGATGTAGTTAATAACTTCACTCATTCCTATTGACAGCCATTGAAACAATATATAATATAATCTAAAATATGGCACACTCTGTCGACAGGTCCTCTAAAATAAAAGGTAACGTGAAAATTGATGGGAGCAAGTTAGTGGATGTTCAAGAGTGAAGTAAACATGACTGTATTTTTTTAATGGAGACCACAGATTAGAAATCTGATGCTTTTTTCTCTCTCCCTACCATTTGCTTTCCAGTAAATTTGTGGGGCTTTACACGGGTCTTCAATATGTGCGTTAAGCACAGCATAACCATAGTTCCTTTCCGGATCATCTTCTATCATCTGCACATCATAGGTAATTAAAAATAAAATATCTTTTCCACAGATTGTCACAAATGTAAAAAATACTTTGCATGGCTTCAAAAAACTGCATGGAAGAGCGTTTGAAGATCCTTACATACAAGCTGAAAGGGCCAGACTTCCCTATGAACTTCAGAAGATGCCGAATGGCTCTGTAGGAGTAAAGGTGAGTTAGAGCTTTGTGCAGGACATCTTAGTGGTAGAGATGAGCACTTCGGACCTTTGCAGTAACATGTGCTCAAATATTTTACTTTCTCTGAGATGTCTGTTGAGGTTTTCATCAATTGTATCATCTTTCTGTAGTCCCATTAGTAGCTTTTCACCTTACCTTACTAGATCTACCTCCAGATCATATAATTACAGTGTGTATTATTCTCATCTTAAAGACATGCAGAGACCAAGTTTCAGGAAAACAAGGTAACACTCTGAAGATGTAATGCGAACAAGTTATTTTTATTTTACTTCCAAACTAAATGGCTGGAAACCGCTCAAAGTTCAGGCCTCCTGGCTTCAGTTTCTGAATGTGTCTTTCAGCGTTTTAATTTGAATCAGGAGCGTACTTCTGAGGCAAATCTCCCAGTCATCTTAGTGTACTTTGGGTTGCTTTGTGGTGGGGCTTTTTACCATACCATGTGAGTTTCTTCTGTATTACCTGCTTGTGTCATGCTAGTTTTCAGTGTAAATATAGCTGCTACACATCTTTCTGGGTTTCCCTGGAAGTGTTTGGGGTTGCTGGAAAGATGGCAACCCATCAGGAATTCAGAACATAGAACCTTGCATGAACATTGAAGATTCAGATGTGTTTCCTGAGCAGGGCAGGACTGTTAAAATTGCCTCGTTTGCCCCTTTCCTGTCTCATGTACTTGAGTGACCCTTGCAGGAAGCAAATGTTCCTTGGGTTTGCTCCAAAACTCTTTATTTTTAGCTCTTGCTAGGATGCATGTGATTCTATATGTATCATGCATTTTCTGTTTGTCTGTTTGGGTTTACTTAATTTTTTTAATACAAAGAACAGAAATATTTTACCATTGTGAGTAGCCCCTCAAGATAGCTCAGATGTTGAGGTTTCCCACAAAACAATTTTCAGCTAAACTGAACTGATATGATTTGGTGCAAGTAGCACAAATCCATAGCATCAATTGATATGGAGAGTCTGGTGTTAAACTTGGGTCTCATTGCTCAAAAATTCCCCCATAAGTGTCCAAGACACACATCTTAGAGAAAAGTTGAGATGATTTATTACAGAAGTGCAATTCTCTATTTCAGGTAAGATACCTGGATGAAGAGAGACTGTTTGCAGTTGAACAGATTACAGGAATGTTGTTGGCCAAACTTAAGGAAACTTCAGAAAGTGCTTTGAAGAAGCCAGTGGCAGACTGCGTGATTTCAGTAAGTTGTAATATATTTATTGCAATTTTTTCTATAGATAACTTTGTGTGAGCTAATACCATTTATGCTGTGGTGCGATGCTAAGAGATACAAGTAATGGATAGAAATCACACCTCCCAAGAATGGGCCTTCATTATAGGTTTTTCCAAATAAGGATACTTTTGTAATCATGTATGAGGAGATTGAAAATTTGTTAAGAATGTGCTTTCAGAGAGGGCATACTTCTTAAACTGATTGAAACTGGCTAACTCAAAGAGCTACATAGAGTAGTCCTGACTAGTATAGTTCCAGTAATAAATGGGAACTGTCCCATGTGTAAGTTTGTCTTCCTTGGTTTCTCAGAACCTTGCCAAATTCATGTTAAATTTCTTCGTTGTTACATAGCTGAACAGTGGGTTGCAGTATAGTTGAGTTGCCTGAACTTTATGGCTCTTAGGGTCATACTTGCAATTTGAGAAGCCCAAGCTGCCTGTGTTTGTTTGAAAAAGTATTTTTATTTGTCTCATTTACTTGTGGTGGTGGTTTTTTTTTTTTTTTTTAGCTAGTTTTCACACCCATGGGTGGGAGGAAGGGAGTGGAAGCAGAGAGCTTGAAAACATGAGGTTTTGTTCCTGATATTAAGTCCTAAATGTCTGCTGTTCACATTGTCTTTGTTTACTGCTTGACTTCTGGTGAGAAGTCTGGGCATGAAGTATTGGGGTTATCCCTTCTCTGTCAGACAGACATGGGAACCGGAAAGCTTTATACTTGGCTGTTAGAAATCTGCTTTGATCTTTTTCCTTGCTTCCTTATGGTATACAAAGACACTTGCAGAGAATCCTCCCACACAAACAAGGTTCCTTGGTAATACACCACAGTGGTAGCTAATGAAATAGATGCTAGAATGCAGTTCTATGTCTGAAACTTCACACAAGTAGCAGATGTAGCAACTGATTGCAGCTGGTTTCTAAATGGGCTCTGATTGTGCTTCAGCTATTTTTGGTGGAACTGAATATTGTAGCGCACTGTAAGCTGGCACGATGCTGGAGGTGATAACTAAAAATTGGATGCAAGTTCAGTTGTAACACACAGTTCAGCATTAAGTTTAGTTCCAGTACTGCTGTAGTGCAGTAACTTATTTTGGGGCTATGTATGACTATTTATTGTGTTGACATTATGCTATACAAACATTTTCAGAAACAGGTAATGATTTTAAAATCAGAGACTCATCAGAAGAATCTGAGAAAACATGTTCAGTTGTTTCATGCTAAAATCTACTTTGTTTAAAATGCAACTTTTGTCTGTCGCTTCATTTTTGACGTATTTTAAGTTTTAACTAAAATATGCACTAAAATGAATTACCTAGCTCTTTGATTAAGGCTGTCCTATTAATGTGAGGTTAGCACAAAACAGTTTCTTGTGGTACTGAAATTTATAGTGTTGTTTCTTCAAATTAAAAAGTCTATATTTCATAATATCCTGTATATTTTTTTTTTTAAACAGGTACCCAGTTTCTTCACTGATGCTGAGAGAAGGTCTGTAATGGCAGCTGCACAGATCGCAGGATTAAATTGTCTGAGACTGATGAATGAAACTACAGCAGGTAAAGGGTAGCAACACTTTTTTTTTTTTACGCATTCAGGCTATTGAACCCGTGAGAGTGATGATGTACTCCTGTTACACAATGAGGAGCTTGGGAAAAAGCTACCCAGGCTAGCACTGCCCGATCCAGCTTGGGAACTGGAAACACAACAACTGTGTCAGCAGGGTGGTGTTCAGCACTTAGGAGACATGATGAGAGGTTGGGTTTGCTAACTTGACTAGAGTGCCACCTGAAAACAGCTGCCCTGCTGCCAAAGTGAAGCTGGCATCTCTTCTTATGTCTACTGTACGGTGCAGCTATAGCATCTGTATCGGGAAGGCCTGAGCTAGCTTCGGAATCTCTTCGTAATCCAGCGGGGGTGTGCACCTGACCTAAATTCTCAGTTGTGTTTTTAAAAACTAGTGTAGTACAGCATTATCAGATGTCACCTGCATCTGTCTGAACGATTACAGTAAGTATGTTATTTATAGTTATGTAGTGAGGTCCTTTAGACGCGTGATATTTCCCATGCTTTTGCTCTCCATTGCACTTCCAAATGACCTTATTTATCTCTTTCAGTTTATTTACAGTTAGCTCTTAATATAGCTCTTCTTTCCTCAGTTTGATAAAACAGTGATGTAACTGAACTTTCTTTCCAGCTTAATGGAAGATGTGTGTGCTGGACTAAAAATAAGTCTCATGGAAGTATTGGTGAAATACTTTTTTATCGTAACCTGTTATTTATTTGAAGTGAAATACATTGAAGGGAAATTTTAAAACGTGTAATCCAAGGACTTTTCATTTTCAACTACGTAATATGTATGCATTAAAAGCTGCTTCTACACAAACTGCATTTTTATGAAACTTTCTGGAAGCAGACTTGCTGATCATACTTGGAAACAAACTGTATGGCTTTTCAAAATATCTAAATCAAGTCAAGCATAAGTCTGTGGGAGAATGACAGTTGACATTTGTGAAAATCCTGTCAGTTGTAGCATTGGCACAACTGTTGTTTCTATGAAGTAGTTTGTTTCCTGCCTTCCTCTGCTTTTGGTGGACTCTTGGTAGTGTATAAAAACATGTTACACTTCATGGGAATTAAGTTGGAGCTGTTTAAACCAGTAACTTTTTTTTTTTTCCTTGATTTAAATTGTGTGATTTATAGTCTTTCCAAATGAGTGCTGGCAATGAAGTCTTAAATTCTTATAAAATAGTCTCTAAAACATTTTTGTTCTCTTGAGCATGCTTGAGTTTTGCAAAACAGAGGTAAAAATATTGAAAGTAAGGCATTTCAAAGGAGAGGTGTAGGCATGAAGCTCAATCTGTGACATGTCACAAATTACAATGTTAATTTGTCTGCAAGCAGAACTGAAATACAAGGTGATGCTTTAGGAGCATTGAACCCTCACTTGGCATCTCTTTACTCCATTGACGGTGAAAAATGTGGTTTTAACTTGTTAACTTTCTTTGTGGTGAGCTGCTTTATATTCGAACAATAATTCTTAAACAGAAGCAAAAATAATCAGTCTTATAAATCCCAGATTTAAAAATTTAAATTTATGATGGCGCATACATGACTGACTTCAGTGCTTTGGAGGTGCACAGGATGCAGTTCTTGTTGGAAAGAGATGTTAAGTTATACAGAATAGTTAAATGTCAATTATATGAATGAACATGAGGTAGCTTACTAGTAAAACTATAAATCAAACAGTAAAAAATGAGAATAAAGAACACGGCAACTCATGATGGTCTGAAACTTGTGACCCTTTTGACGCTTATGTTCTATTTGGGCAGAGTAATGGAGATGTTTAGAAAGAGGAACCATAAGTATTGTCTTTCTGTTGGCTTTTTCTGCAGTGCTTTTACTGTGTGTTTACAGTTGCATACAGCTTTCCCTTAACTTGGTGGGTTGGTGTTTTTCAGTTGCACTGGCCTATGGGATATATAAGCAAGATCTGCCAGCCTTGGAAGAGAAGCCAAGAAACGTGGTCTTTGTAGATATGGGGCATTCTGCGTATCAGGTTTCAATCTGTGCTTTTAACAAGGGAAAACTGAAGGTAATATTTGAAGTTATACAGTATAATCCTATATACCTGAAGTATTTAATTGTGCAATACTCAAAGTACTGTTCTGTGGGAATTTGAGGGTTTTTTTGTGAATAAATAAATATATATCTATAGCAAATATTTTTTAGATGCAGAATACAAAACATTTATTATTTTTCAGCTGTTTTGCAAATCCATTTTTATAAAATGCAAAAATGAGGTATCCCAGAGAGTTTTTTGAAAAGTACTTGGTCATTAAGCCTATTGTACGGTTTTTACGTCATATCACTTAAATATATGCATTTTCTGGTAGTCTCATAAGCATTTTAGTTGTGCATCTGACTTGTATATGGGAAGTTGTTGAACTGTCCTGAATTGCTTTGTGATTTTTTTCTTCTTCCACCTGTGACGATTCAAAACCTAAATTCAATAAGATATGAAGTAAAACAGAACAGTCTTCTCTTCCAGTTGGGATATTTTTGTCTTTGAGCTGCTGATGGCTGAGTGATTTTATATATTTGTTTGGTAGCAGAACGTGGTCATCTGAAGTCATATGAAGATGATAGAAGGTTTTTCTGTTTTAAGTAAATGACACAGAACTAGTAATAGGATGACAAAATAGCTATCCTAGTGTGTCTTTAAGTTAGTAAACTGAGTAGGGGCTGCAGTATGGTAGGAAATAGCATGGTAGCTGCAATAGTATTTTATTTGGGGAGGGCAAAAACTAAATAATTGAGGAGTTTGGTTTTTTTTGTTTTTTTGGTTTTTTTTCCAAAGTTCTGTTGGGCAACTACATAGAAAATCGTGAGAAAACTAATTTTCCTATATCAAACCTGTGTTTAAAGGTGTTAACTTCTAAAGCCAGTGTCTGTATGAAAGCTATCTCTGTATCTAAGTGAACATTATCTAAAAACTTTTTAATCTCTGCTCTTCTGTGCAGGTCTTAGCTACTACTTTTGACCCTTTCTTAGGTGGCAGGAATTTTGATGAGGCTTTGGTAGACTACTTCTCTGAAGAATTTAGGACAAAATACAAACTGAATGTAAAAGAGAATCCCCGAGCACTGCTACGATTGTATCAGGAATGTGAAAAACTAAAGAAGCTTATGAGTGCAAATGCTTCTGACCTTCCACTCAATATTGAGTGCTTCATGAATGACCTTGATGTCTCCAGTAAGATGAACAGGTACTGTGCATCATTGTCACTGCAGTGCAGTGAGGTGGGGTCTCTGTGCTGTCCTGTGACATGAAACGCTTTCCCTGTTCTGCAGAGCTCAGTTCGAGCAGTTGTGTGCTGCCCTGCTGGCCAGAGTGGAGCCTCCTCTGAGAGCAGCCATGGAGCAAGCTAGTAAGTAGGAGCTAATTTAGGTATTATTTTCGGTTCAAGAAAGTAACTAGTAATTCAGTTATCCTAGATCTCTTTAATGATTATCTTTTTAATATATTTTTGTATTTATTAGAATTGCAAAGCTAAGTACTGAAAAGTTAAATGTAAGTTCCATTCATATGCTTGTCATATATGCATGATCCCATTCCTGCCTCATTTAGTGCACCTGTCACTTTGCAACCCTGATTTATTGACCCTCATTCACCCTGCATAATGGAAAAGGTTGGCCCTATGAAAGACTATTTAAAAAAATAAATGTAAACCAACCAAACCAAAAGCATGATGGGAAAAACTATTATTCTTTACTGCAACTGTCTGGCCAGCCTGTTCCATATGTGATACATACATGTCCTCACTGACCTGAGAATTTGGCAGTATATCCTTAAAATAAATTATCTGAAGCATGTGCAAATAACAATTTTTTTTTTTTTTTTTTTGCCTAATGTAATATAAAGGAGAGAATTAGACTTTGCCAGGAAAAGGTTTTAGCCCTAATTACAGCATCTTCAACTAAAAGAAAGAGAAAACTTCTGCTTACCTTGTGTCTTGGCTAGATAACTAAACCAGGAAGTAAGAAACTGAATAATTGCTGGGCAGAACTGTTTAAGGACTGACAGTTGTATCTTGAATCCAGAATTAAAAAGTTACCCTGCGAGCACAGTCTAATATTAGTGTTTTTAGTTAAGGGGTTTGCTTTTCTTTATTGGCAAACAAAAGTAAACTAAACATAAAATGAAGTATTTTTGGGATTCATTTTGTTCTTGTTTGTGAGGAGTGAGGCGTTGTCCAGTAGTGCGGTGCTACCAAAGAAAACCCAGTTGCACACACTTGAGTTTACACGTATCAGAGAGGGGATGCACATGGACAGTACATTTCAGAGAACAGCTGTCCTGGCTTCTGCATTTTCCAGGACTACGTAACTAGAAAACTTGGTAGCCTACAGGAGGGACAGAGATTTTGAATAGGGCGCATCGTGACAAAGCTGATTTTAAGGATCATGTCGGCTATTGAATATATTCAGTGCTTGTCTCTGTCTAGATAATAAGGGAACTCTGTTGTTGTTGTCCAAAGACAGCTTTGCTATCTTGATGGTAACTGAAGGCCATGCACTCTCTCTTCTAGAACTTCAGCGTGAAGATATCTACAGTATAGAAATAGTAGGTGGGGCTACTAGAATTCCAGCAGTGAAGGAACAGATCTCTAACTTTTTCTGTAAAGAAATAAGCACCACACTAAATGCTGATGAAGCTGTTGCAAGAGGCTGTGCCTTGCAGGTATAGTTATTGAAATTAAACTTCAGTATTGCTTATTTAACTTCATGTACTAATGAAATACAACTAACTGAAAACAAAAGGTACTATAGCTGAAACAAGATGTAGAGTCTCACTTGTTCTTTCACCAGTTGGTGACAGTGATGATGTCAGAAACGATTGTATTTCATCTGGTAATTTGCCACTGAGTTATCTTAGAAGGATGGTCTTGTGAGAGGCCTGTTAAATTTGGTAAACCGCATAGCACTGTTCCACTTCTGTGGAATCATTTGGAAGCTTTGCTGGCTGCCTTTACTGACAATCACTAGGGAAGTAGCATCTGTTATTACCTTAATTAAGTCCTTCAGTTCAATTAACTTTCTACAAAGCATGGGAACTTTCTCTTAAAGTTCTGCAGTAAGCAAGACCTCTGTGTGACTTAAAGGAATTGTAACCTTTTTGCCCTAAAGTATTTATTATTGTACTTGTTATTTGTTTGACTACATGGATATAACGAAATTTCATTTTTTGCTTTCTAGTGTGCAATTCTTTCCCCGGCTTTTAAAGTGCGTGAATTTTCCATCACAGATGTTGTTCCTTATTCTGTAACATTACGATGGAAATCATCTTATGAAGAAGGAACAGGGTAAGTTGTATGGTGCCTGATAAAAAGTGTCTGTTTGTATGTGTATGTAAAGAAAAATGTTAAGCTATGGGAAAG
Organism: Patagioenas fasciata; assembly: GCF_037038585.1. Taxonomy (NCBI): domain Eukaryota; kingdom Metazoa; phylum Chordata; class Aves; order Columbiformes; family Columbidae; genus Patagioenas; species Patagioenas fasciata. The sequence continues at coordinate 66,775,175 of NC_092523.1, read as the reverse complement.
ACCAGGTCTCAGACTTCGAAGCTGTCACCCACTCCAACAGTTCTAATTTTTTTGCATTATACCTCTTGATTTCCGATTACTGCTTAATTGGAAATATGTTTAAAAAATGTTTGTGTGAAGTTGCTTTTTTTCTTCTTAAGTGTGATATGGGATCTGTATTCTGGCTTTGAGGCGTGTAGGCCTGCAACCTGGAACTCTTGTCGTAAACAGAATTCGACTAGTTTACTTAGCTGCTTGGTTAGCACAGCTGCTGACCATTAGCATACCTTGATTTTGATTATCTGTTATGTTCAGTGGTTTAATCTTTGTTAATATTTTACTGCTTTAGGGAATGTGAAGTCTTCAGTAAGAACCACGCTGCTCCATTCTCAAAAGTAATTACTTTTCACAAGAAAGAGCCTTTTGACCTAGAAGCTTATTATACCCAACCACATGAAGTGCCTTATCCTGATTCCAGAATAGGTAAGAACATGTGAATAAAAGCTTTATACCTTACTCCTCTTGACTATGGCAACAGTGGTTCTCTTTTTTTTTTTTTAAGATGTTACTTCTGTATTTCCAAGATCATAGGAAAGACAAGGTTCTTTAGAAAGGCTCCACACGATCTTGGTTTAGGTGTCTTTTGGCAGTTACTAGCAATTTTTTCTTCTTTGTATCAGTCTTCATTTTAAAAAAGGCGGTACAAAGATTTTAGTGCTGTATTGTCTGGTTCTTTCAACCTCTCTAAAATGTGGCAGCCTAGATTTTTCAAAGAGATTTGATCAAAGGAGCTGTTAGCACTAGACAGTTTCCTGGTATTTGTCTGTATTTTTCTGTTAATCTAAGAACATACAGAATAGACATATCCTGAATGTAAGCGTCTGTAGGAGTCTAACGTATTAGATGGTATGAATAAGTTTCCTGGTAGCTAATATTACCTTACTTGCAGTTACTAGAGACGCTGAGAAGTCGACTAGTTTACGGTTTCGTTTATTGATTTAGGAATTTGATATAAACTTGGCACTACCCAATTAGCTGTCTATGGAAGGAGTCTGTCATCTTTAGGGATAAAAGGAACCATTTGAGATGAATCGCAGAGCAATTCTCTAGTGTGATAATTAGAGAGGCAACAGAACACCTAATAAAGTGTTACCTTGGTTTTTTTGTGTTTTTTTAATGAAACACAGATAAAGCAAAACCATCTTGTTAATTACCAGTTCACTGATGATAATTGGGGAACCAGATTTTAGGTTATCTAGCTGCAGCTTATGCTGTAGAAATGACAGCTAAGGAGGAAGTTTCCAGAGATTTGACTTAAATTGTATAAAGTTACTATTGAAATTAACACCCTTCAAGGAATGTATTTTATTTGTTGTTTTCTTCTTTCACTATTTTTGGAACAACTATTAAAACCCTCTTTGTTTTTTCAAGGGCGTTTCACTATTCAAAATGTTGGTCCCCAACACGATGGTGACAATTCCAAAGTGAAGGTTAAAGTGCGTGTCAATATTCACGGCCTTTTCAGTGTGGCTAATGCCTCTATAATAGAGAAGCAGCACATAGAGGGAGAGCACAATGACACACCTATGGACACTGAATCATCAAGCAAGAACCAAGGCAGAGATGATGAGCTGGTATGTGAACTTGTAAATATCTACACCCCTTGTAATTCTGAGAAGAGAGCCAATAATTGGAGATTAAATCATAGTGTATAGCTTTTTACACTTACTTCTCCACCCTTAAATTATTTCTAGTTATGTAACACACTTCTTCATGTCTGTTTATTATTAAAGTACTGGTGACATGTGGCACTGAGGAAAAAACCTACAAAAACAGATTCTAAGAAAAAAAAGGTTTTTTTCGTTGTTTTTTAGCATCTCTACTAGTCTTAGTATTATCTAGTGTTGCTATTAGTATCAAATGGCAACAATATTTAATGAGAACTGTTGACAAATAATTCTAAAGGTTTGGTTTTCCTCAAGTACTACATTTTCATGGAGCCAAAACTCCATGGTATTTCTTTGTTTCATAAACATTCTTTCACTAAGAGATTTCTTGATCTGCTTCAGTGCTGGTAATTATTACAAACTGGCTTGTAAGTCCATAGGGGAGAATTACTGGAAATAAATGTGCAGCAGCCTTGTCATTAATACTGAGAAGTGAACATTTTTTATTTCCTTATGTCACTGTTGGCCAGTGTATTAAAGTACTACAGATCCTTAGTGCTGGCTCACAGTATTCTACCCATCAATTCTCTCATTCTAGCGTGAGGAGGATCAGCTTTCTTGATGGTGCCCTGTGTACCAGACGTAGATTTGCTGAGAGTAGTGAGGTGCAGCAGCTCCATTTGATACTGTGGAGTTGAGGGCTGGGTCCCAGGGAGCACTTTGCAGCCAGGAACAGCACACCAGCAGTGGCTTTGGCAACCTTTCCTTTTTTACTTGTGTCCTTCTGGAGCTTGGAATTTTGGTTATGTTGCAGCCCACAGAGGAGAGACATGATAGTGTAGATGTCTGAGACTGCAAACTGCTCAGCAGGGTGACCAGTTCCATAGGCTGTTGGACATACTGAGGCGGGGTTTCCTTAGGGAGTAAGGCTGGACAGACTGCAAACACTCTGAAGCTTTATTTAGAGGAAGAAGTGAATGCATTTCTTGTCATTATCTCTTAAAATCTGTCCTTAGCAGCTTTCCCCACTTCAGTTGAATATACTACAGGAACTAGAGCAAATACACAGCATTGCATAATTGATATAAACAACTCTGTAAATATTATGCTGCTTTCCAGGAATTTGAGTGTTTGAAATGCCAAAAATGATGCAGTTCCTTGTGGACTGGTGCTCTGCATCTGGTAGTGGTACACAAGTGAAAAGTGGTTAAAAGTGACATATTTGGCAGCTAGTGTAATAAGTGTACTGCATGTGGAGGTTACTAAGACTAATACACTGTGTTTGGTACCAAAGTAACCACTTCCATGCTCAGGCTTTCATTTTATCAGGCTTCCATTCATCTAACACGTCTTCTGTTTTGCAATGGTGCTTGTCAGCAATTACCTTTCATTATTGAGGATGATACTGTCGACTCGGAGGAGGAGGTTTGTGGTGTATATATGTAGTATTTCCCCCTCTAGCTTTTTTGTGTAGGCAAAAGAGTTGCTTCCAGTTGTTGCATTTTCTGTGTGAACAGTAAGAACAGTAAATGGGGATGTTTGGGTTTTTCTACTCTGAAGTGCCAAAACTTAAACTTAGTAAAAGTAGCCTTCTTGTTTTCAAGTTTTATTTTTAAAAACTTGCCAGATCAATTAACATAGCTGAACTGCATATGTACCTGTGCTAGAGTTTGAAATCCCTAAATACATTTTCTTGTACTTTGCAGAGCTAACAGTAAATTATTTTACATGCACATATAGTTTTTTAATCCACGAATCTTAATTCCTTGTAATAGCAGTCATCTTAGACCTTTCAGACCTCAGCTATAGCTCGTTGTTTATTGATGCTCTGGACAAGGAAATATTAGAATCATTCTGAAAACTTCAGATGTACACATTACTATGTTATTAAAAGCTTTTTGCAATGATAACAGGGAATTGTGTTTCTTAAACCGAATCAAGCAATCAGCACTAGTAATTAGTGATGTCTTTAAGATCCTTACATTTAGAATAAGGCATAGGTGAACTACAGATAAATAAAAGTGAAACCCCCTTAATTTCAGGGGGCAGGGAGGTAAGACAGTTGGTAGTGTGCTCCAAGAGGCTACTGCAGAAACTAATTTTCATGGTCTTATGAGACAGGTGTAGGTAACAAATAACAATGACTAAATTACTTCTGCTTTGGATTACAAACTTTAAAGTTTAGGTGTAAAATGGTATGAGGTCAAAGTTCTGGCTGTTCCATAGAGAAAGTATTGTTGTTGCCTGTGTTGTTGGTGGTCTGTTTCTAGAATGCTCTTTGCATACGTTAGGTATGTATTTATTTCTAATGGAAAATGGAATATTTGCGGTGCTTAGTGTAATTCTGTACAGGGGACAGACTGCAACATCACAATTACTTCAAGGGGGACAGGCAGAATAGAATTTCCATTTAATTTGAGAAAGCTATAAATGAATGTAGTATATCAAAATAGCTGTTTAAACATGGTGAATCAAAAATCCTTAAGATTGATTCTTAACTCCACATATATTATCTGTGAGGTACTGTGATGAGTGTCAGTCTTAAATTTCATGGCAAACCTATGTATTCAGTTATGTAACTCTCTTTCTAGGATAAAATGCAGGTTGATCAAGATGAAGGTATTCAGAAAAGTCAAGCTGAACAACAGAACCAAGCAGAGGAGGAAACTGAAAATGCAGGAACCGAAACAAAAGTTTGTATTCAGTATTGATACAGAAATGTAACGCTGCTTCCCTTAGACATTTTTGGCCCAGTACTCTCAAAGTTATTTATCTTCCTAGTTGCAATACATGAGACTGTATTTGGAGGAGTACAGCCCTATTGCAGTGGTTAAGTTAGGAATTCTACCTTAGCATTTTCATTACCAACATAGTATACTATGATTAAGACTTTGAAGTAAGTTTCTGTTATTTAACACAATTTTATACCGAAGATGGAATCTAGGGAAACTTGAAAACATTATGAAGAAGAATATGCAGTGTCTTTGTCTTTTGAACAAGTTTTCTCAATAGCTCTTCACATTATGTTTAAAGAAATTAAATTTCACCTGTTTGGTTCCTAATTAAGGTAGTGGTGATTCTGAATAGCAGAGGAATAATTTGTTTCTTTATTTACATATGGTTAATTTGTAGCTGCCTTGCTAGTTTCATTTGTCTCTCGTTTTTGTAGTAATACTCTTGAAAGTTTCTTGATAGTGTACATCTCTTTATAGGCTGCTTTTGGAGACAAGCAGGATCCTCCAGCCCAACCAAAGGCTAAAACAAAAGTTAAGAGTATTGATCTACCTATACAAGCAAGCCTCTATAGACAACTGGGACAAGATCTTATCAATTGCTATGTAGAAAATGAGGTAAGCAGCATAAATAGATGACCACTCAAATTAATGTCACTGTAAATAATTATCTAGAAAATATTTGCAACCATAAACTTACCGTCTAATTTAGGATTTCTTGGGGGTTTGTTTTGGTTGGGGTTTGTTTTGGTTGGGGTTTGTTTTGGTTGGGGTTTGTTTTGGTTGGGGTTTGTTTTGGTGAGGTGAATCTTATTTCACTAGACTTAACTACCCACATCTCATGACTTTGACCTATCAGTCAGTTTTAGCTGAAATATCAGTTCCTTTCTTAGTCAGGAAGTGCCCAGGACTGCCAGTCAGGGCTGCACAGTGTGTTACAGGAATGCCAGTTGTTATTGACTGACCTGAGCCTGGTCTGGAGTAGCAGTTGCCACATCTTTTGGTGCTTCACAAAAGTTGTGTCCTTAGTTACATCACATTTTTGCCCTTCAAGTCCTACATCAGCAGGGAAGTACTATAATATGTGGAAAACCTGCTGAAAGGCAGGTTCGTTTCTGAACTTAGTATGTATTATATCTGTGAAGATCCTACCGGCATAAGCTTCTCTGTGAAAGATGGTCAGTCTGAAAAATAGGAAACAATACTCGTAGGGCAGAATGATTCCGAGTGACTTCCAAACCAGAGTCAAGACTTGTCTTCTAGTCCTGTCTAACCTGATCAGATCATAATTGATACCTGATTGATTTACATCAAAGCACTTGCCAAACAGCTTCAAATATGAACTCATTTTTCCCCCCATTCCAGTTCTGCCTGCAGTGAAGATAATTTTAATAAGTAACTGTGAATTAGCAGGCTTCTGCAGAGTTCTGTGATACAGTTTCAAGGTAGTAATGCCCAAGTTCGACACTTGAAATGCTTTTAGTCTTAAAAAAGCTTTTCTCCACCCCAGGGGAAGATGATGATGCAAGACAAGCTTGAGAAAGAAAGAAATGATGCTAAGAATGCTGTTGAAGAATATGTGTATGACTTCAGAGACAAACTGTGTGGAGTTTTCGAGAAATTCATCACTGAAGAAGTAAGACTGGGCTATGTGTTTTAGCTGCTGGTATAAATTCCTTTGTAAAAGTTTTGAGTGTGGGTTATGTGGAGGTGGCAGGGGTCTCTTGGGCTTGTTTAGGAATATGAAATGGATTGGCTTCACAGAAGTGAAGTTCAAACTACACTTACACCTGGCATTTGACATGCAAGAATGCAGAGTTCTGTATTGTCTAAGAAGCTTCTCAGTGGCGAGGAAAGAGTCCAGATACGGATATAAAAGAAAAATCCTGTGGTGGGAGTAGGAAGATGGGACAGATCACCATGAGCCTCTAAATGGCATGAGCAGGCGAGAACAAAACGAAAATTAGCAGAAGTGGAGTACCGGTAGTGCTGTGTCTTACTGTCTAATTTCATTAACTTAGAAACATGATTTGTTTCCTCCTTAAAAGTATTTTGATCTCAGCATGCTGTTGAAGTCCAAGTAAAGGTGATGAATAAAGCTGCACACTGTGCTTTTGCAACAGCAGTATTGAAAGAACACTTGTCCTATCATCATTTCTCTGTAGCAGCCATCTAAATAAAGTGGCTGGTTTACAGTCATTGAGTAGTTGAAACAACAGATGTCCAGCAGCAGTTTTAAGGTCTGGTCTCTGGATTACCAGGTCATCAACCCAGCAACTCACTACAGATGCCTTTCCAGTATAAACTCAAGGGTATGAGGCTGCCTTTCTCATACCAATTTCAAAATAATCTCTTATATGAGTTTAGGAGATAGAGAAGATATTTATTTCTGAATAACTAAAGGTAAAATCTTTGTTTATAGCAAATAGTCAAAATAATTCTAACTTCAACTGTATATATTGTTATCCAAATTTGTCTCTTCTTCCATCCTGCTATCAGAGAACCTGAGAAGCAAAACTTTCCATGTAAAGATAATATACAAAAATGTTATTAAGAGATGCATATGCTTTCTTATAAAATTAATTCTGAAGCTATGTAACTCTCATAAAATTCACGGGCAAACCAGATTAGTAGGGCTCTCCTGCCTCGTTCTGTAAAATCTTGGCTTTGAAGTCTATTAATTACCATTTTCCTTCACTATCGCTTTGAATGTTTCAAACTGACTATAAACAGTCCTTTTTGAGTAGGGGGGTTTCTTCCTGTGTTGGGGAAGAAGTCTCATTTGTCATGTTCTCTGCGCAAGTAGAGTGTATCCCTAACTTACTTCACAGGATTCAAACAAGCTGACCTTGATGTTGGAGGACACAGAAAACTGGCTTTATGAAGATGGAGAGGACCAGCCAAAACAAGTATACATGGATAAGCTTCAGGAATTAAGAGTAAGGCTTTCAGTTACTTTCTAGAAAAATCATGCGTGTGTTTGGAGGTGGGGATGTTTATATATGTATACATGGCTAAAGGAGGCAAGGCTGGTTTAATGAGGGCTGTATATGTGCATACGCAGATGTGAGGTTTTTTTAATCAATTAACTTTTAAGTATGGGCATCCAGATTGTATCTTGATGTGGTTTAGTTATGAAATGAACGTAGTATTTAGAACTAGAAATACAGTTTGCTTTAATGTCAGTTGTGCTCCTAATTTGAAAACAGTCAAAATTAGACTAGACTGTCACGAGTGACAGTAAAATTAATTGATGTGGGAATTTTCTGTCAGTCTTGTTACAGTCTGAAAGAGGCTGTTGAGTAGTTTGTGACTGCTTTCTCAGGTATTCAGAATTACACTCCAGAATAGTGCTCTGGTTTTCCCATTTTCAGTGGTGTTCTATTATCTGTATCATAAAACTGAATTTTTGGTCTAATGATAAGGGCTGAAGAGTGTTTTAACAGCACATTCCACTGTATCATGATTAGGAATGATAAACCCTAAAATAAGTAATCTCATGGAAAGATGTGAATTCTGATGAATGACTAGCTACTTGGGTAGTCATAAGTTTTGAGTACATATCTAGTTCTCAGGCTCCAGCTGTTTTTCTCTCAGGTCAGGGCAGGGGATAACTAATGGAGACAGCAGTGTCAATTCTGGCAACTGCTGTCTTGCCTGGATACCAGTAGTCAAGAGGAGGAGAAAATGGACAATGGATAAAAGGAAAGTTTTCAGGTGACCTACTTTAAACCATCCGTGTAAATCCTGTCCTGTTTCTCTTCTGAGTGCATGGTTCCAAACGCTCTTTTTGCTGAAAATAATGGCAAAATGCTAAGCCTCACACAGGCAGAGCACTATTCCTGTGTTTAAACTTCAGGGGGTTTTTTTGTTGTTGTTGCACTAAAGAAAAATGCAGAGATTAAGTTCTTGAATGAGCAGGAAAAGGAGTGATAGGCAGCTTCCCTTCCAATGCCACATTTTATTCTTAGATTAGACCAAAGTAAACTTGCATTTTGTCAAGATCTTTGTGCTTATCTTTCCAGAAATTTGGACAGCCTATTCAGGAAAGATACATGGAACATGAAGAGAGACCAAAAGTTTTAAATGAATTGGGAAAGAAGATCCAGCTCCTTATGAAAGCAGTAGAAGCATACAAAAATAAGGTAGAAGGAAATTATTTAGGGAATGAACTATTAAGGGTGTTTTGATTTTGGTTTAGAGTGTTTTTTGTGTTTAAAAATAAATCCTATAGGATTCTCCGTTAAGCTGTTTTCAAATGCCTGTTGTGCTTCTGCTCCTGAGAACTTCTAAAACTGTTCGGGATTGCAAGTAAAAATGTTTTTTTCATGAGAACCTAAATTAATCCTGGATACTTTTTTTATGATGACCTATACCACTTGAAATGGCTATCTCAAGTTACAGCTGTTACCATTGTTCCTGTGACTTCCTATTTGTTGGGGTTACTTACTCAAACTACAGTAAATCTCAGGTGTTTTTTTTTCTTGCAACTTCATTCCTAACCTATGCTTCAGCAGTGGGCACTTAAGATCAAAATTTCACATGTCTAAAAACAATGTCCTGTCTTGTTCTACATTCTCCATACTAAATGCTTCTTAAAATATTTCTGGTGGGTTGTAGCAATGTTATCCTATTTATGTGTCCATGAGATTCCTAATTGAGTGAGAAGCAAATATTAATTGATGATATAAATATCTTTCTCTGTAGGATGAAAAATATGATCACCTAGATCCTGCTGAGATGGAAAAAGTTGAAAAATATGTTACTGAGGCTATGAATTGGTTGAACAGCAAAATGAATGCTCAGAATAAACTAAGTCTAACTCAGGATCCAGTTGTCAAAGTGGCAGAAATACTGACAAAATCTAAGGTAAAGAAAAAAGTACATGTTCCATTCTATTTAGTTTTTCTTTAACAGGATTTGGGGGTTTTCTTTAACAAGATTTTGAGTTCTGTATTGAGATAGAACATATTAGACCTGCAGAGTGTTCAGGCTATGTGAAGATCCATACAGAGGGATCGAGAGTTTTATCAGTGTTCATTTTTGGCTCCTGAGCCCCTGAATATCCCTTTTTAAAATACCCTGAGTTACAGCACCAGGCTTGCTAGAAAATGGATTACTGTGTAGGCTTTTAACAGATTGGAAAGCTCTTTAGCTAATACAAGGTTATATTTTACATTTCTAGACTTGACAGAATTGAAAAGTCAAGGCCTTGAAGATTAAATTCTAGGTCATTATGAACCTGAAACAAATTTGAGACATTCTAGTTTAATGTGACTACTGTGCCACCAAATGAACTTGTTCTCTCCCTTCTGTTACAACTAGGAATTGGATAGCTTCTGTAATCCTATTATATACAAGCCCAAACCGAAGATAGAACCTCCCAATGATGGGCAGGCAAAGGCTAGCGGGGAACACAATGGACCAGTGAATGGACAGAGTGGTACTGAAACAAAACCTGAACCAGCGAAGGACAATTCTCAGCAGACCAAACCACCCGGAGAAATGGAAGTGGACTAAATCTTGCATTTCTTATCCTTAATTAAAATAGTGCAAGTAACCACAGGGTCCATTCTTTTTGTCTCAGATGTTCAGTTATTCTTAGCCAACCTTCTGTCATTTGTTGCTGAGTAGTTTTGAAAGTGTTTTATATCAAGTACACCTCCGATGTTCATTTCCACTGATGCTGCTTATGTGGAGCTTTAGCCAAATGTAGATTGTATACGTCAGTTTAAGCTTTCCCAATATATTTTATATCAAACATACAGAATTGATATATAAATGGCAACAATCTACCTTATTTAAAGCTTTTATTGTGGATAAACCTCAGCTCCTTTATTCAGGAAAGGATACTGTATTGCACTACTGATGCTCAAGTGTAGATCTAATTGCATCTTTATTTTGGAAAAATATTGGAATTGAAGTGGCAAAACTTGTCACTTGAAGCACTGACCTTTTCTAGTTATTGTATTGTTATAATTTAAATATTGAAATAGGTTAGTTGGCATACTAGTCCATCTTGATGTACCATGAGAATTGTACTGTCTTTTTCATATAAACTGAATAATACAAGCTTAAACAATTTTTAGATTCCCATACCACTAACAATCTTAGTTACAGAATGCTAGCATAATGGCTCTGCCAAGTGCTGAGATTAAGTGAACAGTCTCAGTGCACACTGCTGTACATAACGTACTGTGCTTATAGGATGATGCTAATGATCATAGTATGGAGCGGTAGGATGTACAAGGACTGTTGCGTACTTTCCCTTGAAAATGTCTTGGTGCACATATTACTATTTCCACTTCTTTAGTTTCGAATGAAATCTACATCATTGTCATGTGCTGCAGAGGAAAAACAACAAACTGCTTTGTGAGCTGGATATTGGCACCCTGATTTTTCAGGTTGCTTAAATGTTGTTTCTTACAAACTTGAAAGAAATACAGAGAGCTTACTTAAGCCTTGGTACTCTGCATGTAAACCTTTTGGTCAAGGATCTAAACAAAAGAACTTACAAAACAAACTGGATATTATTATCCCAAAGACAGAATCTACTTGATGAACTTGCATAGCTTACCAATTAATCTTTGGTCATTTACTTGATCTAATGAAAGTGTCTGTAACGTATTACACAGTTGAGTCACTATCTTCTTTGATGCATCTTAGACATTGTCACAGTCCAGTGTATGTTCATATTTTCTGAATGCTTCTGTCAGTCACGAAGGTACTGTAGCACTTGCCAGAGCAAGTCACTCTTCTTTTGACTTGAAACAACTCTTCTACTACCAGAGTAGGCTACTCTTGACCTAAGAAACCACTTTTCGTATAGTTAGCATAAGAGACTGAGATTAGTTGCAGTGTACCTCTTCAGTGACTTGAGCTCCATTGTAGAAATGCATTTAGGTGTTCAGATGTTAATCGGGCATTCCTGCAGCAGTTTTCCTGTAGCAGCTTGGTGCTGTTGTAAACAAGTGAAGGGTCATGCTCTTGTTTGTCTCTGACAGCCATTTTATTTCCAACCATGCCCTTCATGTTCTACCACTCTTCATGCTACAGAGAAATTCTGTGACCCAAGCTGTAGTTGATAGAGGTGAAATGTACTTGCACATCTTCACATGAAAAGGAAGCAGCATTTACAGCTGTATACAAACTAGCTCAAGTGCTAGAACTGCATCTTCATGACCGACATCAAGTGATGGAGATGCACGTACTTCATTTTGCTCTGCTGTTCCTCCTTTATACAACCAATTGTGGATGGTTCACATCTTGAGTTTACATATTCAAAGCCCTTTAACAAAAACTGAGTGACCTTGAAGAGAGCTGCAGCTACTCGGCAACCTCAGTCTTGAATTCTGCTCCTGTAGCCACGCATCTTTGGTATGGAGGGGGTGACTGCACTTCCAGTGTCAGTTGTCCTGAGCCGAAGTTGGGACAGGACTGAACTAGCTCTGGTCCCATAGACTTTAACATCATTAATATCTTAAATGGCTTTACCACAGCAATGTAATGAGTAGCATCTTTAAGTATCGGCTTCCTAAAACCCATCTACGTGTTACTTTGTGTGTTAGACTTCTGATACCTGGCAGAAGAGCTCAAACACTTACACTCCAGTGTAAGCTTGTCAATAGCTAAAAGGTCATGTGTAAGAACAGAAAGCCTTCTGCTTATCATCATCAAATGTTCAATATTACATTACAAATGTTTCAGGCTATTATGCATAAAGGCTGGAGTAATTCTACAGCAGCTTAATATAGCAAGTGTAAAGGCAGATATGGTTAAGACAAGCAATTGTAGTAAGGTTTTCTTACTAGAATAGGGTGGGTTTTTTTTGCTGTGCATCTGCTCTGTCTCTAGATCCCTGGTGAAGAGAAATGCTGTCCGAAGACTGCAGACAGAAGCTGGTTGCTGATAGCACACTGCTTGTTAAGAAACCCATTTGGAGGGCAAAACTGTTCTTTCTGTAGTGAGCTTCACGTGAATGTGTGAGTGTATGACTTCAGATGTCCTCTTCGTAACAGAAAACAGATTACATTTTACCAGGACACAGATTAAAGGTTCTCAAGTACTTACATAAACTATGCAAAACTTGAAGATGAGGTTTTGTGTGTTGGACTCAAGCGAGTTATCCCTGACAGCACCAGAATGGGCATCTTGCAACATAAGTTTTGCTAAGGAACCAACAGTAGTATGCTACTATGCATCTGGTATATTTTTAAAAGCAGGTATTCATTGCTAACACTTTCTGTCAGACTTTCTGTTGAGGGCAAGATACAGTTCTCATGTTTGAAAATGTTTCCTCCATCTCACAGAAAAAGAAAACAGGAAGCCATGCTATCTTTGTAAAGGCAGTAGAGTTGTGGGGTGGTGGTTTGTGGTTGTGTTCTTTTTTTAAGTCTTGTTAATCACAGTCTACAACTTTTACATAAAAAGTTCACTTACAAAACCGCATAAATACTTGTATTTTACCAGTAACACCTTTCTTCTTCCCTTTAAAGACCACGGACGTTTTCCCTCCTGTTTTGACCATTAATGAACTTGCTCAAGAAATGGCTTTCAAATCAGTTTGCTTTACTGAACCAAGTTGGTGCTAGCTGCTTTACAACAGATTCATGGCTTCTTTTCCACATCTTTTATTACACTGGTTAATATTCAGGATTTTCTTTGAACTTCATTTGGATTTTTTAACAATCCCTTGAAGTTAAACTTCTATACTCCTCTTTCTTTCAACTGACAAGGGAGCTAGATGATAAAATAACAGCTGCTTACCTTGTTTGGTCTGAATTTGAATGAAGAATCCTCTCTCTCCTTTGCTTCTGGCAGTGTCCCTCTTTCCCTGTTTAAATATTGCCTTCGGGGCATGCTTGCAAAACTTAGAGTAGGCAGTTGGATCCTGAGATCCTGAATCCTCCAAGCTGTTTAAGTGAAGCACCTGACTAGTGTTACCATACCGGCTTCACAGGACAATTTGGCAGAATGAGGGAGAAGGTGCCCTTGTCTGTTGGGTATGGCTGCCCACTCAGGGAGCTGCTGTGTTGCTGCTGAAGCAGACAGGCCTGCAGTTGTGGAGGCTTGTGGGCAGTCAGGGGGTATGGCTGCTGCAGTGGCCACTATGAAGTGTTTTATTCTCCTGCTTTAAAGTGAAATTTGTTAATCTAAAGCATCCACTCTGTCTGTTGGTAAGTTTCCTTTTTATCTCCAGCATTGGAAAGTATTTCATATATTTCTGAGTCATTTCAGTGTGCTGAACTCCAGTCTCTGGTATAGATTCTTCCTGTTACTGTTCTCAAATACTCTGTATTTCAGTGGGATTTTTCACTGTCAGGATTAGGTATAATTTCAGGAAACGGGCAAGGAACTGGCAGGAAACTTCTTCTTAAGTATTGTCATTATTGTGAGAACTTTACAGTTGTAACAAACATTGGAATCTTTGCATTTATCAAGGCTCTGGTTGTCCATGCCTTTCAGTTAACCAACAGTAGCTTCCAAAAAATTGAAACCATTTTACAAATATGCTGCATTTGCTGGCTCAAAGCACCTAGCCAGCTGCCATAAGAAAACAAGTTCAATTCATTTCCCACAGGTAAGTTTCAGCATGAACCTTATTCCTCAAAACAGGGTTCTCATTTGTGTGTTACCACTGTAGTACTTCAATATGCTGACTTCTGTGAGCCCTTCTAAACTGAGGCCCAGATGCCCACACTTTGTTGTGGCTCAGTATAGTGGCTACATGCACTAAAGGTGCTTACATCAGCATTTTCATTAACTGGATGGAGGAATATTATGTTGTCTCTTAGAATTTTTTTGTTATGCTGTTTTCTCGCCTTTCAGGCACCCGGAGACAGAAATGCTCTGTCAAAAGCCGTAGTAAAAAACATGTTGCTTAACAAAAGGCAGTTAATACCTTGTAAATTTTCATTTCAACTCCCAAGATAACACTTGGGGTATAAATACAAACTGTTAGTAGGATAGAGAAAGTCTGTGCTAGCTAACTCTTAGCTCAAGTCTTAATTTTCCACAGTTGAAATTTGAAGATTTCGGTCACCTATTACATACACATGTAAATAGCCAGTGCAAACAACTTCATGTGACTACCAGCCCTGTGGGATACTAAAACAGGAATGTGTTCATGTGACTTAACCGATACAGTTATTAAACCCTGTTTTCCATCTTCCTGGTCAGAAGTAAATATATCAAGCAATGAAAAGCAGGAATCACTGCAATGTGATCTATGATGAGTCATTTTAAACAAAAAGCAATTAAGAGCTATACCTACCAGCCATCTCGACAAAGTGCTGAAATGGTTAAATTAATCTAATAGAAAAGGTGGTATTCCCTGAATGTTGCATAGTTGGAAGAGTTTGTTTACATAGTCTAAACATATCTCCACAGGATGGGGGGAGGGAAGAGATGGGAGTGTTAGAATTCAAAGCAGTGTTTTAAGTATGCAAAATGTTTACTATGTATGTAAATGGGATTCTTACTAGTGACAGACCATGTGCATATTGACAATACTTCAATTTATTTTTGAATGGCAATATGGATTGTCAAGGTTGTGTATAATTATAATAAATATATAAGCTGCTACTTGAACCATAAATGACCAGGCAAGACCTCATTTTTTCTTAAAAGAAGCTTTGTCTGAAGTCATGGCTTAAGACAATGTATGGTTTGCCCAAAAGACCACAGGTAAGAAACAGACATTTCTGGTGGCTCACCCTACTCTGCTGGCTTAGGTGTGGTTTCTCTCAGACTTCACTCTGTCCCAGTCAGCTGCAGACTCTTGTCCTGCCAAACCCCACCAGATAAGTTACCTAGAAATACCGTGACTGCACTCCAGCATACCACTGCTTTCCCTCTGGGGAACTGTGCTCATTTTCACATCTGCAATCACATTTGTGCCATTGGATAAGCATGAATTGCCAAATTTCAAGTAATTAATCTCCCATGAATGATGTAGTGCAACATAAAAACAAGTTCAAAGCATAGTCTTCCTGCATCTTGAACTGCTTAGGAAAAGTGATGGCTTCAGGCGTTGTTGGTTCTCTGAGAAGATTCTGAAGCACAGCAGTGAAGCAGCAGTCCATGGGCTTACTCCAGGAGTTCTTTTATGTCCCAGCAGTGCAGTGGGAATTCCTTCATGTCTCACCAATATGCAAGGACTGTAGAATATCTGCATAACTTATATAAATGGATCAAAACACAATGTGACTCAACATGTTTATATCCATCTTCCTCAATACATTGAAAAGCTTCATGAAGTCTGCATTTTTTCCGGGCTTTGCATATGTGGATCTCGATAATGTCTAATAAAGTATTTCAGTGATATCATTCATTTCACAGACAAGGTTTGGGAACCAGGGGTAGGGAAAGGTCCTTCCTTAAAAAAACCCAACATGTATACATGCATTGACTTAAAAATAATGTCATCTTTTGCAGACCCCCTGCCCCTGGGGCATCTGACACCACCAGCGCTGCACAGATCTGCAAATATTTACAGAGAATCTCACAATATAGGATAAATAGCAATATGGTGCTTCTGGCTAAAGAAATCACTCCTTAAGAATGAGGGGGGTGTGTGTGTATATATATATGATCTGAATTCAACTCCATGTGCTTAACAAGTCAGTACTGGGGAAAATACCATCTTTAACCTACTTTGCCATCTGAGCATCTCAGACCACTCAATTAGCTGGTTTACACTCCAGTATGCATCAGCTGTGCAAGGATGCTCACAATCAAGGGAAGTGTTCCACTGTTATACTGCAACAGAGGAAAATAAACTATTCTAACAAAATCAGGTAAACATAAAAAGAAGTTTAAGGTAATCAGCTGAAATTCTGAAGGAATTCCAAGGAACAGCCATGATGTCACACTAATGATACTGGCATCAAAATATTGAAATACATTGTGAAGAAGTGAATTTCAAATTTCATCTGAAAAATAGCTTATCTGGCACTGTAATATCCTAACGCTATCTCAAGGAGCTGACTTGATGGGGCTTCAGGGAGAAAAGAGCTGCCTACAGAATAAAACTAATTTATTCCCAGAGATGCACGTTTGTCACAGAGCTTCTGAAACAAGGTCCCAGTGATCATTACCGTGACTCCAAGTAAATATTAACCTTTACTTCTCAGATTAACTCTGTCTTGCCTTCTTTATTCTCCCTAGAAATACCGGTGTGCCCTTCCTTTGATAAGAAATTAATTGCATCTTCAGTAGTGTTGAAGCACTTTGAGTCACAAAGAAGAAAACAGTGTTTTCTATAGCAAGTACAACATTTTTAAACTACTAGTCAAGTGTATTTTACTTTCATATTTGCCCAGAAAATATTCTCATCCTTATAGATTCAAGAAGGAGACAGCTAGTGGAAGGTAAGTCAGCAGAGAAAGAAAATAATCCATTATTTGTTAGACACAATTAAAAGCTCCCCAAAACATCACTAAACAGATGCAAGAGTTCTGAAAATGCTGGTTTTTCTCTCATACATATTTTTTGCTGCAGCACTGAACTTGGCTAACTCTTCAGTAGAAACATATTCTCAGCTGAGACGTGAACAGCACAGGGGGGTCCCTACCATGTACCCTGACACTACCTTTCCCAATCCTCCATTGCTCCTGCTGGTACTAGTGGGCTGATCCTTTGTTGAGGAAGCTTTCAAATATACTGCATCCTTGATTATGCTCTTCCAATCCATTTAAATGACCTTAGCCGATATCATTACCCAAGGGATCCAGCTTCTTTGCTAATTCAGCTGCTTGCCTGCTAACTAAGCACTAGTTACAAACACAAATTTACAAAAGTAGCTTCAAAGGGAGTCAATCAAAATTTCTGACATAATACCCTAGGGAAATAATTAATAGATTTTCATTTAAACTGGTTATTGGCTCTAGGCAGAAAAATCTGTCCTTTGGTTTTAAGTTTGTATCACTTTACAAGGCCGAACATCACCCATAAGGGGACACAATGCAAGTGCTAACCCAGAAGTATCTGCACTGATTTGAAACCCCTTCATCTCTGTGGTGATGTTATTTTCACTTTGGTGTGAGGAATTGTTTTCACTGATGTAAGCAAGGTTTGTGAAGATTCTGTTATGAATTTAATGACAATTCTAGAGTCTTCTTCAGAAACAGGTCAAATACTGAGACCACCCTTTCTCACAGAATTTAACTTGCAAGTTTCCTCTATTAGGAACTATCACTGAACGATCACAAGTGCTGTACAATCAAATGAATGACAGAAAGTGTGTCTGGAAGTAAATTTTAGAGGTTATTTAGTGCACCTAAGTGCATCAAGACAAAAATAAAAATGGTATACTTGTCCTAAAAAATGTCTGTTCTGCTTTTCTTGAAAATGACAGACTTCATCATCTCAAGGTACACTTTGTTACAGTGAGAATATATTTGCTGGTTCACAGAGAATACACCGGAAAAAAAATAAAACAACCAAAAGCTTTTAAAGATGTTTTCTTGCTAAATGGATTTTACAGCTATTGTAAGGGATGGAGCATTAGCTATTGCTGTCAACAGTCAGAAGGAGCTATACAGCCCCCAGCTCTGCTATGATTTCCAGTCTATGAACAAGTGTTCTTTTTGGCAAGCCTATGTAGTCCAAGTTCTACAGGGAAAAATACTTGGTATGTATATGCAAAACACTGAGTACTGTTGGATCTTGCTCTGTTCTTTACTGTTGTACAGTTAAAGAACAGAAATGTTTCATTTTCAAAAGATAGGCATAGAAGGCACGTGATTGCCATTGAGAAGTTCAGTGTTAGGAAAGAACAGGGTAGCACAACTATACTGTAAATCACAACTAATAATTGCTTTTGCAATTGTCTTTGCTCTCTAGCAATGACACAAAGATCCTTCCATAGTCATTCCATCTATCACCTACTGGTATCCACTGATGTACAGAGTTATAAAGAAGTTATAAACAAATGTAGTCAAGAGTAGGGAAGTCCCACATGCAACTCCCAAATGCAGAAGACTAACACATAGAGAGGCTGACTGAGAACACACACTGAACTTGCAGAGAAGACAATAAAAAAACCTCTTTTCACAGTGATTCATGTCCTGCTCAAGAACACAGCACAATCTGGTACCATGTTCCAAACAGCAACAAATACAGCAGACACAACCAAGGCAGTGGTTAAATTAGCAAAACATCCCAATGACCTAATTGTTTCCATAACAATATAGGCATGATGTCAGCCTGGCTCTAGTGGCAAATCCGTGATTAATCACATGCTTGGTATCTACAGAGACGGGACTCAACTGTATCACACAGTCACAAATACAGAAACACCATTAAGATGTACAAAAGGTATGAGAGGAAAAAAGTTTATGCTGGCATAAACAGTGAAATTCCAGAGAGTAATCTCACTGGACTACCAGAGGCTGGCATTGTAGTCCAACACAATTAGAAAAACCAGAATATCCACCTGGCTTTGACAGTATTTATATAAGCAATATACTATTCCTGTAACACAGACTTAAGGACATTGCTACAGGGCCACCCTCAATAGGAGGGTTCAAAGTTGGAATATCCATAAAAAATGTATTAGTCATTGACACAAAGCCTTACGACATACCAAGGATTTTACTCAAATCAGAGTATATTTAATTGCTAGTATTTCAGAAACAATTGTTCTTTGTGCAAACTATTTTTTTCTTTCACTTACATTACAAATAACTCCACCCACATTCCTCAGTTAAGGATGAAACATGCTGTCAGTTTTACGGATGAGCAAATTGAATCACATGGCTGACAAGTTGGACTTGTTTCTTAATGATATGGATTTAAATTTTAAAAATCCTTCTCTGAAATGAATGGATTTTCATCAGCAGAAAAGTACGGTAGGTGAGAGAATGAATAACCTTTTAATTGTATTTTTTTTGTTGATCAACATGGCAGTGGCAGGGTAGTTACAGGATGAAGTTTCAAGTTTTTCTTCTGTCTGAAACAGCCATTCCCTCTGCAGAACTCATCATCAGACAGACAAACGAGAATCACAGCCTTTTCCTGTGAGACGTAAAGTGTCACAAATTACACGGGTCGCAAGATCTTTGTTCAACTCCCAGTCTCTCACAACGCATACATTCTGACCTCTAAATTCACATATTTCCTTTGAGCATGAACACTTTAGAGAGAAATGTCATTCTCCTGAGCAGCTGCACGCAGGATCTGAAGTGGAAAAAGGTTTTTTGTTGTGTTGTTGGTTTTGGGGGTTTGTTTTTTTGTTGTGTTGGTTTGGTTTTTTTGTGTTTTTTGGGGTGGGTTTTGTTTGTTTTTTTAAAAAAAAGCTTGGGCCATTGACAGGAAAACCAGATTGTACTGCGCTGCAGCAACACTATTGTTTTGTCAGCCTTAAGCAATAAAGTATCATGGGTATAAACATGCCATGGAAAGTTCTCAAGGAAAACCAGTCTGGTATCTTAATGGTAGCAAAGAATATCAGGGAGGAGAACTAAGAGCTCAATAATTAAAGCCGAGCATAGGCTTTTGTTTAAGAAAGGAGTTTCAAAGGTAAGTCTACATACTGCTTCTTGTACCTTCCAACTTCAGTCACATTGTAAGGATATCCCTGTCAGTTTTAAACTGCCTTGTTCAAGTACTAGTTCAGCCACATGAGCACAAAGCTCAACACAGGCTTATTAGTCCTGAAACACAGGCCCAACCTCAGGCTTTACTAAAAACTAGGCACCTGTTGTTGTCAGAGAAGTGGCACACAGGCAAAGCCATTCGGTCAAAGTATTCTTGAGACAGAACACACAGGAAATAAACCAACCTGACAGTATGTGACTTTTACTGAGGAAAAAATATTTTTCTTATTTTCCCTTCTATTCATTATAAGTAAGGCTGTTTACTGTTGAGCTGGAAATGTCACAGAAGAAATGCAACTTCACAGTTTTTGAAAATTTTAAACCGCAACCTGGGAATCAAATGGAACCTTTGTACAAAGCTATTCAACTTCTCTAACTGCAGTAGAACTATAGCTGTTTATGTTCAGAGTTGAATATAGTTGACTACAGTTTCTGCCCTCAGAAAGCACTGTCCTGTGTTTGCTTCAGAGGAGTTGCATAGTCTACGTAGGCACTTCCAATATATTTTCAGTCAAGATGGTGGAAAATAACCACATGCATTTAGTTAGTGATCAGTTGTATTGCTAGAACTGACAGTAATCTTACTCTCTTTTTTTGCTAAGCCACTCTTATTTTAGAGAAAGCTGAGGATGTTACAGCTGGGCAAGCCTCTGCAGTTACATGAATGTCAGAGGTTCTTTAAAATACAGTGATGGTCACTTCAGATCATTTGTTCACTCAGAGAACTTCTATGCTTCATGTCCAAGAAGGTAATACTTGATGGTTCAGTGGATGATCATGGAAGTTCATAGTACAAATAAATACACCTAATAATGCTATGCTGCATCTGACAGGCACATATGTTTCCTCCTACAATTTAATTAACTTTACTGCCAGCATGAAGGATAAAGACCGGTAAATCCATTTGTTCTCTTTTGACAAATGAGCAAAATAAATAGTACATCCTACAAAGGCATATTCACTTTTTTTACCCATTATATCTACACTCATAAGATAAGGGTTTTTAAATTTTAAAAGACTGCTCAGCTATAAACACTCCATTTTTTATCAAAAGCATTGCTTACTCTGATCCTGTCTTCTTGTCTGAAGGCATTAAAGTGCAGTTTGAAATCCATTGTTTTCTATTCGGTGATCTTTTTGCATTCTATGGAACAGGTGCAAACTTCATCTGCTTACAGTAAGCTCAGTGTACAGGTAAGTGCAAAGATCTGAGTTCTGAAAACATATAAGGAAAAACGCTAATTAGAAAAAGTATTAAAATACGATATAAGACAGTAGTTGCTCTCTTGACTGCTCCATAATTCCATATGGCTTGGAAACATCATTATCAAAGGAATTGTACGTAAGGGAACAGTCTACCTTTGCAAATAAAACTAGCTGTCAACTCTGGCAGTTACACCCCCTGCTGGCAATGGAATATTCAACAGGGAAGACCAAAGAAACCTCTAGAGAACATCTAAATAAATGAATGTGTTAGGCAGTGTATCTGGAGGGGGGGAGAAATGGTATTGCATTGGGCAAAGATAAAAACAGACCAGTGAATCCTCAGATACCACACCACAGCGAGCGTATGCTTCAGCTAACATGTATCTGTGGAGTTGAATCTCCAGTGTACGGAATCACTCAGCTGCCAGAGAACATGGAAAGAAACACAAGATTAAAAGGTTTACAGAGCTGAAGACAAACAGCTAAAATTCCACCTGTGTATGAACTGGACACTAGTGTCACCTTTGGATACTGTGAGGCTCAAGATAGAAAGAAATAGTAGACTGAGCCCCTTATATGAATAAAATGCATTTGCAATAAATTGATACTACAGGATTACTCTCAACGCATTTTGGCAGGCTGAATTAAGCATAGATAAAGTCTGAGGTGGAATGCCCCTTTTGTAAGCCAAAATTTAAGAGATTTTTGGTTTGATTAGGTTTTTTTTTTTCAAAATGATCTTCTGAGTAATAGGAGAACACTAAATTTTTCGGAGAGTTTGTAACTTACAAAACAAAATAAATTTACAAACACTGAAGGCGTGGATAACAACCATAAGGAATAGGTCATATGCTCCTAATCCAGCACAGTCAGAGCCAAAGTTTCTAATGAGATTTGCTCCAAATGTCAGCATAATCAAGATACAGAGGTTTTGTTCTCACAAGTTTTGGCATGGTGTCTTTTAAGATAAAGCATGTAAGTAGCAAGAGATTTTTATGCTCATGTGTAAGATTCATTTATTGCAATTAAGAAGCACAATGTGAAGACTGCAGACCACTGTAAACAGCAAACATCCAGCAAGCATGTTTCAAAATTAATGATCAAACTGTTGAAATGCCAGAGTGAAACAAGCAACCAGTAATGAATTGTTACTGACAGAAACATTGCCTTTCCCCACTCAAATTTTCATCAGACAGATGATTCTAAATACCAAGAGCAAGGTTTCTCATCTCTGAAAGCAAAGCTCTTATTGAAAGGTTAACTCTGAAAGCATTTGTGTGGGTGGGCAGCAAAACAGAAGAAAATTTTCATTTGATAAAGTTCTATATTCCTTGTGGAAAGAAAGAGAGATATCGAAGCCTCCAGGATCACGTACTTTCCCTTGAAAAAAATAAATGAATAAAATGTACACTACAAAAAACATTGCAAACATAATGAGTCCTCCCCTGCGCAATTTTTCTAGCAGTACCATCCAGAATAAAGAATATAAGAAAAAACTGCCTGTGTGGTGTGATTTAGAAAGTAACTGGAAGTGGCTCTTCCACCACAGAACAGTCATGATAAATATGAAAATACGCATTTCAGCAGTACTAGGCCAGGAAACACCCTGTTAAGGTTTTGTGACTGTGTAATTACAAACATCTTTTTTTAAAAAGAAGTTCTCCTTCTTAACAGCTATTGGACTTGGTTTCCAGTGAAGAAGTCTAGCAGAATTGCATTCACTTTCTCGTGTTGCTGATGCACACCGGCAGACTTGCAGGACAAGCCCTGGTGCGTGGATTGCTTTGCTGGCCCTTCTTTGCTTCAACAGCTTGCAGTGCTGCTGAAATACGCTCCCTGCACAAGCTCGTTGCTGATGAGCTCACTCCCTGGCAGGTCACAGCAATCTCTTGCGCATATGCCTGTGATGCTAAGGCATAATTTATTTTAACATTTAGAATATAAAGCTAACACATCAAAACAGAACTGGATGGGGATCCTTTCAACACTTTCCTGTGCCACACCTTAATTGTCTTAAGAAAGTGAATGATGCATTATGTGCTTTATTTCCATTGCTTTCTCCCTTCACCTGAGCTGAACATGTTCCTTCTAGCATTCTTGCATATTCAAGCAGTCATAAGTGAGATAAGTTATGCAAATGTAAAAAAAATAAAACTGAAGTAATGAAGAACTCCTCAAACTTTGCCATGTCATCTCAATGAGCTTTCTTCAAAAGCACAGCCATCCTCCCAGGTCTGCAGGGGAGGATGGAGGATGTCAAGTGAGTCATTCTCCAAATCATTTGTGCCTTCTTGGGCAACAGAATAATACTTGGTAGAATACTGTTAAAAGCCAGCAAACATTCAGTAAATGCAAGGCATCAGTTTGACTGCCTCTGTATTACACCAGAAAAACTACAGACTTCTAAAGTAATCATTCTACAACATTTGGCACTAAATAAATAAATACATACAGCAACAGGAAGAGTTTCAACAGAGTACCACTCACTATTGTAGAGTGCATTCTCTGAAAAAAAGAGATCTATAGTTTCTATCATTCTACTGATATGCTCTTCTTGATCTGGGAAGTTAAGACATCATGAAACAAAATCAACCTGCATATATCCATGTAAAACTGGACAGTTTTTACGTTAACTCAAATCATAATCCAGATTTTAAAAAATGTGCTAACTACAAATTGTGAGCAGTGTATTTGTCTTGCTGGGAAGTATCTGTCCAGAGGACTTCATGGTTTATTATTAAAATGAAACTCAGCATCTGGTTTGATTCTAGACTTAAAGTGGAGCAAAATAAAGAACAAAGACTGGCACTTTTCTGAAACAATAAAATTGGGAGGGAGGTATGTGGAATCAGAGGTTATTATCTAAATAACTCCACCTCTCCATTCTTTCAAATACAGATATTATTGAAGGAGTTATCCAAGCTGCTTAAACTTGGGGAAGCTTCAGATAACTACTAAAAAATTCATATTGTAATAATATTTTTAAAGGCTAGTGGAATGACCTGACATATGGATGGATTAATCTGACATCAGTGCAGACCAAAGCAGGAGATGTAAGAGACATAAAAAGTATTAGCACAACAAATACCAGTCACACAATGTCACAGAAATGGCACCAAACACAGCAGGTGTACTTGGTTCAGTCAGAAGTCCTATTACAAATGAAATACATCATATCCTTAGACTTTTGAAAGGCATTGGACTTGACATTTTTGTTAAAACAGGATGCCAGTTGTGATTTTTATTTTAGCGGATAAGAAACACAAAACTAAATGGCTTGAAGTGAAGTTTAGGTATAGTAAGTCTAAAATAAATGAATACATTTGAAGTGGGGGTAATTAACCACTGAGACAACCTAGCTAAAGGCAAGACAGAGTCATTGTCATGTAACATGTTCCACCCTGGAGGTGGAACTGCAGAACTGTGGGCCTCTCAGGCTAACACACTAGTAGTGGTCTTCCTTCTCTTCTGTGTAGGAACAACGTAGTTTGTCTACTCATGGCAGCTGCAGCGGAGTAATACGGAGAGATTTCTTTCTTTCTCTCTTGGTTTGAGCACTTTACAGCAACGTATGTCTGGCAAAAGGCTGGTTATAAACTTTGGATTCCAAAAGACAAATATCATTTAATAATTAATGCAGAAATCCTAACCTAATTAATTTTGTTGTTGAGTCTGTACAACATGTTGGTGGTGTGAGAGACCAAATAAATAAGAAATACTAGAGATAAAATAGGGTCAAATCTATTAGGAGATTCCAAACTGAGATTCAGATACTCCACTGGGGTATGGTAAACGTTCACAAGACAGAGAATCAGATTTAGATAAGGCTAAAGTGTTCTTGTACAATTAGGAGAAATATTACAGAGCATACTGTCAGCATGAGAAAATGATTCAACAGATCAAAGCAAAATGAAGGTCAATCAGAGTCCTTGCCATTTATACACTGAGACAGAGAGGGATGACACTGCTTAAAATTTGGACTGGTAACCAGCAAAACTACCAAAAAAAACTGTTTATTGGAAATAATCACAGAACCATTGCTCACGTCTCATTTCAGCAAAAATACAATTCTTTGATATGAAGATTTTGGAACCTATGTATGGAGAAAGGTTAGAATTGTTTTTCATCAAAGGTATAAAATACTGAAAATTGAAAAGACCATCTATGTTCCTGTTATAAAAACAAAAAGAATGCAAGAACAAGCTTTATTCATAACATAGAATTAGAAGCCATCATAAAAACAGAGGGCTGGGTATCATAGATGATGAACCAGGTGACACTCAGAATGATGAAATCCAGTAATACACAGGGAATGGTCATGCATTTGTGGATTAATAAAAAAATGCTATTAGAAGATGTTTTAAATCTGAAGAGTGACAATGAAGAAAGGATATGAATCCACTAGCTTATCTTGTAAAGACTATAAACTGTCATTATAACAGGACTGAAAAAGTAAAATGTTATCTTCTCAAGTATCAGGAAAAGTATTTCTAGTAAAAGAAAAATATTAGTTTTACTAAGTGTTAATTTAATACCAGCAACAATTTGAACAACTCATGTTGAGAAAAAGGTGCATTCACTATATAGTAAGTGCAGAGAAAAGCTATAGATGGACCCCGGCAACAGAGAACATATCACATGATAGGAGAGTAGAAAAGCTTGGCTTGTTTATAGTAACAAAATAGTGAGGACATAAATGTTGTTTCTATGTATGCAGTTGGAGAAATAGACGTTAGTGCCACGTCCACTAGCAAACTACAGTTTCAAAGCATCAGCTTGACCATTGCCCTGCTGCTCAACTACCTGAGCAGTGAAAGCAGTTAATAAAAATCAGTGAATGGGAAGCCCCGTTTGCATTTAAGAGCTTGCATGATACTCAGATTACAAAGGCATATGTGAAGCAGCCAAATACTAGTCTTGGCAACAGTATTGCCAGGGTGGTGACAAGAATGTTTGGGGGGAGCAATATATCTATGAAGCCATTGGTTGCCTTATTCAAACTTCTCCTTCTCCCCCTAGTGCAAAACGACACCTTGGAAATATCACTATTTACTTAACTTTTTAGAAACTTTCCAACTACTCCTTGCTTTTGGTTTCTTTGACAAAAACAACCCATTGTGATTAGGGTTTAGTGGGATACGATTTGCTGAAGCAATTTGCTGTACAAAACAATGAGCCAAATTCAACTTGGAAATAACACTGGGGATGAATGTCCATCACAAAAGAAAAAATTTCAGTAATAATTGATGTTTCATGATACTTGAGTGTAATTGGAGGAGAAAAGCATAAAAGGTGGGTTTTTTATTTAGTCTTAATTGCCAAATAAAAGCCACAGCTGACAGATCATTACATGCTCACAACTCATCATTTACCTAAGATACATCAACAATGTTTTTGAAGACTCAGCTTGTGTTGTCTAGATAAGCACTACACTACCAGATACATCTGAGAACGCTTCCCCCTGCATCTGTCAAAGGTAGCAATAAGAAATAAATGTGTTATGTACATGAAACTACTAGTGTCATGAACCTTGTTGCCAAGATGCAAGCAAAGCTGCAAAACAACCAACGAGATTATAATTTGTGCACTGTAACTTTATGCCCTGTGGTCAAGAAGTCTCTCGAGTGTTCACAGTATCAGTGTGTAAGCATCTTTATTTTGCAAAGATACATTCTTGCCTATATGAACCCCAAAGGTGTATCTCTATATATCCTTTAGTACAGCTTTACAAACACACTGGCTGCTTCCAAGCTTTGCAAGTACTTCTTTCTTACTTAAATGATTTGTTAAAATTCAGAGTTACAACCAGAAATCCAAGGGGATTTTGGTGTTATGGTTTTTGTTGTTGTCGTTGTATTTTTAATTGAGATAATTAAAGTGTAAAAGGCCTGCTAAAATAAAAAGGTTTTTCTTGGTCTGACCCAGCAAAACCTTCTACATTTTTAATGTCAGAAATAAAAATAAAAACAGGGTCAATTTTTTAATCTTCATATTTTGACTGTGAAATACTTAACCAGAAGTTGTCTAATTACTGGCTGCTTACAATCTCAACTAACACATGGAAAGATGACTGTATCACATACATAGGATTAGTTATACATGAGGACTGGAGCCAGTGGTCAGAGAAACATAATTAGCCCAGAACAAAGCAACCTTAGATCATACTGTTTGGATGACGAGATGTTTTTTGCAGATACCCAATCCCATATCAGTGTAAACCAGATCAGTTCAAAGCCACATCTCTTCTTTTCATGACAATGACATAGCACAGAATAATCCACCTAGAGACCACATGCAGAGAACTTTTACCTGCAAGTTACAAGACTGCACTATGAATAACTGCTGCTCAGCCTACAGAAAAACTGACAGCAACCACACACAGCCCAAATGCATTGCAGCCTCTCCTAACAATACATGCATGGAATTAATAAGGAATATTAATTAAGGCAAGGCGTGCCAAGTGGCTTCTGTTACCCAAGTTCTCTTCTAACTTTCCTGACTCAGTGAGAATGTAAATTGAGGTAAATTCTGCGTTTTTTAATGAGAATAAATGAGATATCAGGAGATGTTCTGAACAAGCAAGCTAATGAAAGACCTGAGTTCTACCTGCACAGACCTTTCTGCAGCCTACTGACACTGCACCTCTGCCATTTTATTCACAGACAAAGTTGATTTGCATAATTTGTGACACATATAGATTAATTTCAATTGCAAAGACAATTATCCATTAAAATAGCTAGTGCAGGCAGGAGACCTTGGATTTACAATAATAATTTTTACCACCTAATACTTTATCTAAGATACAATGCACCCCCTTTTTTTGCAGTGCTCTGAACATGGGCTAAACCATCACCACTGCTGCAAAGCTTCACCACTCTTGGCACTTATGATTCACTTTCTACTCAAGAATTTGCTGTCACTCCCTCACTCTCCAGGGGAAGGCTGGAAGAGCTCCACCAGCTTTAGTAGGTTACAGTGACAGCTGAATGAAGCTGAATGGCAGGGAAGGAGGATGACTCCTCCTCTTTCTCCCAATTTTTGTGTTCTGAGTACTCTAGCTTTGCTTTTCATCATCCTTCTTACTCAGTTCCTTTTTACTCTTGTTACTAATCAGAATTCTCCACTGAAAGACCCTCTAAATCTTCACATTTTGTTTGTGCAATAAAGTTGAAAGAAGGCCTGCATGCTCTGTTTAAAGGGAGTTCTCTTACTGTGTTAAAACTATCTTAAGAAGACTTTAAGGTAGTATTTCTTTCAACACTTAAGCATGGAGAACAAGATTAGGTAAGTATTCACTCTCTAATAAAAAGAGTTAGGAAGGGGCTTATTACATTGCTAGTTAGTCTTGCAAGCTCTGCTTACAGCAGATGCTGACCCTTGTAGTCATAAATTCAACCCAGCAACAGAATAGTGACTCAAGTTCTGTTTTGTTGTTCAATTAGACAGGGAAAGGATAAGTTCACTGGCATGTTGCTGGCTTCACAATTAATGGCAGAGCAGTTACACAGTTGCTGAAAGTCTCAAGACTCTTTGCCTCCCCTTTTAATGGAGTCTATGTGACACAGAAGAGAAAGAAGCCAAACTAAATAATGACACCTACCTCCCAATCTTAGGAAAGAAACATGATCATCTTCAGAAGACTTCCTATTTATAACCTCCTAACTACCGCGCAGCCCAAATATGCTATACAGGATTTCAGAAAAACCAGTGCTTGTGCCCTAAAGCATGTACACTTTTCAACTGCAGTGGCTAATATATAAAGGTATTACCTTTACCTACAAATTTTGTCTTTTATATAGTCATGCAGCATATATTGTATGCTGTTAGCTGTGTAGTTTGCTCCCAACATCAGTATGTATCAGTCACACTTCCGACACGTTAATTTACTCACACAACTTTTCTAATCACTTGTTCAGGTTAAAAATCTAGCCTTGAAAATGAAAGTGTTATTTTTGCTAATCTTCTGTGCTAACTATTCACTTCCACCCTAACTATTCCAACCAGTCATGGCTATTAATGTTGGACAACTCCACAAACCACATCTGTTTAGTCAGTCACACAGCTTCTGTTTCACATGTAAAGATTCTCAACAGTTGACACATACACATGCATAATTAATGGGGATCCATTTTACAACCATTAAGGAAGGGATGACTGCATGCAACTTTCACACTTCTCTGATGTAGAAAACGCA
Organism: Patagioenas fasciata; assembly: GCF_037038585.1. Classification (NCBI taxonomy): domain Eukaryota; kingdom Metazoa; phylum Chordata; class Aves; order Columbiformes; family Columbidae; genus Patagioenas; species Patagioenas fasciata. The sequence continues at coordinate 66,745,798 of NC_092523.1, read as the reverse complement.
GTTTGATTACAAGCCACCTCCATATTTTATTCCAACAATGAAAAGTGTCAGGCAGTGGCAGAACTATTTAAGTTTATATTTATATTCTCTCTGGTAGAGAAGTAGCCTGCAAGTTGTTAATGAGGTGGAGTGTTTCAGAGGGCAGACTAATCTACAAAAACAATCCCCTGATCTGGTTCTTGTGTAGCCACATGAACAGTCCTGCCACACAACAGAAGAGACAGAGGCTGGAAACAAATATTCATACCTGCTTCAGCCAGTTCAAACAATACTGCATCTGACCATCAAGCAATAAATAAACAACTGAACTACCAGCTGAGAAATAATACATGGGAAAGCAAGTATCTTCTCCAAAATTGTGGAAAACCTATTCTGTGGAAGGGACCTGCACTGGTTCACCTATACTGGTTGAGTCTAAATATTGTTTGAGGGCATACTTGCCCAAAGACGAATTTTGGTTTTCATAGAGTAGCTAGGAATAGAAAAGCACATGAGAATGTAAACCAGCTGCTCAGGTAACAGCACCTGAAGATGTTCCCTCACACTTTAAATTCACCTTAACTATAGAAAGAACGTTCACCAATGATACCTGGCATCACATGAAGGCAGCTAGCCCATAAAAACAACTGTTGTGTTTCACATTAGACATGAAGTGCTGCTGACCAGGTCTAATTGCTACTTTGACATAACAAACAAAAGCTACATGAAGGAGCTGAAGGACACAGTCAAGGTGGGAATATGTCTCTCTACATAGCTAGAGGATTTTATTTGATCATATATTCTACACAAAACTCAATACAAAAAGGTCCCTCTGTAGTTTTGAGGCCACATGCAGAAACAGCAGACTTACCAGTCAACTCTACAAGGAAAAAAGGAAGTAACATAGAATGCTCTTCCCCCACTTAGCTTTGCCTCACTGTTTTCTACCTAAGGGTGGAATTCCACACCACCATCAGCCCATCCAAGAGAGAGCTGCTGCTGTCCCAACCCTCCTCTTGCTCCCATTTTTGTCATAAAAGCAAAGGCCAGAAAAACAATAAGGTCTTTGGAGGGATGGTACTACAGATAATTAAAGGAAAGGGATATGGCTCTTAAAGGACATCACAAAAAGCTTACAAAGCCTGCTACTTTAAGGGAAGCTGTCACTTATTAATGACAATGAAGATCAATACAAGTAGGATATAGTTGACCTGGTCCCTTAATAGAGAAGATTGTCTCAGAAAGTTCTAACTGCTAAATGTTTCACTATGCAAGATCATTACAGCACCAAGTACCGTTTTTCCACTCCTAGATTGTGAGAAAAGAACACTCCATTAACTCTTGTTAAGAGCAAAAAGGAGTTCTCTTCTCCTTGAAAAATGTACACGGCTGTCCCAGAGCCCCTTATTTGCCTGGTGTGTTGACAGCACCCCCTTCTGTTCCAGGAACCATCGTTTCCATTAGTAAGAAATTAGTATGTCTGCTAAGAAAGAACAATCTATACTATATCCCATGCCCCTTAATACATGCAAGTCAAAATACCATGCCCACATTTTATAAGATAAGTACAACCTGATGATGAACATGACAAACCATAATCCATTCCCAGAAGCACTATTCCTTTCCTTAAAAGCACTTTCAGTTACAGAACTTTAGTAGTGTTTCAATTCAAAAAATACTTCACAAAATCACAGAATGTCAGGGATTGGAAGGGACCTCGAAAGATCATCTAGTCCAATCCCCCTGCCGGAGCAGGAACACCTAGATGAGGTTGCACAGGAATGTCTCCAGAGAAGGAGACTCCACAACCTTCCTGGGCAGCCTGTTCCAGTGTTCTGTCACCCCCACCATGAAGAAGTTTCTTCTCCTGTGTTCCAGTTTATAACCATTGCCCCTTGTCTTATAATCAGTTGTCACAGGGAAGAGCCTGGCTCCATCCTCATGACACTCACTTCCTCTTTGTTCTAATTAATGTTCACATTTAAGTTTGCATTCAAAATCTTCTATATTTCACCTGAAACAGCATAGAAAGAATCCAAGGAGGAGACACACAGAATCACCACTTTGAGCTCAGCACTCCACAGTGCATGTCTTGATAAAATTGGTTACCAGCTCACAGTCTTTATGTGGAAGCTATACTGCTATCCCAGTACTGTACATTATTCAACACTACAGCCCCCCAAACAGAGGACCCTCCAACAGGTTCCTCAGGCAGAAAAATGAAATAAATCCAGGCTGTGCAGTTGCTCAGCTAATGCTCCAATAGTCTACTACACATAATGCCATTGTGACACGTGACAGCTGACAAAACCTCCCTGCTCTCAGCTTTTTCAGCTATTTGGAGAGAAAATACAGCAATGTACCCTGGGTACACGTCCTGCACAACCACGGGTTCTTCAGGGGACAGGTGGAGGCAGCTGCCGCTGCCCATGGGTTGCTTATCAAAGAAGGCTGGGCACGCAGCCCAAAGCCACACTGGCAGTCTTGCACCTAAGCCCTTTGCTATTTATAGCCCACACACCCAAGACAAACACCCTGTCTCTCCAGAGAAAGTAAGCTGGAAGAACTGTACTTTGTGCGTAATATGTAAGGCAGTAGGCTGAAGGGAAGCCCTTAAACTTTGTGCATGTTCACCCCAAAATTTATCCCATCTGTTTAAAATTAATAACCAATAGCAAAACGCCTCCGTTGAGTATGAGGGAGGTACCCACGTGAGGTCAAGCACTGTTCCTTTTATTAGGGGAGTTCACGTTCACTCAAGAATCAACCAGGAGCTGCCAGCCCGGCTGGGCCGATGTTCCAGGCATGGGGGCTTCCACCAAGTCGCACAGCTACATCAGGGAGCCCGGGGCCGCAGGCCACAGCCAGTGAGGAGGCTGTCCCTCCTCTGCGGAGAGATCCTTGGAGCTGCACACGGCTGCCAGTCGCGGTTATCTGTCACTGCCGCGCCGAGGTGACACACGGGCCACTGAGAGGCCCCCGCCCGCCAGTGCCACAACCCCCACAGCGCACGCGCCATAACGGCTGCCAGTAGGCACGCGACGCCCCGCGCATGCGCGCTACCTGCCGCCCGACCGCGGCCCCGCGGGCGCCGCTGCGTGACGCGATTGCGTCAGACGCAGCCTCGACCTGGGGGCGGGGCGGGGAGTGTAACGGCGCGATTTTTCAAAATGGAGGCGGCGGGGGAGGGGAGCGGCCGCCGGGCCCAGGAACGAACAGGCCTGGGCCGGGGCGGGCGGCGGAGGGCGCCGTGATGGGGACCCGCGGCCGAGATCCTGAGGAGAGCCCATAGTGAGATCCGGGGAGAGCGGCCGGCGCCATGGCGACCTGCATCGGCGAGAAAATAGAGGTGCGGAGCCCAGCCCCTTACTGCTACCCGCGGACCCGGCCGGGGCCGCCCCACTAGTTTGTTGGGGACCGGGGCCGGCAGCGAGGAGAGGCCGGGAAAGGATTCGTTCCTCTCCCTGGTGGCTTGTTTGTGGGAGTTGACCGGCGTGGCGCCGAGCGCGGCTCCTCCCAGGCCCGCCCGCACCTCCACCTCTTCCCCGTGCCGGGGCTGCCCCCGGTCACCGCCCGGCGGGCTGTGGCGGGGTGGGCCCGCCGCGCCCCGTGCTCCTGCCTGATGGGGTCGCTGGCGGAGCGAGCGTAGGGGCTCGGTTGTAAATGTCGGCCCGGCAGCCTCGCCCGCCACCTGCCCCCAGGCCGAGCGGTGAAGCCGCGTTTCCCCACCCGGGCGGAGCGCCCCGGGCGATGAACCCGGGCGGCAGACCGGCAGCTCCGCCGGTGCGCACCTTGCGCGGAGCGCTCCGCCCCGCGGCCCCCTGTGTCCCTGCGCTCCCGTGCGAGCGGCAGCTGGTCCGTCTGAGGCCGCGGGAGCTGCCGCGCAGCCGGGCTGTGTAAAGCCCCAGGCGCTGTGTGTTTGTGGGGCGGGCGGCGGTCGCTCTCCAGCCGCTGCCATAGCAGCGGGAGCCAGGGGCGGGTGTCCTCGTCCCGCGGGAGCGGCGGCGGGAAGGCGGCCGCGCTTGGCGACCCGGGCAGCACCAATGCCAGTAGGAGCTGGCCGCCGTGCGGGGAGGACGATGCCGCAGGGGTTGCTGCGCGGCTCTGCCGCGGACCGGCGCGGTGTCCCGGAGACCGCTGTCCAGGTACCACCCGGGCACCTCTGACGGTTTGCTCTGGCATCGAGGTTGTGGGGCATCCATCTCTTGAGGGGTGCTCTGCATAGGAAGGGAGGCTCTAAAGCTTGGGCTGGGGCTGACAGTGGTTATTTGTTTGTATTGCAGGATTTCAAGGTGGGGAACCTCCTGGGGAAGGGCTCCTTCGCAGGGGTCTACAGAGCAGTATCCCTGAAAACCGGTCTGGAAGTGGCCATCAAAATGGTAAGGCAGCCAGCCAAGGAAGTCTGTGTCTCCCAAGAGACTGAACAAGGGCAAGTTGCAACAGGTTGTGGTTATGACATTGGGCATTTATGCCTGGATTTATTGATCGTATATAACCGATATTTAGGTTAGGAATTGATCCTGAATCATCCAGTACAACCAAAAAGACTGTGTTGATAATTAATAGAAACGCTTACATTGCTATTTAAAAAACTTAAGCTCAAATAATCACTATAGGGTGGACAATCAGCCCTATAATTCTAATTCAGAAATTTGTGGCCAGAAACACTACAGATTCCATGTGGCTGGAGAGGTCCTGGAAAATGTGCCTTCAAAAATTTCCCTCACTGCCAGGACAAACTCTGTGAAGGGAACTCACACCTCACAGGTGTGTTGCCAGATGTACTTGCAATCTAGAGTACTTTTACTTAGCCAGCTTTTTAATATTAACCATATTTAACGTATCTGCCTAGTAAAATCAGAATTAGGTTTCTCTGTGTATTTCAGAAAACTTTGTTATTAGTGTTAGTATGGAAAATGTTAACAGTTGTCTACTTTCAGACAGTTGTGTTTTCCTCTGTTTATTTGTGGAGGTATCTAAAATACTTGTTCATTCAAAGCATATAGTAGGCTAAACTACATGAAAGGTTGTTCATGTTTAGAAGTTTTCAGGCAAACATGCATTGAAAAATCTAACACTTCTAGTTCACTTGAAACTAACGTGTGTAATCAGTGTTGCAGTGCTCGAAAAATATTCTGTGATCTGTTTTCAGATAGACAAAAAAGCCATGCACAAAGTTGGGATGGTACAGAGGGTTCAAAATGAGGTGAAAATACATTGTCAGCTAAAGCATCCATCTATAATTGAGGTAAGAATCGTGTTTTAGTAGAGAGGACTGTATATATGACTTACTGTGTAGTCTACAAAATGTATTTTAATTTTTTTTCACTTGTTTTATGTTCTAGCTCTATAACTATTTTGAGGATAGCAACTATGTCTACTTGATACTTGAGATGTGTCACAATGGTGAAATGAGCAGATACATAAAGAACAGAAAGAAACCCTTTTCAGAAGAAGAAGGTGAGATTTATTTTTATCCCCCTGTGGAGCTCTCTTTGCATTAATGTTTTGGATTATTCAATACCTATTTAATTCTAGTGAAAGGATATTTAAAACTGCCATTACTTTGAACCTGTGTAGCTTAAATTCTTCTTATAAGGGATACACTAGAGATAAATTGCTATCAGAATGGTTGGGGTTGGAAGGGACCTCTGGAGATCATCCAGTCCAACCCACCCACTAAACCAGGTCCACCAGAGCAGATCACTCAGGAATGTGTCCAGGTGGGTCTTGAATGTCTCCACAGAAGGAGACTCCACAACCTCTCTGGGCAGCCTGTTCCAGGGCTCTGGCACCCTCAAAAGAAAGAAGTTTCTCCTCATATTCAGATGGAACCTCCTGTGCTTCAGTCTGTGCCCATTGCCCCTCATCCTATCATTGGGCACCACTGAAGGGTCTGGTCCCATCCTCCTGACATCTACCCTTGAGATATTTATAAACATTGATGAGATCCCCTCTCAGCTTTCTCTTCTCCAGGCTGAGCAGACCCAGCTCTCTGTCTTTCTTCATAAAAAAGATGCTCCAGACCCCTAATCCTCTTTGTAGCCTCTGCTGGACCTCCCTCCACTAATTCCCTGTCCTTAAACTGGGGAGCCCAGAACTGGACACAGTACTCCAGATGCAACCTCACCAGGGCAGGGTAGAGGGGGAGGAGAACCTCCCTCTATTACACACATTCACTTGAATTTCTGTATACTTTTGTTTCTGTTCATGCCATTTTACAGCAATTTGTGCTGTTTGGGGTTTAAAAAAAACCAGACAGTGTTCTTAGAAGGCAGAGGTATATAGAAGGTAAAGCTTACCTTTGTACATAAAATTATGTTGAAGGATAGGTCAAGACTGAGAAGTTTCACAGAGGAAAACTGGCAACTTCACATTCACAGATTTGCCTTCTTTGTGTTGTACCTCTTCACCTCAGTGCTCCTGTATTACATGTCACCAGTTAGAAAGTCTTCCAGGTTACAGTTGGCCTTATGTGGTACCATTGGACGTATTTACTCTGTATCAAGCTGTGTGTAGAAATGAAAATGATGCAGGTAACTGTGTTACTTAGGGGCTGAGTTAGCAAGGAAATGTCCAGTTTGACAATCCAGCAAGCATTTTTGAAGGACTGGCAACTAAGGAGAAATTCTGCTATGGTTTTTGCTCCATTTCTTATGGAAAACACTGGAAAACCTGTCTTTCCTTGAAAGCTCATTGTAAGAGTAACTCTAAACCATAAAATTTGCTATATTACTCTTTTGAATAGTAGTTTGAGAAAATAACTTTGAAAAAAAAAAAAAATCACTTCTGAATCTACTAATGTTTCTTACAGTTGAGAGTGAGGGGATTTCAGTTAGAACATTGAAAGCCTATCCAGAACAGTGCAATTAAAAAGAAGACAGCGGAGCAAGCTGCTGTGTATGATGTTTGAGGGCACAGCCAAACAAGCTGTTCTGGTTTCAGCTGATCTGGATTCAGTGGTTATTGCCCCTACTGCTTCCAGAATTACCATGCTGGTCATCTCTCGCACAGTTCTTCCAGTTGAATTGCTTCTCTGTCCGTTTCCAATCTGTGAAACTACTATATACGTGGATTTTTTTTTTTTGGAGCCCAGATCACAGGACTAGACTGAAGGGGTACCGCTTTACAGGCATTGTCTGTTTAATTCAGCTCTGCTCCAGCAAAAATAGTTTGTCTGATGGTACCTTGGTTCTAAAAGCTGATAAATCACTGACCTGGATAAAGAAGTCTCTTCCTTTGAGGAGTGGTTTCTACTGATGTTTGTTACTCATCAGTCTTTGCCATCTGCTAAAAGAAAAAGTAACATTGTAAATTGTTTGCTCTGAAAATAATAATTCTTAAAATTTCTGTAATTGCAACATCGTAATAAATGGTACTTTTTTCAGTCTGGATGAGGCTTTGTCAATCCTGCTATAAGCTAGAACTCTTGAATATTCCCTGAATATCAAATGTAATAGACTATCCCAGTATCATGATTTTAGAAGTTTGAGAAATTGAAATACTGTTAGCCTTCCCAGTTTGCTAATGATAAAACAAATATAATCCAAATTGTTTCCTGTATTCTATAATCTGCATATAGTGGTAAAGCTGGTTGATTTTGTGTATTTGCTGTTTCTTAAAGTGTGGAGCAGCTTAACTTTTAAAATTCTTAAGAACTTTATTTAAAATATTTTAGGCCAACTGAAAATATCTCTAGTCCTGTTTACATTGTTTTGGTAGTAAATAAACAAATCTGATTACTGTATTACACTTTTTTATCAACTATCTTAGAAAAGTCACAACATATTGCCTAAAGCAGGGGTGTCAAACTCATTTCTGCTGGGTGCCACATTAGCCTCGTGGTTGCCTTCAAAGGGCCAAATGTAATTTTAGGACTGTCTAAATGTAGGAGTAGTTATTACTCCTGATGTGGCCCCGGTGAAAATGAGTTTGACACCCCTGGCTTAAAGCAAAAAGCAGAAAGTTGGTTTCAGTGTCAGTAGCATGATACTTAAACATCCTTATCCTCATTATTTTAAAAAAAAAAAAAAAATTAAAACGCAAAGACCCATTAAAGACTTCAAAAACCTGTTATTTTGACACCTATGATTTCAATTATATGACTAAAACATCTGGTTTTGTGTTTTGACAGCCCGACACTTCTTGCATCAAATTATCACGGGTATGCTGTATCTTCATTCTCATGGAATACTGCACCGGGACCTCACCCTTTCTAATATCTTACTCACCAGCGATATGAATGTCAAGATTGCAGATTTTGGACTAGCAACTCAGCTGAAAATGCCTCATGAAAAACATTACACCATGTGTGGAACTCCAAATTACATTTCTCCAGAGATAGCCACAAGGAGTCCACATGGACTTGAATCTGATGTGTGGTCTTTGGGCTGTATGTTTTACACTCTTCTTATTGGAAAGCCACCTTTTGACACAGACACGGTCAAGAACACATTGAATAAAGTCGTGTTAGCAGATTATGAAATGCCAACCTTTTTATCAAGAGAGGCGCAAGACCTTATACATAGGTTACTTCGCAAAAATCCAGCAGATCGTTTGAGTCTTTCATCAGTGTTGGATCATCCTTTTATGTCCAGATGTAGCTCTGCACGGAGCAAAGATTTGGGAACTTCAGAAGATTCCATGGACAGTGGAAATGCTACCATCTCGACAACCTTCACGGGATCTTCCAGCATCAGTACCAGTGGCTGTTTGAAGGAAAAGAAGAAGCTATTAGTTGGACAACCACTTCCAAATAAAATAACTTTTTTTCCTAAAAACAAAAGTTCCAGTAATACTTCATCTGTAGATGAAAGTGGTTCTTTTCATCAGTGGGGAATTCAAGGAAAAGAAATCGGCAGGGGAAGAACCGTGCAACTTGCTGAAGAGAGACCACATTCACGCTACCTCCGAAGAGCCCACTCTTCAGATAGGTCTGGCACATCTCATAGTCAGGCTCAAGGCATAGCGAATATTGTTGAGAGATGTCACTCTATGGAACTGCTTTCTAAGCCTAGAGTAGGAACAAGGGAAAATACAGAATGCTTTTCACCTGCAAACAGCTATACTGATATAGGAGAAATATTTAAGGAGAAGACTTCAAGTAGCTCTGGTTCGTTTGAAGGGCAAATATCTCCACCTGTAAAAGATCAACCACAGTAAGAATCAGTTTTTGTTAAGATAAAATTTAGAGCTGCCTTTTATGTTGAATGCATGCCTTTTCCTGTAACTAAGCTGTGGTAAGTCACTCTCTTATCTCTTAAAGTACTTTTTTAAAATGCTCAATTATAGGAGAGCCTCTTACAACTATAGTTAGCCTGCACAGCAATCTTAAATGCAAGGTTCTAAGACCTAAATTAGGTGCTTATATTCTGTGGTGTGGTTTTGTTTGTTTTTGTTTTTTGTTTTGTTATAACTGAATCCTTGCCAATGCCAAAGTAGTAGTGATCCTCATAAAAAGCAAGTACAGACAGGTGCAGGCTCCAGCGATGGATAACCTCGCAGTAGCTCAGTGTGAATTTACAACAGAGCAGTGATTCTGCAGTAACTGTTGGGTGTATTCTTTAGTCCTGAATATGGGGATTATAGAACAGCTTGAGTTCACCTGTGACTACATGTATGTCGTTGTCTAAAAAGCTGGTGAAACCTAGTTTTGGGGATTTACCATATTTTATGTAAGCTCAAATTATTTTAGGTGATAAGATTGCCTAAATATTTCAGCTGCATATTTGTTATGCCGAGTGAGATCCACTGAGGTCACAGTTGTTGTCTCTGTGTCTTCTCTGTGAATTAAGAACTAGATGTAAGAACAGCCACTGCCAGCAGCATTATCAGTGGCTTTTTGTTCCTCTACGTTACTTTCAAGAGTCTACTAGTGAGTGTGAACAGGCTTAAATTTGTACTAAAAATTGCTAATAACTTTTAATTCCATTTGGAAACAGTGGTTTGGATTTTTTTATGCTTCACCCAGTGAACATTCCCCACGAAAGAAGCAGCATGTTCTATGCTTTCTCAAGCTGCAAATGCCACCTGAGTTTCTTAAATGTTCTAAAAGTATTATGGTGTCTGCAGCTGCAACACTATAACTTTTGTTGTGCAAGTGTCTTTGATGTCATCTTGATTAAATGTGTAACTTCTATTTTGCAGCTCAAATTATCTTTGCCCAGTGAAGCCTCAGGTTGGTTTGTTTGAGCAGAAGTCCCAGGCTGAAACAATGCAGCAGTGGCTTGGAAGCATGCAAACAAATGGTGTGTTACTAATCAGCTGTGGATATTTTTGCACTCAAGTTGGAGTAGTGGCTTTTAACTGTTTCTGTGTTTGTTCTATCTTTTATTTATTTAAACTTGTGACAGAAGAGATATCTGGATGGCCAAGTAACTGTGATACCAGAGTATAGTGCTGGCATCCTAAATAGCACCAATTGGATGTTAACAGAGGCTACTGCAGACAGACTCTTTTTCTGAATGAAAAGCATGGTAGACCCTAAACTGACTTGTTGCTGCAAAAAATGGACACGGATATTGAAAGAGGCAGAATGATTTCCAGCATCAATAACCTGTAGAATCATTCTTATGCAAGAAATAGCCCATCGAAAACATTTTGTTCTCTCTCTAAGCTGTAACATTTTTTGTTTCCTGAGGCAGGAATTAATTTCAGAAGATTTTGCAGTTAGTGTTACTCTTGAGTTGTTGGGTTGGTATAACGAGCTGTATGTAACTGCCTTCATAAGAGTGAAGAAACTAAATACTTAAAATGAGGTCATTCTCTTCTTTTAGTATATAAAAAAAGGGGGGGGGAGGGGAGGAGAGGAAAACAATTCTAGAACCTGGCATTAGTTATGCAGTTGAGACCTGAAATGTGTAAGTATAAATATATGACAGAAGATTGGCAGCTGACTCAAAAACTCATTAACTAACTGTTAATTTAGTTGTGCAAGTACACCTGAAGAGAAAATGAGACCTCAGTGAATGAGAAAGATAATAAGGCTGCAGAAGGAGGGGTGGAGGAAAGGACAAAAGACACAGAATGTAAGGAGGTGTTCTTTGTCGTGCATCATATTACATCATTTATGAATAATGTAATTCAATCACAAAACTAAATCACAAATCCATTCTGGCCTTTTTCATTTTGATATTACTGGACTCCTTCCTGTCTACAGGGAATTGGAATCATATGACATATGGTCTGAATAATCCTATTTAATTTTTGGTCCCTTCTCAACTGTTCTACAACATGGCAGGAGGAGTGTATTACTTGTCTGGGTGAGGTGAAAGTTGATCAAGGGCTTAAATATCAAAACTAGGGAAGCAGTTATAGGAAGTTTTAATATAAAAATAGGGGTTTTTTCATCTTTTAACAAGTGACTGGAAATCAAACAAGGGTTTTGGAGTGCGCATTTGACACTTAGAGTACTAAGACCTCTGATGTTAAAAAAATAGTTAGCTAACCTGAAACTTAAGTGAACCTATAATAGGTACTGGTGGCTATCTGAATGTCAAGTAAACTGTTTTTCAACTAATTCTTGTTTAAGTATTTGTTTGAACAATCTTTGAATCTACAATGTACCTTTATGATGCTTTCAGTTCAGCTGAGACCACCTGCAGACCTAACTGGCAACAGTAATGCACATGGAGGTTTTCGGTATCATCTGGATGTGCAGCAAGATGCATCAAGAAATGCGTGGAACACCTTAAAAGATATAAGGAATCATGATACATCTGTTGACTGTCCACATTCTTTAAACCAGAGAAACCCGAAGAAATATGTCCCTGGAGTTCTCTGCAAATCTGAGAAAATTCAACCATCTTCTTCAACATGTGGCTTTTGGTCACCTTCAGAACAAAACCAAACATGGGGCAAAGAACCACCAGTACAACAGAAGCCTACACTGCGAAGTACAGTATCGCCTCTCAACGCTCAAAGGCTAAAACCGCTTAGGCAAAAAACAAAAAATGCGGTGGTATGTAGCGGTTCTTAAAACAGAAACAATTTAAGTATTAAATGTAGTGTGAATATCTCTTAAAACTCACTTGGTAAACCAGAACCATTTGTTTTTATAAAACTTAATCTATAATAATTTGATTTAAAGTTTTATTAGTAAGATGCACCTTAGTTTCTGTATATGGAATACTGCAACCTCGTGGTCACTTCCTGCACATAGTGACATAGTATTGCTTTTTAGTTTACAAGCAAAGAAACTGTAGAGAGACCTAACAAATGGTAAATGTATATATGCTTCCTGCAGTTAAAAACATCTCTACTGCTTAGCTGTACAAGTTACATTTATGCTTTCAACATTAGGATTTTAACTGTGTCAAACATGTGAAACACTTTTACAGATTAGATAAATAACTGGATTTGAAATGAAAATAGTCTTACTCTCACGTAAAAACTTGAATGTTGTTCCTGTGTTGCTGCTTTTTCCCTGTCTTGTGGTGGGAAAGCGAAACAAATTCCATTAATCCTTGCTGATAATACAAATTTTTTGGTTGTTTTGTTCCTGGTATCACCCTTTTGCCTTTTGTTCCATTTCTCGCTCATCCTGTCATGTTTCCTCCCACCCCCTAATCTGGTTTTTGGAAAAGAAAATTTAAAATAGAGCTGACCTGTCTTCATTTGATTTGTCAGTTAGGAAGCCACACCCTCGCTGACCAGGCTTATAGCCTTCAGTTATGTTGAAGTGTTTTATTTTCATAGCGCTAATAACAAAACTTACTGCAAGAAGCACTCATAAGTTTGCAGCACATTTGAGAAAGAAGGAAACTTTTTTTTAAGCATTTATGAAAAGCCGCTATCTTATTTTGCCAGAAAGCAAAGGTCTTTTTGTCTAACCTGTATTTAATATATTTTAGGTGAGCATTCTAGATACTGGAGAAGTGTGTATGGAGTTTCTAAAAGAACACCATTCACAAGAGCTTGTGAAAGAAGTTCTCAGAATATCTTCTGATGGAAATGTGGTATGTTTTCAGTTTCTTTGTTGTTGTGTAGAGGGCTTAAGTGTATTTTGTTCTTTCAGAGTGGGGTTTTTAAAATTTTCATTGAAGTGATTATTTGTTTGTTTGCAATATTTACATACGCACAAGCGTAGACTCCTTCTCCCTCCCTGTAGTACAGCTACACAAATAGAAAGCAGTTACTTCAGAGCAAAATTGGACTTGGCTATTGGAATAGGTGAGGAATTGTTGAAAAACTACTGCTGTTAAATAATTACTTAAGAATAGAGCATTCATGGTAAATTATGGTAAACAATTAAGCTGTGACTTATTTCCATACCTGTTAAATGTAGGGAGTGCTGTAGTGAATTACAACCGTAAATGCTTTCCCCTACCCCCCTTTTTGTAGATTGCAGTTTATCATCCAAATGAAGGAAGAGGTTTCCTTCTTGATGACAGACCTCCTGCTCCTCCTGAAGACATCTGTGTGTATAACTTTGACAACTTGCCAGGTAATCTGGAGTTCAATTTAAAATTATGACTATTAATGTGATTTTTAAGTGAATCTTGTTTGAGACTTTTTAGCTTTTAGCCACTACTTTTTGGGTAACTGTGAAGACAAAACTCATTTGGGAATAAGATTCAAGCTACAGTTTAACTGGAAACTGGACTTTGAAACTTCACATGAAAGTGTAAATCCACAGGTTTTAATTATTATAAGGAGTCATCCCTTTTCAGTGTAGTGTGCTAAAATTAAAGCTTTCATCTTCTTCTCATCCCTATGTTTAAATATGAATGGAAGAAACATTATCAAGTCATTTTTAAAACAGCAACTTTACTTTGTGCTTCTTAATACTCATAACTTGAGGGAGAAGGCAAAAACTACGTATTTGAAAGCATTGACACAGTATTTAATGTAGACAACTGAAGAAGAGATATAAGCTAACTACAAGTTCTTAGGAGACAAGCCGACTGATCTACTAGAGATTAAAGACAGGTTTGCATAAAGACGGCAAGCCAGAGAGACTGTCATATCTAGTTAAATGATATATGCAGCACTATGTTGTTGAGGTTCTTAATTATGTTAATTGAACCTCTTGAAGATGTGCACTTTTATAAAAGTTGGTGGAAAGACAAGTCACCTTCTTTGAATATATTTCTTTAAAGCACTTAAATATATTACTCGCAACCTTCAGTTATCAAGCACATATTTTAAATTACTTCTCTCCAAGGTGGTGTGCAGTGTTTAATCTGATGATCAAAGTTGTTGAACTTTTTATTTCTTTATTTATTTAGAGAAGTACTGGAAAAAATACCAGTATGCAGCCAAGTTTGTGCAGTTGGTAAGAACAAAAACCCCCAAAGTTACATTCTACACAAGATATGCCAAGTGCATGTTGATGGAAAATTCACCCACTGCAGATGTTGAAATTTGTTTTTATGATGGTATGTATTCATTTATCTATTTGTTTATGTATGTATTATGTATGGTATGTATTTATTTGATTATGCAAGTAATTGTATCATGTTATTAAAGCCGCACTAAAATATTGCTGCACACTAAACAATGAACACTTCAGGTTGAAGAAAATATTAGCATTCTGTCTTTATTCTACCCCACTCTGTCTTTATTCTAGCACTTGCAGATGAGTTTTATTCATTAGTTATTTACTGATATCTTCTGTGCGGAGTACATGTTACAAAAGTGTTCTTAAACTACACCTTGTTTTAATTTGTGAGCTTTTCTTTGTGTTTGATAGTTAATCTGCTTAGTGAGAGGAGTGTCCGTATTGCAAGCTTTCTATTGTTAAGTGAAGTAATAGTATTACCAAGACTGCTCACTGGAGAAGGGAATTGGCTGGCTTCTTGCCCTTCAAAAACTAAACTGCACTGATGATTGTTCTCTTACTGTAGACTACTGTCAAATAGTTTTATCTGCCACATGCATAGATACACCCCAATAGAATTTATGACAGAAAAAAGACTTAACTAACAGTTCTGTGATTCAGCATGGAACTGCTATTGAAAGAATGGGCATCTTTTTAGAAACCATATTCAAACTCTTATAGAGGCTACTTAACCAACTTTTTTGCAGTACTGTTAGAGATGTTTATTTTGTCTCAGATTAAGGTTTAGAATGGTAGTTCTTAAAATATGTAAGAAATGCATTATTCAACCCATTTAAGTAGTGATCTTTGCCCACAGAGGGCATTCAGTTAACATCGCAGTCCCAATTTAAGTGGCTTTCTATTTCTGCCAGACATAGAGCTGATATAGGAGCTGTTTTGTTCTTACAGTAATCCTTAAGTCTGTGAGATACACTTGAGAGTAGATGTAGTGGCAGAAATCTGTATTTCATAGATGTTGGTGTTTTATATAGATCAGACTAGACATTTTTACATTTTTACAGGAGCAAAGATACACAAGACAGCTGGTATAACTCGGGTGATTGAAAAATCAGGGAAATCGTTCACGTTGAAAGAAGAAAGCGAAGCAGGTTTGAAGAAGGAAATACAAGTATATATGGATCATGCAAATGAAGTAAGCTGTATTATATATACCTTTTCCAGTGCAAAGCAACCTGCTGAAATTTCAGTTTCTCTTTCACAGATGTGATTCTGATGTTCCTTTTCATATTTTTCATTACACTAATAAAAAGGCATGATAAAGGCTTTTTTGAAAGAGCAAATATTGATGTTGAGGTAACATTAATTCCTCATAATGAAGACTGTCAGAAGAAATTCTTAATAGTGTGTAAAGCAGGTTTGCCTGTCTGGTGAAGGGATTAAACAGAACAGATGAAGCTGCTTTATACAAGTTAAGAAAACCAAAAATAAAAAATAAAAGTAACAATAATAAAATACCCCACAAAACACACAACAAAACGTGCCTCCCCAACAAACAAACCAAACCATGCATACACCACAACCCCAAACGAGGAAACAAAAACAACAAAAACCACCTGACAGGTGTTTAATTTGCCTGCCTGCTGTGCTTTCCTTCTCTTGCTTCATGTCAAACAGTTAGCAGTCACAAGTAATTTTTTTGTCTGTGAACTTAGGAAACAGTAAAAAATATCGTACAAATTTCCTATTCAGTCTTCCTTCTGTTCTGTTGTTTTCTGTTAATAGAATTCAGGGGTCTTTTAGTCCCTATCTAGTACTAAGAAAGGGTGGGAGATGTGATTATTAAGAGCATAATTCCAGGTGTGCTGAAGTTATGATGCAATATGTAGCTGTAATATGTAGCTTTTTGAATCGCCTCCATGGCACGTGAGTGCAATTATTGATATTCAGTGCTACTGAAAAAGCATTTCCTTGTGTAGGCTCACCTGCCACACTAAACTTGTATGAAATAGTTATACTGTTCTCTATTAAAAACTTCTATACTTTTCTTCTATTAAAAACTCCTTCTCATTTCAGGGACATCGTATATGCCTTGCACTGGAATCTGCTGTTTTGGAAGAAGAAAAAAGGAATGAAAACATTCCATTTTTTCCAATAATTGTTGGAAGGTAATATTTCACTTGAGAATACTTAAGCATTTGAATACTCTCACTAAGCAGACTTATGCAGAAATGTTTGCGGAAGCCAGGGTTGCTTAACAGAAGCTCATTGTCATTAGCAAGACAAACTTGATAGCATGTATGAACACCTTACTTTGGACCTGCAAAGCCTCCTTTGATACAAAGACAAAATACACATGTGGATTTAGACTAAACCAGGTAAACAATTAGCCTGTGTAAAAACAAATCTGTAGAGGACTAGTGCCATTAAGTGCTTTGTACAGTCCATGGTAAACTGAAGAAAAAGCAACTTTTTCTCTATTCTTTCTTTAGTCCCTTTTGGAAAGATCTTTTCCCATTTTTTCTCCTTATTTTTCCAGAAAACCTGGCAATACTGAATCGCCACAAGCTCTAGCACCTCCACCGCTGGACAACACAAACTCTTCAAAAGTTATGGCACTGGATAGTAATATGGTAGCTGCCAGTTCTACTCCAGTCCAATCTCCAAACTGTACTCCTCCTGTAAGTACACAAGAACACAGAGTGGAAACTGCGCTCCAGTAGGAATTAAAATATTGCTGGTTTATTTCAACTGATTGAACTATATTTGTATGGATGTATGCTTTTATTAACTGTTTATGAGCATACTGACTAGAAATGTGAACTTTCATTTCAACTAACTTTTGTACCTGGATTTAAGATCATCTGAAAAGTTAAAATCCTCCAAAACTTTCCCAGGAATGGCTCCTGGGAATATAGTTTGAAAATTGTTTACTCATGTTACACAGCACAGTCTTCAGTTTGTTTTGGAGAGCTCTGATGTGCCCTCAGGCCTGTGTATTGAATGATAGTCACAAAGAGCATTAGCGCTTGAGACTGCTGTTCTGAAATAACCGAATGTTAGAGACCCACCAAGATTCAACCCTGGTACAACTTCCCCAGCTGACTGAATTATGTTGAGGTCTTGCATACTGAGTTTGTATCATCTTAACTTTGTTGAATTTATGTGGGTCTGCACCTCTAGTCTTTCATTGTGTAGCGTGTGTCCTTAGTGCAGAATGTGCCAGTTTTTTGCTAGACTGAAGTGAACAACAAGAATTCCTTCGGGCTTCAGTACTGGCATTGATTTCTATGCTGACTTAAGATTATGGGTCACCAAGTTCTAACTTGAGGGTTCAGGGTTCAATCTCGTTCTTTTGTTTACCATATAGCAAACACTTTGGTCTTTGTAAGACTTTCACTGTTTGCTTTCTCTTCTGAAGTACTTATTTCTAAGCAAAATAACACAATTGCTGGTTGCCTTTCCATGTTACTCTTGTCTGGTTTTGTCAATTTCTTTATACTTGAACTAGATCTGTGTATCCTGAGGTGCAGCTTGTTTCTTCTTTCAGTTTCCTGTAATTATCTGGATCCTGATCTCTTTCCTGACCAAGCTCTCCCATGTCAGAGACACCCCCCGACTTGCATCTTTTCAGTGAACCCTGAATCTTAAACACTGCTAAGCACACCACCTCATCTCTGTCATCTCTGTGACTATGGGAGGAGGTATCTGAGTAGAAGCAGACATTTCCTCCTAGACAGTAGTGGTAGCATTGTCCTAAAGGCCTTCAGTGTTTGATCCTCTGTTATTCTTTGTTCTTCACTTTTCACTTTTTGTCTCCTTATAGCTATACAGAATCTGTATGTGCTATAGAACTATTACAGTTTAATATTCTAGTTTCCAATTAATAGCAGTGTTCATATTTCTGTAAAATATTGGCCAGGTGGTCATCTAAAAGGGGGCTGTTTTATAATCTAACATATGCTGAATGTTTTTCCTGAAAAT
This sequence comes from Patagioenas fasciata, assembly GCF_037038585.1. NCBI lineage: Eukaryota > Metazoa > Chordata > Aves > Columbiformes > Columbidae > Patagioenas > Patagioenas fasciata. Next base: position 66,727,557 of record NC_092523.1, on the reverse strand, counting down.
GGACAGGGCTTTCTGATGGTCAAATAAGGAAAAATGGGGTTTAAAATATTAAAAGTCTGCTTAGGGAAGGGAATTCCTTTGTGAGTACTGGGAAGCAGTAGAAAAACCGTCATGATACTGAGAGTCAAAATCCTGTGGGGTTTTTATAACACGATGCTGTTAAATGAAGCATACTGGCTAAATCTGTCTGTGTATATGAAAGGATTTTAAAAAGGTGGTAACTGACCACTATAGCTGGTACGTAATCAGTTGGATTAATAGTAAGGCTGCTAATACTGTGCATTTCTGTGTTTTAGGTGGTATCATACGAAAAGTCTACATTTGTGACTAACGCTGCGGAAACTACGTGCTCCTCTGTTCATCAAACAGAATGCAGCCCAAATTCAGCACAACTTCTAAAGTCTGTCTTTGTGAAAAATGTTGGTTGGGCTTCTCAGGTGAGAAATGAATACTAATAACAGAGGAAGGTCTGTTCTTTTTCATATTAAATTCAACATCTATATTTTTAAGTCATTACCTTTAACTTCATTTGTGAGGAATACATTCAGTTGTGCTTTGCTAATTTGAATCTGAAAATCAGTATGTGGAAGGATCCTTCCAAATAAGCATCTTTGATAAATACCATGGTGAATTATATGAATAGAAGAAACCAAAATAACAGTTCAGTATTTTGGTTCCACTTATCACAATTTTCCTGTGGTTCTTATTGCCTCTGGATGTTTTCTGTCATTTAAATTTGACTCTAGTAAAAAATGAAGCTGTTAAGCTTGTGTATTTTCACTGATGTAAAAGCATCATGACAAAGTGTTTTTACCATAAATGTATCAGATCTGTATGAGACAAATTAATCTGCCTATACAGTAGGAAAAGCTGGTTTCTTACAGTGAAATTTTCCTCTGCTTTTGGTGGGATCAGCTTTAGATTTAGAAAGTGCTTCTCTGCAACCCGGATAAAGTAAGCTTCCTGTCCCAACAGAAAAAGTGTGCTTTGTACATAAAAGCTTTAAAATGTATATAGCTATGAACTCTCACAAATGGGCCTTCTATTTCATGTTTGGTCCTATTTAAAACTTCTCTAGGAGTGGTTAAGTCAAAGGTACTTTAAGTCTCGTGGAAAAAACTAAAGGTGAGTATCTGAAACCTTAGGAAGTCTGATTGTTGAGACTGCATGACACTACTTACTCCAAAGTACTATACTTGCAACCTTTATCTTTGAACAACTGACCTAGATCCCCAAATCACTTCAGCAATTCTGGAACACTATCAGCTTGAATTATTAGAAAAAGTTCTAGGTATGTAACCTTGTATTTTTGTCCTCAAACCATAACCATAACACAACTTCTCTCATTAGCTGACCAGTGGAGCAGTATGGGTTCAGTTTAATGATGGATCCCAACTGGTAGCCCAAGCAGGTGTTTCTTCTATCACTTACACGTCTCCAGATGGCCAGACAACTAGGTGAGCTATTACTGCTATAAAAATAAGTTTTCTGTCAAGTGCAAGACTGTTATATATAAGGTAAACTTCATAGCTGCTATTCATTTTGTTTTGTAAATAATAAAACTTAGCTTTCCATTAACTTCTCAGTTGATTAGCCTAATAAATAAACACAGAGAAACACCTGTAGCTTTGATTGAACTCTGGATAACTAATTAAAAAAAAAAAATAGCTGGGAATGCATATATACTTCTTGGTCTCCAGAGTACCGCCACTATTCATGTATAGTATTTAAAAGAGGGAGGGGGAGAAAAGTAAGGCTTTAATACTTGTTTTTTTTAATAATGCTGGACTAGAGAGATAGCATATCAACATTGATGCATAGACCTCAAGTGCTCTGATATTTTCCTAATCTGGAACACATTTTTTTGGTTAAATATGTATAGGAAAGAGGGGCCTGGCTTTAAGCCATCAAGCTCCAATTAATGTGTCTAGTTATACTTAACATCTATTAGATTTAGTGGTTTGCCTATTTATGGACAAGTTCTAAAATTATTATACCATTTAGAAATAAATCATTTTAAGCATCTGAATTTTGTGTGCTTGTTTACCTTTCTAGGTATGGAGAAAATGATAAGTTGCCAGAATACATCAAGGAGAAGCTGCACTGTCTGTCGTCTATTCTTGTGATGTTTACCAATCCACCGGGTCCCCACTGATTAAAGCAAAGCAGGTGTCAGGACACGAGAGCTAAATAAACTCACTCAATGACTTTCAAGTAAAGCGACTCATGTTACTCAGCTTATGCCGAAACTCTTTCAAAAGCTGGTAAAAAATGAGGAAGGGAAGGGCTGCTCTGTTTACGTGTAGCAATATGCTTAAGTGTCTCACAAAACATGTTTTTCCTTAAAGTGATGGACAAACTTGCTCAAGCAAAACTTTGAGCAACTTAGTGCTAGATAACATGAAGTTTTTGAAATAATCTGAGTTTGTTGTATTTTTGTCTTCCCCCACTGCTTACTCAGTGCCAACAATCAAGGAAAATGCATCTGTGCTGTCAAAGTGTTTGTATTGTAAATAACTTATATTTTTACATCTTATGAGTAATATATGTAAATATGTATATGTTTTATAACTTTTTTATTTTTTTGTAGCAGCAGCTTTTAACTTCCCTGCACAAGCATTTTATAAAAAAAAAAAAAAATAAATGCAGTGGTAATTGTCCAGATCTATTTATTTGTTTCATGTTCAAGTGATGGTTTGCTAAGGGCCATTACCTCTAAGTCTCAAGCTCAGTTTATAAAAGGAAGAGTTCGGGAGAAACAGTATAAAATCATTGCACAAAGTTACTTCTAACTTGATGAACTGAAAAATTGCACTGTTTTCAGTATTTAATATTTTGCCTCTGGGCTACAGCTGACTAAAACAAGGAGTGTAGTAGAGAGGAAAGCAGACTACATGTGACTGCAGTAACTGACTCAGTTTGTTACCTTGTAGGAATTTTATTAACTTTAGATATTTTGATCTTGTCTTACACATTATCAATCACACTTAATGCTACTTCAGTTTAACAGTAGGTTTTTTTGGAGCATTTTGCTTCAAGTGTGCTAACACTCCCAATGGTGCTTACACTTGTACTCAACTTAGGCCTTCTTCATACCTTATAAGGAGGTCTGAGTAAGTGAACAGTGGGAGCCAAAATGGTATCAGGGAATGGGGCTGGAGAGTGTCAGAGAAGCTTACACACTGGCTTGCACAGGCAGTATAGGCACTGTAAAAGGAGGTGTAAAACCTTGAGGAAAGAGGTGTTTCAATACAACTTTTTCAAATCTGCAGGTTCAACTTAGAGCTGAATTAGCTTTGACTTAGTCAATCCTCCTTATTTGTCTACTCTCCAATAGAGACAATTTTGATTATTTTTGTCATGTCCAAATCAAGGACAGAGTTTGCAAATAAAGATTTTTTTGCACTAGGAACATCAAGAAAGATGTGCAAGTAGCATCTTTATATTAAAAAAAAAAAGCCTTAAATAATTCCCCCTGTTTTTAACTGTTCTTTCAATTAAGTAAACCTCCTTGTGTGTGATCTTACTACTCACAGGTGAAATGACATGGTTAAATGACTTGGCCATTACAAGTCTTTGATAAACCAAGTAGTATGTACAACTCTTATACAGACTCTAAGGCTTTTTTTGAATACAACTGTAGATATAAACACTTGCACATACACACAAATATAGTTGTTTTACTACTTTTAAATCAACTGACTTTTCAAGTAGCACATCAAGCTTGGTAAGGTGTTAAAAACTTGCATTATGAGCCATTTTGGACATAATCTAGTTTGATGTGAAAGCTCAAGGGACAGACAGTTGAAGAAAACCTAAGAGGTCAATATCAGAGGCTGGAAAGGCATAAATGCTTAGAAAAAAGAATTGGCTAGTTTGTAAGGAACAGTGTGACTTAAGTGCTGTTTCACTACATTGTTAACCAGAAGAAAAAAACAAAAAAAACCCAGAAGCCCTACCTTAGAATAACAGAACATGTTTTGTAAGAATGAGAGGATGATTATCCATAACAAGCAAGCCATAGCTTAAAACACAGCAGACCTTGGAAAATAAAAACAACCCTCATGACCAAAGAATTTCAAACCTTGCTTTCTTATTTTAATCATTATGTATACTATTAATGTGTATAGGCTACCCCTTCTTTCCATGGGTATTCTGTATTCCATAGGTATTACCTGAAGAAGAGCCTTGAATCTAGTTTTATCCTTAACCCTTTAAATAAGTTACCACTACAATAATCCCTCCAAGTACCCAAACATTTTCTCACTCCTAAGTTAGAAGCTAGCTAGCCTAACGAATAGCAGTGATAAACCCCCTAAAACATACATACTTTGTCCAGACATTGAACACAAACTGGGTTGTAACCATGTTGTAACCATTTTGAAGACTTCCATTTCTCATTTTCTAAGTAACACCAGTTTCTCATAACCGAAGTAACTTTCCCTTGCTGTAGCTCTGGGCACTTCATTTTGCAGTCTGTTTTCACCACCAAAACACAGTATTTCTGGTACTATTTATTACAAATTAGCATATAAAATAAATGCTTATAAAAGCAAAGTTCTTTCTCATAACATCTTGCGATTCTGCAGCAGAAAACACAAGGGAGAATACAACTTCTATATTCCCCTCAGCCAGTATAGAAAAAAATAATCTTTTAACTCAATAGTCTTTTAGTGTTTGAACAATCACATAGGAATATTTAACTACATTTAATAAATTCAGTAAGCATCAAACATTAGACACATTAAAGAGCAGCTACAACTCTCAGACTGGAGTTATTCCAGATATTTTTTTCCTCAGTAGTATTGATACAGATCAACCCATACAGATGATCTTAGGCCCCATTATGAAGGAAAATTATTATTTCACGTTTTAAAATAAACACTGAATTATTCAAACATTGTAAATTCCTGTTTCTTGTACCATATTATCAGAAAAAAATAAGTCTACACATAACAGTCAACACCAGGAGCCAGTTTCCTCCTTTTTAACTTCATCAACCCTGGCCACTCAGCACAGTCGGTTCCTTCTCACAAATGACAAACAAAAGTGTAAACTATCTTGCTTAGTGTTTCCTTCTGGGAACTGTATGTAATTCAGCTCTGCGCAGGTTCTCTTTCTTGTTACAAAAAGGCACTCGGCAAAACAGTAGAAGAAAAATTGCACATATTATTTCCTGTAGTTCAAGTAACAACCATTGAGGCTGTGATTTTCAATGTCTCTTAAACAACTTAAAAACCCAAATTCCAAATAAATTGCTTGTGAAGTAGGCACACACCTTCTTCTAACATTCTGTCACATTTCATTTTAAATCCTGGAGGAGATTTGTTATTGATATGTAAGTTTCCAAAATGAGACATTTTGTACTAACCAGTGCTTACAAGCTAGCAAACAACATCAGGAGGTTCACTTAAGAAATGATGTTTTCATACAAAGTGCATGCAGCTCAACTAATCTTGTAGTTACAGAAGAGTTACTAACCCTGATTCACAGAATCAAGATAATATTTGTTTTCATTCTTTCTGAAAAGGACGCACTTAACCTGTGACCTTCACAGCTGCATTCAGTACACAGGCACATCATTTGAACTATACACACTTCAAATGTGCCATTGTATTGACCTAACTTGTTCACATCCCTTCTGCTGCTGCTAGGAAAGCAGAACAGAAAAGCTCTACTGCAGCAGCAGGTGTAAACATAGGTTAAGATATGACCAAGTTACATGTTCTGTCAGTGTGTAAGTACAGGTCTACAGTTCTTAGCATACAGCCAACAAGGTCATTGGTTAGGTACTCCTTGTTAAAAAGTAGTAATAAACTAAGTATTATTTCTGTTTGCGTTTACTTTTGTTGTTGCTTTTTTAAATACTTATTTAACAATTCTCTTCTTGCATCCTTCCATATCTGACAGAAAATGCAATAAGTCTCTTGTATACTATCTCCAAGAGTAAGAGGGAGACTACAACTACTCCACAGATTAAGCTAAATGCCCAGCGTGGTCCCAGGTGAGTGTATATTTGGCTAACAAAGACAGGCCCGAGTATTCGTGCTCCACTTCCAGAGGCAGTTAACCATCCCATGTAGACACCCTACAGAAGATCAAAAGCTTGTGTTAGTGACACAGGAATTATTTGGCTAGCCAATAATTCCCACCAATTATCCTCATTAGAAAATTTAGAAGTGTTTAAGTGATCTTTTGTAAAGCATTCAGATACTTAGTTGCCAAGAGCACTGCTCAGCTTCTCCAAGCATTAATTCAAAGGCTTCACTGAGCTATATACTTCACAGCTTTCTAATGAGAAGGCATTATGGCTCAAAGCTTTTAGGCTCTTACAGCAAAGTATAATGTGGAAAAAATAAGGTAAGTGGTGAAAAAAGACGACTTTTTTTTTAAGCAGTAACATGAGCTTGCTATGTGTTTCACCACTGTAAAATGTCAATAACTTAGAGGTATCACAGCATTTATAGTCTTTAATATACTTAGTAAGTGGAACTTCTTCCATACTGATATTCTAAATATATAATTGGTTGTTACAAAAATTACTCCTCCAGCACACTTGCGAAAGCCACAAGCTTTGGGCTTAGTTGTTCTGAAACCTTCACACGGTTAAGTTTTGCCATAAATTGTAGTACAATCTTTGCTTTCTCATCCCTCTAGGGAACTTGCCTTGGATTTTAAATAATATTAGAGTTCCTGGAAACTTCTGCCCCAATTGAAATGTACTATTATTTCGGTAATGACTAAAGGAATTATAGCCAGATCCCTTATTCTAATAAAGAGGGTGCAAGTCTTGGAGAGCAAATGAAATAAACTGTTCAGATATCACGCTTACCTGAGGCTTTGGTCCTAGAATTTTTGAGTATAAAGTGTAGGACATGACATTACAAACTGGATAGCCCAATCCTATTAGGATGTCAGAGCTGATATACTGGGCCAGATAGATCATAGGAGTGTTCAGGCACCAGGACTGTGTGACGGGGCAGCCTACGGGTTCCACTGTGTGGTTGGATGGAGGCTCCATCACTTCCAAACTCCAGAAAGGCATTAACATGTCAATGGATGTTCTGGGAATTGAGTTATTCTTTATTTCTGTAAAGATAAGTTACGCGTAGCATTAAGAAAAAAATACAGTAGAAAACTTTCAATAAAACATTATGACAATAGTTTAGCATGACTTGAATTATACCTTGCCACTGGATATTTGGCAGCTTTTTCCCCCAAGGCAGTAAGATAAAGAATCCAACCAAGACAATCAGTAAGCCTCCATGGAGTATGGCACGCTCACCAGTCCTATCAAACAATGAAATCACAATTAACTATATAATTTAAGTAAAATCTATGAAGGTGCTAATGACACAGCCCATTGGTTTGCTGAAAAGGTACATGACCAAAATACCTGCAACAAAAATCGCAAAATCACAGTAACTTAAAACCTGCTTTTCTTGTGATTCAAGGACAGACAAGCAAGGTGGTTACATTAACAGAATAAAGAACAGCAAGCATCATGGCTGTGTCAAAATTGGATCTACTTCTTTGTCATAGTAAGCCCAAATTCATTAGCAAGTAAAGGATTTAAGTAATGCGGATTTGGCCTTGCCATATAGCTTTTCAGATTTAGCTAATAACATAAGGAAAAAAATACCAATAAACTCCAAAACTTACTTTTTAGATAGTGCTTTAACTGCCATGAAAACAATAACTGACTCAATGCCAACCGCACTAAGGATTATTCCATTATAAAAAACGGCTTGTTTCCTGGTCCACGAATACATATCCATTGTCAACGGAGTTGCTATACTAAATTCATGGAAAAAAATGACATTAATTAACAAAAAGGCTTCTTCTATACAGCCATTTCCATACATATATTGTCCCAACCAGCAAGCACAGGGCTACAGAAGCCTTTTCTTTTGATGGACATATCAGAAAGCACAAGATAGTTATAAACTAATTCTGTCATGCGTCATTTATTAAAAATAAATCCACTAGACAAAATCTGCAACTGCATTACACCAGCCATACACTGAAGCATGCTTAATCTACTTCCGATAGTTCACAAAAAGATGATGAAGTTAAAGCAAAGCAAGAGTAATAGAAAGAAAAAGGAAAATCAGATCCAGTTAGTATAAAATTAATAAATATTTAGACTGTTTCAGTTTTAGCAACAGTCTCTAGAAACTCAGTTTTCTAAAAATAATGCAATTAAGACAGACACATACTGTTAAAAGAAATTTTAGCTACATTACATTTAAGAAAACTTACAAAATAAATCTTATATCCTCAAAGTATTTTATAAATCAAAAAATACTTCAGTCCAAGGTAATGTTGTTATATTTTACTTATTTTCTTTACAGAAAATTTGGAAGTGAATAACACATCTCTTTAGGTAAAAAAATAAGTCATGTAGAATAGTGTATTTAAAGATACAATTACATTAACTATATCAAATTATTGTTTTAATAATTGCTGAAATAAGAGCTTCACTGTAGCTTTTGGAGCTATTTAGAATCATATTTAGAAATCACCCAAAATTAGAATAAAAAGCATAGAACGAGGTACTCAATTGAAGACAGTTTCTCCGACGATTTTAGGTAGCCCAAGTTAAGCTACTTCTGGTTTGCACTTCTATTAATGAAGAGTACAGTTAAGAAAATGAGTGCAACAGAAAAGCTTTTACATGCATGTCCAGTCTAACTACATTATATGTCTAAGTATTCTGAGAGAAAAATCGACAAACTTACGTTTCAAAGACAGCAAACACAAACAAGATGACAAAGAAAAGAAAATTGATTGCTACCACAGCAACATGGTCAACATTTCCTTCTACGTCCTGATCCACACCACCACTTCCTGCAATAAAACAAAATAATCATCTACACTGTAAACTGAGCTTTTTTTACACCACCACCAATTACAACTCTGTTAAATATTAAACATGCAGTTTGGCGGGCAGCTAAGCAGCTATGTTTTGACAATCTACGTATAACATTCTTACATCAAAATGGAATTGTTGAAACTTCAATTTCTCTGACAACAAGGGAAAATTATTTCCAAGTTGGTTATACCATCCTTTGTCCTGCTGTAATGCTGGGACTGACAAATCCTGAGTCACAGCAAAATAGGCAAACCTCTTTAAATGTCTTTAAAATGGAAACAGAAACGCTTTCTGTTCCTCTCTCAAGGTCAAAAGTGTACAACTTTGTTCCTCTAACTAGGGCATAGCATTTCCATACACAGAACACCCATGCGTGGCGTGCACATATAGCTCCCTTTTTAAACAGAAAACAAATACAATACTGAAACTGGAGACTTCCATAGATTTTAAAAGAGGTTTAAGATAATCTTTCATATACTTTTTATTCTTCAAGTAAAAGGAGTACTCACAACATTTAAAAAATTTGAACTGTGTATAAAAAGGGTACATATTGGTATATAAAAGGGCACAAAAAGGGTATATATTGAAGATAAGCTGTTTCACTGTATGTGGCCATTACTATACTTTACTGTCAGCAAACAAATTTACTTATACAACATACGCCTTTTAATAAGATGCTGTAGGGGAAAGCTGATACGCAGTAACAAAATTACTCAGCATGATACAGAGCGGAAGTATGGCTAGAGAGCAGAAGTTAAGGGATATTTTTTGATGTCCATATTCACTTAATCCTGTCTCTTGGAAGAGACAGTGCCAGGGTGAAAATCGAGAAGGATCCATACAGGTTTTACTTCTTTGCTGCCAGAAAGGACTAGGGACACATATGGACACAAAGCAATTTCTGGACCAGTTAGAAAGAGACACAGTCTATTTTCCGATTGGAGTTCCCGATCCATCAGACTTTAGAATACTTCTAACTGCTTGCATGTAATAAGAGAGCACTTCAAAACTATCATCACAGGATAAGTTTTCAAGAAAACAGATACCTTCTCCTTCAGAATTGATACTTTTGCATTGACGTCCCATGTCATCCACACGATGCTCTCTAGAAATGTAGAACTGTTTGATTAATACACATATTTATTTGATCTACTATTGACTGAAGTTTCTACTAAAATATTTCTAAATGGCATAATCTTAGATTCTACTTATTCCCAGCTCCTTTAAACATCATCCGTGTAGTCTACATCTGACTGCAGTGAACACCATCATATTCAAGAAAGGAAATATTTTAGCAGGCAAATATCACATATCTGTGTGAATCTCTCCCCTCTCCTCACTGCCACCAATGACATAATGCATAAAAATTCCTCCTCGGGATTCTTAAGAGAAAGACACAGATAGAGAGAACCCTACAAACAAGCTAACCTTATTTCTCTTCAGATAAAAACACGGGCAGATACCATCAACATTAAAAATAAACAAAGGCTAAGCTAATAATCTAAAAGCTCAAACTTTTTTCATCAGTTTACATTCTAGCTGTTACATCACTTAATTTATCAGCATAATGAAAAAGACTTGTATTAGAGCAGGTAGAAACCCTAAAAAGGAAATAGCAGCTTATAGTTTAAGTGCTCCTCCTTCTGAGCAGCATATTATTCATTACAAGTCAGCCACTAAAACAGGTAGAGTATTTCTCTTTTTTGACTTAATTACCTGAATATGGCAAAGATGAGAATAATATTAATTACTCCTAAGAGAGCTCCAAATAAAACTGGTGCTGTATACATGTTCAGCTGAAGACGAACTAATTTCCATGTTATTCCTTCCTCTCCAATAAGTGTAAAACATGTCTGAAAAACTTAAAAACATAATTGTATTAAGAACATCTTGAGAATCATTAATATAAGAACACATCAAATAAACACATAAAACTGGATAAGCAAAGTTGTTCTAATTGCTAAGTAAAATTTAAACGTTATACTTGTCATTTTACATTTTGAGAATCCTACTCTAAATAACCTGAGAGATACCAGTGGGATCTCAACTACGCAGAACACTACTTGGCTAGACAGAAATATGCTGCATAAGCAACAGCACAACACTGAAAGAACAGGAACTGAATTCTGAGTGTACCAACGGTTAAATTTCTGGACCATGTGCAGATGGCTGATTCACTCTTTTTATTCTTCCCCCTACATGGAAAACCTTGGTCCTGGGATTGGACTATCCCTCCTGCTAAGGGCAAGCTAGAGAGAAAAGAAGTTTGGGTTGTTTTTGTTTCATTGGTTGGTTTTGTGGGTTTTGTTGTTGTTGTTTTTTGATGTTTGCTTTTTTTTTTTTTAATCAATGTTTAAATCAGTGCAGAGCAAAAGACGACAAGATCAGGTCATCTGCTTACTATTAGTTAGGAAACAGACTGATATCCTGTATCAAATTAGGAAAGTGAATTAGTTGAATTTATACTCTATGTCAATCACACAAAAAGTGCAGACTGTTGCTGTAGACACTTCAATGCTCTATTAACAGCACTAGTAATAATCAGCTGGAGAAAAATCTTTCAGCCCTAAACATTCACCTCATCATATATACAGAGCATTTCTGCTCTACTAATCGGATAATCTTAATCTCCAGCTATAGGAGACAAGTAATCAGTAGAGGCTGTTTAGGACAACACTGCTGGTTCCTTTCTATAACACAAGGCAAATCTAACACATTTATCCCTTGAAGCAGATAGAGCATCTCAGAAGACACAGGTACCCCTGATCTAACCAAGACCCCGTGAGCTCTTTGTTCCCTTAGCTTTCTGTAACATCTGTGCTATGTCTTAACATTTTTGCCAATATGAAGATTATGTGATTGATACTACAAGATCAGAAAGACCTGTTGGATGTTATTTTCTACAAAATGTGAGACACAGTGAAATTTTCAGTCACTTCGGAAAGGTGGAAATGTTTGTGCGAGTACACTAATGTTAAATTCCTTTCTCTGTGAATAAAAAGCAATTGTTCGTAGACTCTTTAGTGCTTACCAGTTACAAGAAAGTATCTAGGAACTTGTTCCTACAGCCAGCAGTCCAAACCAGCTAGTTTTTAACTACAAACAGTTAGAATTTCTTTAGACTGAATATTCCATTTATGTGGGCATACACAAGTATATATGAGCGGCTCCCATTTATTTGGTTTTGATACTACTAACAAGCCTTAAAATGCCTTAAAATCCTCAACATACAGCTGCTGAGGTTTCCTACTTCCAATGCCTAATTTCATCCTAAAAAGTATTAGAGAAGTGAGGAAAGAAGATATGCTTTACCTGGTCCTAATATGAAGCCAACTGCTTGGCAGGCACTGGTATTGGCCATGGCACTTGTTCTTTCTGTAAGAGAAGTGGCACCCGCAATATACGATCGAACTACAGCCACATTCCCTTAAAAAAAAAAAAAAAACAAGGAAGTGTACACATAAATACTAAGTTATGTCCTTAAATTATCCAGGTACATATATTTTAGGGGTTTTTTTTCATACTTTACAAGAAAATAAAAGCCAGCACTCCCTCTAGTATTCATACACAACTGCACAATTACAAAAATTTATTAATATCAATTTTATTATAATCTAGAATTGGCCAAGTCTATGCTTCGTTAAGTAATACATTTTCAGTCACATAATGGTAAATCTTATACTAAACTATCACGTTAACTATCTCACAGAAGATGCAGAAATAATTAATTTTCAGAAACATACGTTCTGCTGGGGTTACCTGCTCCAAATCCCACAAGAGCACGGGCAGTCAGCATGTAGTATTTGTTATGCGAATGAGGTACATGGACGTAGGCATAAAGACAATTAGCAGCTACAGAAATGGCAGTTGAAACAACAAGAGGTTCTCTCCTTGGCCTGTAATTGGACCAGAAGCCAAAGAGGGGAGAGGCAACCATTTGGCCAATGCTATATGAAGCTATAATCCAGCCCAAGAAACTCGCATCTGCTGTTGGATCAATCTGCAGAAACAAATTAATCAACTATATGGGTAAAAAATTTTAATATCTTATAATATCATCAAAACCATTTTAGAATCAGTACCTGAAATACCTAAGTCTCTACAATGTGATTAATTCTGAGGGTTAATGGCACTATGCATCGCAGTGTCAAACCTAAGCTATCGCTACACGTTAGTGTGTCTGCATGGCATTGCATGGTGTTACAGAAACACACCACTTATGCTCTCTGAAGCAGTTGTTTTCATATAGCACTTTGTCTGGGACAACACAACTTGGCTAATTGTCTCCAGCAATGTACCAAACCAACAAAAATGCTTTGCTTGTGAGACTGGAAATGCGTCACAGCAAATTCAAACAGTTCTCATACCCTACTGCTGATGTTATAGACTATAGACATAATTTAAGCAGTACGGTAGGCAGTTTACAGGCCAGGAACAAGGAATCACTTAAATCATCTCTGCGCACGTCTGAGTCTGTCCAGATTTACAAGGCTGATGATGCATTTTCTCTTCTCCAAGAATTCAGCACCAGCCTCAATTTTAACAGTATCTCTAGGACCCTGCCCAGGATAAGTTCTTTCGCATTTGCATCTGGAACTGCCTCTACAATTCCAGGAGTAGTAAAATCCTAGAGCAGATTAAAGTTTTAGAGACCACTTATGTCACTTTGAACAATAAAAGTACTATCCAGGAACACAGGCAATTTCTTATTAAGAATATCAAGAAGGTCTACATGCAACAATCTGACATTTTCAGAGCAACTTCTACCATCAGCTCCTTTTTTTTTGTTCCAAAATGCAGACAAGTCTTGTATATTATGTTTGAACACTACAAATGCATAGTTTTTTATCGATTCATTGCCCAAGAAAACAGTGAAACAATATTGGAAAACCAAACATGTTTGGATTATGATGTGCCTTTATCAATTCAGTAGATCAACTGACTGATTTTAGATCAAATAATGAAAGATAAGCGGATGGCAAAAATAAAACTCTCATATAACCACACACTTTCCCTTACTGTTTCTCTTTCCTAAATGAAATGCCAAGTTTTGTACTACATACTTTCTGAGCAGGAGTTTTGTGTTCTTATTAATTTTTAAATAAAACAACACATATTTACAAACCTTTTGGAGATATGGCCACACAGACATAATTACAATTGAGAAACCTGTAATGCAGTAAAAACACAACTGAAGTTACTTTATTTGCCATGTTTATGAGTAATTTGCTTTACTGAAACAGTTGCTACAGGTTCATTCTTCTGCTCTTAAGCGTATTATAGTCTAAAACTGCACATCAGTCTATCACCTCAAAAAACTAGGTATTATGTGCTTGTTTAAGCAGTGGTAATTCCTCCTAACAGGAAGAACTATTTTTAAAAGGACATTTTATAGGTCTGTACACACTAAACAAAAAAACTCTTATGAAAAGCATACTGATGTGCCAAGCAAACTACATGGGATTTTTCTTCTCAATGGAAAGACAACAAGGTTCCCAGAGCAAAAAGAACTTCTTGATATACTGACATACTTGTATTAATTTAGCAAAGATATTTTAATTCAGCAAGTTAAAAAAAAAAAATCACTGAAGTATCCTATGATTTTCAAGGTCATTTCTAGGCCCACAGAAAATCATCAGAAGTCAAAAATCAACAGAATTCTCATTTCCAGGGGCAATTATTTAGGAAAGAAACACTAGCTTGTTTTGCATTGGAGATGTAAAATCTCACAGGAGAAAACAAGCTCTCACACCCATTTGAAATAGATAACATACATTTCTACAAAGATCATACCTTTTAAGAACTCAACATTATTTCTATTTTCATTCTCTAGTAGTTTCACTCTGGGTGATAAAAGTGTGACGTTTGTTTTGCTTGGTTCTGAGCAATAACCTTATTCTGCCATTATCTTTTACCCCAAACTATTACAAAGCCATACAACAAAGATTTAGGTAATAGTCATTTAATCTCAAACCAGAGTATTATTTATCTTATTAAACATAACTTTCTGTTTGATTTACTCGTGATATCTTTTAAAGAATCAGAAAATGCAGCTTTTTAAGGTTATAAAAGAAAAGTAGCATTACAGGAGCTATATGGTTTTCTGGATTGCAACTACATAATTTTCATACCAAAATGTATTCATTAAGCAAATAACATTGAAATCCACCTGTGTTTACTCACCTACACTACTGAGGAACATAGTAAGATACATAATCCAGATGGACCGCCACCTGCTCTTATAGTGCTCTTGTGTTTCCACAACATCCCTGGTTTCAACCAAAAGCCAAGAGAGAAACAAATCATTATCAGACTCTCTTCTAGTTGTTCCCACAGAACATTGAAAACATTTTTCACAAACTTCTCAGCACAACTGTGTAAATTGTTTTGCAGGAATGGACTTCTACACAATAATGAATACAAAGAAATTATTTTAGAAGCAAACTTATTTTTCACTGAAAAATACTAGATTGACAAATAAAAAAACTAATACAGATGCTATCACATACCATTGCATTCAAGTGTTACACAAACAGCTCTTTATCTAGAGATCTTCAATTCTGCAAACTCTTCACAGACACTTTGAAGCATCACAGATCTCAGGTAAAGGCTTTAAGAAGTGTGTATTAAACCATAAACCCCTACATATCTTCTCTGAACTGTGACTGTAGAGCAAAAAAATCAAACTCTGAACAACTACTGATGAGACTAAAAAGGTATGGCCAGTCTGTTCTTACCATGAGGAAATAACTAAAAAGTGTAAAAATGTCTGTAAAAAATATTGCTAAAGATTGTAAAAGCTGCAAAAAATTTTACAATAGAAGTTAAAAACTTGATGAGCATTAATACATTTTTCTAAAATTCATAAGCACCTTCTGAAACCCACGTACTTTTTCAGACGCAAGAACATTTCAGGGTTTCTCACTTGTTTTGATTTTTGAAGTATTCTAAACAAAATCATCTCTGTCCAAAAGATGCAGACCTAGGTTATACATGCCTGAACACAGTTTATAAACATTGTTTACCTAGGCTTTAGGCATATACACAATTCTAAAGCTAATATATAGCTATTGCACAGCATGATTTGTACATTTGTTTCTTCAGAAATGTTTAGACCCTTGAAGTGTCCTGGTTCAATGAAACTCTAACCATATAAACAATGCTTCTAAATGTAATCTTAATGCCTGTCATGCATAGGAAGAAGTCTGTCAAGCTCTTGTATATGCTATGCGCATGCTATGTTAGGTTATTTTCAATATTTTAGTTAAATCAAGCAGCACACTTCAAGTATGAGAACACTTCAGCAAAGACCACAGCAGCTGCTATCCCAGCACATTCAAGATGCTGTTTTCTTGACAGAAGGGAAGAAAAAAAAAAACACAAGCTATCGACTGCTGCCCCCACAAGATGAGTGCTATTAAATAATAGATTACAACAACACAATAATCGATTTTTATGTTTTTTTTTCAGAAACTTCCCAAGCGAGCGCGTTTTTTTGTTTGTTTGTTTGTTTGTTTTTTACAGACAGAACCAGCCCGGCCGGCAGCTTCCCCCAGGCTTGGCCTTTCCCTGCGGGGTAAAGCGCCCACGCAGGGGCCAGAGGGACTCGTCACCCACGGATGGTTCCTCTCAAGACCCGTTGGGGTGTTGCTCCAAGCCCCCACACGGAGAGGGAGGCACGGTCGCCGTCATTCGCGGAGTCGCAGGCGCCGTCATCCCGGAACGGGACGGACAGCAGGCGCCTGGTGGCGCAGCGAGTCGCCTCAGCGCGGAGAGACGTGGGAAGGAAGGAACCCACCTGCTCGCCTCCTCCTCCGCCCCTCCGGGACCCAGCAAAGGCTCCTGCCCTTCAGCAGCCACCTCCGGACTGGAAACGACAGCCGCCATACCGACCTGCGGCTTCTCCCGAGCCCCGTAGTGCCGGGATCCTCCCGCCCGCCGCCGCCGCTGGCACCGCCAGAGGGCGGGTGAGGGCCGTCAGCGCGAGGGGAGCGGCCGTCCGCGTGACTGCCGGGCGCATGCGCACATATGCCCACCCACCGTGAGCCCGGCCCGCTCTTCTGCCTCCGCCTCCTCCTCCTCCCCTCCGCGCCAGCTCATGTGGTGCCCGAGCACGGGCGGGCGCAGCGCTGGATCGCTGGGTGAGTGACCTTCGTGGGGCGGCCGGGAGGAGAAGGGGCAAGACTGTTTCTGCCTGCCCAGGTAGAGGCAGTTGGTCTCCGCGCGGCTCTTAGCTGAGGAGCAGCTGCACCCTACTGGGGCTTTACCCCCACGGCTGTGCCCGGTCTGGGGGCGGTGCGGACGCGTCCGTGCTGCCAGCCCCAGGGTGGTCTGCTGAGCGCTGTCCTGGCTCGAGGGACGGACTCGGTGCCTGGTGAGCTCTCGGAGGCTGAGAGGGCGCGGGCGGCCGTGTCCCCGCCGGGCTTGGGGCGTTAACGGGCCGCTGGGTGGCTCGCCCCTCGCCCCCCACTTCCCGCCGCGGCTGCGGGAGCGCCGGGGACCCGCTCGGGGCGACCTGAGTGGCTGTCCCCGAGTCCCGGTGAGTTTGCGGGGGCTGCCTGTAGGTCACCGCCTGTGGAGCCCGGCACTTTGGACCCGTAGGTGTTGGGGTTGGGCTCCCCAGCCGCTGGTAGCCGGATAAAGAGAGTGCAGGGAACGGCTCGGCGTAGTGCTGCCGGCTTAGGCCCCTTTGTTTATCCGCGGGCTCCACTGTATCCCAGCGAGTGAAATTGTTGTGGGGCTTGTTTTTCACTCGTTGTCATGACTGCTCAGTGACTCTTGTTTCCTTTTTTTTCCAAGCCTTCTCTCTTCTGCTAGAGGGAAAGATAAAAAGCGTGACCTGATATTAATTGGAAGAGAGTTTTCGTTCTTGTTGTTTTAGTGTTTTTTAGTAATGGAACAGGGAAAAGTTAAGACTCTCAGTAAGCCTTTTAAAATAAATATGTATTCCTGGCTCTATCAGGTTCATTTCTTGGTTGGAGCTGTTTCATATTAGTGTGTAGAAGCAGTAGTCTGTGTATATAATAAAGTCTTTATGTACTTTCTGGGGGGTGCACTGGATAAAAGGAATAACTGACTTTTATGTATTGGATTTTGGATGATTTCTTGTGTTTGTTTCTATGAAATAAGTGTACACACAAAAAATATATAGTTAGTATTAAGTATGAGGGTTCTGGAAGCAAAGAACACTCTTCCTAGAGCAAGAGCCTGGTTTGTAATTTATCTCTAGGTTTCCTTGTGTTCTGTGGAAAATACTGTTTTCAAATATAGAGGGTTTTTTAGTGGATCACTTCTCAATGTGCCTTTGTATCTGTCACAATTTTTTTTCACAACTTAGAACATGTAAAGCTTACCATGTTAGCAATGTACTCATTGAATATTTGTTACACAGCTAGTGTTTCTTGGCCCACACAACTATGCAGCATCTTTGTCAGGTCATTGCTTCCAACTGACCTGTCTTACAAAGGGATCATGATGTGACATGTGCTACCAGGTGGTAGAAGTCCAGTCTAGTTCTGAAACAAGCTCTCAAGTTGAAACTGTCACTGCTAAAATAACCTTTTACTTCTACTGTGAAGTTATACATCTTCAGCCTCCAGCAGCTGGATTTTTTTCTGACAATAAAAGTACTTGTAATTGCCTTTCCTTGTAGACACTGATGGGCAGTGACTGAAACATTTCCAACCTTTTTGTTACTAAGATGATAAACAAAATGGGAGAATGACCCTTAATTTGTCTCGGTTATATTTCTGAGAAGTTCTATACAACAGACATCACATACTGTCACCGTTTACTGCAGGGCTACAGTAAACCGAGACAGATGCTCTCCATTAACCCCCTGCTCTCCCCGCTAAGGAAAGGGAATAGGAGGAAAATGGAAAGAGACTTGCAGGTTGAAAAAGTTTTAAATGCTTTACTAGTGCTAGTAATAAATAGAGAAAATAATACAAAATATACAAAGCCAATCTTGACTTTCCCATGGCAGTGTTGCCCTCAGGGCCAGCACTGCTTCAGCAGCTGCAGGGCAGGCACCCACAAGTCCTGGGCTGGACTCCACAGCAAATTGGAACTGGACTGAGGGATGCAGGATCTGGAACCAGGCCTGGCATTGCAGGGCTGACAGGCAGGATCCTCTTCAGATGCCGGCCATTGTGAAAGAGAGCAAGACCCTTATGATTTCCCACTTTTATAGGGTGTATGATGTGGATGGGATACTCCGTTGGTCAATTTTAGTTATCTGTTCTGTTTGCCCCTCCTTGCAAATACACCCCTCCCACTTATAGGACGTGCAAATATTTCCAGTAACTTTGACTACTATAGCAAGAAATCTAAACCTGGGGCTCTTCTGTATACCGTTGCTCACCTTATCAGCTCCGGAGTGAACAATGTCTCTAAAAACATGCAGCTAAATAGAAGTTACATGGAAGAACTTAGCTGAAAGGAAAATTTACTGAAAGAGAACTGGTCTTGTTTTTAACAAAACCAGGACACATACTTGGAATATTGTTTTTCAGTGTTTTCTGTACTCTTTCCAGTAGTGCTTTAATCTTGAACTTGATTAATTGAAATATCCTGAATTGCTTTGAAGTCTTTATTCAATCAATGCAATAAAATACAGCATAAGCCAGCCCTTTCACCTCAATCAATATTGCCTTTAAATATAATTTACTTTTCTAGGAACTTGTTTTGGCATTCCCTTGGTGCAACAGCTCATCACGCCAGCCTTAGAACTCATAGCAAAGTCAATATCTTGTTTTTTCTCTTATTTGGCTTTTATTTTGGAGAGGATTTAAAAACCAAACAAATACCAAAGAACCCCACAAACCAACAAAACCAACCAGACAAAAAACCCCAAACAAACCAAAACATGCAAGGCTGCTTCTCTAGACATCAAAATATTTGTTAAAATTTCTTTTCATGATGACTGGTATTCAGTATACCAATAGAACTGCAAATCTAATTTTAGTATATTTTTTGACTGTATAGGCTGTCCTGTGCGCATTCACTCTGAACTGTCTTTCCAGCCCATAGAGTGCACTCTCTATTGCTGTCCCTCTCTCTACCACCCAGTTCCCTTTTAGCACCAGGAAAAGATCAAGCTGTTTCCCTGCTCCAAAAAGCAGAGGAGGGACCTTGCAGAGGCTGACAAACATTTCCCATCTGACACCCCAACAGCATGTGAGGTCAATGAGTATCTCCAGAGTGGACGAGGAAAGAAATTGTATTGAGGTTGTGATTCTATTTGACCAAGAAGATATGCATCGGAATAGTAAGATTATGCAATCAGCTGTTTGGGACTGGTGGAGTAAAAACTACAGTGTTAAAATAGAAGGTTCCCACTTTGACTCTCTGGTGATTTCAGGTATTTATTTCTGTCCTGTAATGACTGAACACAGAGCTGTTGCGGTTTTCTAGGATGCTTGTTCTAGTATTCAAGTACCTTAAGTTGTCTATAATTTCTGCTTTGATTGTAATTTACTCTAGGGTTTGGGTTTTTTTCTGTGTATCGATTCTTAAGTATTGCATTTTTAGAGGTGCAAAGGAGTGTGTTTATTAATCTGACACAATTCTGTCGTGTTGTATTCAGACAAGTTTATTTTAAGAATGACCATATTAAAGTGAGGCAAAAAAAATGAACTTCGGATTAAAATGGGGGGAAAAAAAGAAAACTTCATAACACTCCAAAATAGTATAATTTATTTAAACCACTTAGTACGGAGTGACCTGGAAATACGAGAAAAAAGTTGAAGTAACTTACTAACCAAGTCTGATTATTAAATCTGTTTTTTTCCTAGGTGTACAGAGATCCTGGACTTTGGTTTTCTTTACTTTTTTTTAACAAGAAACGAGATTACAGTTTTCTTTCCCTTCCTCATTGGAAGAGCACAGTAGTGGCTCCCTGTTCACTTCAGTAAGTACTACTTTGAAAATAATACTGAGCTTGTCTAAAATCTTGTTGGCTTTAGCTGTATTTGAGCTAGTGTATTTGCTGAAAGATAAATGGTACTGTTAAGGATTTTTCTTCTGTGAAGGGAGTGGGAGCTGTGTTTTCAAAACTGTAAGAGGTGGGTCAGTAAAAATTGGAAAGAAAGGGATAAAATAGGGATTAGGATGTGTGCTTAAGACATCAATGAAGACAAGCTTACAAAAATCAGCTTTCTTTTTATCAATGACTAGAAAGACTTTTTTTAATATAAATGAATAATTACATAGCTAGAGATGTAGTCTTCTAGTAGTTTAAAACCAAATATTGTCTCAAGCTTCCATTCAGAGATGTATTTACAAAAGCCCATTTTGACTGAAAAGTTTTTGCCATCATAGCTGTGTTGACAGGACAGAAGTCAATGCCAGTCTTTTTTTTGTCCGTTCAAGCAAAATAGAATTAGGACTGTTTGGAGATGTAGTTCTTTGACCTTGTGTGCCTCTTTAGTAGGCTTGTCATCGATTTATGTAATAAATTTCTGGTTATGTTAGGCATGTTAAATTTCTACTTTTAAATTCCATTTTCCTAAATAAGCTTGAGTTTGTATTAGATGCATTTGCATTTTGTTTAAAATGAATTTACCTGGATGTCAAGGTTAACTTCTTGGACTAAAATGATATGGCTTTTCATTAATACAGATACCAGAATAAGAAGCTACTTTGTGTTACAATCAATGAACTTGCTACTCAGGTTAACCCCTTTAACTGTCCTGTTCTTATCTGTTCTTTTTTCTAGATGTCAGTTTGCTGCTAATGGGTGTAAGTAAATTAGATGTCTTGTACAGAAGGCTTCTCCTTACTAAGCTTTTCATCAGAGGATGGGGAAAGCCAGAGGATCTGAAAAGGTGACTTGTTAAAAAATAACAGTATGAACAGTACTTGATATTAAAAAAAATACCTTAAAGTACCAACAATTGTTACTATCCTGTATTTAAAAAAAAACTAAAGATTGTTCTGTTCAGGAAATCATTTGCTACCATACCAAGAGATGAACTGGATTTAAAACAAGTCTTAAGGGGATTTGCCAAATCTTCTGTGTCTAAAGAGGCTCTTCTTGAGAGAATGTCTATGTGTCCAATTGCATTTTTCGCTTAGGCATATCTGATAACATATTTCAAGCAGTATGTCTGAAGAGTGGTGTCAAAGAACAAAACTTGCTGAATTTTTGCAGAGGAATTGCTCTATGTAGCACTGAAGAGGATCTTACTACCTATCTGTAACTTATTTATGATAATGAGCTTTAAAAATGTAAGATATAATCAGAAATTTCTCTCATAGCTCCAAGTAGTAAACCTATTTTCTTTCTTGTTTTCAGACTATCTCTTGCATTTTTAATTTGCTGATTTTTTTTTATTAGTAGTTATTAAGAGTAAGACCTGGAAGCTGAGCACTTGCATTTCTTAAGTTTGAAAATGAAGTGACTTAATATGTTCTGCATTTAATAACCTAATTCTTATGTATTTGAAAATCAATAAAGAAAATTTCAAACAAAAGAATACTGAAAGAAAATGTTGTTCACTGTGAATAGCAATGGAGTAATGTGATATTTTTTTAAGTCCAAGTGAAGCATTTGTTAGGTTCACAGCATGTCATCTTGAAATAGCATTTAGATTACTTTATATGTCTGTCTTCAGTTGATCTTTCTTTTAAGTAGCAAGCTTCCCTGCAAAATGAGTGTTAGATTTTGAAAATGTTTAGTTTACTTTTGTTGGATTAAGCAAAAGATGTGGTTTTTGTTTTGATTGCAGCATTTCTGTATTCTATTATGTATCTGAAATTAGACATTTTAATATTATCAAAACCCTGTTGTAACTTGTAAGTTCTTGGTGAGATATCATGAAGTTTCACTCGCCCATCCTCAGCACAAATGCTTTATAGTTCTACTATTAGCTGTTGCAATACTAGGCAAGGCTTTTCTCACACTAATGTCAAACAGCAATAAAGAAGCATTGCTGGTAGTAAGAATGATATTGGCTCCAGCTCTTTCTTTTTGAAAGGGGGTGGGGGAAAGTTTCATATGAGATCAAAAGCTTTTGAGGGAACAAGGCAGATTTGCTGGCCTACTGATCTCAAAAGCAGAAGAACAACTTGGTCTATATATTTCCCATGAATGGGAAGAAGACGAGCTGTTCCCCAGTAGCCTGGGTTCACCAGGATGAAGAGGGAAGAGTTCCACCTCCTCCTGACTCCTCACACTGGCTGTTGCAAGGAGGGAGTACCACTCCCTAGTATGCATATGCCCTGTCATACCAGAAGCAGTGACAGTGCTGTCTTTTTTTCTTTTTTTTTTCTTTAAACTGGTCTCTGTCAAGATCCAATAGAAGGAATGACTAAATCTCTTCAAGCATGGAGTTTGACTCATTGCAGACTACGCTGTGTAGATGTAATCTGAAGTGTGATGTGCACGCCCTTGATGTGATGGCTTGATATCCTATTGCTTTATCCTCAACTCATTAGCAAGTGTTGAAATTCCTCAACACATAGAAGATATAGCCTTCAGTATCCTAACTACAGAGGACATACATAAATATACTGCTTTTAGAGGATTTAGTGTCAAGTAAAACATCTCTTCATTTAGCCTACCTCCATACTCACATCTTGTACATTTATCCTTGTTTTCTCAGAAATACTTAATGTGCTTGCTGTTCTTTGTAAGAAAAGCAAAGGCTATAGAGTAGGGTGGTGGTGTTTTAATGTGGTAATAAACTGAATTTTCTTTCCTTCTCTTTGTTTTGGTTTTCTTTGTTGTTGCGAAGGTGGACAGATCACTCCTGTTATACTATTGTTTTGTACTTTACACTCAAATCTGCTGGTTTAGTTCGTCAGGTAGCATCTTTGGATGTATTTACAACCATAAGAATGTGCGAGTTAGTCTTAGCATAGAGTATTTAAGATTGAGAGGACCAACTTGAGGACATCTAGTCCAAACCCCTGCTTGAAACAAAGCTAACTTTGTAGCTGATTCAAGTCACTTGACACCTAATCCATTTGGGTTTTGAAAGTACCTTGAGCATGGAGATCATTCATAGTTTCCCTGGGCAGACTTTTCCAGTGCTTAACCACTACCATTGTGCAAAAAAGAAAAATCTTTCACTGTGTTCCAGTAGGAACTTACGTTGCAACACGGAGCTGTTGCCTCTTGTCCTCTCAATGTATACCTCTGAGAAGAGTCATGTCACATCCTCTCTATACAGCTCTGCAGCCTATTTAAGCAGCAGAAGAAAGCAACTACGTTTTCCCCCTTAGCCTTCTGTTCCCCAGCCAATGCAAATCCTTGACCTACTGACTGCCCTCTTGCTAAATGCAGAGGATGTGCCATTGATTTTTCTTAGCTACAAGGATGTGCTGCTAATTTGTTGAGTTTCCTGTCAACCAGAAACCTGTGGCTTTTCCCACAGAGGTGCTACCTGCGTGGGAAGTTTCGAGCCTATGTTGTTGCATGGAGTTATTCTGTCCTAGGTGCAAGACTTTACAGTTCTATTGTTGAGCTTTAGGATGTTTGTTGACCTGTTCCTCCAGCTTATCCAGCTTGCGCTGAACTGTAGCCCTACTTTCTGGCTATTAACCTCACCCTCCAGTTTGTGTCATTCAGGAGCTTCACTAAATGCTACTAGTAAACTTGTTCCCGGCTAGACTTCAGATCATTGCTAACTACACTTAGATGCTGGCAGTCCAGGCCTGCTTTTCACCTGTTCCTTCTCTATCGCCTCAATGTGCCTACAAGAATGTGTAAGTGTAGGAGAATTCTATGTCTTAATTTGGCCCTGAAAAATGTTTTCAAAATATCAGGTGTAAATACTATTTAAAAGCTGGGCAATGTACCTAAGCCTTTTTTTTTCTTTTTTTTTTTTTTTTTTTTTAAACTTAAAAATGTTCGTATGTACCTGGTTTATGGTAGGCTAATTAATCTGTAAATGCAAAGCTGACTTCATAACTTTTATTTTCTTTGTGGCTTACTTTAGCTCCTGAAATTATGTATATGTATATTATATATGTATTAAAAGTTTAACTTCTCTACTTGTTTCCTTTCAACAGAATATTTGAATTCAGAAAGATTATTGGAAACAGGGAAAAATGCCAGACACTGGTTTCAAAAGATTACCCAGTGTTCATTGACAAGGTACTTAAAAGCAAGAGATGATGTAGTTTCACTAAATTTATTTTCCTGATGGTATATAAAGGTACAATCGAAGTAGTACTTACTAGGCTTCTTTTATAGGATAGAGTTTAATCTTGATGCTATGTGAATCTATGTTTTTGTGGCATTTGATGTTATCACAGCATGACTTGCTGCTGGGATTGACAACTGGGCACTTGGGTTAGGGAGTACACAGAGGTGGTGTGGTGAATGTACCTCTAACAATATTCAGTTAGCTTTTGCCGATCACTGGTTTTCTAACAGGTGACATTAACTGACTTCACAGGTGTTACTAGCCCTATATCAAGAAAAGGATATTAGAATTTTTCTGAGAGGCAAGAAGTGGTGAGGCTGTAGAGGCAAAAAAAAAAACAACAAACAATATAGTGTGAGTTTTTAAATACTCTTGGTTGGGGAGACGAGACCTTGTGCTCCCAGGTGAGATATTGCCCTGAAGACTTTTCAATCTAGGAGTATGAATAGAGAGTCAGAAATGGTCAAATAAATGCACTGGTGGGCAGTGCAGTGGCAAACTAAAGGCTTTAACGGTTTTCTGGGGTTGTTTTTGGTTTTGTTTTTGTTTTTTTTAATTAAGCTAATGTGGATAGAATTAGGAGACAATGGCAAAAATGTGAAATGGGGTGGAAAGGGATGGGAAAACAGTCATGTTGGTTGCTAGCAGAGGATGGAAGGAAACGGAAGGAATAAGGCAGTGACTGTACAGATACTGTTTGGTTTGTGGTTTGTTTGTTTGTTTTTCCCATCAATATAGTAGATGGGAGTGGTATGTCAGATCTTAAAGCTCAAAATTTACTATGTGTTGTTGAAGTTATTTTAAATGGGACAGCATTACATTTCTTTAAGGTCATTTAATGAAAGAAAAGTTTGAAACAGATGTTTTGATTGTGTTGATATGTGTATAGGAACATCCTGTATTTGAAGTAGACCTTAGCTTTGTTTTTTTAAGTACATTTTCATCTTGTAACAAATTCTTCTACTTTAAGAGATGTTTGGTGTTTGGTATTTGGCTTTCAAAGCAAGTTAAACACTGATATGAAATGTACTGCTGTCATCCTGTTCTCTATAGGTTGAGGAGCAATCTGACTGTAAAATCCTTGAGGGGCATTTCATTTCCCCGTTAGCTCATTATGTCCCAGGTATCCTGCCAGTTGAATCTCTTGTAGCAAGGTAAGAAAAAACAAGTGATATTTCCTTTCTGAAACTACTGCAGTGAAACAAGAATGGTCTATAAGTAGTTTCATTGTGAAACTGATTTATTGTAAAACAAATGTCTGTGAGATATTTCAAACTGGTTTCTTTACTAACATGTTGAAATATATTTTGATCTCGAAAGTGAAAATCTTATTCATGTGATAGTTTAACCTGTGTGTAAATTTTAAAAAAAGTTCTCTGGCAAAGTATATACTTGGTGAGGGGATTTTTTTTTTTTTGAGTGTAGAAATCATATTGCACAAAGCTATGGAATACCCTGGGGTGTTTTTGTAATTTCTTTGGGAGGTGTGCGTGGTTGGTTTGTTTTTCCCAAATGAGCAAGGTGCCAGAAATGAAGGATACTATGTATAGCCAGGACAGTAGTTTGTGTTATACGTAGCAGGAAAGCTGTGTAAGCATACAAAGCTGTTTATATGACTGAAGCATGTTATATTGTATTTGAAGGAACTATTTCAGCCTTTCATTTGCATTGAATACAAAAATAGTGCATATATACTGAAGTAGTAAGTTCATTTAATTGTGGGAAGATGATCTGGTGTTCTTCTGACTTGGCAAGCCAAAAAAAAAAAAAAAGCATTCTCACAGAAAGCAGGATGATCCCTGATAGTCAGAAGTTACCTAGGGGCTTTTTTGTTGGTTTCACACTAACACTGCTTTGCAGTTGAGAAATGGATTTGGAAAGGCAGCGTAATTTCTGTTTGCTTTTAGTTTTGAGCTAAACTTCCATGATGGACTTTTTTTTTTTTTTTGTCAAGCTGTGTTTAATAACTTAAAATGACACACTTTTCTGTTTATTTTTTAAGTTGATACTAGCATTGTCAATTTTATCAATATTACTGATTGGTGTTTTTATGTGTACTTAAACATGTAACACTAAGAAATGTCAGAACAAGTCTGATAGTCAAAATATCAGTTCTCTTCCACCTCTCTGTTGGTTAGAGAAAGAAACTGTCTCTTAACATTGGACTAAGTAGTACCATACTGGAAAATACAGTATACTGATTATTTCCTTATCAGTGTTTTCTTACAGTGTGTAATCAAGTTATACTAGTTGTTAGATTGGACAGCATTGTTACAGTTTTCAAATGCTTTACAGATTTCCCCTAAGAACTTTGTGCCGTGTGTGAATATTTTTTTCTGAAGTGTATCACTGTTGTAGGTAACAGTGCTCCATCTTGTGGGGAAAATACTAGTGGCCTAGTGGCTCAGAAGTGTTTTGTTTTTTTTAGTCAGTAGTCAGACTATAAATAACTTCAGTAGCAGCAGAAGGCACTAAGTGGTTGATGTTGGTGTATGAAATAGTTTTGTAATTTGTTTGTTGGGTTTTTGATTTTTTAAAATTTAAGTATATTTCTCATCTTAATATTCAATTTCAGCTGTTGTACCCTCAGGAGAAAAATAGCAATGCTGCCTAGGAGAGCTAGTCATACGTGTTTAGGCTGTTCTTCATCTGAAGTTCCATTTCTCCACTCTGCAAAATTTACATTGTGATGATGAGGTAGTGGTCTTTTTTAGGAACATGATCTTTCAGCTTGGCTTCTTTTTTTGTTTGACATTTGTTCTGTCCTGCTTTCAGATTCCTTTCTTTGCTAGACGTGTTTATGGAAAATGATATTGCTGAATTGCTGGCAGTGTGCCTGTATGGGTTAAGAGAATACTTTATTCTGGCTTTTTAAAAATTAATTTCCCTGACACAGCTTGTAAATATGTGTACTCACTTTGCTAAAATAGGTGTTTGTTTCTCATAGATTTCAGTTCATCATACCCAGAAGATGGAATAGCAAGCACAGACCTGTGTGCATTCATTTAGCAGGCACTGGAGATCATGTGAGTATGTAAGATGTAAAATAGATTGTTATCAAGAAATTAATAATCAAATTTCTTCACCATGAGGGTGACAAGGCACTGGGACAGGCTGCCCAGAGAAGCTGTGGATGCCCCATTCCTGGGAGTGTTCAAGGCCAGGTTGGGTGGGCTCTGAGCAACCTGATCCAGTGGAAGGTATCCCTGCCCGTGGCAGTGGGGTTAGAACTAAATCATCTTAGAGGTCCCTTCCAACACAAACCATTCTATGATTCTTTGATTTTATCTTAATATATGTTTGTACGTCTTTTCTTTAGCACTTCTGGAGGAGACGCACGTTAATGGCACGCCCGATGATTAAAGAAGCCTGTATGGCTTCCCTACTGCTAGAAAACCCTTATTATATCCTTTTGTGGAAAGCAAGACACTTATTCTCAATGTTCTCTCCAGAAGGCAGAAGACTTATCGCACTGGCATTATATCTATAATGCTTTGTGGATCAATTTCCAGTGGACTTTTCAGTGGACAGAAACAAAGTATGACCATTGCATGAAACACAATGTAGAACACAGTTAATGTAAAGCGCTATTTTTACACCAAGTATTTATTTTCTGAATTTTTTTAATGTCTTCTACAGCTTCTTATTGTAGTCATTAGAGTAAAAGTTCTGATATGAGTCAAAGTACTGATCAAAATACTGATATGATTCCTTTAGCCATGACAGAGTGAAAACTAATGCATTCATTCTGCATCATACTGTGTGACTTCTGAGTGTATTGAAGACAGAAGAGAAAGTTGCCTTTCCTGCCTTCTCAAATGCAACCTTTTGGTACCTCAGATACTTTTGAGAAACTTACGGCTACCATTTAAGATTTTTTTTTTTTTTAAAGTTAAATTTGGTCCTGTGATCAACTCAGCAGTAACTTCTGTAATACTGTTACCTTGTTTTATTAAATAGGATCTCTGGTTACACTTTTTTTCTTACCCATATACCTAACAAAATTTAAATCTTCTGTTGCAAATTGTATCATCAAATTACATTTAACTGGATTTTGTTCCAGTTAAACATTTGAAATTTAAATTCCACATTTTAATTATTTGGTGTACTATTTATGTGTATTATTTATTTTATTTTACTTTATTTTTTATTTTGATTGCCAGTTACTATATTGGCATGTTTTACTTTCTTTAACTTGAGTCTTCTACATGGCTGTAGAAAACCTAAGGATCAATTGTAAGTATTCCCGTTACATTCATGGATACTGTCTTTTCAAAATACCACTTTTTTTTTTTCCTCAAGAAACTCAAAGTAGTGTAAACTTTGCTAGCTTAATAAGAAAATAAATATCCCAAGCATGGACCAATGGACCATGTGTAACTTGCTAATGTGAAATTGTGTACCCTTTGCTAAGCCGCTTTGTCATTTTTTTGTGTTAAGAGATCACAATGACCGGGGAAGTCTGCACAAGATGAATTGCAGTATGACGTGAGATGCAAACAAGTTATGTGAATGCAAGCAGGTGTCAGTTTATTTTCCTGATTTACAACCGTGCATGTACAAATGCTGCAATTATATTTCAGTCAAGTGTGGATAATCTTTGTTCAGATAGTATATTTTCCTGTTATAATTCCTAAGATTTTGTTTTTCCAAGGTATTTTAGAAATTTACAATCAGAAATGTAAATAAATCTGGTATTTCTTGCATATTAGTCAGTGGAAATTCAGTATTTTTCAGGACTTGGCTCCCTCAGTCAGTTTTTAAACATGAATTTAGGAACCTGATTAGGAAGTCCTGTTTTATGCTTTTCACTTTTTCTGAACTGCTGGAGTATAAACAGAATTCAACAGGATATGTGTCTGAGGCAAAGCTGGTTTTTAATGTACCAATATTTATTAAAGTCTGAGTATGAGTTGGTGTTTTAATCCTTTTTAATCTGAACTTGGACATTTAACGTGAGTAGAAGACTCATAGAAGGTGATTTATTTTGAGACTGAAATTCTTAAACCTGTCCATTTTATTAGGACTTCTCTAGGAGCACAATCTCACACAGCAGCATTTTAGATTTCCTAGGTTTTATTTGGATGTCTTAAATCCAAAAGCTTAAAAAAATTGCCTTTAAGGAGGAAATTTTAATTTTAAAATATTTCCTAGGTTTTATTTTTTTTTCAAACCAGATGCTGAATTTTATTTATTTTGACATAAGAATCACTTTTTAAAATATTTAATTAGATTTGCCAACCAAGATGAGTGTAAAATTGGGTTTTTTAATAGGAAAGCTGCTTAAAAATATATTTATTACTGCATTTAGAAGTGGGAGATTATAGGGAAGTGACAGGAGGGAGTGTGTGCTGGAATACATGCATTGTTTTTTTTCTAGTTAGTAAGGAACTGATGCAGAAGAATAATTTGGTGAGGATATTTCTGACTCTCTTCTCAGTTGTCTAGCTTGACAGCTTAGTATATGTATGATGTAAAGAGGGCTTCTAGTTCTCCAGCTAGTAATTGTCCGTCTTCGATACAAAGTTGCAAAGCAGCAGCAGTGGTTTCGGTTAATATGCTAGTAACAGTGTTTAAAGCAGCTGGAGAGGGCTGAGGAATCTCATAACAAAGCTGTAGGAAAGAATGACAGCAGCCTGTAAATACTGGTCTGCAGCAGGGATGTTCATTTCTCCTGTGACTTGCACAGTGAGCTTTGTCCTTGGGCTTCAGAGTGTCTCAAATGTCATCAAATGCTGGCAGAAGTGGCCAGTAGCCTTTTGTAACCTCACTGTGTGATACTGAAAATACACAGCCCTCCTCCCAAAATTAGAGGTGTATTAATTGCTCTGTAAAATACTTTTTTTTTTTCCCCACACTTTTTGAGAGTCACGCTAGTGGTTCAGCTGAAGAGATTTCTACTTTTTTATTTCTTGTGTTTTAATGCTTTGCAGTTCACTACATGAATTTCTCAGTACAGTTACACACTTTGGACTTTACAATTTCGGTCTTACAGTGACACTGAGTGCTTCCAAAGCTGACATACTGATTGCTCTTCAAATGTTGTGTGCAATTTTTCAATAATGTAAAACGAGTAAACACTAAAACAAAACAAAACAAAAATAGATCGTTTCTGCAAATGGGATAGTGTATGTCTAGGACTGTATCACTTTGATTCTATTTCTAAGAGATCCGTTATAACTTTACAAGACAGCAGATTACTACTAATGAGATTCCAGTGTTGGTAATATCTGTTTCTATAAGTCTAGGCTGTCAGTGATATTCAGGAAGATATTAGAAGCTTAGCAGGTGTCTATTTCTAGTCCTCATTTAGATGAAAAGGTGCAAGTGGTAAAGAATCTAGACTAGTTTTTTCACCTGTTGAATCAACAGGAGTTCAGCTTCTAAATACTGTGGAAGTGTGATCAGGCTTTGTATGAAAGTATGCATAGAATGATGAGCACTGTCAAAATCTAATCTTAGAAAATAAATCCTATATTTTCCTTTTCTGGGGAGAAAAGACGGTCATGTTTAAAAAATGTCTCGGACCTGTTTGTGATGGGAGGAGCTCTTGTTCTAGAATCGGCAGCTCTTTTGCACTGGCTAGAGAGAGAAGGCTATGGACCGCTAGGGATGACTGGAATATCCATGGGAGGACATGTAAGCTTTTTATATTTCCTGTTCAGTAATTTTTGTTGTAACTTCTCATTTGATCATTTAGCATATGGAAATAATTTGTTTTATAGTGATCCTCTCAGAAGTACTTTAAAATAAACATTTAGAGTCATGAGAAACAAATTGTTGGCAATTTTCGTGTTCTGTGGTGCTGAGTTAGTATAATCCTCAATAAGCACTGACAAATCACAGACCTTTGTCAGCCATCTCCTGACAGGCTTATTACTAATATAAGCAGCTCACACAATTATGTTTTTTTTCCACAAGAAAGGGGGAGAGCATTGTTTTCTGAAAGAAGGTCTCTACTATCAGTTGCTCGTTTGCCTTCTTTTACTCCTTTGTTCTTGCTTAAACTTTTGTGCTTGAATGCATTGTATTAAATGCTTCCTCTTTGTAGGTGCATTGTAATTGACATGCTTTTTGGTCTCAGTTCTGTTCTCAACTTATCTTGTTTCCTTGATCATTGGTATTGATTAGAGAAAATTTCTGTGATGAGGTGGATAACATTTTGTGTATGACACTGTGCATAGTCAGACTAAAACAGGAGTGTATTATTAAGATGCTTGAAAGATTAATAGACATTTAAAGTATTACTGCCTGTGTCTCTACAGATAATCATTGCTCTGTGAGGCATATTAACAGACATTACTACAAAGCTTATTAAAACAAGATAGCTTCATTTTACTTATCCTTGTTTGTTTGTTGTTAGGATCTAAGTAAATAGTGTTGGAAAGGAAATTTGTTTTACCCCAAAGCACAGTTTTATAACTCTAAACATTGTAAATGTGCAAAGCACCTTTGATTTACATGAATATTGAAACAACAACTTTTGTGTTAAAAGTGTCTTCCTTGTCTTATTTGTGAGTTGGATTGGAATTATCAAACTGGTATATGCACCACTAACCGTGCAGGACAACTCAAATGCTGTGCAAATGCTATAGGAGTAACAGAGTACTGTACCCATACCAATTGTCACATATAGCATGGGTATAGAAGGAGGCAAGATCTGAGAGAGTGAGTTTAGAAAATCTTTTGAATTTTTGGGGATTTTTTTTTTTTTTAGTCCAGGAAAATACATTTTTGGCTAGTCCTGCCTTGTAGGAGTTCCCATACAATTTAAAACAAGGGAAACAAATAACATTTGATGTTGATCATCTTTAGATTGTGTTTTACAACAGGATGTAGGTAGCATTAATTCAATTCTACTGATGGGGAGAGCTGGAACTAAGAAGAAAAAAAACCCAGATTTTCTGGCTATCAGAACATAGATATCTGGTGCTCATATCACTTTTTATTTAAAAAAAAATAGAATTATAGTTCAGTTGTATAAATCCATTTATTAGAACAATTGGCACAGACATGGGATATTTTGTATTGGGGGTTTACACTTGTTCAGTTTAGAAGAACATACCATGTAGGGAAGTTCTGTATGTTGAATTTCTTTGCTCTTTTTTTTTTCTGAGGTAAACAAAATATTCATAGAAATGTGTTCTGATAGCTGATATAAAAATAATAATGTAAACTTTAAAGGACAGAAAATTAGTCCGCCTAACATACTGAATTATTTCTCCATACTTTGTTTCTAGTGTACAAATTTAAAAAAGTATAGAATTTGAAATACTCCTTCTCATAGATTGCCTTCACTTTGCTTTGAAATAAGTTTGCAAGAGTTTAATTAAAAGGCTTAATGTATGTTTTTCATGGTTTTAAACAACTAAAAGGTCAGAATAAATATTCCATTAGGAATTTTCATAGTTCTAACAAAAACCCATTCAGTCTTGAAATTAGTCCAGAGCAATATATATTGATAGACAAATCACTGAAGAATAGGCTCTGTCTTCTTAATAGGTGAAAGTATATCCAGTTGCCACCGTCCTTAACTGCTTTGGCACTGTGTATTTGATTGATACTGTATAAACAAATAAATTGAAGGTGAGAAAGTTTTTTATTACCATATTGTGAATTCAATATTAAAATATGTAATAAGTGCATTTGATTCCAGATGGCTTCACTGGCAGTGACAAACTGGCCTAAACCATTGCCATTGATTCCGTGTCTTTCCTGGTCAACAGCTTCTGCGGTCTTTACTACGGTAATTAACGTATATTTTTATTAATATGCTTGAGTGTGATTAGATATGTAAGTTAAAAGGTTTGGCGTGGCCACGTTCACCTGTTCAGTTAGGGCATTTCATCACCCTTTGGCCTCTGTTAGTGACTAGTGGCAAACCCCGCCCTTCCTGCCTCAGGATGTCCGATACACGATAAGGTAGGTAGCGTTGAGCTACTGCAGTGGGTTATGTACTAAATGAGAGACTCACACTGGTTTGTAGTTCAGCAATCGGGGTCCTGGTCTGAATGTGGGAAGGTGAGGAAGCAGGCTGTGTAAACATGGGTTTTTTTCTGCTCAAAGCCTGGCTTTAATAGTTGCGTGATAATGCTGCTACTACCGTGAGGGGGACTTGTTTTCAGTGCTGCTGCTGGGGTGGGTGAATGAGTAGACTGGCTTGGACACCATGAATGCTTATGCTTTGACTCCAATAATTCTAAGGGTTATCTGGAAACTTGGACAGAAGTCTGCTGGAAAAATCAAGTCACAGAGAGAAACACATTGATTTTCTCTGTATATTGTTATTTTAGAATGATGTCTGGGTTTTACTTGTGTACGGGACACTTGTGTTTATAATCTTAGGGTGTGTTGAGCAAGGCAGTGAACTGGAGAGAGTTGGAAAAACAGTATTATACACAAACTGTTTACGAAGAAGAAATCATTCAAATGCTTGAATACTGTGGAGTAAGTATAGTTTATTTTCCCTACTTGCTAATATTTACATGTGCAAATCTAACAAATAATGTAAATTCTTTTTACTTCTAGTGAAACTAACCAATTTTTAGCCAGAATATGTTAGCTGGGTTTTTTTCCCCTTACGCTTTTGATAAATTTAAACTTCGAAGGAAAACCTGAAAACCAGAAGCTAGTACCTTGGTTATGTAATGTGTGTTAAGTATAGCCCTTGTTACAAGTTTTTGTCATCACCATGCTTAATGTAATCTGCAACATAAAATAAATTCAATCAAAACATTGAGACTCTAGATAATATATCCCTGTAACCAGCTTTGTAGTCTGGAAAGCCAGTAGCCTGACATGTAAATATAAAACTGTGATTTATTGCTCTTCAAAGCATTTTTTTCAAATATTCAATACTGTAGAATATTTTTCATATGTAGCAAAATTAAATTACTTTTCTAGGTTGTTTAGAGTACTAAGTCTCTCTGTTTCTTTTTCTATGTGTGATGGTAGTCCTCCCTCAGCTTTAGACTTGCATTGCACAGGCAGATGAGATAAACAGTCCTTTTTCAAATATCGTATGACAGGAGAAGACAGGCTGGGACAGAGACAGTGACTTAGACACTTGCCATTCTTAGGTAAAATACACACCATGAAGACTGATGGAACAGACAAAATGAAAAGAAGAAACATTTCAAAATATTCAGCTTGTGTCTTCCTAGTATAACATTTAGAGGCGGTAGATTTTTCAGTTCTAAACCTAACGTTAGACTTAGTCACGTATGTTTATTGCTATTGCCTGTCTTTCTTCGTGTCTATTAAAAATTGCTGTAAGTGTTAATTTTTTAATACTTTGCCAAAAAGACATTACTCCTCTTCTGAGAGTGGAAAAGAATATCTGAGAAGTGCACAGCTTTTATGAGTTGTTTGCCCAGAAATGTAAGCTTAAGTGATTGAAATTAGAAATTCAGAGTTTAATATAGAGTTTAAACCAGAAAAACTCGTCTCATAAGCTACCGTGTATAATTACTTGCTGTATATTTTAAGCTGACAGAAATGTAGAATTAAATTATCAAGAGGTTATGATGATCAGGATTTAATTAATTGAGTGATATGCAAGCTGAAAATAACAAGTACTATGAGCAGTGCTGTTGGTTTGGGGATTTTTTTGGTTTATTTTGGTAATAACATTGAGTTGAACTTAAAAATAAGTTTAGCCAACTGGTTTAAAGGAGAAACGCTTAATTAATGACCTGTTGTCGTTGTTTAGACAGATTCTTTCAAGATGGGACAAGACTTTGTTAAAAACTTCCCTGACGGTGTGGACAATCTGGAGGATGTGGATGTGACTTCCAGAATGTTTGACCTTGATTCCTCAAACAGGATTGTATCTAAAGAAGTTGTTCACAGCTTTGCCACAAATAAAAGTACTCTAAGTGCCTCATCAGAAAGACTCTTAGTACAAGATGGTCCTAAAATGCAGTTCATAAATCAAACATTTTCAACCAGTAGTAATAGCAATAAAAACTTATCAAGCAAACAAGGACACAAGATAAATAAAATAAGAAAGAGTGACACTTTACAGAGAGAATCCTTAAGGTTCATGAAAGGAGTAATGGATGAATGTACCCATGTAGCTAACTTCTCAGGTATGTATTTCTTTGTTTTAATGTGTAGTTTGGAAAACTGAATAAATACTAGGGGAGGAAAGTCTTTGTTCTCCATTTTGTAAACCTACTGGCATCCTAGCTGAAATATTAAAATATCTTGAGGTTTATTCAGTAGTATATATTTACCAGCCCATTGCCTAATTGTTTTTCTGTTTTTTCTTAGTGACCAACTTGTGATAAAGTGAATTACAAATTTTCCCTTCAGTATCCTTGCTTATTTTTTCTCTGCCTTGCTCTGGCTACTTTCAGATACAAGCTAGTGCAAATTTGTGTTATTTAAAAGAACAAAACTTCTGTGTGATTTAATATCTAGATCAAATTAAGCTGCTAATAAGGTTTTTCAAGCAGCTTCAAGTAAATTCCCTAAAGCAGAGATCTGATACTGACTTCAGATAGAAAATAGCCCATGTAGCTGAGAATCGAGCTTGAATGATACTTTTAGAAAAGTGTGACCAGTAAAATGCACAGAGGTCATTCTGGAATGATGCAGTCTGGTGAACAGAATGTTTCCCAAGACTGACATAGCATATAGAGGGAGCTGTAGCTCACTGAGCCTAAGATCTGATGAACCTGGGTTTCTTGGTGTCCTGGAAAAATCCCTTTCAATGGCCCACTTACAGACAGAGCAAATATGTGGTTTATCCCTAGAGCTGATTGAAGGTGTTTTGCTGGAGTGAGAGCTTGGAATTGCTTTTGTGGCAGTCCGTTCAGACGAAATGGTTCGACTGTGCACTCTCAACATGTTTTAGAAAAATGCTTTGACTTCAGACAGGTTTCTGACAGAGTTGTCTATGAATGTCAAAACATTCTGGATACTGAGATCCTGTGCCACCTCATTTTTGAAAATTCTGGCATTCAGTACTCACTGATAAATTTTAAAAAACCCGAAGATTTCTACACTAGCATAGGTTTATTGACTTGGAAAATGACCCTGATCACTGCTAGCCAGGGATGTTTTGTGACAAATACCAGTTAAGTGCTATACCAGTTAAAGCTATACAAGTTTTTTTTCTGTAGACAGAAAAAACCCTGTAAACTTCTGTTGATAAGAGGAAGGACAATTCTCCTGCCATTTCCCAAAACTTACGAAATGTTCTGTTTTAAGGGAGGGAAGGGGATCGATTAGTTTGTTTTTCTACTGCTGGCATCACTACTGTAATATTAAAAATCTGATACGTTCTGCTGGACTCTTCAGACAGTATAATTTTGTTAAAGCTTAGGGTTGGTTTTTTTTTTTTAGCAATAGAGGGCATCTTTACAGCAGAAATTTCAGCTGAATTGTTTCTATTTCTTACCTTAAATTACATTTTGATTTGTTTTTCTTTAGTTCCAGTTGACCCAAGTTTAATCATAGTTGTACAAGCGAAGGAGGATGCGTATATTCCTCGAACTGGGGTGCGCAGTCTTCAGGAAATCTGGCCGGGATGTGAAATCAGATATCTGGATGGAGGTCATGTCAGTGCCTACCTCTTCAAACAGGGACTCTTTAGGTAAGTTTAAAAATAATAGAGAGCTTAAAACCATAATTTTGAGACATATATTTCTTCTTCTAAAATCAAGTCTATAATTACTTCAAAACAATAAATACCAAATACTGCTTTGAAGAACAAGTTATTGGATCTCAAATAATTTTAAAAGAATGTCAGTGTTTCCATTTTATGGGCAAAGATGAGGTGAAATGTGGCTCAAATTGTTCAGTGACCTGATAGCAAGAGAATAACCCTTCTCATTCTTGTTTTTCTATAAGAGCTTTTCATTAGTTTGTTCACTGGACACTAGAAAATATTTTTTAGGCAGTGATCACTTGTGTTGTACTGTGCAGCTGCTCTCCTTTTGCAATTGGTGTCTTTAAAAAAACCCACACAACTGAATATAAGAATTAAAAGCTTCACTGTGTATCGGTAGTACTTGCATGAATCTTCGTCTTAGCAACACTAGGTATTGACTTTCTGAAGACAGTTATATAAATGCAGCTCCTTAGTTTTAAAAAGTTAAATAATTGCACTGTTATTTTAAAATAAAAGGAATTATTAAGAGTGTGCATCCCATTTAGGAAGTCTAAGCAACAATGAAAAAGAATAGCAAGTTACCGGGTTAAGGTATGCTAGCCACTAACATATTGCTATTTAAAACTACAGCCTTATGTTATGTCACTTACTCATAATTATAACTTATGCATGTCTTTGACTCATCTCCTGACATGTTTGAGTAGAAAGCTCCTAATCCATTAACATCGGCACTCATAATAAAGTTGGTAAACGGTCCCACTCATTCCTGAAACATAAAGAAATTACTGGATTGAAGTGAGAGATCCCAGAAGTAAGTGAAAGAGAAAAGAATACCTAATATCCCATTTTTAATGAATACTGTTTTGAGATAGTGATGATAGCTTTGTAAATTTGGACATACACGACTTATATCTGCCTTTCCTAAATTATACAAATAATCTTCTTTTTTTTTTTTTGTTTTAGACAAGCAATTTATGATGCATTTGACCGCTTTCTTCAGAAATACGCAGTTTAAAAACCTTCATAATGTATTCACACTGATCTCATTTGTACTTCTGCTTACTGGAACTCCTATTTGGAAAACAAGCCTCTTGCAATGTTGAGTAGATGGTCACTGATTTGACTATTGTAGGTAACAATTATCAAAAATGGTAAAGTACCAGTGTTACTTTTATTTCAATCAAATGCTATTCTGACACGCTTCAGCTTTACTTGTGGAAAAAAAGCAATGGCAGCATTTGTTAATGTATGAATGGTTCATGTACTTCATGTTTAATCACATTGTGTATTCCTTTAATTCTGAATAAATTCTGAATTGTGTATAAGTTGAAAACAGAGCAATCTAAGTATTGAAAGAATGTAAAATTTGCTGTAGGGCTAAGATGCTGTCCTGCATTCAGTGTATTTCCAGTTTGTTCCGGGTACCTTGGTTTTCCTCTTGCTTCCTTGTCCCCTTGCTATTCTTATTGTATTGTACTGTGGTTTTGCCAGCACTCAACCTCTTGTGTTTGTCACCAATTTTCTCTATTATTAATTGAAAATGAGCTCTAATAGAAGGGGCAGCATCCAATCTTGCAAAAAGAGACTTTCAAAATTCAATGAAGGGTGAGAGACATCTTCATTCAATATTTTTCTGCCACTGAACTAAACCGTGCCATTCCAGAATCATGTAGCCATTCATGGATCAGTTTCAGAGACTAGAATAAGTGAAAATGGGAGTATCTAGTAATTAATTTTTACATGCATGCAACTGGATAACATATACATCTAGATTTTTTTTTTTTAGAATGCTAGAGGAAATAAAAATGTAGTAATTTTTATTTAGAAACAGTCACACAAAGAGTCTGATTCTGAAAAGTTCAATCAACAACAGATTATATGGTGCTATGAAGACCTGTTGGAAATATTTCAACAGGGTTCCTTTTTAAAGTGCACTCAGTGCTGATATGCAAAATACAGTTTCTTTGTCTAATATTAAAAATGTGTATGAGACTGAGAATTATCAAAACAGTTAAATTAGCTCCTTGTTTTTCAACACTATTTTTTTAATTGGATGGAAAATTAAAAAAAAAAAAAAGTATTATGAGTGTCTTCTAAGAAAATTCAAAGTCTGTTTCATCTTTTGGGGTCAAAAATGCCAACATATTACAGTAGAATGAAAAGGTCATCATGTGTCAGCTGTGTATGTTGTCTGTCCACATCTTATTTTGTGGTAATCTCCTGTAACATTATTTTAAAGCTAGTTTGCAGATAAATTGAATCTGAAACATTTCTATATTAATTTTAGTACAGTAATGACCAGGGTTACACAGAAACAAACAGAAAAATCCAGCCATTTCTTGAGATATGTGACTTCTGTACCTTTCAAATCAAACACTTCATTGATCTCTGAGGCCAGCACCATGGCTTTTAATAGGCAGAGTACGAAGCAAACAAAGCTCAGTTCATATATTCTCTTGAATTTTAGTCTGTTGGACAGGACTAGGAACTAGGAAGAAATCATGGTTCACTTGAAAATCAGAGAAGTTCAGGTGAAACTGAAGTGCAACAGTTTGTAATAACCAAAATTATTTAACACACGGATTTACTGAAAATGTGAAAGGAGTTCTATTCTGTTGGAAGTTAAACCGCTTGTTTCAAGCAGGTTTTAGTAATTTCTTCAGACAGTGTTGGTTTTATATATATAGGGAGCACGTGTGAGGTGACTAGCACATTTAAATTTAAGAAAAGCATTGCATGTTGGGAGATTGGAAATCAAATATAAGTAAACTTATAATTTTAAAATTAAAGGCTTGAATACTATACTAAAAGATTTATGGTGCTTACCTTTTACAAGCTCATTCATCAACTAAGGGTGTTTTACAAGAACATTGTCTGCTGTTCACTAATTTTTTTGATCTCGCATTTTAAATGTATTTCTGTGCGTTACGTCCCTATTTCTGTTGCAGCCATGAGAAAGGGAGATAACTGATGGCAAGGGAAAGGGCTTGAATACATGGAAGAGGAAAAAGATAGATTTTTATAAGGAGGGAAATAAGCACAAAAAAAATCAACTTCTCTACTCTGCAAAGTATAACATGCCAAAGCAAATATTTTCAAAGCGCACAATATTAGGAATTACACAACCGATGGGAACTTGGCATCCTGAGGTTAGTGTTCTGGTGATATTACTAACAAGGTTTAACTTGCCAAACGGGCATACTGTTCAAAGAAGCAGATTTATGCTACTGAAACTCCTGTTCGTGAGAGTGTCTTCAGTATAAACAGTGGAAGACAAGAATGAGAAATCATACTTTGCTATGTAACTGAAGTAGTGTTGCCAAATATGAAAGCCCAGTAAGAAGCATTTAAGAAATTTCTCAGGTTAGAATAACAAAAAGGAAAAGTGAGCTATGTAGTCTATTTCTACCAGCTATCAGACCCAGGAAGCTATTAGGTGGTCTGTGAAGGGAGAAAATCTTGCTGTGTAAATGTTTTTAACCTTTGAAAATTGACTTTTTAACCCAGATTTTAAGGTTAAAACCTTGGAAAGTATTATTAATAATCCATTTTAATGTTAAATGAGAATGTGATTTTTTAAAATCCAGAAATTGCATGAGAAAAATATTGGAATAAGGTTCCTGCACTAAATCGAAATAGCAGGTAGGCCATGCTGTATGTCTTAAATTTATTGTAAAACTGGCCTTGATCATTTTTTGTTTTAATGTTTTTCAATAAAAGTAAAAAAAACCACAACCAGTTAGGTGTGAGGTTTTTTCTTTCTTGTTAACAGCAGTTCAGAATGCATCTCGCTGTTATCCTGGAATCCTTTGTATTCATACTAGTACTGTAGCACAAGATGAGTAGGTAATCTATGGTACAAGATAAAAGCGTCACCTAACAAAAAATGATACTACTTTCATGTTTTTCTACATGTGGTACGTACTAAAGACAATAAGCTT
Organism: Patagioenas fasciata; assembly: GCF_037038585.1. NCBI lineage: Eukaryota > Metazoa > Chordata > Aves > Columbiformes > Columbidae > Patagioenas > Patagioenas fasciata. Next base: position 66,685,968 of record NC_092523.1, on the reverse strand, counting down.
GTATCATCTAATTAAGATGCTGTTGTGATTCCCATTTTAAACTATTCTTTTCAGTGGCTTCATCATGCTAGAATTTCCCAGACTTACTTAAAATCCCTTCTACTTTTAAAAGGGTCCAAAATGTGTACAACTTCTTCCTGCTTGCTGCTGTGTTCCTAACAAGAATGTGTTGTACCGTAATAAACTCAGAACACATTGTGGGACTGTCCATCAGTAACTGAAAAAATCACTCTTGCTGTTGATGGTTGCTCTTGCAAGGTGAGAAGGAGATGTAGAGGTTTGGGTGTTGCTCCTGGGAGAAGAGGAGGGTATTTAATTGTCTGAAGCAGTCTGTCCTGTGAATGGGAATATCACACGCTAGCTGAAAGGCTGCTTTGAACAGGTAGCTGTAAATGTTTCTGACGCGTCCGTCTTTGAGTCATGGTGGTGTTTGTATTCAAAACAAGAAAAAAAGCCTTGGAAAATTGTTGTGGCTTACTAGGTGGAACTGGAGCAGTCACTCTGACTGAAGCCTGCCAGTTGTACCCAGCAACCAAGAGGCAATCAATTTTATTTTGGTGCTCAATGATGCTGTCTGAAAAGTGAAGACTGGTGTAGCACCTCTGCACAGTAGTAGTAAAACTGACAAAATATGGGTAGCACTACTGGGGTGGGTGGCTACTCTTGTCTCCATTTGAAAGGAAAGGCCCAGGACAGACTGGTTGTGGTGTGTTATCTGTGAGTAACTCAAGTAATTTTTTTTTTTTTTTTTTTAGTGTTTTGTTTGCAAGTTTTGCTCCTGGTACCTCTGTGCTGGTCACTGTCTGGAAAAAAAATACATCTAATTATTGTCACATGGAGCTTTTTCCAATTATTTTCTCCAAGTCTGAAAAACACCCCTCTCAAAAGTGGCCGCTCGTTTTTTTGGGGTTTTTTTTTTGGTTTTTTTTGGTTTTTTTTTAGCGAGGGTAGATCATTTCTGTTTCATTAATCTAGAAAATGAATTGCACTTTTAAACTGAAAAAAGGTACCATTGTATTAAAGGAGTCTTACTGTTTTTTCTTACAAGAATATCATATGCGTATGTGTAGATACTCTTCAAATAGTAAATTAGAAAGTCCTCACATTCTCAAATGCTGGTTTTGCTTGGTAGGCACTAACATTTTGAGGCAGTTAATATTTTTTAATTTATCTTTTAAATTGTTTCTGTCTTGTGTCACTATTTTTTTTTTTTTAATGTTGATCTTAATTACGGTTGTTTGGGCAGGGAAATTTCTTTATCTCAAAGTGTCAGGTTCTCTGTCAGCTTGGCTCCAATGATAAGTTATAGAGTATTGAAGGGAGGTTCATATAGTCTGTAGGCATGTAATTCCTCATGCAAAACTATTACATGAGTAAAATGCTGCTATATTATGCAATCCTGTAATTTGCAGTGTTCCCTGGCGTGCTTGGATGCTTCTAACACAAGATAGTACAAAAGCTTTAAAATGTAAATTAGCTTGTAAGGATTGTTCTTCTCTTGGTTTCCTGTAGTGTAAAGCAGCCTCTTTCAAATGTATTTTAAATACTGTGCTCTTAAAGGGAAAAGTATTGTGAGTTTTGGCAAGGAAGTCTGACTTGCCCTGCTAGAAAGTAACAAGAGGGATGATACAAAGTGGAAAAAGAATTAAAAATGAGTCTTAATGCAACTGTAAAAGTTTTTTATATGGTACTCAAGCCCAATAAAGTATACACTAAACCATCTGTTACCACAAAGTTAGCTAAACAAGTGTCTATAAAAGCTTCTCAAGCTGCCGTGTTACTGGTCACCTTTACTGGTTTTGTTTTGGTTTGTTTTTTCCCCTGCATAGTTAACTCTTAATAGGTTTCCGGTGTTTTTCCTGGTCTGTTCGGATTCCAGCACTGCAGTATTGTGGTGTTCCTGAAGTCCCAGCTGGCATACACATCTGCTTCCTTATCTTCTAGCACTTGTACAAGAAAAAGAGGAAACAGGAGGTTAATCCCCTTCTTACCAGTGACTTAGGTAGGGCCTCTGTACTTTCGTATCACTCTGACCTCTGCTTGACTTCTGAGTTTAAGGAACCAAATAAAAGATGTGAAAATGGTTTTGATCAGGAAGCATGACTGATACTTCTTCAAGAATGTAGATGTAAATTTACACAGATATTGTGGTTTTTCCCCATTCAAAATTATTCACTAAGAATGCTTTCCTCCGTTTCAAATGAATTTGTCACTGCAGTATGCAACAGGCATGTCCTTTACTTGTAAATTTATTGCATCTGAAAAAAATGAGTTCTTAGTTGCAAAGAAGATACATCTAAGAGTTTGAAGATTTGCTTTAATTGTAATAATGTTACCTTCTTTTCTCTTTCTTGGTATAAATTTAAGATGAAATAATATATGTGTAACTTCTTGTACAAAAAGTGCTTAGAAGAAATAGCTGTCAGGGTTTTTTTCTATTTATGAGAAGAGAAGCTCCTTTATTACCAACGTTTGGAGCTTAACTCTGCAGTTACACAAATGTACATTAAAGTATCTATGTGGTTTGCTTATAATAGCCTAACAATTGTGGTAGATGCTTTAATTTCAAGCCTTTCCCACAAAAGGTCATTACTTTCCAAATCTTGAACAAAGCAGCAAGTGCCAAAGGGGTTTCTTCTTTGAGGTGGACCTGAGCCTCTCCCGGGTGATCTCATCTCATCTCATTCCATCCCATCACACCTGATGCAGTGGCAGTCTGCTGGGGAGGGACGCTGCTTCTGCTGGTTGGGAGAGCCCAAGTCCTTGGTGTTATAGATGGCCTGCGCATTTACAGTTCTAGAATAATCCTAGAAATGCTGTGGTGCCTGAAGAAGTGTGGGCTATGGTGGAGGTTTTTCGGGGGGTTGTGGGTTTTTTCCTGGTGAAAGGGTAAAAACTCCACACAAATCACGTTAAAGCAGAGAATAATGTTACCCCAAACAAAATATATTTTGCTGCTGCAAAACACTGGAAATTCAGTTAATTGTAGCGCTACTTTAAAAATATTTGACTAGCTTTACAAAAGTCCATTAAAGAATTTGTTTGGTCTGTCAAGAAGATGTTGGCATTTTTTGTGGAAAACCTCTTAGAGGGAGTGAAACAGGGCCAAGAAACTGGACATAAGAAATGGGAGAGGAAAGGGTGCCTTAAGGTGTACTTAAGGAGAATTATAGGAGCACTAGGAGTCTGCAAAGAGGGAAAGGCCTGATTAATTTTGTGCTATAGTGGCTTTCCTGGTTCTGTGACCATGGCGTTTGTGGGATAATGCAGTGGCAGAAATGTGGGTATAACCTCCTAATGAATCCAGCAGGTGTGGTACAAGTGCTCATGTGCTATTGCAACATTATTTCTGGGAGATTTCTGACAGAAAGTAGAAAGGTAGATGAGATGTAGCATGAAAGCAAAAGACAGCTGTTGATGTGCTTAAATTGTACGTGATTCCCTTGATAGTTGGGCCCAAGTGTGTTCTTAGGTGCTGGCTGAACAGGTTCTGGAGGCTGTGCTGTTGGAAGCAATGAACCAGAGATGTCTACTCTGCTTCAACAACACCTGGTCATCCGTCTGCTGTATTTTGAGACCTTCATCATATTGTGCAAATATGGGAAAGACCTATAAAAATGAAATGTCCACTGAGCATTACTTGAGAGCTTAAACCATCTTTAATTGGGTGTGTCAGTAAGGCAAAGTAGGAAGACATCAGCTGCTGCATTTTGTGCTTTCGTGTTCTACACTGCCTGCTGTCTTCACCTGTTTTGTTTCGGCCAGTTTCAAAGTAGGGTTGATATTAAAAAAAAGAAAATCACAGATTTTACTGTAGTTTTTGAAACTGAGCCATGCCCTCGGTTTAAATTAAAGCAACTGTTGGCTGATTTATTGTTACTTCTCGCAGAAGAGGCGAGCGCTGAGTTGCAGAGTCGGTGTGTTTGTGTTTGCGGTGGTGGGTGTGCCGTGAGCTCGGTGCGGGGCGCCTGGAGCTGAATGGCCGCTTGGCACCGGCTCCCGCTTGGGTACCTAAGTGGACTTTTGTCTTTTAATTAGTGCAAGCTCATTAATGCAAAGTCAGAACGGGGTATGTTACTAACAAAGGTGCCTAAACAACAAACAAATTACAAGGTTTTTTCGCAGGGTCCCCCTGCTGCCCGGGGGCGCACTCGGTACGTTATTTAAACAGGTGCTTTCCGCGGGGGGACGCGGAGCCGCCGCGGGCGCGGGGGGGGCTGGCGGCGCCGCTGTGAGGTCATAACGCACAGGAGTGTCCCGAGGCCCCGCCCCTCCCCTTCGCCTCGCTGCTACGGCGGCCGCCACCCGCGCACCCCCCTCCAGGCGGGCAGGGCCGCGCCGGGGCGGGCGAGGCGCAGCGGGGCCGGCAGCGCCTCCGTCCTCCCGGCCCTCCGGAGGCGGCGGGTGGCGCCGCGCGGCTCGTTCTCCTCCCGCGCCGCAGCTTGGGGAAGGGGTTGCGCTGCGGGAGGCGCTCGCTGAATGAGCGGTTGAGGTGAAGGAGGAAGCGAGCGGCGCTGCGGCCCGGCCGGGGCAGCTGACAGGGGATCCCCCGGAGCCCCGGCCGGCGGGGCGGGGCGGCAGCGAGGGGAGGAGGCGCCCCCTCCCCCCCGCCTTGGCTTCCCCGCGGCCGTCCCGCCTGGCGGCCCCTCGCGGCGGGCGGCAGGGGCATGTCCGCGGCGCAGGTGTCGGCGGCACCCGCCGAGCGGCGGGGCTGGGGCGCTGAGAGCGGCGGCGGCGGCCCGGCGGTCAGCCGGCCCCGGGAGCCGGAGGAGCCCCGGCGGCCGGAGCTTGGCTCACCCTGCGGGGAGGAGGCCGCGGAGGAGGGCGGCCGGCGGTGGAAGGCGGTGGAAGCCCCGCCGCCCAAGGAGAACCCGTGGACGAGGCGCAGACCCGCGTGGGACAGCCCCTCTCCGCCCGCGGCGGACGGGCAGCTCGTCCCGCAGGACCCAGGTGCGGCGGCCGGGCCGGGACCCTGCGGGGAACGGCGGGCCGGGTGCTGGCTGCCGTGTGGTGGGGGGTTGGTTTGGTTTGTTCGGGGTTGATTGGTTTTGTGTTTGGGTGGGTCGGTTGGTTGGTTTGTTTCGGTTTTTTTAGAAACGAAACGCGCGTGTGTCTCGTCGCTCCCCGGGCAGGCAGCGTGCTGCGGAGCAGGGCCCGTGCGGGGCGGCCGGCGGTGCCGCTCCGCGGGAGCCCGACCGGGTGCTCTCGCTTTTGACATACATGGGCAGAGGAGGGAAGCGAGCGAGGGGAGGTGGGGTCCGGCCGCCGCCTTCGCCCGGCTGGGGGGCGGGAGGGAACGGACGGGGCGACTCGGCGAGGGGAGCGCCCGGGGACACGGTGGAGGGTGAGAGAGCTGCTGGCTGCAGGCTCCCGGGGCTTGCAAATGGTCACCCCGGCCCGGAGCGACCTCCAGCGAGCCTCGCATTGCTCTGGGCTCTGGTACGGGCAGAACAGGACTGGTAAGCTGCTTGTTTCACTTTGCTTTTCTTGAGAAATATTGCTAAATCCCGTGTGTTTTACCACAGATCTTTTTTTTCCCACCTAATTATATAGTAAGGCCCTCCATATGATCCGTTACTCGGTTTTGCTTTCCAGAAGATATGGATTGCGGAGGCTTTAAACGTTAACAGAAGTAGCTGGTTTGCTTGCTCTCAGGATTCAAACTGTTTATGTGGAAAAAGATGAAGCGAGAGTAGCCACAGTACAATTTTCTGGTCTTTAATCCCTACACATAAGATAAAGCTACTTTATAGGATCCTTACTGACTAAATAGGCAGATGGCTTTACAGAATTGGTCACCAAAGACCTGAGTTGAAATTGTCAGGCTTTGTGCTTAGGCTAGCAGAGTTCCTAGAAGTTAGCAGCTTCTTGGAGTACTTTTCTTGGCTGGAAGCAAACTGCTGACCTCAAAATACATATTTCAACCCACATTTCCTGAGAATGTCAATCTCAGCACTTGCTCCTGAAGGCACTTGACAAACCTTTTTGTGATCCGACAGTGACTTTCATCCTTGAATTAAACATGTACTTCCTTCACAAAGAGAAGTGTCTAATTTATAGTTTCACGTATACAGGTCATGCAAACAAAGAGTTTTCCAGACCACAACATTGCTGCTTACCTGAAGATGAAACCTTTTGGCAACATATATACTAATCTTTATCATCTCCACTGTTTTGTTTGTGTGTACTGACGCACTCGTAAATACCTACTTAAGCATGGCTTCTACAGTCTGGCTTGCTGGGCAGCAGCTTGTGGTCTTGCCCATACATGAAAGAGAACTTGTCACTCGTTGCTTGATGTGGCAGTAATAATAATGGTACATCAGAAGCACTGGGAGAACTTCTTTTGTTGCATTAGCACCTCATGGTCCCAGTCAAGCCTCATCTGAAAATGCCTAACCTCCTGTAAAGTTTACTTTTCCACTTAGATAAAACACACAAATAGCTGTTGAAGGAAGAAGAGAGAAAGGAAGCAGTAAGTTCATATACTATGCACATTTTGTGCTTAATTTGATTATTTCAGAGAACTTTATTTTTTTCTATATAAAAGTTATGCTCACCATTTATCAAATTATTATGAAATTGAGCAGTTGCACTAGAATATCTATTTTAGTGGTGAGTGTATAATGTAGCAAATATAGGAGTCACTGTTGCTGGTAATGGCGTTGGTGAAGAACATACGCCAAGGTGCTTGTTTTGGTTTGGCCATCACTGAAAGCACCTTGAAGGAGCCACCACTCTTTCCCTTGTAAAAGATGAAGCAGCTGATCTTTCCTGGCTGGTTGGAGGAAGGAATTGCCATGTGTCTCCATCTGCAATGAGAGTTGAATTTTGGAGTAACTAATTGCATGTTGGCCAAGCAACATCAGTCACACTAGGCCCCTATGAAGGTAGTAGTATGGAAATTAGTCATGCAAAATAATAAGTAGATGAGCAGAAATACTACTGAGTTGGAATGTAAAATTATCTGTAAAGAGGACAGTAAAATGTAAAAGAATCTCACATCAAAGTAGTGACTGAATCCTGTTTGACTTGTTGATCCTGGCTTAATTTGTTGAAAGTTTCCTGAGACGTGTATGTATGGTATGTTCAGCGATAGTTAACACACTGGAGAAGATTGACCCCAGTCATCTTTTGACTTTCAATCTAGTGCCGTATTCCTTTGTGACAGAGGCAAGCTTGACTGTTGCTACTGAAACTGCTAATGTGACCTGACAGTAGAAAGGAAAAAGTAATCTAAAAGAAAATTCTTGGCAAAAGAATTTGGTCAAAGCGTTGTTAATGTGACCTATTTTTTTTTTTTTTTTGGTCTCAGATATGTTAGTAGGTTTTAATCATGTTCTAGTAAACCAAACACCTAATGTAATCATATTTGAATTTTTCATGCTATGTTACCGCAATTCAGTGTTCCTGACTAAGCCTGTTATTAAGCTTCTCTTTTAAGCATAATAATTTCAGAATTATACAGCTACTTTTGCTTCCTAATCTGCATTTAATTCAAGGAGAAAGACTTGTAGCAGTACGGAATTGCGAGTGAAATTAGGCTTCTGCGTACTCACGGCGATCCTGAATGCAGGGAGTCAGCTTTAGCGTAGTCTGTCAGATGGCAACAGGTACTTCTGGGCTGTGTCTTCCTCCCCTTGTAGCACTCAGGTGATATATCACATTAAGTCTTCAGTTCTTCAAGTTGAAGCTCTATGAGTAAGAGGAGAGGAGCAGCTGTGAGGAAGAAGTCCTCTATAATCTTGTAGATAATTTTTTACAAGGTTACAAGATAAGTTTTTTTTAAATTGAGCCAACAAGATGTGTCCATATGGAAGCTGTGGAACAGCCTCGCATTACTCGTGCGTTCCCCGTCTTTCCTTTGAGTCAGCTATACCTCAGAGCTGAGCTCTCATGGAAGGGGCTAGTTACCCTTCCTTCGTATAAATCATTTGTGCAGTATAGAGTTGTTGAAATTGTTTTATTATGAAAGTTCTCCCACCTCTTTGATGAACCCTGAAGTGCTCCCCTTTATGTAAGCTTGCAAAGGGAATCTGAAGGACAAGTTCTCTAGTCTTTGTGTGATTTGTTATAGCTGATGTGGGTCTCTGATGATTCTTTAGATAATTATCTAAATTTTTTTTCATTAAATTTATTAAAGTACTCAAGCAAAATACCTGTGCTGTGTAAGTGGTTGAAGTGGGTTTGCTTCCTAGTGTGCTTGAATGATGTAGTTAATTAAAATAACTGCACATTTCAGCCTTTTGTGTTGTGCTTATTTTGTCTTTCTTCATTGCATTTATTTCTGGGCATCAAAGAACACCTTTTATCTGATTTATATTTTGGAAGCAGAACTAGTGCATTGTAGTGCTCTTGTATAAATTAATTTGCTTTAGTTTGTTAGCAAGCAGGTTGTAAAAGTACAGTTTAGTGAAGATACACCGTATCACTAGGAATAGCAAGCTTTTGATTAGTATATTGGTAAACTGTTTATCAATTTTTTTGGTGTGTCTAAGACAGGTATCATCATTAGTTCTCATGAATTCACTGAGTATTTGAATAGCAGCTTTTGAAAATTATTTTAAGAATTATCAGAAGGTACAACAGTGACAATTATCCCAACCCTGAAAGGATTAAAAACATTATGAGCTGCTGTCTGTATTTTAGTTGTATGTAATAGCATATGTAAGGGGGGGGGGAAGGGAGGTGTCTTTCCAAGCCAGAGACCTGCTATGAGAGAGAAAGCCCTCCTGCTGCCCAGTCCCTAAGATAGAGCACTGGCTTACTGTGTTCTAGCATATGTTCCCTTTAGACCACAAAAGCTTTTGTAGAAATAGAGTCACAGGTTGCAGCAGCTTTCTGTGAAGAACCAAATAAAAAAAAAAATTGAGATGAGAAATGAAATGCAAGGAAAATAAATAGTACGATGATTATTCAATCGTGTATCAAGAATTTCTTTTTCCCTATTGCTTGTTGTATTGAGAAACCGACTGTTTCTGAATGTAACTAAGTAGAAGGATGCAAGTGTCATGATTCACTGCCTTGGTTAGTTGTTCAGTGTGAAGAAGGTCAGTCTAATGTAGTTTTGCTACAAAGTGCTGGAAGTATTGCAGGAAAGGATGTTAGTATAATTACTGCGATTTTTCTTTTATTTCTCAGAATCTTGGATCTAAATCCATGCTCTAGATTTAAGTTGTTATATACTCCCATGGATTGTTTTGTCACATTTGCAACACTTTCACATTTACCTGTTAAAACAATAGATAAAAGTATAGCTTATCTTGTTTAAAAGTGGGTTAAATTGTGAAGCTTCGAACTGAACGTTGAAAGCAAAATGTTGTACAAGTTCAACAACCATGTTCCTCTGAAGTTTTGAAGAATTGTTCTGCTAAGTGATTTCAGCTGCCTCCTGAAGCACTTCTGGTGTTTATATGATGTTATTCCTTTACTGAAGGATATATATGTGCAGTCCAAGTAAAAATAAAACTTGAACATTGCCTAGAAATCCTTACAGCACAAGCTACACTTGTATTCAAGATAGATTGTGTTCCACCTTTTATTAATAGCCTTTGCTTTCAGAAGAAACTGGCAATATCATCCTTCCCCTTCTATCAGAAAAATAATTACTTACTGACTGGTTGTTTGCAGAGCTTCAAACCATCCAAAGTACTACTACTGAGAATGTAATTTGTCTTGTAGTTGGTTGTACTTTGGTACAAACTTCTCTTATTTCTGCACAGTATCCAGTCTGCTTTTCCTTTTCTGTTGGCATTGTCCCAGAGGATTGCTGCTGTTTTCGTGGTTCCAAAATTCATCTTAAATTTTTCAGAACTCTCATTTCATGTGTCTTGACATACTGCACTTGGAGTATCTGCACATCCATGTCTTTCTGCGGAAAATATCTTGTGTTAAGATGTGGTCTATTAAGAGACTTGGAAGAACCGTAATACAAGTGGCTTTGGAGGCTGATTTCTGTTTTCAAGTGGATGGCATGTTCACTGGATAGAGTTTGGTGATTGAAATATGATCATTGGCAATTAAACTTCCTCATGCTTGATTATTTTTTTTTTATGTCATACCTTCTGAAAATTCAGCTGAAACTCAGCAAGTAAAGTAATTGAAGATAACTGAATTATTTTATCTACATAGCATGCCATTACTAAACAGGTTAGCTTTTAGCATATGACTGAATAAACCATTTTAGTACAGTTAGGTTGTAATTAACAATAAATAAAATGGTTTATTTGCAAGGGCTTGTTGGGTTCTGCTGCAGCAATATACTGAAGGTACCATTTCTGGGTGTTCAGTGCTGTTACGTGATGTTAAACCCAAATGCTGGGGTAATATTAAGCGTAGAACGTTTATGTAAATGCAGTCTGAGGTGAGTTTTGCCTGAACAATGTCTTTAAGCCTGTTGATGACAGCACAACAGACATGATCTGGCTAAAACCTTTAAGTTGTCCTTTTTCTCTTTCATCCTTTTTTTTTCCTTCTCCTTTATCTCCCCTTTCATCCTTCACAGTAAAATCCGACTCCCACTCAATAAGCACCAGAAAGCTGGTCAGGAAAGATTGGTTACCTTTGGTTTGGAGCATGGCTCTTCTGGGAGGACCAGGAACTCTGTGGAGTTGCTGTGGGTAGGGAAGTACAGAGTGCGGTGAGATCTCCGGCCTTTGAGTTTGGAAAGGGCATCATCAGCTAGGTGGCATGTTGCCTAATATTAATTTTCTTTTCATTTAGTGTGCAAGTACATCTTCCAAATCCTGGATTGCTACACACAGATAAGACAGATTCCTTAAAACGAGTTGGATCTCATTCTACTTGATTCTGATGGCCTCTCCTGCCATCTGGAGTAATATCCCATGACTAAGATAGTGCAGCGACGCTGAGTCTTTTCTTTTTTTGATCCCTTGTTACGCCCTGGTGACACACGGAGTAGAAGTTCTGGCAAAGCAGTCCTACAGCAGCAATTTAAGTAAAAGTGCTGTGAGATGGGAAAACGGTTTCAGCAAGCTAATTGAACAGCTAAAGAGAGATGTGTATTTACAGACTATGGAGGACAAATGCTATGGCCAGTCAGTTTACCTTGACAGATAATTAGCAGTTTTGGTGTTGGAGAAAATTACAAATTTGTTTGCTATTCCTCCTCTGTAGCTGTTTGTCTTGTTTTGTAAAGGGCCATTAGTTTGCTATTGAATGATAAGTAAAAATGAGAACTACACAGTCACTGTGTATTTCTAAAACTGAAAGCTCTCAGTCTACAGCTAATTGAGGCTGAATGACAAGAAAGAGGCAGTTTGTGGGGAGGAGGTGCTTTGTTTTAAAAAGCAGATCTTTAGGAGAGGAAAAATACCTGCTGGTAAATGGTGCGGCAAAGGTCCCAGGTTGATCAGGATTCACATCTCATGTGATGTGCAGATTGCATATAGCAATATTAATATAAATTACAGTGGAATATCGAGTGTACATAAGTTTATGCTTCTAATGCTCACAGTATATTCCAGGAAGCAGACAGAGGGTTTTCAGAGTCACTGGGCACAAGGGTGGGGTTCCCAGTGTGAAGCTGCGATAAGGAAGATTGGCAAAGTCAGTGGATGTCAAAGAGATAAGGGCTGAGGAGGTGATGTTATCCCTGTGTGAAATAATAATCCACTAGTGATTTCAGTCGTGTTCAATGTTTCAAGCTTGTCTTGCAGTAAAATACTGAATAAGAAGTTTCAAAGAAAGGTTGTGGCCACTTTTCTCTGGGAAAATACACATTGGGAGAACAGAACTAGGGTTTACCAGGCAAAATTAAGAGGTGATTTCCTCTGCCTCAATTCTAATCTCCAAGAAAAATTGCCTCATACTAGTGGTTTCTTTCCCCTGAATGCCCAACACAAAAAGTAAAACACAACCGTACAGAACAAGAAAATTGAATTAATATACGGAAGTGTAATTGCCCACGTATTAAAAAACTTAGTAAATTCAAATAGACTGGTTTTTAATGTAAGTTTTTGATCCCAGATCATTGGACCAAATAATATTGCTGTATAACCTGTTTCCCCCCAAATAAGACAGGATCTTATATTTTTTGCTCCAAGAGTTGCTTACTTTTTTACATGTATAGCTGCCTGGGTGCTATTTCTGTTGACGTTTTTAATGAACTGTAACTAGGGCTTATTTTTGGTGTAGGGCTTATATTTCGAGCACCCCCAAAAATCCTGACAAACCATGCTAGGGTTTATTTTCTGGGTAGGTCTTACTTTTGGGGAAACAGGGTATATCTGGGAGCTAGTTATATTGATTTCTGAAAGATATTACTGGTAGACATATAATGGACTCTTGCTCAAGAGGTCAGACAAGATCATTACTATAAAGTTTAGGTCTTGACACAGGATGGTTTTGAAAATGTATGAGTGTCAGCTTCATTTCACATGCTCATATTTATCATGTATCCATTTTGGAATTTGGACATTAAAACTTATTAGTCTTAGTGTAGTTTTTTACAGTAATTTTCTCTTTTCACCTTTGCTTTTAATTTTTGGCTTGATTATGAGCAATATGGCTACATTTTATTTGGCATTTGAGTAAATGCTTATAAAAGGAAATTTATAGGAATTTGTGAATATGTAATTTCTTCTATGCTTTTTCATGCTTGCATGATGATCAATTTTGTAAATTAATTCTGTTTTCTAAATATAGCTTCTAATAGGAAAACTTTAAAAATATGTTTATTTTCTTTGCTAATTCTTAGGTTAAAATACCAACAGTTTGAGATAGTCTTGATCTTCTAGCTGAGCAAATTATTAAATAGTGTGTTATACAGTATCCTGCACACCCAGTTTACAAATTATTTGCACTCATTATGGATGTGAGTTTTTCAATGTTATGTACTATTAGTTACTTTTGGGAAATGTTCCTTTACTTTGATACCAAGGCATCAAAAAACCTTTGGTGTAATGTGACAGGTAGTTCAACAGAGCTGTTACAGTATACCTTCCATACTCTTCTAAAATGCAGTTTAATTCTTCACCTGAAAATATTTTTTGTCTTTTTCAGAACTACAAAATTCCACAAAAGTTATAAAAGCAGCAAAACCCAGGACAAGGAAATGCAGCAAGGTTTGTATTTGCCAGAAAGATGTTTAATTATGTTGAACTGAGTATGTTAGAAATCCGAGTTAATCTAACCTGTTAATCTAAACTGGCATGTAGCTCTGCTGATAATGTGGCAGGAAAATAAAATAATTTCAAAGGAATATTTCTGGCTGTAAATATTCACTATGGTAAATAGCTAATATTACTAAAATAAAAAGATAGCAAGGTATTTTGAAGTTACAACTGACGTATTATGTTCTGTCTTGGTGACGGTAAATTTTGAAGACAAAAAAGTAAAAAAGGAAAAGAAATTTAAAATTAGAAGGGAAGCTAAAGTGCTATGGGTATAAGACATAAAGAAAGGCACTGTTATTTAACAGAGCAATGGAAGTATATAAAATGTGAAGAGTCTACAAAGAAACAACTTCATTTGAGCATGAGTGATGATAGATTGGGTTTGGAGATCCTTTTTGCGTATTGTGTTAGTGATATGCTTTATGTGCTGTTATAAAATTAATATTATGACAGCAGGAGACACTGGATCCTTTTAGTGAAAAATTAAGTTTCTAAAGTTTTGTATGACCATCCCTTTTCAGGTTGAATTAATACCTCTCCTCAAAGGTCTTCCAAAAGCTAAAAGACTTTAAAAGCGTAGATACCTTTAAATCACATAGGAAGCTACATGTAAAACAATATTTAGTCTGACAGTTGTTTTGTGTGTGCTCAGAAGCCATAAGCCCTCTTAGTTTGTTTTAATAACAGAATGTAGAAAAATTTGCTTGCTTGCTATCTTATTTTTGGCTGTGCTTACTTAATATATTCCTCGTGAAGGTGTTCTTCAGACAGTTATACTAATCACAGGCTAGGTAAGGTGTGTTGGACCATGATTTGGATGTAACTGCAATTACTAGCTCTTTCTACAGCTGATCATATTCTGGTTTTTAAGAGTTTCGTGCTTATTTTCTGTTGTGTTTCTCAGTTTCTAAAATTTGCTACTTCTAACAATTCTGCAAAGGGATAGTTAGGCCATCTGAGTCATGACTGACATCTTTCATGTGTTAAAAAGGACTACATTTAGGAAGTAGTACAAACTGTTTGTCGTCTTTGCAGGCCGGTGATTTTGGTGATATCACAAACTGGCCAACACCAAGTGAGATAGCAAACAATGAAGTAAGTATCCTTGGTTATCTTCAGTATTATTTTTTTAAAACTATATTGACTAAATATGATCCCCGCCCCCCCCCCCTTCCCCCCGCCAGATGTGCTTTGGGTGTTGTAGGGTTTCAGCAGAAATGTCAGTAATTTGGAATACTGATCCATGCTTAACTGTCTGCAGTGGTACAAGAGTTCTGAACCCTTCACAAGCCCACACATCTGCATTCCATTTATCTTTAGTGGTGTGTCATGGACACATAGGCAAAATTGTGCCATATTTACTCCCCCATTTTAAAACTTCTGTTTTCCACTGTTTGGGAAGTTTATGTGCAGACAAGAGGACCCATGACCTTTGGGTTTGTGAATGTGCTGCCCTCCCTTGTCACTCAGATTGCTTTGTGCAGGTTGTCTTAGGACAGCTTATTTGTCCTTGCTCCATCCCTGTTCCTTTGATCTATTTTCGCCTTGCTGGATGTTTAGTTATCACTGTTCCATTATCTTCCTTTTGCTGCATCTTAAGTGATAAGTACATATATAACTTACACCTCTTTTATGCCATGTTATTTAAAACGAGGACAGAGCAGATCACTTCAAGCTGTTAGGTGCCTGTCACTGTTTACTGCAGGGTGACAGTGAACTACGGCAGATGCTCTTCATTAACCCCTCGCCCTCCGCACTAAGGAAAGAAGATAGGAGGAAAAGGGAGAGAGGCTTGCAAGTTGAAAGAAGTAAAAATGCTTTACTAATGCTACTAATAAGTAGAGAAAACAATACAAAATGTACAAAACCAATCTTGAATTTCCTGGGACAGCGCAGTGTTGCTCTGGCAGCTGCAGGGCAGGCACCTGAAAGTCCTGGGCTGGACTCCACAGCAAACTGGAACTGGATTGAGGGATGCAGCGTCTGGAACCAGGCCTGGGATCACAGGCACGACAGACAGGGTCCTCTTCAGATACTGGCCATGGTCAAAGAGAGTGAGACCCTTATGATCTCCCACTTTTATAGGTTGTATGATGTGTATGGGATAGAATACTTAATTGGTCAATTTTAGTCACCTGTTCTGTGCAGCGCTCCTTACAAATATGGCCCTCTCACTTACGGAATGTGCGAAATGTATCAGTAACCTTGGCTGCTATATCAATAAGTCTAAACCTGGGACTCTTCTGCGTACCATATCTATGGCTAACACCTCCAGAGCGAAGAGCGTCTGAAAAACATGCAGCCAAATTCAGAAAAGTGCAGTTACTTAGAAGAACTTAACTGAAAGAGAAACTGGTCTGGTTTTTAACAAAACCAGGACAGTGCCATTTCACTCTTTGCTTTAGTTCTGCAGCATCCCTGTGATGCTTTTACTGTTTTCTTGGTGAGGGAAACCAGTAGATTTGGGTTCAGCCATGTGCACTGTATAATCAAAAGTGTCCAAACAAAAACTGAAAAAGAATACTAAGGTAGTTTGGCATGAATCATTTGTCCTGCGGGCTCAGTTTCTAACACCCTATTTTCTCCCCCAACTGATTTGTCATAACTTTGTTGTTTATATCAGCAACAAAACATTTTCAGGTTTCTAACCAGACTTTTAGCATTAAAGGTCAAAATTATAGGTGTCTGTAGATGTGACACAACATTATGTTTACTACTAGGTAGAATTTGCCTCCACTGATAGCTTGTTCTACAGGATCTCAAAGAAAATCCTTGAGATTGCTAGAAGAATCTTAAAACCTGAATAGATTATGTGCCGAAAATTTAAGCTAATGCTCAATCGTTTGCTCAGATACCAGTTAGAATACTTTGGAGTGTGCATACATCCCATCAAGGTTGAGGATTTATACAAGATCCTTGATTTGACTTTTTTTGAAAAAAGTATTTATAAGCTTCGTCAGAAATACTCCTTTACTGTACTGTAGAATCTACTTGATACTAAAAGATATATATGTAGTGTTTCTTTTGAGGTCCCTTCCAATCCCTAACATTCTGTGATTCATAAGAATATACTTATTTGATGTTTCTGTCTGAAATAGTCTGCCTTAAGAGTATTTTCTTTCTTTGTTTTACCAGATCATCTAGATTGTGTTGCATAGATGTTAATTAACTTTTTGCAGACTTAAGTACATGAGAATTTCAGTACACAAATTCATGTTGTGTCGGTTAAACCAAATAACATTTAGTTGGTCTTTAATTGCAATTGATTTGTCTGGGGGAAGTCTCTGCATTCAAATTCATTACAGCATAGTACTGCAGTATCTACCATATGTACTCCAGCAGGTTCGAAGCCATCTCTACAATATAGGAGAATTCTTTCTGTTTGGCAGAAACGTCTGCAAAGCTTAATTTTGCAGGTAGATATTATATGCAATCCAAAGGAAGCTTTCCACTGATTGCTAAAATGCTGTTCTTTTTGCCTCCTTTGAAACTTGTTATTTTGTGGGTTTTCCAAGAAGTGATGATCTGCAGGATGCTGGCACTATTCAAAGGCACACAGTTCTCAGTAAATGCCATATCCTAATGTGGGGAAAAATAAATCTGTAATCATACACCTCCACATCCTCTGGTCTTTGGTTCATGTTCTGATTTAGTGGAACAGAACTGTCAGAGTTAAAACCTTGGGCTCCCTATAGTTTGTGTGAACTTTTGGCATGCTCTTGAGATTGTACAGCATCATGGGCATTTCTCATTTACCATTCAGCATTCTGTAAGCACAGCTTTTTAGAGAGAATCAATCTGAATAGTAGGTACTATTAATAGTACGTACTCGTAAGTAATCTTTCTTTCCTTCTTACAAAATAAATTTCAATTTTGAGGTATTGAAACACGATTGTTATGCTCTCTGCCATTTAAAAAAAAAAAGCAAACAAAAATTTCTTAATCTAAAAATAATTTTTATAGTCTTGCCACACTAGCCAAAAATAGAACTATTTAAAATGAGACTTTACAGAACAACTCAGTTCTTAA
This sequence comes from Patagioenas fasciata, assembly GCF_037038585.1. Taxonomy (NCBI): domain Eukaryota; kingdom Metazoa; phylum Chordata; class Aves; order Columbiformes; family Columbidae; genus Patagioenas; species Patagioenas fasciata. The sequence continues at coordinate 66,668,803 of NC_092523.1, read as the reverse complement.
AACTCACCCTGCTGAAGATGCTGAGAACAGGTAATAATAAAGGAATTTTAATAGGTAAAGGAGATTTATACCTTTTACTGCCAGAAGCTGTACTGTCAGAAATAATTACTGGTATCTCTTGCAGTGTAAGACTGTAAGTCACAGTAAGAAGCCAACAAATAAAAAAGAAAAGGAGGAGAAATCTGATCAAAAAAGCAATAATGGAATCAAGGACAAACTGGAGGCAAAGCCAGATGGTCCAGGAGATAATATTAGTGAAGATGAAGCTCCAACTAATAACCAAAGGAAAAAAGGTCAGTTTGGGCACTATGTATAATGCAGTAAGTCACCATTGTTACAGTTACATTAATTCCAGTTGAAAGACTCAATGAAACATTTTATGTTATGCATTTTCTAGGTGATAACAGGATATATTGCTTTCTGCTATGAAGCTTAAAGCAGGTTTTGGAGTGTTCTCTTTAGTCAAATAGGAATTCTGAGGAAAAAGCAGCTTGTGTCCTACTGATGTTCTGACAATTTCTGGAAAATTTTAGCATGGCTGTTTAAAACATTACTGTGTCTCATATCTTTATTTCAGTAAATAGCATTATGTTAATTCAACTACATATGTATATGTGTCTGTTACTATATATACACTAACACTTTAATTTTCATGTTTTACTATTAGCTTACACCTTGAAGTGATCACTTGAAAACTAAACCAGGTTATTCATTTCCTTTTGATCCAATCTGTTACATTAAAAATAAGAAGCAAACCTGTATCTCATCTGGTCATTAGACTGGATGAGGGTGGAGAAACAGCTGAGATTAAGATATTGCTGCCATCAGCTGCTTTATTTCCTTGCTTCTCTGCTGATATTTCTTCAGATCCTAAAGACCTTTGTTGTTTATATTTGTTGATCTTTTTGTGGATGTATTTAAAAACAAATCCTGTTTTGCCTTGATTTTTTTCAGTCTAAGTGGAAATTTAAAGCAAAGCTTTCCACATTCATAAACTATTATTTTTTTCCCCGGTGTGAATAACACATTTTATGTATTTGCTTATATTTCTTGGCTGCAATGGTGTGAAGCCCACTGTCTCAATCAAGTATAGAACAGAAAATACAGTAATTAAATAAATGGTTAATGGCTATTTTAGGCCAGCCTACAACAAAATACAGCTTTGCTAATCATTTTTGATGCACATGAATGAACTTTATCGGAATATCTCGAGGTAAAAATAGAGTACTACAGCTAAATTCACAGGACATTTTTTATGGTTTGTGATTGAAGTCTTTATTTTAGTGGTTAACCTGATGTGTTATTATTTACCTTTAAATTTCATGTGTAATTTTATGGTAATGAGTTTATATATTTAGCACTATAAATTCTCAGTGATGGAGCTTACATCTAAAAATTCATTAAATAAAGAAGCTCACCTTCATTTCATATATTTAAAGCTTAGGTAAGGTTACCTTTCAGTTTGAGAGATTCCTGTTTACTGCATTTATGATTTTTTAGTCATTCATCACGTCTTAAAATGTCAATGTTAAACTTCTCCCAGTTTTTAGATTTTGGAATAAACTGTTACTAGTTCTACAAAAGGAATTGTATAGAAACTTCTCAGGAGCTGAAAAATAAAGTAAGTACCATAATTAAGAGTAATATATTAACTTTTCAAGGTAACAAACAGAAATGGGTGCCACTTCACTTGGATGATGTAAGGTCAGACAGTCAAGAAAGACCAGGCTCTCGAACTAGCTCAAGATCTCTGCTGGAAACAAACAAGTTAATATCTCACAACAACAGACGGAATGAGACAAGAAGTAAGTAGTTTTCACTCTGAGTCTTTCTATTTGTGGCAAATAAAGTATAATACTGCATGAGTAGGTATTAGAATAGCAGGTTTTGTTGAAACTTGATTTTACCTGTACTGTGTGAAAGTTAATGTTTGCCAATAAATAAATTATACTGTATTTTAACAAATTTTTAATTGGGAAGTGTTGTTTAAAAGCTGTCAGATTTTTTTTTTTTTTTAACATCTTCACAAGCTCATCAGAGTTGTGATGTCTCAGTCACTGCCTGTGTTTGGAAATAGTTTGTCTTTACAGCATGTGCTGGTGCTCTGAATTAGCAGTGTGTATTTTTCTCTTTATAACCACCTACAGAGTCTTGGGCCATAGCTTTACAACGCAGAAAGCTTGGAAATAGTCTTATAAGGTGGCTGCTCTGTCCTGTTCTTATTCCTGCAGCTTTTTGCTACCAGAGCAATTGCTCATGGACCTACACTTTGAGCTCTGCTTTGGCAATTCTACTGATGTTTTTCCCTTTAAGCTGGACCAGTTCCCTCAACTCCCAGACCTGTTTCTCAGCAGGGCTGTGCAAAAGGTTGTACTAGCACAACAGAGGGAAAAATGCACCATGGCTGGTTCTGCTTCTGGTCCTCAGGTGTTCTGAATACAGCTTGTCAGGTGGCAGAAGTCTTAGGCTGAGGGTAATTCTTTGGTTTATGTATTTGCATTGAAGTTTTAAGATTGCAGTGTACATTAACAATTTAAATATTTGCTCATTATAGTAAGTGCTGGATGCTACTGAGATGGGATTAGTTTATGAGGTCATTTTAGGAACACTGATATAAGGGTTTGATATGGATGTCTGAGGGATGGATGAGGTGGGGGAAGGATTTTTGCTAGTGTATCACTTCAGCAATTATTCCTCCGCAATCTGGTGGTCAAATGACCAGAAACTTATAGCATGAACTCTACCTCAAGGCTCTAGTGATTCAAGACCAGTTTCAGTATGAGAGAACATAAACCGTCCGCTTTTCAGGAACACTGGCTGTTTAAGTAAAAAAACTTGTTTCAGGCTTAAATACAACACTAGCTCATGATGATATGTACGACTTTCGCATGTGTCAAAGAGCCACATGTACTCTCAGAGTGCAAAAATGAAACTGATTTGGGGAACAATTCAGATGATGCCCGTGTATTTGAGGTCTTGAAGGCTGCACGTGCAAGGGCTAAGGTCCAAACTCCCAGTGAGATGTGCACATACAGATTATGATATTCATAAATTTGGAGTCTTATTTGACAGAATATGAAGTACAACAACCTGAATGTATGAGTGTACATATTTTGTTGTAGGGTTCATTAAAATAGTTTCTAGTGAAACAAGATTTTTAATATGAACAGAGAACCATATCTTTCTTCAGTCTTGCATTAAATCTAGCAAGTCTCAATTTGCTCAGATAGGGGCTGCATTCCCAGGCACTCCACTGACAAAGAGGCCCCCGGAATCTGGAAGACAATCCAATTACAACTTGGAGAAACTTTAAACAAGGGTGACTGACTGAAGATGGAAGTCTCAGAATGTTAGGAAAAGTGAGGGGGAGTGTGTGTGAGAGAGGGCTTTGTTTTCTCTCATGGGTAAAGTGAGAATTACACCTGTCTTGAAGTTGTGTGATGAGTGGAGCTGAAGTCCCTGGGGTCTGTTTCAGGTCTTTTGTCATGTGCAGGCTACATACTTATGTGGAAATCTTCCAGAGATTGTCACAGAATCATCTTAAATTTGTGTGTGTTACCAAGAACTGGTTCTTAATTTAAAAGCTCAGTTTAGGGCATGACCAGTGGAGAATAAATGATTGCTGTTAAATGGGCAGGGTCGGGGAGGGGGAACAGAAGGGACTCTCCAGAGAGCCATTGCTGTGGAAATCCCACGCGGAGCAGGATCAAGAGCTGACAGCTCTTCCCAGCTCTCTCTAGGTGCTGCGAGCTGTTCAGTGGAGGAGACTGTATTACCTTGCCTAGAAGGAGAACTGTGTGATCGTTCTTTCCTGTCCCATGCCCATCGTAGGTACTGCAATCCCTGAGCTGGCGCCGGAGTGTCCAGTTGCTTCAGAAGCATTTGAGACTGACTGCTAGTCAAGCCTGTTTACTCTTCTTTATTGCTAAGAGCTTCTGCCTGACTCGCCCTTAGGCATGGCTGGTGGAACCTCACCCTTTCACCCCTGCAACTTCATATCTGCCCTTCTGCTCTAGCCAGCATGGCTGAGTCAGTGGATTGCCTGGGCCCAAGCTGAGAACTCCGTGTTACAAAGGCCTTTTTGTCACTGATGAGGTATTCTGCAGTGCCATTTCCTTCGGACTTTCTGAGCATCCGGAAAGCGGAGACACACGTTTTTCACTGCAATGTTTTCTTGTTAATACCTAGGAATAAATCGGAGACTGCTTAATTATCCTGTGATATTTAATTACTATTGCAAGTATTGTGCTTTTTTCTCTTAAAGATTGGCGTCGTGATAGAGAAAAGAGAGATGATCATGACGAAGTGTGCAGTGTGAGAAGTGAGGGTGGCAGTGTTCGAGGATTCTCCAGAGGCAGAGGAAGAGGTAGAGGCAGAGGAAGAGGACGAGGCAGGGGAAACCCCAGAAGTATGCAGAGAAGTATATGCTTTAAAACTGTTTTTATAATGTTATTGTTTGCACATGAAGTAAGAGTTGTCTCGAAAAACATATCCTGTAACGTAATATAACTAAGTAACTTGAGTCTTTTTAAAATCAGATACTGAAAACCAACAGTAAAATAGCAGTGTGTATCTTGCCTTAAAGTATTTGTGTGCTCGACTTAATATTTTTCATCATCTTTCTTTTATGTTCTCCTTTATTTTGAAGTGAACTTTGAATATTCAGTTGGTTATCAGGAACTGTATGGTGAAGGAACTGACCCAGTGTTTCAACCTGAGCTTAGTGCTAGTATGATGTATTACTATGGTGACGGAACAGGAGTGCAGATGTATTCTGTGGATGAAGCACTTCTCAAAGAATATATAAAACATCAAATGTAAGTAGATTGTTTAATGGACAAATATTTTTAGAGAACTAGTTAAGTTAAAATAACTCATTTCAGTGTTGAATCCCTACTATCTATATAAAGAAGGATATTAATGCATTTCAGTTTAACTTTTTGATTTGACCATCACCAGTGTCAGTTTGAATTTATTGACAGTGGGGTGGAAAAACTTGAGCGATGGGGAGGAATTATAAGGAAGCTGTTCTGCATCGTGTGCTGTAGTCTGGCTCTAACTCGTATACCTGCTTTATTTATGGTACATAGCCCTCTTTTTATGTTGTCATGTAATTGAGATATGGATGTCTCTGAGCTTGTGCTTTTGAGTACTGTTGGTGTTTGCCTGTAAAGCTTTTCTTGGGTGATGTAGCTAGAGGTCTCCCCTGCTTGCTCTCAATTTCACTTTGAGAAGTCTTGTTAGTCTTATATTTTCAGAGTGTTTCACCTGAAACATTTAATTGAAAGAGAGTGGTTTTGCAATGGTACTTGATTTTTCAATAATCTGAAATGTTTACTTTCTCATGTGCACCATTAGGCAAGGAGAAACCATCTGGAAGACTGATTGTCACCAGGAGGCATGTCAAAAAGGGCCTGGAAACCACTAGTTCATTTTAAAGAGACAGTTTCCACCACTGGCAGATATTTCATCTTCTGTACTTGCAATGGCATTTCTCTGCGCTGCCTTCGTGGTGGTTTTTGATTGCCCTCGTATTCCATAAAGCAACTTGCTTATTGTATTCTTGCTTCTTTTGTTACAGTTGACGCAAAAAGGAAGAAAAAAGCCTCTTTAAGGGCAGAAAGTATCTGGCATGTGGCTATCAACTTCAAAACTTCTATTGCAGTCTTTTTTGTTACTCTTGCTGCCAGGCCCCTATGACACCTGACAGTGGACATGTACCCCCATGTCAGGATAATCGGCCTGCACTGTCCTCAGACAAGTGAGGGAGGAGCACAGACACTCCACTGTTGGCCAGATTTCTGGGCATGCAGTGTAGAATCCAGACCTTCTAAGGTAGGACATGATGATGTCCCCCTCTGCTGAGAAAAATGTCAGTTACAGCATTGGTCACATCTGACTCCTGGTTATATTTGTATTTTCTTTTAGCAACGAGAGGTTGGCAGGTGTCAATAGAAGACTTGGCATGGCTGGCTAAGGAAAGCCTTTGGTTGCTTGTCTCGTGTAAACTCCTAAGGCAGTTTGATTATGGAGTTTGCTTTCCATGAGAAAAAGGGAGATTCTTGAGCAGGTTTAGAGCATAACTTCACTATTTTTGTACTCCTTAAAAAAAAAAAAAAACCCGAAAAAGTGGTTTTGTTGTCACTTCTTTTATCACATTAAAAGATTATGGGAAACAGACTTTATTCATCAGTTACCTGTTATTAGCTTCTAAATGGGGATGGTTTTGTCTGCCTTTCATAATTTAGTTATAAAATATTAAAGTGACTATGCCAAAGAAGGAAGTTTATACAGAATAAAGCTACACAGAAATGTGATGTCTCAGAGTTCCTTATGGAGTCCCAGATAAATCAGCATATATTAGAGAAGTGAGATTGGTTTGAATTTTAAAACAGTTTACCTGCTTAATAGGGAAAAGTCTTAGAGGCTGTGTGCAACTGAGTCCATGTGCAGTTACAGTAAGAAATATATTGCTATCAAGCCGTTTATACTTGTTCCACAAACCAGCTTGATGTACAGGAGAGAGCAGTATTTGTATTACATACAAAAATATCTTTAATGTTTTTAATTACAGGCTGAAGTTGTCAGTCTTAAAAGTTTCAGTGCTTAGCAACTCCTCAGTCTGCAACATACAGCAGATCTTTATTCAAGTCCTCTTTAAAAAATAAAGAAATAAACTGAAGTTCAGACATACATCCAATTCTGCATCAATTCAAGAATAAGCGAAGGGACTTGGAGGAAAATGAAAAAGAAAAGCTGGAGGGTGTGTGTGTGTGTGTTTAGGTTTGCCCTTCTACTTGGAGCAAGCTTGTGCATTGTCTTCATTTATCATTAATGGTCTTTCACATTCCTTTTTCTAGAGTGATGGACATCAAGTGAGGCAGTTCAGTCATTGTCCCTTTCTGCTTGTGGAGTTTTTAACTATGTGAATCCTTACAAGATTTTACCTTTACTGTATGACTGTAAAGGTAACATTAGTAGAATGTTGGTACATGGCTTTTGTGCTTGCTTATCTTCAAGATGGGGAGGGGAAAAGAAGAAGTATAGCAGTTCAGAACACTGAATAGAATACTCTTGAAGGAAACCTCTTTGTGTGCAGGTGCTTTGCTGATCAGTTTACGTAGCTCTGAGCAAGAGCTTAATTTTCTGAAAGCCTTATTCTCTTCTCTGTTCACTCTGATTTAATGGCAGTGTTTTCATTTGTCCTATGTCTTGTCTAACTTTGAGACTTTGTATTCGTTCTGTCTTGGAGCTCAGTGTTTCATATAGAGAGCTTTTGCTTCCAATTTCTTTACCAAAATTTATAGAAAGAAATTATATCAAGCTTATCCTTCTCAATGATGGCATCACAGTCCTCTCCTTTTGATAACTCCGGCCTTGAGCTCAACTTCAGTGGAGACACTTAGCATTTTATATTTTGTTGAAATTAGAATCAACTATTTATGTTTGCATGTGGGGTTCTTTTTCCTCAGCGTTTTAATGCTCTCTTGTTTTATTTTGCACTACCTCTGGTTTTGTGTTGTAGAATTTTGAACTGTTCTCCGTTAAATATTTCCCTACCGACATTGTCATGAACCTAACGAGGGAGTAGTATTCCTTGGACGTAATAAACAAAATCATGGTATGATGTGTAAACTCTGTGAAAGGCCTAGATTTTAGTCACCATGATAATCTTCTTTCCATTCTTTTCCATAGGATTTCTTCTCCTTCCATTGCATTGTATGACAGATCATGATTTGAATTCCTTACTTTGTCTCTGTACTAAGTGTAAAGCATCTCGACACCCTGATCTTTTCATAGAGCAACTCCATTGTTTAAGAAGATTAGTGTTTCTGCTGTGTCCTTGTCCCTTGTCTCTCTTGTTCTGTGGTATTGTCACATTCCTGAAATGGTCCTTCTTTATCCACTAAAAATCATCTCTTCTTTTAGACTTTACCTTTCTCCATGGATTGTTGTGCCTTTTGGTACAGTTTCATGACAAATACAGAATTACTATTTTTGTTTTCTCATCTTCCCACAAGCATGCTTGAAGTAGTGATTCAGAGCACATAGACGTGCCTCAACACTCAGATAGGATATTTAAACCTTGTAATGTACTGGAACTGGGAAAAAACTAACAGTTGAGGATGAAGGTGCGCTGATACTGCTTGGAAATAACTTATGCCCTGACTATAAGCAGTAGGTGTCCTTCATCTATATGGAGGCTAAGAGAATGTTGTTTTCTTCTGTTCATGTAAGTAATAAGGAAGAGGATGGGTGAATGAAAAAATCGAGCGTAGTTTTTCCTTATGCAGCTCATATATGCAAATGTTGTAACGAGTTTTTGATTTATACCCGTATGTACTGGACTGTAAGTCTCTTAATGTGTTGAGCATGCATGCTGTTCTGTAAGTCATACTTGTAATGATACACCTGTTGAAAGAAGGATTTTGTTGATGACAAATATGCTCTGATTTAATGGAAGACTTTAACAGTGAATCTCTAAGTTGCTTTTTTAGGGTTTTCTTTAACCTATAATATGCTCATCTTCACATGTTTCTTTCTGCAGCGAGTATTATTTCAGCACAGAAAATTTGGAAAGAGACTTCTTTCTGAGGAGAAAGATGGACCAACAAGGATTTCTGCCTGTTTCATTGATTGCTAGCTTCCGTCGGATGCAGGCTCTGACTACAAATGCTGCACTCATTTTGGAGGTAAAAGAATTCTGAAGTATGTATGTAGAAAGCTGCTTCGTTAATCTTGTACTGCCATTTAAAGTCAGTGCTATGAAGTTAAGAAAAATTTCTGTTTGCTGTGATAAGGATTTTATAAACTCTTTTATAAACGATTTTTGCTATTAAATTGCAAAGTTTTGTGGGTTGGTTTGTTTGTTTTGTTATTGTTTTGTTTGTTTGTGGTTTTTTGGGCGGTGGTACTGGATATGTGAGGTTTTAAAACCTATAATATGCTTCGCACACAGGCCCTAAAGGACAGTACAGAAGTTGAAACTGTGGATCAGAGGATAAGAAAAAGGGTCAATCCAGAAAAGTGGCCAATTCCAGGTCCCCCTCCATGCAGCCTGCCACCGACTGACTTTTCTCAGCTCATCAATTGTCCAGAATTCATACCAGGCCAAATTTTTGACTCACATACTGGTAAAGAATTTATTTTATAGAAACATAAGTTTAGGACTCTCTAGGTTAGGGTATTTGCTTCTTGCTACTGATTTCATAATAGAAGTTGTACATTTGGTAACCATTTATTCGGCTCATACGCCTGTCAGCATTGCAGTTGCCAAGTCACATGGCTGATGTGAAATCCATTAAAAATGTGTCTTACGCGTTACGGCTGCGAACATTCTCCAGAATATAGTATCCAGAATATAGTATAATGGACTACGGTTCCTTATTAGCAGTGGTAGTAGAAGTAGTAATAGTAATCTTAAATTAGTCATAAAATCTGCTTCATTTTGGTAACAGCTGGAAGTTAACTTGCTGTTTGGTGCACCCTGGCTTTGGATGGGGATCTCATTGACATTATTAGTAGGAGATGGCTTTGTTTGCTGACAGCCCTTGGCAAGGAAATCTTTTTACTAAAATGTTGGCTGGAGGTAAAAGGGAAAACTGAAGACTGAGTTAGGCAATCATCCATAGAGCTAGAGAATGATGAAGAGAAAACAGTCCCTATGTGCTCTTCTTCTTTTCTGAATAACACATAATTTTTCTCAAACTGTTAGCTACTTTCTTATGTAAATAAGTTGCTGTCAAGGTTTGATTGCAGGGTGACAAACTGTGGCAGATGTATTGTTAACCCACTCTCCCCTCCATTTCCCCTTTAGCCTCCCCCTCCTCTCCTCCCACTAAGGACAGGTGATTGGGAGGGAAAGAAGGACTGAGAGGAGAGAGTTGGAAAAATTAAAAAATGTTTTACTAATGCTACGAATAAAATAGAGAAAACAATACAAAATACACAAAACTAATCTTGAAAGTCCCAGCAACTGCTCTGGCAGATGTAGGGCCGGCACCTGAAGTCCTGGACTAGACTCTGCAGCCAACCGGAGCTGGATTCAGCCTGTCACTAGGCCTCAGTTCGCAGGGACGACCAGCAAGGTCCTCTCCTAATGTCGGCCATAGGGAAAAGGGACAAGATCCTCATGATCTCCCACTTTTATGCGAAGTATCATGGGATGGAATACTTAGTCGGTCAGTTTTTGGTCATGTGTTTCAGTTCACTGCTCTCGTGGGACGTGCATCCATACTTATCAATGATCTTGCATTCCATTGCTATGTCTACCAAAACGTATCTAACTTTCAGAAAAGTGCAGTTAGTAGGAAGGCTTTAGCTGACAGGAAAATTCACTGAAAGAGAAACTTGTTTTTAACAAAACCAGGATCTAAAAATGAAAAGAAATTCTGCTGATAAGTGTTATATTTAACCATAGAGCTAGAAAAATGGTACTGTGGTTAGAAGAAAGGCTACTGAAACCATTAAAAATCAAACAGAACAGGCCCTGATGGGAACTGAACTGCTGTTTTCCAATGCTAGAGTCTGCACCAAGTTCTCCAAAGGAAAACACTGAAACGAGTAATTTTCAGACAATGTCTAAAGGATTGTCTACAAGTTTGCCTGACTTGGACTCTGAGCCTTGGATAGAAGTGAAGAAGAGGCATCATGCACCCACAGTCAAACTAAAGGTAAAATCAAAACCCTTTAACTTATGGTTAAATAAACAAATGCAAAACCTGCCAACTTTCAGATTATACGGTAAAACAAGATTTTTCATGTCTTAACATATGTAATACTTGATAGTTCAATACTGTTAGTGTGTGTACTTCTCACTCTGCCATACCCGGAATAACTAAATGTGCTTAAAATCCTGATCCAAACCTCACCAAAATGAAAAGGAAATACTGTGTGCGTGGGTTTTTTTGTTTGTTTTTTGTTTTTTCTTTCTCCACTGAGGGGACAGTTGTTCCTGTTGGTTATTGAAAAATGTGTTGTAATGCACATTGAGGATTGTTCTAAAAGCTTATGGCAGAATTATTTAGAACAGTAATTTATGTAATAAACATCTGAAAGTGGCTGTATTGTTTCTAATTCCCATACATTCATTTATTGCAAATGTTCTATCGTGTTCTATTTGTCTCCCATTTTGGATACTCACTATTCAATTCAAATATAAAATACATCACCTTTTCTAACTTAGGAAAGTGTTCCTATACCTGATCAAACATCAGATCACCAACAGCCACCTCCAGAGGAACAAGAACAGGAAGAACTTGATTTTATGTTTGATGAGGAGATGGAACAAGTTCAAGGTCGGAAGAATAAATTTGCTGATTGGTCAGACAGCGATTCAGAATATGAAATTGATGATCAGGACGTAAACAAGATTTTGATTGTAACACAGACACCACCATATATGAGAAAACACCTTGGTGGAGACCATACTGGCAACCATGTATGCCATGCAAAAATTACATCAGAACTTGCTAAAGTTATTAATGATGGCTTGTACTATTATGAACAGGATTTGTGGACGGAGCAAACTGAAAATGACACTATCATGAAGGTAAATATCTTCATTTTTGACCTGAAAACTACCATAGCTGTCTAGACAGTTCCAAAATTAATTTCAGCCCTCTGCTATGTAATTACAAAATGCTACTCTTTCAAAAAAGAAAAGTGTCAATAGTAGTTGAATTTACAGCTTCATTGAATTATCTTTATTTTGATAATGTAAACAGTTGAAAGCAAAACCAGCAAGTTTTTCTTGTTACAGATTTGACCAGAAACATTGAATGTTTTTTAGAACTACTTTTAACATTTTGGAGATGGTTCAACTTTTCCAGTGTTTTCTTGTTCTATGAATAGTTTGTTTCGTAACATTTGCAAACCCCTGCCATAGGGGAAGGGGGCACATGTCTGAGATGAGATGAAAGAGGGAGGAAGGTAAAGCAGTCATTCTAAAGTAGTTTTTTTACTAACGTTCTGTTTCCCTTGTAACTTGTTAGAATGATTGCTCTGGAAGCAACTGAAAGTTTGGATTGTGCACCTTATTTTTTATGGAAGCTCTTTTAGTTTCTAGCCTGTGTGTAGGCCCAGGTCTTTGAGGTTTTCAAAACTTTGCAAGATTGTCAGCTTTGTGATTTTTTTTTTCCTTTTTTTTTAATTTTAATTTTTTTTTTTTTTTTTGTATACTAAGCAACTGTAAAATTACAGATGAGTTGAACTCCAGCCCTTCATAGGCAGAGGTCAACATGGCACAGTGCAGTGCTGTTGCTCACTGCTCTTGGATTATTAAGAAACCCCTTATTTTGTGCGAGTGAAGCAAAGCCAGTGGTGCATCTGTAGGCAATTCTATGGTACCACTAGCAGATATTATGTGTACAGAAATACAGAAGTACCTAAACAATAATCAGTGAGGGGAGCAGCTGTATCTGTGCATCAGTGCAAAGCCTGGATGGGTGGGGGGAAAGTAGTTTAAGGGAGAAATGGAGCAGGCGGGTACGAAAAAAAGCTGGCAGAGGTAGAGGTGAATGTTGAGAATAAGAGCCAGAAATGAAGGTAGAATTCAGAATACGGAGTTTTTATTACAAAGGAAATGGACCAAGAAAGCCAGTAGACTGGAGGAGGAGAGCGAGAACTAGCACACAGCGAGAGAAATTTTAATTGTTGTTGTTGTTATGCACTTGGCAATGATTTAAACAAGATTTTTCACGCACACACATGTGGCACCTCATCTTCAGTTGAGTAGGGGCATGAGTGATTGGAGATGCTGCCATGCATCTTGGAAAATCCTGTCCTTTTGCGTTTTAAGCTACCAGTCCTAAAAAAAACCAAAAAGGCTGAACACTTTATTTACAAACACTGGCTTTTCTATAGATGTAGCCTGAGAAAGGGAAATGGCTAAAATTGCTGAATTGCTAGGACCTTCCTTGGCACACTTACTGCAGAAGGGATGGTTTGGGGCTTGGCAAGGGACAGGATCTCAGTTATATCTTGTTCCTATTTGTCTGTGAACAATCATATGTAGTTGGCCTTACCTGGCTCCATTCACCCATTTGTTGGCACAACTGTTTCTTGTAGCTAGAGGAAGGTTACATACAGTGTTCATGGCAATGTTTTGACAGTGTGTGCTGGAGACTGCTTCCATCTTCTTACACGAAATCTGTGCTGGCTGTGTACAGGTAGCTGCCTGTCAATTCTGGCTTGTTTGTTTTCTCTTTTATGAAATTCACCCATTCCTCAGGATGATATCTGTTACCGTGATTTGTATTTACAATTTGCTTTCTCTAAATTCAGCAAGAGATTGAGAACTTTAAGAAGCTAAATCTCATTAGCAAAGAAGAATGTTACAACCTTGCACCAGAACCGATTGCTGATCCAACGCAAGAAGTTCCTCCAGGGTTACAGAAAGGTAAGAAAGGTAAGTAATACAAAGTTTGTTTCTTAGAATCCGTGTACTGGAGAACCATTTTGTAGGTGTGTTAATGCTTTCTGCCTGGGTAATATTTTAATTTTGGTTCAGTCAGTAGTCCGAGGGGCTTTTTTTTTTTTTCTGATTTTTTAAATAATCAGCTGTTTATCGGTACCATGGCTTCCGTTGCATTAGAAGAAGCTGCTACTAGGACTTTTCAGGATATATGTGAGCATCAACAGGCAATGTTCTGTCTTCTTGTCACCATATACCAACACCAGGTCCTTGCTGGGTAACTTGGCATTTACAATGTGTAAAGTAATAGGTAGCAATGTTGTGAAACATCTTCTAGAAACCTGGATTTTTATGGGAAATGGAGTAGAAGGAAGAGAGGTTAGAAGAATCTTCTAGTTTTATCATAACATTACTGAGCAGTCACAATGTTCAAACCTTATCTTTCAAGGTGTTTCTGATACGGTATTATTATTAACGTTTACTAGGACACGTGCTAATAGCATCTTTAAAGTTATTGAAAAAAACCACCTCACCAAAAGGCAAGAAGGTGGTTACACTTTCACAAATGTTTACTTTCCATTACTTTGCTAATGTGAATAGAAAATAACAAACAGGTAAGAAAGAAATAGATTTGAATTTTCTAGCAAATGCCTGCCTGAAATATTGATTCCATAGTTTTGAGCAGTCAGTTTGTACTGCTTCTACATCAAGTGCTTTTTGTAACTTCAACTGTCCTTTTGTGAACGGTGTAGTTCCCTTGAAATTCAACAGGCCTTTAAGGTACTAGATAGTAGGGGAGTTTAGGCTTTGAAATCCTAACTTTGTCTTGAAAATGGAGGTTTTTCCTTCCTGCCTACAGATTTAGCAGAGGAGGTGGCTTCTGATTTGTCAAGTATCGAAGTACTGCCAGCAGCAGCAATGGCTCGATCATTGCCAACAGCAGTTCCAGATTCTCCCTGCGTTCACCCTGGCGTCACCCCACGAACACCTCGCACCCCAAGGCTGCAGGATCCCAACAAAACACCCAGGTTCTATCCTGTTGTTAAAGCAGCACAATCTGTTGATGTAAAGGTAAATGGGGAGACGTGATATTTCTTTAAAACCAGAAAAAGCTTGGAAAATTCATGTCTGTGCAGAGAATTTAACAATCATGAAAAGGCAAAAAGTGAAACACTTGTACTTTTTTATTGTTTATCCTAAAAAATATTTACCATGTTAATTCTTTTTTTATTTCTACAAAGTGGTTTCTGAGTTTTCTTTGTAACATTTCTTAAAAGTCCTTGATGAAAAACTGTAATGTCTAAAGATTTTCAGTTTGTTACAGAAAATGAATCTTTAGATTATGAGACTGGAATGTTGTGACTTTATAATGTGTTAGATAGAATATAGCATTTTTAGGACTCTGTTTTAAGAGGGAGAAAATCAGTGAAAAATTAGGGAAATAAATACTTCTTTTACTTTCTTAGGCTCCAAGAAAAAGAAAAACACGACACAGTACAAATCCTCCTTTAGAGTGTCACGTTGGTTGGGTGATGGATTCCAGAGACCACAGGCCCAGGACTTCCTCTGTGAGGTAAATTTTCTTTGTCATAGAAAATTTGTTGCAATGTCATTAGTTCTCACTGCTAATGAAGAAACAGGCTGTGGCCAATATAATGGAAGCAAGAAAAGAGCCATCAAGAAAGAAAAAACAATACGAGGCTGTTTGGAAGTAAGCTAACTAGACTGTTCTCACAGTGTTCTTGGATCTATGCTATAGTAGCATAATATTGCTTGAAGTACTGATGTTCACTTCAGTCATTTTGTTTGCTTTTAAATGATCATTTAAAAACCAAGCCTTACAGTAGTGCTTCACTGTTGTTGTCCAAAACGGCCTGGTTTTTGACATGTTGGCACAGAATGTGATTTTCTTGAGGTGCACGTGGGACCCATTGTAGTGGTCATCAGGTGACCGCACTATTCTGACAGCTCGTGTGTAGATGAGAATGGTTGAAAACTGACTGTGTAGAAAAGCACTGCTTGGACAAAAATGTGTCATGGTGGTTTTGTTCTATTTTTTTTTTTCCTTCAGCAGTTCCAATGCTTCGCCTTCAGAAGGAGCTCCACTAGCAGGAAGTTACGGGTGTACCCCAAATTCTCTCCCAAAGTTCCAGCATCCTTCTCATGAACTGTTAAAGGAAAATGGCTTCACTCAACATGTGTACCACAAATATCGTCGAAGGTGTCTAGCGGGTAAGCTGCTAAAAGGCACATCCTAACATTTTAGGTAGAAGTTACCAGGTGTCATCTGATACCAGCTTTTTCCACATTGTTCGTTATTCTTAATTTTTTCTTGGGAAGGAAAAGAAAATTTATTTAACGTTTATATTTTATGAACTCTGCTTTGCATTTAACTTTAAATTCCCTGACAAAAAAAAAATACCCTCAAATTTTAACTAAAGCTACTTGAAGATCTTGTGTATGTATTACTAATGGGAAAGCACCTGAAAATACTCTGCTGAAAAATTAAAAATAGCTCTTTTTTTTCCCTCCGCACTAGAGAGGAAACGGTTGGGAATTGGCCAGTCCCAAGAAATGAACACACTTTTTCGTTTCTGGTCCTTTTTCCTGAGAGATCACTTTAACAGGAAAATGTATGAAGAATTTAGACAGCTTGCTCTAGACGATGCAAAAGAACACTACAGGTATTCAGCTCTTTCTGGAAGTTAAAAACTGTTGAGGTCTTACCGTTCATCTTAATGACTCTGAAGTTAATGTATGGCTGAGGTGAACGTTTTTAGTATTAGCTTTGACTCTTTGTAAAACTTTAAAATCTGCATGCTATTTTAATGCCAAAAAACTGTTTGCATATATTTGTGCTTTGCAGATAAATAGCTAAACATACAGCATTTCCTGACTTGTCACTGGTCCTGAATTCTAAAAAATCCTGTAACTTGACTGTGACAAGTCAGCTCTGTACTTACTAAATGCTCATGAGATTCATCGTTCTGTAGGTGAAGACATTCTTAACCTCATTCAGCTTGTTCAGACTGCTTCTTGCCTTCTAAAAATACCAGAAAAAATGACCCCAAAGGATATTACTACTGCCTCCGGAGCTTTTTGATGTTATTCCCTTCCTTTCACTCCCTGCCC
This sequence comes from Patagioenas fasciata, assembly GCF_037038585.1. Taxonomy (NCBI): domain Eukaryota; kingdom Metazoa; phylum Chordata; class Aves; order Columbiformes; family Columbidae; genus Patagioenas; species Patagioenas fasciata. The sequence continues at coordinate 66,652,257 of NC_092523.1, read as the reverse complement.
GTTTCCCTCACCAAAGAGAGAAGGTCACCCAATGTTCTGAGTGCCAAGTGAGGCCGGACTGGCCGTGGAGATCCCGAAGTGCAGATACCTTGTCTGAGACGGCAGCGACAGACCCTGGGCTGCAGGGGTGGCTTTACTAATACCTTGTCTCTGCTCTGAGCTGTCTTGATCCTCTGCGATTATCCAGGGATACACTTACCAGGAGAAACTTCCGAAGGCTCTAAAAGGGTCTAAGGTGACAGCCAGTGAATGCAGAACAGGAGGTCCCAGCTGTCTGAGGCAGCTCTGGTGACCGTGCGGCAGCCAAAGCCGCAGCGTTGCTGCCTACCAAGCCAGAAACCCTGCTGCTGAGAGAACACAGTCCTGCCCTACGCAGATGGGGTTTTTGTGCGTGTTTGGTTGTTGGGGTTTTTTGCGTGTTGTGTTTGGTTTTTGGTTTTGTGGTGTTTGGGTGTTTTTTTGTCTTTCGTACATGTGTATAGTGTCTGTAGTTCTTAAGTTAAAACCGTGGGACAAACCTGCCTTTCCTGAGTCAGTTTGGATTATTTGTGGAGTTGTTACAGAGGAATAAGTCAAGTAAAAATAGCTGTGAAAAGCAAGTTTTTTGGTTTGTGGGGTTTTTTTGTTTATTTGTTTGTTTTGTTTTGTTTTTTGGAGAAGGGTAAAATAGACTATGCCATTTACTTAAATGTAAGGAGACACTGAAAACTTGTATCCTTCTGGGGAGTGTATGTGTAAGATTTTCATACCTCTTTGTTCTCTTACAGGTACGGATTGGAATGTTTGTTTAGATTTTACAGCTATGGCCTAGAAAAGAAGTTCAGGCAAGAAATATTCAAGGATTTCCAAGAAGAAACCAAGAGAGACTATGAAGCTGGTAATTATCATAAGCCAGTCACTGCTCACACTGGGGTAACTTCAGCTGGGAGATAATCCCAGTTCCTTGGCACTGACTTGTTAAATAACCCAAGAGCAGCTTTTGTTCGTGTTCCTTTTATTTTACAGTTCTCTTAAGCATATAGTTACCAGTGAATAATTAAGTTTTTAATTTTTTTAATTTTTTAATTAAGTCTGACCTTTATAAATTGGTAAAATTATCTTTTTCTGTTATTAGGTCAGCTATATGGACTGGAAAAATTCTGGGCTTATCTAAAATATTCTCAACACAAGACTCCAGCTATTGACCCCAAACTGCAAGAATACCTTAGTAAATTTAAGAGACTGGAGGACTTCAGAGTGGATGTAAGTTTCAATACCTATTTTAGATAAATATTGGGTGTACAAATATTTTTCCTTCAAGGTAAACTGAGATTCTTTTTTGACCCAAAATATGGTTCCATTGATGCCTTTTTATTGTGTAATGAAATAAATAGCAAAAAATAGTTTGTCGTTTGGAAAGACTGACGACTTCAACACTGTTGAGGAATTTGGCAAATTCATTAATGCCCAACTGGCTTTTCTTAATGAACTGTGACAGACATTGTCCTTGCTGAGACTTCATATGCCAAATTCAACATGTCCTTTCTGTAGAATGCTGAATTCTTAAACTGTGTCATGGCAGAGTACAGTGCTGCCCTGCTTTTCATAGCTGGGTTGTGGAGTACTACCTCACCATCGGCCTCTGGGATCCTAATTTTCCAAGAGCTCTGGCAAATATTTGGGCAGCGATGATTAAATAATGCTGCAAGACTGTTCAAAGTCCTTAGTTATGGCATGCGTGTGCACTTCCAGCTAAACAGCCGGGAAGGCTTTGGAATATCATCCGTGAGTTGTCAATAACTGAGATTACTAGGCCTGACTGAATAACTAAGATTAGTAGGTCTAACTGAGGTCCTAATTATGGAATGCTCTGTCTTTTGGGATTCTTTAAGTATATGCAAAGGCAAATGCCACCAGTCCTTACAGAAGAATCTTTAATAGGTTGACAACGTTTATTTTCAGCCTCCTATTAGTGAAGAATCTGGCAGAAAGAGACCAGTTGCTGCAACAGCTGAGGATTCAGCTCATCGCAGACATCAGTCTAATTCTTCTAAAATGCTTCTTGCGGGTAAACCCACGGCTGCCTGTCAGTCCCGGGCACTGGGAAGCGTCACCGCTGGCCACACTGCACAAGCGTCCATAGGCCATAGCAATGCTGCCGCCAAATCTATAGAAAGTGATGTACCAGAAAAATAGACTTAAAGACAAACCTGCGTCCCTGAGAATCAACTTTTACATCATCACTGTTTTAATTTGGAGATCTTGAAGGTGAGCCAATCTAATACATGATTAAAAATGTATGGGAAGACAAAGGATTGGATTCTCTTTTTCACAGGATTTAGTTCCAAAACACCTACCCTAGGAGAATAGCTCTTGGTTTTGGCATCATCAGAAGGATCCTAGGGAAGATTCTTTGGCTCCAGTATTGCTTTCCTCAAGCTTTTGTTTACAAAGAACTGCATTCCTTACATATGCAAAAGATGCTTTGGGGGATGCCTTACATTTCAGCTCATATTTCTTAAAAAAGGTATGACATATCTGTGGTATTTACTGTGCTTTCTTTACCCAGATTTTCTCATTATTTGTATTTTACCAAAGCAAAAAAAGATTGTTATATGTATAATTTTAAATGTCAAAGAAAGGATCTATGTGATTGGTTTGCTCCTGAATCTGTAACTATGAAAAAGTATGTTTTTGTGCAAAAGCACACTTGAGAATGTGCAGCTATATAGGAAACTGCATTTCTGGATTCTATTTAAAGACATAGTTTCTATTTTTTTTTCAGGGTCTCCATAGTTAGTATTTTATTAAGTATGGAGTTTGAGTGGACATAACTGGGATAGTTTTGCAGATATTTCCTTCAGTCCTGGTTCTTAGTAACTTGAGCAACAGGAGAAAAAGGGGGGAAATGGATCTGTTGATTTCATAGCGTCTTAAATTAACAGACAGTATCTACAGTTTGTGCAGGCTGTTAAAACAGCAGACTTAGTGAAGCTATTCTCGGCCTGAGAGGTGTCTTCATTTGAATTCTCTGATGATGAAGTACTCTTAACAGGAGAAACAGAATGTTTTAAAATATTTTTCCTCCATATTTCAAGTAATGAAAATTAGTTTGGAGGGAAACAAAGTATTCCTTGTAAAATTAATTTTTTGCTTTTTTTCTGCAATATCTGAGTGAATTTCTGCTTAAATTGTGCTAGTTAAGCCTAAATAATTTCAAACAGGTCTAGATACAATTTCACTGAATGTAAGTTAGTCAAATACAAATTAATTCGTGTAGCTGAAAGATGGGGATGTTTATATCCTGTAATTTCTTACTAAATTCATTACTTTGTTTTTTGAGACTCAAGAAGAACTGATTGGCTAATTTACCTCTTCCAAGAGTAGGTGAGCAGAATTTCAGCTCTTTGTTAACAGCAGAAAGGACTTCAGCTACCTTTAAAAAGATCTGTCTAGCACAAATGCCTTAGCCCCTGAGGGTGTCCTAACTGACCGCACATCCACAGAGGGGGTTTTAAACCTGTATCGGATCTCAGAAGCTCTAACAAGTCCATTAATTCTTTAGTTGTTGTCTGGTGAATCTCAATGAAATGAACTATGAATGTTTGCATTGTAAATGAGAATCCGTTAGCAGTGGCCTTCCCGACAGTTAATGCAATTTCAATACAAAATTGAGCCTTTTGTAAGTGGCCTGTTCTAAATGAATTTAAATGAACACACACCGGTATTTTAAATGACATCCTATAAATATGCTGAAGTGACACATCTCAATCCTGTGTTTGATCCATGCCTCTTGCTATTCAAGAAAATGATGCAAATGTAAATTTGGATTGAAATTGTATATACAAGTAATAGATTTAAGATATTTCCTTCCATTTTTTCATTGGAAAATGTGCAGATTAAGCTTTTCGTGTGTGTAATTTTGTGATATCTTGACAAATTTTATAAAAACAACCAAAAAAACCCTAATAATGTTGTATATTAACTTCTTTTTCCCCCCAAAGTGTGAAGAAAACTGAAAGAGTGTAAGGCTGTAAAACTGCACGTGAATTTCTGTTGCCTCTGGGGCACTAAGGTACCGGGGGAACCCAACCTGTTAAGGGCTAAAGTGGTTCTTAGAATGTGAGCCAGCTTTCTTCACATTCAGTATTGATTTATTTTCATGAGACTCGGTTTTTGTCAAAGAAAAATACGTCAGGTCAATGATAAATATGGCTGAACGCAAAGAGTGAATACTTTACGTGCTGCCTGTCCTGTTGGCCTCTACAGGGCCAGTTGCTTAGACAGTGTCCCTTTATTTCTGCAGATAAAAAGCCACACAGGTCCCTTGACAGCTCTGGCTGCCTCTCAGCAATGTCCCCTCTCACCTCTCAGGGGCTTGAATCTCCCTCCTCTCCCCTTGCACACAGGTGCAAAGAAGGATACTTACATTGCACACAGAGTTGGCAACAAAACTGTTGAATTTTAGAATGAACCCCAAGGACTTTGCTGGTTAAGCTTGGTTTAGTTTTCTGTATGTGGCTTCAGGTGGTTAATCGCCTTCCAGTAACCGTAAATTTGCCTTGAAACACACGTTTAACATGCTTTCTGATGCCTTTTAGATTCATTTAAACCAGCCTTCAGTTTGTCTCTCTGACGAATGGCTGTCTCCTAACAGCAGCGTGGTACTGAACACTTACCAAGTCTTCGACTTTTCCTTGTCTAAAAATTCTCCCCTGTGCTTATTAAAGGTTTATTAGGTTTGTCTTCATTTCTTCTGGTGAGGAATGACCGTACAAATGTTTCAAAATGCCACCCTGCCTAAACTCATTAAGATTTTTCCTTAGTCATGGTCAAAAGTACTGGATTGCAAAGGCTTTTTAAAAGGGAATGAGGGGAAGACTCGAGCTTGCTCTTGTTCATGATGGAGACCAGGTGATGTTTTCCTATCTTTAGCAGTAGTAGACTGTGACTGGTGCTCCTGGAGTTTACCAGGGATCAGGGTCTCTGTGGGAGACAAAACCTGACCCCATAACGGACTCAACAGCTGTTAACTTTTCTAAGGTACTATCATTCTATGAGCTAAGCAGTGTGAAACTTCACAGCACAGCTTGAACGGCAACAAGATTTTGAAGGAATACATTTTAAGGTAGTGCCTTGGTTAGTAACCTCACCTAATCAGCTTTGAATGTTCTTTCTAGTAAAAGAAATAGATAAATAATTTTTAAAATCATGCCTTCAGATACCTAAAAACAAAGGACAGTGATTTCAGTGCTGTGAAGTGGGTGCCAAATTCAGTGAAGAGAAAGGGAGCTTTTGTTCAAACAGTAATTGAATGATTGTGGTTAAGTGACAAACCCAAAACTTTACACCTTCACAAGGCTTTATTCTTAGATGCTTACATAGTGTATTCACTTGTAGGCTTTGCCCAGCTATCTAAAACACTTGACAGGTCAGTAAAATATTATAATCTCTTAAAAAAGGAATAAACTTTGTAACCAGAATAAGAGGGCAATTTGATTAAGGAAGGTTGCAGTGCCAGACTAGATCTCTATGAAACACATTATAAATTGCTGCCTTCTGGTACAAGAAAAAAATACACAAAACCACAAGAATCCCCAAACAGAAAGGGTGAGGAACATGTTTAGGGGGTTTGTTTTTAATTTACAGGTGAACAACCCTTAAGCTGCATTTGAACTAACTTTGGCACCCATGTTCTATCAAAAGAACCCAATCTGTAAATACCTGCTAGTAAACATTTACCTTTAACCATAAATCAGAAGCTGGTGGAAGGATTTGTCAGTAACATTCATACTTAGTTACTTGGTTTCTGTATTCAAGTAAGCCTTTGAGGCCAAAGTTAACATTATTACTAAAGTTAAGTAGGAAAAGGAGTAAAGAGTCAAATCTCCAGCTGCAACTGGATCATTCCATTCATGCCTGAGCATCAGTCAGACAGCGAGGGCAGGTTCTTCCCCACAGCCCACACTGGAGTCTGCAACGTGAAACGACAGAACTAGGACAGCAAGAAGGGTTCTGAGGCCACAGCACCTCATCACAAACCTGCTCTCAGCTTAATACAGGAATTTCAGCCATACTTCAGTACGTAGTTGCTGTATTTAGTGAGTTATGCTTCATGAAAAACTACACAGCTTGGTCCAAAAATAACCCAAACCAACCTCAAAGCACAGTCAGGGAGACCATTATATTCAAAGTACTAGATCTGATCAATATTTTGTACCATTCTGCACAAAAATGCCTGTATTTCCTGGAGGAAATGAGATCCCACAAGCTTTAAGTGTAGAAAAAAACAATTGTAAAGGAGACTCAAACAAAACATAAGTGAGGTTTAAGTAACTATGCCTTGACCTTTAGAAGGAAGATAATGAAATCAAACTGATTTTGTGGGAATGAAAAAAAAAGTTAGAAAACAGCTTAGAACTAAGATAATTAAAGTGAAACAAGATCAGAAGGAGAGTGCCAAACTGCTTTTTAATGTTGTATGCTGGGGCTGACTCTGAAGGATGGAAAATTGAAACATCAGCCAAGGAAAAGTAGATTTAACTCGATAAAAAGATACAAGCAAGTACGAGCACGTGAAAGGGTAATTCTGTACTCCTTAGTGGAAATTCATGCTCAAAATGAGTACCAACATGGTACTCTTTTTTTTATTTAATGAAGAAGGTTTAAAAATAGATTTCCTGCCATAATAAAGGATTTTTTGGGAAGCAATGTACAAATAAGGCAGAAATGTCACAACAAATGACTAGTCAAACTAGTTTAACACTAGGTCTAGCCTAGGAAAACAAGTCCTTTATTAAACTGGGAATGTATTTTGTTTCTAAAAAATGATGACAAATACTCCCTTCAAGTCCCTTATGTTGCTTAAACAAAATTTAACACATTGTCAGTACCAAGCTGCCTGTCATTTTAGTTAACAGCGAATTTTGACCTAGTGATTGACACAAATGTTACACAGATGAATGCCTCCATAAAATTATTATATTAATTGCACTGAAATTTTGACGGATCTGACATTATTTTAAATTATTCTTTGTAGGTGTCAACTTTTTATAAAAATGAAAACTACAGTGTGTGCTTTAAAGCACTTTTAGTTGGGTTGTCAGCTTTAAATCACCAGTGACTTTGTACACAGGATGAATGAGGCTAATTTAGATCCACTAGACATCAAAATACAGGATTAAGTCTGTGCAACATACTTGCTGCCGGAAATGAGAGTTTCTTATTCTTTGCAGTTACCGGTAACGTGCTTCGAAGCAAAAGTCATCCTTTTCCTGGCCTGCTCTTCAATCCTGTCATAAAAATTTGAGCATTGTTCTTTTAAAACAATAAAAAAACACCAAAGAAAAACCAACTTCACATAATTTCAGTGTGACTAAGCCTCACTGCCATTTCTTGCAGCAAGGGAACTGAAAAGGCTGCACTTGGGTTAGAAGTCACAGCCTATGCAAAACTACTGTTCTTTCAATACAAACAGCTGTAACAAGGGAGGAGTGGAGTAATTCATGGCAAGTGTTACAAACCTCCAGTCATGACTTTGTACAGGAGAAGCTGTAACACATAGTACATGTATTTTTATGTGGAAGCCTGGGAAAAAAAAAAAAACAAACAAAAAAGTTTATCTGGTGTCCTTTCCTGCTCCATACATTGTTGTGCTGTGACCAGGTGCAAGAGCTGGAGCGAAACATAAAAGTGAAAGGCAGTACATGAAGTGTAGCATAAAACCTTTCATTGCGAGATTTAGTGTAAAAAAAAAAAAAAAAAAAACAACAAAGAAAAAAGCAAACAACAAACCACCACCTAGGGAAGCACCCAGGTAAAGAACTCCTAGCTCCTGTCCAATGCAAGCAAGCTTTTCTTTATCCCTTGGTAGCTTCCATCATTCCACCTAGAACGCATATTTTTGCGGTTAGTTACACCAGCATACCCAGCATTTCAGCAGTGTTAGGATGAGCAGACACTTATAGTTCTGGTGTACAAACTGAAGGCTGGACGCTGCACCAATGCTCAGCTTATAAGGATGCAGCTGATGCGGGAACCAGCGCTTCCCTCAGTTACAGGCAGTAGCTGAACAGCCACAGGCCTAACGGGTTGTTCAGCCTGTGCAAGAACCAGTGAGTGTAACCTGGCCCCAGCTGTTGCTGCTGCTGTGATCAAACTATTCTATGCTAAGCCTGGATATGCGAAGGAGAGACTTATCTTGCCTTTTAGGACACATGAACTACGTGTGATTTGATGGCAGATTTTTGTTTGTTTCATTTATAGTTCCTGGAGTGACACAGTTTACAGTTCAATAGAATGTACATACAGAAATCTGTTAGTATAGACTTACCACAGGTGAAATGTGCAAACAGAGCTACAGGTGTAAGCCATAAAGCTTAACAGTGTCACAGTTCTGAATTGAGCACAGAGTACAGTGAAATTTCTACAATATGTTGAGTGATAGCTGTGTACAGATCTCCAGTGTTCTTGTTGTATCAGTGCCACGAGATGATATATTTACTGTACATTACATGATTTTCTAGAATGCTTCTCCTTTATTTACACTCACTCATTTTCTTTCCCCCCACCATAAATGCATCCGCATAGGTTTATTCTCTAAAGTACAGCTTACCTGAGTAAGTCTTTAAGGCTCTTCGAAAACTGGGTCTTCAAAGGAAAAACAACCCACAAGAGTGAGAAACAGTATTAACAGCAGTGGATGTTTCATATCGAAGACTTCTTTGCCTTACTTTGTGTTCCATCAAACTCCTCCAGTTCTGCGTAGCAGCTTCTACATAAAGGCTGACAGCGTGTTTGGTATTGTACATGCTTTATTAAAATGGTACTCGTATTTACAATATCTGCAGAAACAATCCCTCCCAAGTCTTGCATTCAGACACGCACACAGACACACGCGCGCAGGCCCCTTCCCTCCCCGGGGTGTGAAGGCTGTGCTCCCAAAAGTTAGGCAGCTTCTGGAAGAGGAGGAAGGGTGATTTTTTGTGTGTGTTTGTAATTACTTAAAAAGAAGCATGGGAGTATGCATTTGGCCATCACAATGCTAATTTAAGTATATGTAGTATTAACATATGGCAGTAACACTGAGTATTCCTCTTTTACATTCTATACACAGAATGACATCAAGGTTTTCCAGTCAACAGAACATTCTAACTTCAGTCTCAATGCTGCTTGTAGTGACTATGAAACCACAATTTTGGGGCTGTCTCTTAAAACGATTCAAGTCTATGTAAGCGAAATAAGGCACAATTAAGATTTGATTTGATTTGATTTAGAGTATGGGAAGAGGGGGGAGAGGCAAGCTTCAGATAATAGTTGTTGCAGAGGAAAAGTTTTACCCAATCCTTTTGAGAAAAGGATGAATTTTACCCCCATCCTAATCTACATGGACTTCTCTTAGAGAACTGAAGTATTCTGCCGGGGCTACTAACGCCCACATACAAAACAAAATTGGAATTTCACATTTTAACACCAGTTTCAGTAGTCTAACCTACTGATACTGATGTACATGAGTACGTCTGTCTGTAATGCTGAAGGAGAAGACACACACGAAACAAGATTCAAACCTTCCACTGAGCTTGAAGACTCACGTCTTTTAGAGAGCTTGTAACACATACTATTTGAAGGCTTCAGCTTACTGATAAAAAGGAATAGCGTTTTTTACCTTTAAATCCCTGGCCCCTCTTCACTAATGAAGCCTAACCAGACATTTCAAATAAACTTCAACAAAAAGTTTGGCAGCACAAATAATGTCTAGTATTCAAATCTTCATTTGTGAGTATATTATTTTCCTTGTACAAAACCTGTTGAATGTTTTTCGCAGCAGATGAACTGTACCCAAAGATGCAGGACATTCTGTGTTGGGGAATAAGAGGTTGCAGTTCCGAAGGCCCCTGACTTTGGTTGTTTACAAAGTTCATTCCTGTTTAGTGTGATCCTTGGTATCTTCCTCATCTGTGTATTCTGATGGTTCTTCCCCTGGTTTTAGGAGTCTACCTACGTAGTCGTATTTTTCTGAAAAAGATTTATGATTCCATTACAATCCAATACAACTGCATTTGCTAGTAAGCCTGCACTGCTGCAAATTCACTTTTTCTTCTACAACTATGGTTCTGAACCTGAATCACCAAAATAGATGGCAATTCATCACTAAGCTCAGCCTCCTAAAGCATTCTTGATGCCATTGCTGCTCACTACCTTTTCTACTCCAAGAACTTTCTTAAAATTGTTCCACCACTAACCAGGCGAGCTTTATCAAACAATGGCTGGAAACGCTGCTATTAAAACTGGCACAAATGCCCTCAGCCTGTTTTGACTTCAATTAATGTGAAGAATTGCTCCCCCTCCCTCCAGAGGCATGCTGCTTTATTTTTTAGAAAATATTTCACGACAAACCTGTTCAGTCCTTCATGCCAAAACAACTCTTAGTCCTAATCATATTTCCATGGCATCCAAAGCCAACAGCCTGTGAGCAGGAACTCCACTGGCTGAGCTACACTGAGGTTCAAGAGTGAAATTCTGTGCTGAAGAGCCGAGAACAGCTTTCTTGTATAAAACTAGAAGGTTGAAAAAGCTCTAGTGGGATACAGTGGAATCCTCTTTATGAAAGGCTGGCCTGAAATCCCTGGTCTTTTCCTAAGAAAGTTACACTGCATTATTAATGTTGCTGTCAATATCTCTTCAAAAGCTGCCCCAAGCCCAAATCAGTCATTTTTATTACGAGCATTTCCTTAACTTAAAGATGTGCTGCTAATTGATAATTTACCTTTAAATTGCATTTCCCACTCTCTGACACTTTCCATCTGTACAGCATTTAAGTCCGATAGGTCATCATATTCATCTCTGAGTGCATCTTTATCTAGACAGAAAGTTGCTAGTCCCCTGGAGGCATCTCTGCCAGCAAATATTCCATACGGACCCTCTGAAAACAGAAAGACAAAATCGATACCTTCAAGTCTTTGTATAAGGTAACTGATCTCAGTTTTTTATACAGTGTGCCAAAGCCATACATTAAACTTCTGCAGTGATGGGAGCAGGGACAGATGGAACACAATGGCTGTTGGACGTTCAACAGCACTGCAATTCAATCTTTAGAGTCACTAGGAGATAAAGTCTGCCGAGGGAAGCGGTACCAGGAAAATGGCTTTGAAGGGATATCTGGGAAAATCCCTGCCATTTGATGCAAGTCAGTTGATATAAATTCCAAAGAGACTGGAGGCTGAAATTCAAAAGAAACGTACTTCCATTAAGAAAAACATAGAATACTTAGAAGTCAGGCATTAATAGAACCAAGTTGTATAGACATCTTTCAGAAATCCATTGAATTTTATCAATAAATAGAACTTAAGAGTGCTAATTAATAATTTCACTTCACTTCTAGAACCATCACAACTTTCTACACACTTGACAGACAGCACATCTTTTGACACATTTTATCCTTCTGTGGACACAACCTCATTTATTCTGGGCAGCAGAATCACCCATATTCATGTCCTGTGTTGTTCCTGAAAACTGCACAAATCTTCATGTTATGAATAGAAAGTGATGCAAAGCAGCACAAACATGCTCATAAGATTTTGAGCTATGACTATCAAATAAATACTGTGACAAAGACAACTGGATGATTTGCAAACCAACAACTTTCAGGACAAGGTCGGCAACTGGCTTTCGTAAATTTTAATTAAAGCACTTGGAGCATATTGTTATCTTAGATTTTCTTGACCTAAAACCAAATATCTTAATTCAGCTCAATTGAAAAAAAAATACACCAAAAACAAAACAAAACACTTGAAAATTTTCTGTACTAGCTGCAGCAGCTCAGCACCAGGGCAATGCCCAAGCCATTATGAAGAGTGGTCCCTACTTGAAGATCAATAGGCCAGAAGCCTCCTCTGGCTTACCTCTCAGAAGACGACAGTGGCCATCAGCCTGAAGGCAGCACCCATGGGCAAGAATGAACACAAGGTAGCAGCAACACACTGTCCTTCGCCCCCTCTATTGCCTGCTGTAGCACCTCAGACTTCTTCTATGGTGGGGCAAGCCATAGGACATCATGCATTCAGAGAGGCCGGGTTCCTCCAGGCCACTCGCTCCAGCCACCACACCTATCTGCTCTTGCCGGGCATTGACTTCAGGGTTGAGAGAGGCTGAAGGCAGCAGGAAGAGCTCCCCAGGCAGGGAACCCGTGCACCATATGGATTAGAACAAACTATGTCCTCCCTAGAACTGGTGGTGGTTCTCCAGCCCAGAGTGCTTGGCATTGTAAGCTGCTTACAGTCACACCTGAGAACAGAAAAGTGTCTTGTACACCGAGGACAGTTCCCCCATTTCTCTGGAAATAAATCAACTGATTTAAAAGCAAAATTTCACAAGACAAACAACTATCAACTGGAAGCTTGCATTGTAGAAATGAATCTGGGCATAAGGGGGACCATAATGATTAACAGCATCTCTGTGCTTGTCTCTTCAGATATTTAGCTCCAGGAACAGCATTCCCAATAACTAGCCCTGGAATCAAGGACTACACTTAAAATACTCGAGAGAAACATAGTGAAGAGTGTTTGTGAACTCTGTTTTTCCTATTTGTAGCCTGAAATAGATGTTTATTTGAAAAACAAGGCTCAGGAACTGAAATCAATCCTATACTAAGATACTTAATCTACACATTTTGCATGCTCAGTCACTGTCTATAAAACAAGGCAAGAGGTAGTGATCACCATCATTTGCAATATAACAGAGAGTTTCTTCAAACAAAAAGTGCTGCTTCACTTCAAAATGGCCATCACTGAAGTGATCTAGATTTTGATGTCTGTAATGAACACAGGAGCTATAAACAGATTTTAGAAAGACCACGCCCAATCAGTACAACCTTCAGAGCAATTGTAAATTGCTACTTAATGTCCCCACCGACAGTATTTTGTCCCCAGTTTTTCCTTTCCCTGTAGAGTTTAAAACACATCTGTCCATAAACCCTACTAGTTATTTGTGTAACACATTTTCAAAATTCTGCCTAACCAGAGTTAGAGGAGCACGCTGTTCCCCTTCCCTGACAGCACCTACTGAGACACCACCTCTTGGTCCACCACCTTGCTTCCAATTATTTCTATTAAAAAGACAATTACATTACATTTGTTAGTATCAAGCCCTGAACACCCTTACATCTCAATGGTATACTTACAAGCATCAATGCTTTTAGAATGTATCAGTTTGCAACAAGATTAATGAATGCAAAATTTCTGCAAATATACTGTAATGTCAGATGCTATTACACCATTTTTTTTCCCTTTTAAAAAATGCATTTTAAATGTTAACATTCTAGCATGTTTAGTATGAAAGTGTTCAGGACTCACAGAGAAACCATCATGCCAGGTCCAAGCATTCGACAGAATGCTTCTCGTAAAAACGGCCTTTGGACTTGGTGGACAGCATCTCAAATTCCAGCTCTGCAAATGTAACTTAGAAACATGTGCCATTCTTTAATCCTTTACTAAAATGCAAATATTGAATTTTGATTATTAAAAAAAACCAAAGTGCAAGCCTGGATTCACCTTAGTTGCAGGGCTGCTAAAGCAGAAGTTCAGAGATCTCAGTATGAGCAATCTATTTCTAGATTTAAAGTTTCCCTTCAGATACTTTTACACAGAGATTAAGTACAATATTTTATATTAATATAGAATATACACATCTGGGGTTTTGCTATAAGCCCTAGTCTGTTATTCACTTTTATATAAATACTGGTTCAACAATCTTGAAAAGGTATTTCGCGTATCAGATTTTGTTGTGCTTGGAGAAGCATCCAGGAAGGTGCCAGCACAGAGAACCCCAGCAGAAAACATGCTTCAAGTACGTGATTCCGAGGTAGAGACAGCAGTGCAACCCTAGAAGTGCTCCCACAGAGTTCTTTCATGACCAGATGCAATTTACTCTGTAAACCCTACCCATAGTCCTTCTTTTATTTCCTTTTGTCTGACTACCTATTTAGACCGGCTCCTGTTCTAAATAATTGATCGCACCACGACATGCTATACATACTGAAGAGATTGTAAAAAGAGATGCTATTAACATCAGCATGTAGACCAAACTGATTTTTTAAGAGCCTTTCACAAAATTTCAGTGGTGTTCTTTTGCTATGCCCCCAAATTAGCTATTTCATAGTAAAATATTTCTTTAAAAAATTATCCTCCCACTCGTATTTGGCATCTTGCAACAACAAAAGTCAGGGAAGTACCAAAACCCTTTTAAAACATGTCTGCTACATGTTACTTGGCTACACATAGTTATGAGCCTTACATGAAGGCAATTTTTTCCTTGAAGAATGCTTTTCTTCCCATCATTGCTTTCACATACCAAAACACTTTGTTCCAGAGCCCTTATTTATATTAGCACTGAAACCAAACAGTTAGCAAGACTACATATTTGCCTGTGTATCTATCTCCACATCTATCCCCCGCCTCTTCTCCCTGTATAAAGACCTAATTTACCTTACACCTCTACTCTGTATAAAACCCCTCTCCAAGGTACAACACATGCAAAATGCTGCTACCACTCACAGGAAGCACAGATCCTCACTTTCTTTCAGAATCCAGTTAAAAATCTGGCCACCTTGATGAATTCCACATCTTGTTCCAGGCTGACATTCATCTTTATTCAGAAATGAACTGGGCAGCTTGAGAACTGGCACAATCAAGCTCATCAGACAGTAAAAATACCTTTCCAATTCCTGCACTCAGGATTTGTTTATCTCCTAGCCCTGTTACAATTCTCAAACAAAGATTTAATTTCTCTTTGCAGCCACCCTAAAACAGCAGCAGGTGAAGGAAAACATTAAAGCACTGTATTGAAAAATGTGAGGTATAAAGCTGTCCAAGCTGAAGTTTTTATCTGGAAGCACCGCTTCTAGTCACTTGGTCCAAAACAGGCTAAACTAGACCTTGGAACACCATGTGCATCAATTTTCAATTGATTTGGCCACCAATTTCTCCAAAACCTATGCAGGTGTTCAGAATTTTAGTAGATATTCTTGGTGTACCAAAGAAACTACCTGACCATTTCAGTTCTATACCAGTTTTACAGAACACCCTGGACTATTGCTCCAAGACCAGTAATGAAGGTGGACATTGTACACTGACCTTTGGAGTGCACTGACTGTGAACACAGGGACTGCACCACACATCACTGCATGTGGACTTTTTATCTAATTAAGTGATATTGTAATCTAAGAATTGTACTCATTCTCACAAGACCCATGCAAGTTCTTTGAAGAAGCCACACAGGTTAACAGTTCAACTTTACAACAGCTTTAGTTTCTTCAGTTAAAGGGCAGTTCCAAGTCACCACCAAATACGCAAAGCATACCAGATGTTCTTTGCATCTGTGGGTTCCACACAGCCACTGGAAATGGCTGTTTGTCCAAAGCTTAGAAATTCATGGACAACATTTCTTAAACTGCAGAGAAGTAGACTAATCTCTCCTTTAATATAAGCTAAAGCAACAAAGGGAAACAGACCAAGTTACTGACAGCTACTCCATTCTACCACTTTGTTTAGCTTTTCCACTCCAAATCAAAGCAAAATCTCCACTGTTTAAAATTTTCCATCTGAATCCTGACAAGTTGGTTTTGTGTTTCATATCTTAGGAGGGAATGACAAAGCTACAAATTAGACAAAAAGCCATTTTCAGATGCAGCTTTAAAGCAGCAGCTTTCTAATAGCATTTATCACTGGGAATTCAGGGTGACATAATTTTAACTTTACTGCTCCAGATTTACATGAAAGGAAAGATCTGGGTCAATTTTAAGTTATGGCTTGCATCAAAAGTAAGTGTTCTTAAGAGAACGATCCACAAAGACTACATGCTGAGTACTGGTTAGAAAGAGGGGTCTAAACCTGACTTCTTAGGCACAAGACCAGAGAGCTTCACTCTCTTTTCCTTCCTTTTTAACCTGGAGAATAAAGTGCAAGAATCAGTCACCTAATTTCAACTAAAAGGGCAGACAACGAGCAGAGCAGTCAGGAGATTCCTGGAAGACAGCTCCATACTTGACAAGGATCTAGATCCTGTATCTGGCTTCAGTGCAAAGTACTAGTTTATTCCATAATAAGGCAAACAATGCCAGCCAGGTTCTTCTAACTGAAAGAGAGCTACACTGCTACATACTGGATTTAACATCTATGTGTTATTAACAATGATGACACTACCACATCATACTGTATCTTGCTTTGAGCTACCTGCTCCATCAGGCCCCTCAAACCACAAGCTACTGGAACCTGAATGACTTAAATAGGAACTAGGGATTTACCCAGGCAGACCTTTTATCAAATGCACAGTTGTCCAGGTTTAAAGGAATATGTTCAGGTTATTAAAAAAAAAAAAAAGAGGGAGGGAATGAGCTGACAGACACAGAAAGCAGAAGCAGAGGAGGAGACACGAGTGATGCACAACACCACTTTACTGGCTCCTGCTCTCCGCGAACGTTCACTGGGGGCTTAGAACAACCCACTCATCCTGGTTGCAAGGGCATGGAGCACGGAAGCCACCTCTTGCCAGTAGGCATGAGTATACTTCCTTAGTTTTACTACTTCTGGTAGGAACTTAGCTTCTTTATCTAGACACAGTTTCTTTGAAAAGCTGACTCCCAGGGCAAGAGACACCTCCGAGACACCAGAGAGCTGACAAACATCAGGATCTCTGAGAAGGTACACACCTTCCAGGAAGCACTTCTTTGCCCCCAGTCTTACTCTCTGTACTTACCTGCAAATCCTCAACCTGCTGTGTTCTTAACAGAATTCTCCAGACAGGACATATATGATATCCCTCTGCAACACTTTGCTCTGACCATGTAAAGGATGTATTCAGTTCTTAACTGAATTGCCAACATAATTTTCCCCTAATGAAAAATGAACTATGTCGTCAGTTTTTGTGGAAGGAACTACTACTACCTGATCTATTCCCCTTGACAATCTGGAAGCAGAAATCTTCATGACACTTTGAAAGACAAGAGTGGGATGAGAAATGAGTTGACCGTGACAACATATTGCAGCACAGTCAGGAAACTGATTTTTTTTTAAATCACAAAACATTAAGAAGCAAGAAGTGATGTGGAACTGCTGTATACACTAGACTGCATATAATCTTGTCATGCTCAAAGCTGTATATTTTTCATAACTGCACAAAGGATTTGATAAATTAATCAAAACCTGTTTACAGCATTATCTTGGCATGCCAATTTAAATGATATTAAGATGTGTAAACATTAAGTCATACTATGCCCTTCTATAGACCAACATGCTACCAGGAATCTTGATGCAAACAAACATGAAATTAAATGTTGCAATAAATGAAATGGTAACAACTATCTCTCATTATAAGGATATAAACTCAACACAGCACACACTGTGCATTAATCATTAGACTCCAAGTCATGAGATGTGATCAGAGATGGGGAAATCACCCCCAAACAGCTTCTTTGAAATTCTGGTTCCATGATTTTTTTAAATAGTGAGCCACTAATTGTTTACTTTATCTCTTTTAGAGTTTGAGGGTGATAAATGGAAAAGTAATTAATTAAAATTAATAACCAAGCAAAGCATTCTAGGACACTGACTCACTTGGGCACAAATGGAGGTAGTATTTAATACAACTACAAATAAAGTGCTGAAACAAATGGCATCCTTGCAGGACAGACTACTATCCCAGGAAGCAGCATTTTGGAACAGAACACAGCAAGTAAAGTTTTAAATTAAGAGGTCAATGTAAGCAAAGTGATTTTTGGTGGCACAGACAGTTAAATGTGTGATATAAGCTTTTCTTGCTCTTAGCTAGAACATACCAAAGACTAATAGGATACTAATGAGATAAATTGTGGAGGGCTTAAAGACAACAACATGAGGAAGACCAAAACATTAGGAAAACATTTTGATTAAGTGTTCAAGAAACTGAGGTTCTCAATCATGGCTGTTTGAAAGGATAACTTGAATGATTCATCCATTTAAAAAAATCGTAACTCTATGTATGTAAATGGCTCTCCATTGGAACATACCAAAGTATAACAGGATTCAGTATGTGGAAACTTAAAAACAGAGCAGCTTATAATAAAATCAGAAGCTTAGTGGATGTTTCAATGCAATATCAACTGCTGGACAAAAATCCAGACTAGATGACATTTCCATGCATTTTTAGGCTTCTGCTATAAGCAGAAAAATAAGGAATGCCTTTGCATCCAAACTACAGTGAAGAAAAAAACCCAGACCTTAATTTCAAGACATCAGAAGCCTTCTGAGACAGCCACATCATTCAACATTAACCCAAAAAGATACACTTAAGATTTGATAGTGAGCCCTCAGCCAATGCTTTTTACTGCCCTCAATGCTGAAGCACTATTTCACATCAGTACCTCAACAAAGTACAAAAGGCTCACAGTCTGAGCCTGCAATGTCAGCAAAGCCAGTGCCCTTAACTGTTTCTTCTGTTAAACAAAATGTGGCCATGGTTTTGTTGGCGTGCTTTGCATCCCTCATGCTATGCTCCAGCTATGAGCCATAAAATTACCTAGAGAACTGCTGTGGATATCTGTCTGCTCTGACTGAAGTCCTTCTGAAAAGACTTTCTCAACCACCTGTAGAAGACTTTTCCACTTAACTCTTCTCAGATCTTTCAAGGCCTGCAAACCACCTACTAGCTTTTCTTCTTTTCAGCCACAAAACAGTTCGAAGAAAACATTCCCCAACATGCATCCATACAGTGGAACCATGTCAGCACTATTCAAAAACAAAGACATTTGGTAGAACACACAGCCAATAACACACAGGTTGAGCATCACTATCCTAATGTGCATGGTCCCAAGTAACAGAGATCTGACAGGCAAAAATTATGCCAGTTCTGTTATAAAAAGGCAATATTTCACTATGAGGGGGTGGGGAATATAAAACAAAGCCAAAAAAAAGCCTTTGTCCCTCTCCATGATAAACTGGAAGCATTGCTTTAGGAAAACCAGTGGCTGCCAGTTATCAAAAAAGCAGACATGTCCTATAACAAAGCTTTAGCTTCCTCACAGTAACAGACCTCCAGAGAGAGGTTGAAGACATGAACTAGTGATTATATCTACAGTGAAGAGTCTAAAACTTAAAATTCATGTTTGATACACATTAAAGTGAATGTTTATGGTTCAGTATTATTTACTGGAATAATTTATGAAGCAATCTGTAAACTTACTTATGTTTTAAGTTTCATGTAGCATATGTATTACATACATTTTATACCAGCAGATAGGTCTCGGTTTAACCACCCTCAAAGTGAGAAACCCAAAAGAACAAGCCAAATTCAATGTCATGAAAGCTGCAGCACACCAGACTGCACTTCCTCAGCTGTACTGGTCAATAAGCAAAATAAGGCACGGCAAGGCAGTTCAGATTTCATGTTAACTTTTACAGTATCCAGTCAGAAAATTTCAATCACAATTTCTGTGACTGGTAGCAGAGTTGGTACCACAAACTTTGAGGATAACAAGAATTACAAAATGTTAGCCCAACTGAACTATACAACTGCTTGTCACTTCCCTGGTAAGAACCAAAGACTTCTAACATTTCCATTTCATATTTTTATTTTTGTAACCCAGGATTATATAATAATAATTACTTAACTTACACTGTTTTGGGGGTAGAAGGAAGTATCCTCTCTGTCCTCCACCCCTCATATGAGGACATTTGCAATACCTACTACAAAAACTCCTGCATAATTTGATTAGATCAAGTTTTCCAAACCACCATTGTTTAAGGAAGAAAACTATCAGCAGTCATAACCTTCATTTCCTTTGGCATCAGATTTGAACACAGTGCTCACTAGTAAGTTTATCCAGCTCATTATTAAGAACACTGCTTATTATAAGAAAATATGTTGCAGTTTCACAACCCACAATAAGAAAACAGAAACATAACACTGCCTTTGAAGCATACTTTTCAGAACCTCTGAAGTATACATTTCTGCTCCAAATAACTCTATTTTCTGTATTTGTGCTGATTTCTGCACTGTTCTCAATGGTAGCAACTCGGGCTCTCCCTGCTTGCCTCTATCCTGACTAAAATTCATACCCAATATGTCATTTGCACCTTTAAATAGGTAATCAGTTGGTTTTTTGTTTTCTTTTTGTTTGGGTTTCGTTTTTTGTTTTCTTTCCTGAACCATAAGAGCTAAAATGAAGGAATCATTGCTCAGTTGCACTTGGGAAATGTACTACAAAAGATAGGGAAAAAAAACAATTAAACGATGCACATCTAAATCTAGGCAACGAGAAAACTGGATCTGTGATGGAAGCCTGAACAGACCCGAGACCCGTTTTGCATGACCTGTACAAAACTGCAGTACGGCCCCAGGCAGGCGTTCCGCGGGGCTGCGGGCCGCAGCGACAGGTCGCGGTTCGCACGGCGGGTTCCCCTGACACCCCGCGGGCAGCTGGCGGCCTCATCACGCGTGCGGCCAGAAAGCGCGCGGTTGCCCGCCCGCGACAAACCCAGGGCCCAACTGGGGCCACCAGCGGCGGGACGCCGCCAGGCCTCTCTGAAACCCACCGCTCCCGAGGCGGGGGTGCGGCCCGGGCGCCGCCAGCACACAGCCCGAGGCGGCGGGGCAGGGCGCGCCCGACGCGGCACATCCCCGCTGTCCTTCCCAGCGCCGCCTCCGCCTCTCGCCAGAAACGCGGCGGGCAGCTCGGAGAAAGCGCAGAGCCCTCGCCCGGCACGGCGGGAGAGTGGGTGGGAGGGAGGCGGCCGCGAGGGACCCCCCAGGCCCCGGCGCGCTGGTGTCTCACCAGGCCCGTAGAACTTGCTGCCTTTGGTCACGTCGAAGACTTTGCCATTGACAGCCAGCAGGATGCGGGGGTTGCGGGTACCGTCGAACTCGCGCAGCTGCTCCAGGGAGAAATCCCGCCGCTTCATGCGCGGCAGAGCCGCGGCCTGGTTCTGCCGGGCCGCGCCCCCCGGCCCGCTCCGCGTCCCCCAGCGCAGGTACAGCCGGTAGGCCGCCAGCAGCGCCAGCGCCAGCAGCCCCACGTTCAGCAGCATCTCGCCGCCCATCGCCGCCGCACCGGCCGGCGGGTCCCCCGCGCCCCCCCCCGCTGGGCCGCTGCCGTCGCTGCTCCCCTCAGTCCTCAACCTCCCATCCCGATCGTCCGCCATCACTGCCAGGCCAGCGCCCGCCCGCCCCACGGCCCCGCCCCGCTCCCGCCCAGGGGAGACGAGCGGCAGCCGCCACCCCGCCCCCGCCCGCCGCTCCCCGCTTCCCATTGGTGCTCGGGACAGACGGCACCGCCCCCGGCAGGCTCGCGCCCCGCGGGCGAATTGGGAGCGGACACGCCCCGCCAGCCCAACGGCCGCTGCTCGCGAGAGGCGGTGCCGTCGCCAGCGCGCCTGCGCGTGCTCCCAGCGCCCCGCGCGCGGCCAGGTGGCGTTGGCGGGAGCGCGAGGGGTGGGGAGGGTAGCGAGGCGCGTCTCGTCTCGCGCGGTGTAACTGCCGTGTCGGGCGCTCAGCGGCTGCTCGCCCGTGCCTCCCCTCAGCCGCTGTCCCGCCGCAGCGACGGCAGGACGCGGGGAGGAGGCGGTGCCGCGCTCGCTGTGGGGGAGACTGAGGGCGGCGACCTGTGAGCAACGCGGGGCCGCGCGTTGTGTCCCTGGGGAGGGTTGCAGGACGCTTCCCCGGCGGGGGAAGGGGTCGAAGGCCGGCGGTGTTTGCCACCGTGGAGCAACGACCTTTCGGCGCTTGCTGAGTAAGCGGCGCGTTTGCCCGGAGCTCTGGTGCAGAGGGGTTTTTGCTGCCTGCTGGAGCGAGTGCAGGCGTGTCCCTGAGGTGACGCAGCTGCCAGTCTTGGCGGGAAACCTTGGGAGGTGGCTCCGGGGGCTGCTTGGTGCACTTCACGGTTTCGGGTAAACATACCTTGCTGCTTTTTCTTGTCAGAAAACGGGATGATTGCTAACAGTAGGCTAGTTCACCAGAATTACTCCTTGTACTGTGAAATAAAGCAGTGGCAGCACATAGGTGGCTTTACTGTATCTTGAAATACGACTTGTGCTAGGAGTGAGTTTGCTCAGTTATATGAGAAGAAAGACTGAAAGATTTGATTCTTTTCGAAGAGAGTGTATGTAGGTCATCTCACGAGGACCACACATCTGCAGATGAGACAAAGACCTGGACAGAATTTAGTGCTTTTGTTCCTCTCCTGTGAATTTGCTCCCAAGCAGAACTGTCTGATCAGATGATACTGAAGAGCTGCTCTACAGATGTGTAACTGGGCCTGGGGAGCATAAGCGAGGCTCAGCTGGTCTCCCTGCCCTCAGAATGTGATACAAGGAGAACTTTGGACTTGGAAACATTGTTATCCCATGCAACTGTGTGGGCTGAAGCATCCCTGCTTAGTGCTGTCACCATTAAGAATAGGTCACAATTAAGTAACTCGGCCACAAAAGTTGGAAAACTCAAATGTTTTCATGGAGACGGGTCGTGCAACAGACTCAGGCCAGCAGAGAATAACATCAATGATGCTTATCATTTACATAAAGCTCTGAGTTCTCAACACCCTGTGTGATGATTTGGTATGTAATCTTCTGCCCTCTGAGCTAGTTCAGTAATGACTGCCTCGATGAGGAAACAGGATAAAATTTTTGCCAGTTAAACACCTGCAATTAAAATGCTACTACTATTCCCCTTAACCAAGTAGGGTCTGTTTAATATATGTGTGAATAAACTCTATTAAGAAAGTCCTTTTATTTCAACAAGTCACAGCATGGTTGTAGTTAGCAACAGGTTTTATCACAGAATCGTAATATGTCTGGATTGTCTGGGTACAGCTACAGTGCAGGTAAGAAAAAGGCGGAGTTGCACTCTTGCCTCTGGATTTCCTTCTCTCATGGGTTTAATTTAGATTTTCCACAACATCTTACTATGTTCTCTTCCTTTGTATTTTAAAGATGGGTTCAGAAAACAAAAGTAGTAAGAGATGTAAAGTATGTTTGCCTATCTTCCTACCGCAGTCTTGCCTCCCAATTCATACAGACTGGCTGGATTATTCTAGAAATTCCTTTGAAAGCATGTGGTTTCCCACTGCATGAATGTGGTGTTCTACTATATTCTCAAAGGAATTATTTCAGAAATTATCATGGCTACTGTAAGTGTTCTAGCCTTTATTTGTCTGTTCTGGCTGCCCTCTTCAGAGATTATATTGCCACCTGGGCTCGGCTAGAATACCTCAATTTACTTGTATGAGCCTTGGATCTAGCACAGCAAAATGGTGGCTATTTTTTGAACCCAGATAAGAGCTAGAAACCAAGAGGAGTTCCTGGAATGTGCCCTCAGGAAATGAAATAGTTTGAAAGACTGAGTTGAGAAGAATTTGACTTGAAACAATTTAAACATTAGAAAATACACAAATGTATTAGAAATAATATAATTTGACTACTAAATACACTAAGTATGCTTGGATTAGAACATTTCCAAATGTAGCAGAAAGAAGCCACTGAATGTGCATAGGTTCTGAACCGGAGAAAGAGCAGCTGTTTGCCCCCTTGTTAGAGGTGCACCTCGGGTAAGTCCATGTACCGAGTGCCAAGGAGGTGAAGGTCCCAGTGCAGCTGCAGGCACCTTCAATGCCAGAACACTTCATTAGACAACAGAGGCACTCCTGATCTGCTAAGGCAAATATGGCAAGCAAATGTCTTCCTGTCGTGGGGCAGACTGCAATCAAATTTTCCTAATGTGCTGTTAGCTTTACCTGCCAGAGAAATACCACAAAAAAAAACCAGTTTCTCCACTATGATTGTTTCCAGTGTTTATTCCTCACCCATTTTTGGTTTGCCAAGACTAAAGGTCTGTCCCCCTAGAGTATAAAAGTTTTGTTCTATAAACCTACAACTGGTACAGGGTGCCCAGAAAGTCCTTTTGCATTACTGTGTTGCCTCTGCTGTTTTCTATGTGCACATGTTTGTGGTTCTTTTGGTGTGACCAGATCTTATCTTGATCTCAGTGACAGCGAGCTGTCATAGATCCTGAGCCATGATTGGGAGTTCAGGTATTGCTGATGTGTATAATTGAGAGTGTCAGTGGGGTAATCACAGCAGTATGATTAGAGGAGTGAAAAGAAAATAGGGTGTTCTGGGTTACCTGTGAGAAAAAACTCCATTACTTTTCAAAATACTGAAATTAATGCACAGCTGATTCATTCATACAGATTTGATCTGAAAAGCAAACTAAATAGTACTTATATATCACAGTTTTCCAGAAAGAACCTGGTGAGCCCTGAAAAAACATGCATGAAAGAATATTACCAAGTTCCTAATTACATATGTTATAGCTTTAGTTGTTTTTTTATTTTATAGTGTTTTTTTTTTTTTTGCCTAACAATTTGAAGAGTACATAGAAAAGGAATAATTTGTAGCTATATTCATATGCAATCTCATCTGTTGTTACTTGTTTATCCTCTAGTTCTTGGAGGTTAATAGCCATTGGCTTTCATAGGAGTACCTCTGCCATATCTGGCATAGTTTATTCTAGCAACAGGGAAAAAACAGTAGTATCTTTTACTGTTATTTGATCACTGGTGTTAGATGTTTGGTGTTTTCCTACATCAGTATGCATTTTCTTCTTCAGAATAGAGCCTGCTGTGTTATAATGTGCCAGATATACTATGACTGGCTATTGCACCTTTGTCCTAAGAATTTCACAAATAGACCAGTTGCTGCTTTGCTCCATGTCTGAAATAATTCCGTAACATTTTTTTTAGAGAGAAGCAGGTAGGATGCTTCTGGATGACTTTTCCATTAGGAGGTGAATGCCTCAGCTCAGTTATATTCTTCACTTTTTCTTTTCAAATACTGCGTATTACAGTCTCTGGAAAGAAGACTGAACTCGGTGAAAAGCACAATGAGAGCACAAATTTACCAAAAGAAATTGCACTGTGATACAAGACACTATCATGGCTGAAGTTTATTTTCCACTGATTTTGAAGCTGATCAAACATAAAATGCAAAGCCAGGCTATGTTCAGGACAGATTAGGAGGTGAACTGTGTGTGAAGGAACGTAGAGATGTCTCAGTAAGCTTGGAATAATAGAACAATCAATCAGTTCAATCGATTTTGGGTATTTTTAAACCCAGCTTAATGTATGGAATGCACTAATAATTCTGGTTTTAGCTGATACAGCTTGTAAATGCTTACCATTGAGATCAATGCAATGCTTGATGACTTATTTCAAAATAGTATCTGCTTACGTTTTTGTTTCATATTTATTTTAAGTGCTACATGTAGACCTATTTTTAATATCATGCCACAGGGCCTTTTAATAAAGGGATGCTGAATGCATTCAAGTTATTCAGGAATTTCTTTCAAAATTTTGAAAATATGGTATGAATAGCCTTATAGGGAGATTCATATCAACACATTATGCTGGTTTTGGCAGGGACAGAGTTAACATTCTTCACAGTTGCTGGAATGGGGCTCAATTTTTTACTGGTAAAAAGTTACTATTATTTCCTAGTCTTTGTAAATGGTGTGATATTTGAAGTGCCTGGTCATAATATTACAGAAATAGGTAACATTTATCTCTAACAAAATGGTTTAATTTTGTTCATCTATTATAAAGTTCCTCTGTCTAATGGTGTGCTTCACAGAGAAGTCTCTATAGTCCAGACTGGGACTAGCAGAAACCTGTGAGCACCAGTCAGGCACTGGCCAGCTGAGTAAGGCCAGCTCTGTGCCTTGCTACAGAGCCAGAGGTGGGTTTGCTGAAACTGGAGCTCAGCTTGGTGTACGAGTTGAGAACAGCTTTCCTTCAAAAATGGAAAGCTCAGGTTACTCTGGCTCTCAGCTCTTGGCCTCACAGTGGCTCTTGACATATATTACTCCAAATCTGGTCAGGTAAATTGCTGACTTGTGTACTAGAGATACATTTAAAAATATATATATGCGCCAATGCATTTGCAAATGCAGGATTTTAACAATACAGGTAGTTTGGGATATTTGCAACTGTATATATGCGGCTGTGTTTTCAAATGTTAATTTCAGAACTGCAATAATTAGACTGTAGTGAAATAACAGAGAAAGCACCCAGGCAGGCCTTTGGGCATAGCAACCTGTAAGCAAGAAGACAGGTTTTCGATATAAAGAGGGCATGCTTCTACACTAACTGTGCTTTCATATTTGACTGTAGATGTTTATAGGACAAATACTAAATGCCCAGGACTCATTGTATTGTGCAATATATCTGCACAAAGTGTGGACACTACATAAAAGCTACAGGACAATGTCCTTTAGCAGGTCTCCATAAAGGAACACAATACAAAAATAACAAGTTACGCAGACATAAGAGTGTAGCAAGGAGACTGGGGATAAGATCTATCTGGAGGATTGGGAAGCAGAGTCTTTGCTGATACATTGCAGTTCATGAGCTCAGATATGAGTATTCTTGCCGTAGCACTGGTAGTGTGTGGCACTATAGATAATGAAGTACTCTCTGTAAAATGTAGAATTAAAGTCAGAAAATCATTGAAACTCCTTAATGAAACTGCAAATAGTTTTAGTATTTCCCTTTTTCCAACTCGGTTCTTGACCATGCAGATATGACCTTTTGCATACTGGACAGATTTCTGCTGTGTGTATTTTACCAGAACACTGGCAAGTCAAGTATTTAAGCAAACAGATTATGCTTATCCATGCAATAATATAGTTAAATCCTATGAAGCGAATGAGAGCTTTTCCAGTGGTTTTAATTTTGCAAATTTGATAATATTAGTAATGTTGTCTTGCTTTTAAAAAGAGCTGAGTTTGTTAGTTTGTTTCCCCTATAGAAAACACAATGAACACTTTTCATCTAGTTTTAATTTAGCCCAATTTAAGTTGATGGTTTTTTGCATTTTAATTCTGTCTTGGGATTGTTTTTATAAGATACTCCTGTGTTTACATATATATTTTGTTCTGTAGCATGGTGTCACATTAAAAAAATCCCATGGTAATTTCCTTGGTTCACCCCAGTCACCATTTGCTAGGTTGTCCACAGGTGTCTACTTCAGCTGCTGTCAGCGTTAGTGTTGATATACAAAGCTGCTAGCTGGGAGTTAAAGATTGCAAACAGAAGTAGGCCACTGCTGTCATGCCTCCTGTTCTGCATTCTTTTATCTCGTCCTGCTTACCTGCATTTCCATCTCAGTTCCATTAATTCTTTGTGGCATTTTATATTCTGTTCAGTCTTCAAACACAATTTTTTTAATGGACTATTCCAGGCTTCTGTTCAGAGAGACAGCTAACAATCTCCTGTTTTGTCAAGCTAATGATTCATTGTAGATATATAGTAGCTGACCAGAGGAGCATGCCTGTGTTTGATAAGGAATCGTGGGAAATAGACTACACACCTGGTTTTAGGTTCATTTCAGGAATGGTTTTAGGTTCATTTCAGGAATGGTCGCTAGCTATCGTGGGAGATTTCAGCAATTAATTCACAGGTCCCCCTGCTGGATCGAAGCCATATCTGTAACATTGTTGGTTTCCCTGTATAGATTGGTTTCTGTTAAGGGCAAAAGCCATTTAAGCAGCTTATGAAGGAGTTTATTGCCTCTCTTCCATCCCAAAGTCCATTATTGATGGGGGAAAATTGTAAATACACAACCAAGTGCAAATGTGTAATGGTAGTGACTTAATGATGTTAAGTAGGCATATAGAACCATTCGTACCATTAGATGCATTTTCTTTAATGTGTTGTCATAATCTGTAGAACTATATCATTCACACATAATAGGAAACTGAGATAGGTTTAAATCATAACTTAAGCTACTGATAATAGACCTCATCATTGCGCAAAATGTCTCAGGGTTAAAAGTCGCTAAATGTCTGTCTGTCCTTGGTTTTTGTTGTTTGGTTTGTTGGTGGGTTTTTTTGTTGTTTTTTTTTTTTGGGGTGGGGTAGAGGGAGAGCAGGGAGGGTGTGTGTATGAAAACTGTGCACACATGCAGCTCCTGTTCTTTGGCAAGCATTCATAATGAGTAAATTGCTGTGGCAAAGTCCATGTTTTCTAGCTTTTTGCGCTTCATTTTTCCAATTTTCCAGTTTTTCATGTCACAAGGGGAGGAAGTTGCAGAACACAGCCAGATTATACTTGGGTAGCAGCAATTACATCAGCGGCCCATCAGTAGCCTTTGCCACTTTCTAAAAACCAATACTTAAAAATTTATTATGCAACCAGAATTTTGGTCGATTTGTTTAGTTAATAAGGCCACTTCTGTTATTAACAGGCACACTCACTGATATTAATACATGGTATTGTCACTAGGATCTACAAAATCTCCTTTTCATTGGCTGAAGAAATCCCTCTGCTGGAACAGAATGCCCTCTCCTTGCTCAGAAAGACAACATAGCCATCGTGTTAAAATTTGTAAACTGGGGCCTTTATCACAAAGCGGCTAGGCAACATTTTTGTTTTGAATTTCTGAAAGTTTGCACAATGAATGAATTCACTTTCTCTGGTTTTGCAGATACTCCGAGTATGGAAGGGCCAGTTAGGAGACTGAGCAAAGTTGCTATGTGTAACAAACAAGTGCATCACATTCCCAGTGACATCACTGTGGAGATGCAAAAAAGGATCACCAGATTCTGAGACTAGCTGCACATACAACAGGAACAAGGGGTGAGAAACGCAGACAACTTGCTGGCATGAGAAAAAATTGGGAAAGAAGGCTCTTGTTAGAAAGGTAATGGAATAGTTTCCAACATCTAAAGTTTATATGCAGATGCAGATTCTAGGCAGAATAATGTCAAGGTCCCTGAGCAATAAACTGTACAGTGTAATACAGAACACACAAAAATCATGACTGTGCCTCTATAGGCTTTATATTCACAGATTTCACTTTAGCTTTAGTTTGCGCTTGGTATGCCAAACTGTACTGGGTACTTGAAAAAACATTTAGTTGTTAACCTTCAGAAGGTTTGATAGCATTGTTCCTAAACTTTTTGTTTTATGTGTTTCTAGTATTAATGAAGTTGTTTATTTAGACAGTGGTTGTCCACTTCATCATAAAGAAATGCCAGTTATTACAGAATGTTTTAAAGAGGAGTACAGCAACCAATCTGTAAGATCAAATACAACAGCATCCTCTGGTCACGGAAAAGTACACACCAAGATTTAAGTTTAATTTGGCATGTAATTTTTAAAAAAAGCAATCAACCCTTATCCCATGCAATCTGTATAATTAATCTGACATTATGCAACTGTATAAACCTATGGTCACCTAACATAAAGCTTGCTGAAGAATAAGCACCACCGGTGTCTGTAAAACCTCATAATACATATAAATGGCATGTTCCATAGCATTTATTTAGCCCGCAAAACACCCTATATATTAGCAATAAATTGCTCTCTAATACGGGCTCATCTGAACATGTATAGTCTTTCTAAATGTAGTCTTCTTGATTTGGATGGTATGGATGCTTCCCAGAAGTGTGAGTCAGCTCAAAACAACCAGTAGCAAAAGTTTACAGGATCCAAACCTTGCCAGAATCCTCACTTTCAGTTTCTCAAGTAATGGTGCAAAATGAGTATGTCACAAACTTGCTTAAATTGTTTGTAATATAAAAGGAACTATTACCTTGCCTTCCAAATGCATGTTCTACTTCAGCAGTTCCTGAGAACATAGCTGATTTTTCTGTGCAGGCCACACATCGTCTGGGACTTGCTTCTAAAATAGTGTCAGGAAAAGGTAAATGAGGTTTACCCAAGTATGTCAACAACTTCTAACCCATCACAAGCCACAGTTTCTGAAGAAGGTTCTGGTTTGTCTAGTGTCTTGTCAGTACCTGCCACTGTTAAGTAGTGTTTTTGACATTGGTGTGACCAAATTCCTCAAGACATTCAAAATTAGAGTTATATTTCTTCTAGTTAAAGCAGACGTTAAATCTTCTGGGAAGACAAATTAGGTGGCCAAGTTTTTTGGGGGGAAAGTACTCCTTATGCTAGGTTATGAAGGCAAGCGTTACCCGAGAACAGGTAGTCATATCCTTTGGAGAGTAATCAACATCCTGTGAAGAGAGCAATATAATTGTTTTGCATATAATAAATATGTTAAATACTTAATTATTTGAAGGACAACTGGAAAGAAGAAGAATGTCATTTTTGTGTTATGGTTATGTTTTCTTGACCACAGACATCAGTCTGAAAGTATCTGAAGCTAGAGTCAGAGTTTCTACTTCATGTAAAAAAAGCAGCTTTAAACCTGTTAAGCGGGCAGGTTTAATTGTTACTAAAGTACTTTAGAGCAGGTGATCCCAATCCTTTATATTTTACAGGGAACATTTTTGTGAAGGGTAATATTAACTAGTTCTCTTATTCAAGTTCATCTTTTATTTCTGTATTATAAGGATGCAAACCTTTATTCTCTGCTGCTAGAAAAAGAGAAAGCACCAAGCAAAACAAATTGCTGTGTAAGCAAAACACTCCAGTGCATGTGTTTTACATCTCTCCCCTTGGAACAGACAGATTGTAAGACCACCAGCCATATGGTAGATGGTGGTGACATTACTCAGTCAGGAGTCAGGTGCAGCTACATGGACACGACAGAGCTGTTCAGTCCCATGGTTGCTACTGTATGACATGAGCAGGATCATGCCTGCCAAGCCAGCCTGTGCTACCAAGGAGAGGGAGGTTGAGTGGGAAGGGACTGGAGTCTTTTAAAGCTCACCCTCCTGTTAAATATGTACTTTCCTCAATAACATTCATGGAAATTTTTTAGATCCTATAGCAACGAGTGAATATCTTGCAAATCTTTCAGTATTAAAACCTTTTGAAAATAAGTGTATAATACTAACGAATCAAAATAAGAGCCCTTGACCTGTGTTTTGCACTCATCTAGCAGGGGTGTGTATGACTTAATAAAACACAAGACTCTGGAAAAAAAAAAAGCAGGCTTAGTGTTTATGTGTCTGTATTTTATCTCTTTGCACCTGTATCTCCTCCCTTCATTTTGAATAATGACCAGGGCTAGGCTGAAACTGACAGGGAAACCCATGTTCCAAAGAAGCAATACAATATTATAATTTAAAAATCCGTTTGTTAGAATTGGAAGCTGGAGGGGCATTAGGCAGGAACAGCCTGAAGAAAGTCAGAAAAAAGAGCGAGGTTATCTTTCACACAAGTGAGGATTTGGGAACTTTCCTATTAACATCTATGTTCAATGCCGTCTTGCAGAAGCAGTCTTTAGAGACTAAACTTTTCCTACAATGGTAGCACCACCTGTATGTTCCAGTAATTTGCGCTGAACAGGGATTCAGCTATGCAGACAGTGCAAGGTGTGCATGAGAGTTCAGCCATGGCATAAAGCTTTTGCAAGACTACCTCCTGTTGAAAACAGTGTAGCCTGTTTTCTTTGTTCCAGTGCTGCAAGTGGCTTCAAAGAGGTGAAAAATAACACAGAAGTATCTACTTTTCACATTAGTGCATCTCCAGTGGTGCAAATATGCTACTGGTCCAACTTTTTTTTTTTTTTTTGAAAAAAAGGGCTGTTACAGCCTCCTTTGCCTTGAGTAAACTGATTTTTGTTTAGATGGTGAAAGTACAAAATCAAGCATGCTGGTGTTATGAAAGAGACATTTGTTTGATCTGGAGATCATGTTTGGAGAACCACTGTATTACAGTAGGCTCACTCGCCACAAGTGTTTGTCAGGGAGATTTCAAACAAACCTGTGCTCTTTATTTGTGCCCATAATAAAGTAATTAAAAATCAATTAATATGCAGAAAAAATGGACCAATATAAGGTGGTGGTTCTGCATTGAGTACTATAAAATCTGTGCATGCTGGATTTCCTGGCAGTAAAAATTTGATCTGTATTGGTGTGAGCACACGGCTGCATTTTTATCAAATCAGCCAGAGCATATGTTACAGTGTTTATTCGGATTTTATGCCAGCTTTCTGTCAGTAGAGGAGGATAAATTATGCCTGATCCAGCATAAAGTTAGAGTGGTACAATCAGACAATATCTTGTCTGATAGGAACTCTCCTGGGACAAAATTATTTCTTGGAGCTATTTACTGTCTCGCAGAATGATAGCCTACCACCCTTATATGCTGTAAACCCTACATTGTCCTAAGACAAATCTTTTTCTCATCAGAGCATGTCTATATCTGATTAGCTGAAGTAGTCTGACAGTTTTTTCCTCAGAGGGAAAGAAGGGGAGAGTCACAAATTCAAATTGTATTTTACACCTTAGGCAAATACACAAATGTTTCAGAATATCATTTGTATAGAAATCTCAAGTGCACTTGTGTATAAGTGTAAATAATGAGATGGGAAAAAATGAGTCGTAATGATAATTAGGAACAAAATTCTTGAAATTATGGGGTGAAGTTCAGGCCCATATTATGAAAGAGAAAAGATTTGATTTTGTGATTCCCACTATGTTTTTTCTTTTAAATATGCAGCTGCTGTGTCATATTATGGATCTTTGGCATTTCATTCTGAAGATGAATTGTCATGACACTAGTTACCAGAGGCGAAGATAGTAAACAAGAACATTACAGTGTGAACCAGATGATTTTTGAGATTTCCTGAGTCTGAGGGCCGAATCTGTCAGTGCATGTGTATGGAGTTTACTGACTTTGATATAAAATTGGCAGAGGTTATTTAAGATTTTGCTGGAATTTTGTCAGTTGTCATTTAAATTCCATTAGAATTTATGAATTTACTCTTGTCGCTGCAGTATTGTCTGTCTTTGGCTGGAGACTGTAACTGGCTGCAATTCGGCATTCAATGACAGCACTGCTTAACATTGTTTAGGCAACCTTGGCTACTCATTTCTGCACCTGCAACTGCAGTCTTTAACTAGGCCAGCACAGCAATTTTTTTTGGGTGCATAGCAGACTAGCTCATGGAACTGATTTAACTGAAGAATAGCAGGGATTATGAAAACTGGCACTGACACTGTTGTGGTTTTTTTCCCTCCAAACTACGTAGTGTATGAAAACAAATGGAGCTGGGAACTTGGAGCAGACTTGGCAAAAGAGTATGGTGGTGTGAGATAAACTGAAAGAAGGATTTTTCCTGACAAACTCAAGGTAAGAGCACACCTGTACTGCCATTCCAGGGAATAAGTTAAAGTAGAAAAACGTATCCTGAAGTAGATGCAGTCGTATGAGTACAGAAATACTTTTGAAAAGTATAGCATGTACTGGGGGCTGTAAGTCAGCTTTGTTCTGGTATAACCACATCTATGCCAGTTGTGCTGGTGTAGGAGTGTTAATAAAAATGTTCTGATAACTGACAGTTGTGCTAATAAAACTTTTACAGTACAAGAGCCCTAAAAATTGGAATCATTAGTAACTAACATAGCCGTCTAATGTAAACATCACACAGCTCAAATTCAGCAATAATTCCTATTATGTAGACCTTATTTAAGAGTTTGTAGAGCTGTAATTCTGCTAAGATGGCACTTTGTGTGAACTCAGAAGTTCCTTTTTAGAAGCTGAAGAGCTGTTCCATTCCTCTTGATACATTTTGGTGAACTTCCCAAAACTGTTCCTAGGACAGCTGAAGCATCTTTTAGTGTTCTACTACTATTTCTTTGACCACTACCACCTCTTAAAAGCTTATGTTTGTTCTCAGGATGGGACCAGATTGTACTGAAAGATTGGTATTTCAATAGAGTTTCCTGTGGAGGCATAACCTAGACTCTTGGCAGCGAACCACTAGTTAGTTCATACAAAGCACTTGCATTATTTGCTCTAGATGCAGATTTGGGCTCATGGCCATTCAGATGTGATCTGTACTAGCAGTGCTATTTTGACTGCAATCACATCACGTTCTGTGCAAGTATTAAATGTATACAAGAAGAGAAGGTAACTTAAAACAGGCATTGGAGTTGAATTTTGCAAAAAAGTGATGCTTCATAAAAGCTCATAAATAGAAAACACTTGCAAGAGAAAGTTGATGTACTAATTTCAATTCTGATGATACCTAGCAGTTTGCTGTGTATGTAAATATTTAATCCAAAATGTGATTTGTGTGTTTGACTTCCACCTGCGAGAGAAACAAGAGCCATCTTACGTGCAATGTGCCAGTGTGCTCTAGTTGAACCTGCTTTAGCAGGTGGGTTGGGATAGATGATCTCCAGAGGTCCCTTCCAACCCCAACCATTCTGTGATTCTGTGATTACAGTACACTTGGGACTGAATGAGTCCAGCTACTAAGCAGCAGACATTACAGAAGCATTCTCTTAGATAGGCTGGTTTCGATGTTCAGAGACTCAAGGAGCAACCACCAACTCTAAAGCAAAGAAACTACTGAAGACTACTGAGTGTGGTTGCCCCAGATACTACAAGGAAGGTCGGATCTCCTTGAATGACAGGGCCTGTTAATTTGTGATAAACCTGATGGGAATGGCAAATTTATATAATATCTTTAACTATTAAAATCATAATTAATTTCGTAATACGCTGACTGTTACTTCATTGTAATACTCTTGGAACTGTACCTACATAGAAAATTTTTATATTCCCACAACAGCTGTGCATATAGTTTCCACACTTGCCTAAACAACTTGCTTTTGTTTGCCACTCTGAAGTCACAGTGGCTGGATTAAATGTTAAAATGCCAGTTTGCAGCCAGGTTTACTGTCTCTATGTGTGCATACCCTAGGAGTCAGCATTTTGACTTAGCTCTCATTTGTGCTTCCCAGAAGTGCTCTGCTGAGGTCCTAAGTCTTCTTGCGCTAAGGAAGAGGCAAAAGTACAGGAAAAACTGGAATTCAGACTTTTTGAGGGAACTTGTGAATTGATCTGGGTCACAGGCAGGCTTCATGCAACATCACATTGGAGCAAAAGGCACAAAGATGTCCAAAAAGAACGAATAGGTTCTGGGCCTTGATCAGAATTCAAACTAAATAGGATAGTTTTAGAGTGTATTGACAACTTACTCTTCCATTTTGAACATGGACAATGTGGAGGAGCATAGCAAGTGTGGTGTGACTGAGGAATGCTTGTATAACTATGTCCCCATATCCCTCAGATATGGACATAGTCCTTTATTCCTTCTTGCTGTTTACCTTCCTCCCAATGTCCCTATGGCTGGCTGGTCTTCTCTCAAAGAAATACTCTGGCTGTAAGCTGTACTGTAGAAGAATCTCTTAAGAACCATGTCCATTGTAAGTCATGTGGATTAGGTTTTGTGATGTGGATTAGCTTTTTTGAATGCTGCTTACCTCTCTTTAAGTTACTGTCATGCTTACCAGCTCCAAATGACAGTGTCTTTCTGAGTAGTAAGACAGGAAGCCACAACTTTTTTTCTCTTTCATTCCAAGTTCCCTCTTCAGCCCTCTAGGAAACTACACATTCTTAACACATGCTTAAAATTTTGACAGTGGCTTCAAATGGTGACCTGTAAGAGCCAGATCATTTGCTGGTAGTTTCTGCAGTGGACTAGACACAGTTCTCTATGCTCCCATGCCAATCGTATCAGCCTCCAGAACATGCCCTGTCATCAAAACATATATGAGTAAGAACATTTTGATCACACAAGAAATAATTCATCGTTACACAGTAATGTCTATAGAACTTTACCAATGCATTTTTTATCAGTAAAAACCTAATTAACCTTTTTTTTAGAGATTAAAAAAAACCACAACAAACCCTTACATTTTACTAGTAATGTGCAAATGTGCAGAAACATTTTACACAATGCAATTTATAATTATATACAATTATTATAACTGTTATGCTGTTAATTCCCAGTGGTACCAGCAATGGTATTGGCACAACTAACTTAGGATTTGCTCACAAATGGATGAAAAAGAAATTCCCCAAAACAAAAAATGCTTGGAAAGGATCTAATGTAAGGCAAACCCCCTTTCTGATTTCCTGAGTAGGTCTCTAAGGCCTTCCACTGTTATAGAAAATTAGTATAATAGTGTTCTTGTAAATAAGGATGATTACTGAATTGCATTTAGTTATGGCCTTGTTTTCCCTACGTCAAGGCTTCACGTGGGCTTTGTACTGGTATAAGCAATATTTAGAGAACAGAGAATGAGAACATGCCCTGTTCTACAAATAAGCCCGCATTTCCTTCACTGCCCTGATGCAACTACTAACAGTATCAGAGCTACAGACATTTCCTAAATTTCCAAAGCATATGAAATGAAAGGTGGGAAAAGACATAAGATCTCCACAATCTGGAAAGACACTCAAAAACTAAAATCAATATCTTCTCCTTTGCTAGTATAAAATCTGAAAATTGAACAGTAACCCTTCACCTTTTTGGTTTTGCTTCTAGGCTCCGAGATCCTCAAAACCACCTGTATTATCTAGTGCTTTCATGGCAAACTTCAGTGGGGAACTAATTTTTTTTTTTTAAGTAAATTTTTTATGAACTTATTACATTCTTGAAGAAAGGAGAAAGTAGTTTTGTCTCTTCTAAATCTGCTGCTCTGGTCTCTTTTTTTTTTTTTCAGTCTTGTATTCTGATGTTAGCAGAGCACAAAAGGCAGGAAATTGTGAGTTGGGACACCATAGACTTAGTTTGGGAAACCTTCTGGTCTTCTGGTTCTTACAGCCAGAGAGGATTTTGTGCAGTGCAGTCCAAAGAGACTTTGGACATGATCTTAGCATAGCTCCCACTGAGGAACTGAGCTGAGGAGTATCTTTTGCTGTAGGCAGTCAGAAGGGTCAAGGTCTGCATGTATACTTCAGTGGAACCCAAATTCAGTGTGTTTTACTTCTGTTTTCCCTTAGGCTGGTGATGTACCATCAGGTGCTAAGAACACTGCTGTTTCTCCAATCCTTGCCCTGCTCCCCGAAGAGCAGGCAAATTCTTTCACGAACATTGTGAAAGGATTGCTGGTGCCTCAACTAACTGCAGTACATAAAGTCATGGATCAGAGCCCTGGAGCTGGCCAATGCACACACAGGTATGCAGTGCCAAAACAGCTACAGTAAAGGTATTGTTCCATGCACACTTTTCCCAGCAGCAGCCTGTTTTAAGGCGTTCCCAGTACCCACCTCAACTGCCAGCTGCTTGTTCCTGACACCTTTTCAGCTGTGCCAACACAGCTGTTTATGTGGATGTTAGTGAACTGAATCAGGAAATTAATTCAGGTTAAATGACCTAACAGTGTTTTTTTTGCAGAATTTTTCTTTAATACCTGTTTAATTCCCTGGGCCTGATTCACAGTATGGTCTTACAGATGGTTGTGTTGATAAAACTAATATGGCTGTCAAGAGAACATGACAGGCAGGAAAAGAGGGAAAAATTGTTTGAAGTACCTTAAGTCAATATTGCTACCAAAGGCAATGTAGCTTAAAAGTTACAGCTTTGTGGTGTTGCTACTGACAGCTGAGCTAAACTACTGCTGTTGCTCAGAGTCTAGTGTCCAGCTTATCATCAACCTTAGCAATGCTGACACATCCATAGGTATACTCCTAGCAGTTTGCTCATCAGCAGTGATAAGCTAAAGGTTAAATTAAAAGAAGGTAGTTGCCAACTCTGCACTATGGATACCTGCTAACTTCAGGACTGATAATCTTGCAACATCTTCTGTCAATTCTCATGGTCTTAGTTCAGTGGAAAATAGTTTCTGGAGTGGCACTGAATGATGTGCAGGTTTACCATATGCTTAATCCAGAGTAACAATGGGCAGCCAGTGGAAAGAGCCAATTCAGTCAATTCTACTCTTCCCTCAAACTTAAATACATCAAGTGATGGCATTTCTCTTGCACCAGTTCAAACAACCATGCAATGCAAGAAGAGTTATTTTCCTTTGAGAATCAGATGGAAAATAAATTGAAGGGATTAGGAAAAGCAGAGGTTAATGAGCTAATCCTTCAGTGAGGATATATCTATAGAAACACTTAAAAAGGGATCCCTCATAAGCTTCCAAATTTTTTAAAAAGGACTCCTTGCCCTTTGCAAACCCAATACTGCTGAATTTGCAACACTCTTCGGGGTTGTGAAACATAATCTGAATTAACAGTGTATTTGAAACTGAAGTTCTTACTTAAATTTTTGTGTTAATTTTAATCTGCCACTGATGTCACACAAATGTGGAGCAGGAATAATTTTACTGAAATCACCAGCACGGCTGTGTCCCTTGAAAAGTTAAATGCACCTATCTAAAATACATACAAAATGTTACTAAATCATGTCAGCATTTAATACCCACTGACACTCATATTGCAGCGGTTTAAATTACTGCAATATGAGGCATCAGTGAATAAAATTACACTAGAATAAAACTCTTGTGTCAGAATCTGATCCCATATAAGTGTTTTGTACTGTTGTTTTAATGGAACATTGCAAAACTGAAGAATCATTAGTAGTTGTGCCAATGCTTTAGCATTTAAAAGGTCCTATTTTCTGTTTCCCCATAGTCCCTTTATGCTACTCCATTAGTTTAAAAAGGCCATAAAGAGAACACATTTAGTCATTTGGGAATATTTTCATTTTTGTGTTGCTCTTGCCTTTGGCATAGTAGATATGTTAGGTTGTGGCTGAGGAGAAAGGGTCACGGCTGGCTCGCCTCTCTGTTCCAGCTATTCTTGGTTGCTGGAACAGCTCCTAGGGGCCCCAGGCTGCCAATTGTACTAAAATTGCTGGTAGCCTTAGGACTATTCAAGGAGTAATTAGCTACCAAATGTGGGTAATTGTGACAGAGTCTAGCTAATACTACCTGTGTCTGAACAGACTAATTAAAGGCTGCATACATGAGAAGGAAAAAAAACCTCTTCTTTTAAAGAAACGAATTATTAGAAGAGAATATTTGATCTAGTGTATATATATACATATATAAAAGTTCTATTCCTTCTAGTAGAATCCTAGTAGTTTTTGCTAATTAAACTTGGAAAATGGAGCACAACTAGAGTTTTAAAATTAAATACTTTCACAGTGGGAGCCTTCATATTCTGCTTTTTGATTTCAAAAAGCCATTTTATATTTTTTACAAAAAAGTTGTTCAGTGCAAGAACATTTAAAAATTATTCTTGCCTATATAAAATCAGGAGTTTTGTTTCTGCTATCAGAGATATTTTTAATTTTAAGACCAGTTGGAGACATATTATCATGGGTGCCTAAGCTCTGTTTCTCCCTCTTTACAAAATGAGATGGGCAGGGAGAATAATCATCTACTGGTTTGACAAGACTGCAGTTCTCCATGCATCAGTATAGCTGTAATTGTTTCCTACATGTGTCTGTCATAATTTGTACCTGTGCTCCTGCCTTCTGCTGCTCTTACAATCAATTGTGAGCAGTACCATTCCATCCCATGTATGTAATGCATGTCTTAGGTGGTATTTAGATATTTGCTAATACAATCATAAAATCTCACAGCTCAGCTGAATTTTCCGTGCCTCTAGCTGTGCTTCAGGAAATAGCAGATTTCTTAGCTGCAGGAGTCCCATAGACAGCTGATTATATCTACCTCTTTCATCTGAAGTAGATTACAATTAGAACAACCAGAATGAGGCCCTCACAAGAGCAGCAGATTCAGAAGAAAACAGTTCCCTTTACTTCTTCCTGCTCAGCTAAAATAGATTATTTTAGAACATGAGAAAACGCTTCCTTGTGTTCTAAGATACTGCAGTATCACTAATGCCCTCTCAGCTGTTCTTCGGGTGCCATAGCCACCAGTGGTCTCTGTGTCTTTCTCAGACTTAGACTCCTTAAGTGTCTCTCAGATACAGCAAGCAACTTCTGGTCTTCTGCCTTGTCCTTTATCCATAGCTGCTAATTTTGGTGAAGTCTCTCTTTCTCCTCTATCCAGATGGACTGACTGAAAGTCTACATTTAAGATGTAGTGCTCTGGAATACACAAATTATCTCATTACATACAGCAGAACTGCATCAGGCTTGGTAGCTGTTTATGGCAGTAATCAGTGACCAAATGTAGAATCCCAAGCTGTCCATTAATGCTATTTTTGCTAAGAAGACAGATAGAAAAGCTGTAATTATTTAGAAAGAAAGCCAGTTCCTTTTCTACCTGCAGAAAGGGACAAACCATGCTATCTTAGTCTGTCCAGAGAGCAGAGAACTGAGAACTGCGAACTGACATGTGTGCAAACACTGCAAAGTTCAAATCTGATTGAATTCCAGACATTTTACAGCCAGGAATACAGATGTTACCTCACCATGGCAGCTGCAATTCCTTTTTTATAGACTGCTTCAAAGAGCAGCTGATAAAGCCTAATCTCCCTGTTTAAATATATTCTTACCCCATGTTGTGAAAGTGGATTAGAAATAACATATTGCAACTGTTCCTCATTCTCCAGAACAAAAGGAAACAAAGCACTGTTATTTAATGCAGCCTTTGTCTAGAACAGGCAGTTTATGATTGTCTTTTGGATACAAATCTGGTGATCAGCAGAGTTTGTGGCTAATACTTGCTCTTCTCTATCCTCTCTGTTGATTTCCACTTGAGAATTCATGTAGGTGAGATGTTCTGTGTTGATGTGTGAGCCCCCATGGAAATGTGAGGACATGGTAGCGGATTCTCCTGCTCCTTGAAGTGAGAATTTGAGTGACCTGACTGGCAACTCATGAAGAGATTCTGAGGTAAAGAGCAGCAGTGATACTGATTTAGCAGGACAGTCCAATCTGAAATAGTCTTCAGGTGGTTTTAACTGGTTTTAAGGCTGAGGGTGAAAGTTTTGTGCATGATGTATGTGGAAAGATGGCAGAAGGCCCAAGACACAGGATTTCAAGAAGTCTCTTTGTTTTCAGTCTTTATAACAGCAATACATATTTTGTAGTCCTTGCTATTAACAATTGGAAACATCTTAAAAATGAAAGGCAATCATTGCAGCTCAAAGGAGAGGAAAGAAGTGGAAATTGTTCTGTAGCCTCATCACTCTTTTGTATAATTCAGGAAAGAAGAACCCAAAAATAGGAATGACGGTATGTTTACATTTTCTAAAAGTCTGTCAGATGGTGCTATGGTGCCTCTGCTACTTGACCTAGAGGCATTCTAGCTGAGGCAGTGAAAATACAGTCATATAATCTACATTTTAGAAATACCTGTCATTGTTCATCATTATTCACATAACTTTGCATAGATGGAAGTAGGGGCTTCTGTGTGAGTACTACCTTGCAGTAGAAAATGAAGGCCTGATAAAGTAAATTTATGTGTGACACATGCATCTTCCATCTGGAGGCATGAAAAAAGACCACACAAAGTTTTATAAGATAAATCTGTGGTTTGGGTTGGTTTTGTTTTTGTTCTGTTTTCAGTTGACAGTAATTAGCAGCTCACATGTAAGGAAACGAAATATTTTTTTCCCTCCCTGCATTCAGATGCAGAGCTGGATTTCCTATACCTACAATTGGTCATAATGTCATTAAGATGTGTTCATCATTTGTTTCTTTTTACATGGGAGGATTGTGTCCTGTTTCCTATCCTGCCCAATGAGCCTGACATTCTCTTCTCTTTAAGTGGCACAAGTGCCTGACCATTTACTTTATTCTAGCTCTCATCCAACAGTGAAATGTTAGCCTGATGACCAGCACACACCTCAGAGAGATCTGTGTTTAACCACATTTGGCCAAAGCAGGAATTAAACTGGATTTCCGACCTCTGATAAAGGACTAATACCATTTTGTAAGTTGAGATGTTATCACCATGGTGTTCTCACCTGCTAGATCATGTTAGCAGAGGACACTTATCCATCCTGACTTCTTTCTGGAAATTCTGCATGGTGACACCCAAGTAGATGGAACAGACCACCTACAGCCCTGCACTGAGGTTTCCCACTGTAGGCAAGTACTTCCTAGGACAGTGGCTTCAAGAAGCATCCCGATCAGCTCACTAGTCGCTTTGGATTTAATTTTGAGGCATGCAAGTGTTCAATGTGTCAGGAGCTTAAGCGTGAAAATGGATCTCTGGATTCCAGACTCACTCACACCTCATTATACTTAACCTAACTGCTACCTAAGACCTCTGCACAAATTGTCATGGAGTTGCTGCTGTGTTCTCTGAGGTGACTGGTTGTAACGTGGTCTTGTTCAGGAAACTGAATGGCTATGTCATGACATGGTGGTGTTTTACAGTATGGTGCCTTGGCAAAGAAGAGCAGAACTTTCAGAAAAAAGCTGGAGGAGAGGACAGGACAGCTGCTTTCTACGACTGTGCAAACTTAAACTGCCTTAAGCTGCTTGTAAAACCGCAGTTAGAGTCTTTAGGTATTTCTAGGGAGAAGCATTTTTCTATTTTTAGATTAAATGACATTGCCACTCCAGTTTATCTGAGTAGTGCTGCTACACAATACTGTTATATTTAGAAATCACTGAACTCCTTAATGCAAGAATGTATTTTGAAAAAGATCGCAGTACCCTTCTCTGTTTTATTAGTACTATGAGTCTTGTAATTTATGCTAGACCACTATATTCCTTTTTAATTACCACACACACGAATGTGCGTCTTCCCTATGTAACTGTGGCATTCGTTTCCATCAATCTTTGTCTCAAGTACGCGTATAAAGACTATTCCCTTGCTTCTCAGTCGCTATTAGCTCTGAGGCTCTGGATCGTGGCTAAGGAAAATGCATATTGGTACATGAAATTCATGTGCATATTGGTCCATGAAATGAATACTTACTCTGCATTGTTTTCCCAAGTCCTTTTTAAGGAATCCATTCCCTCATCAGGGTTGGATTGGATGTCTAATGAGGGTGGATTTGTGGCATGCAGTCTGCACATTAGCAAACAGTGCAAGACTCACATTTCTGAGTGAAAAGTACACTGCATAACACATTTTCACATGTCACATTTCAAAGACATACCTCATTATAAAGCAGTGAGGATCAAGGTCAGACACAGGTAGC
Source organism: Patagioenas fasciata (assembly GCF_037038585.1). Classification (NCBI taxonomy): domain Eukaryota; kingdom Metazoa; phylum Chordata; class Aves; order Columbiformes; family Columbidae; genus Patagioenas; species Patagioenas fasciata. The sequence continues at coordinate 66,609,470 of NC_092523.1, read as the reverse complement.
TGGGACATAGTACAAGGAGTCTTTAAGCACTGAAGACTAGCAGAATAGGGGGAGGGTTATCTCTGGGTCAGGACTTGCTTCATTGAGTGTGGTTATGAAGCTAACTGGTCAGCTCTGGATACTCATTTGCTAGTGGGAAGAAAAATCTGGTGTTAACCAACTTCTGGCTTTGGACTTTGAGTATACATAAATAGTAGCAGGTGTTCTTCAGGACAGATGGTTTATAAATTGCTTCATCTGTTGTTCAGGAATTGCAAATTATTATTTTTCGTTTGAAATTCCTTTTCCCTTTATTTTTGCATGGATATTTGTTTTCAATGACCTAAGGCTGTGTGTGTGTGGTCTCAGAAATTAAACACTGGATTGAGTAGACATAGGTTACAGAACACATGGAAACATATGCTGGTAGCCTTTATGCCTTTAAAAACCTAATCTGAAATCAATACCGAAATGCCAGAGATGAGAAATACCTATCAGCATGAGTATGTGCAAGCACTTTGGATATGCAGAAAGTAATTTGGCATGACGTTTAGACATTTCAAATGTCGGGGTTGAGCAATATGAGTAGTGTAATCTTGTTACTTCTTCCGAATGGCACACATGAATCCACAAAAAGAAATCAAAGCTGATTTTCTAAATTTTAAGAATATGCTACTAAAATTTCTGTGTCAGAGAAAGTACATGATGTTAGTGAAGTGAGGGAATTCGTATTGAATGTCATATGTCACCCGCACTTGCAGTGTTCCAAGCTGTGCTTAGCCTGTGCTGTGACATAATATACGCAGTGGTATTGCACAGAACAGGTGGGAATCTACAGGCCTCAACACAGACAAACCAGGCAGCCTTGGCAACGTTTTTTCTGGTATTTGTCATTTGGCTGTAATAGGACAGATTTGCTCTTACACTTTCAGGTGTACAGTAACAGGAACAGATTGGTTACTAATTTGAATTATTTTAGTAGTGCATCCAATGCAAATAAAGCAATTTAGCAAACAATATGTGAGTGAAAAGATTCAGAGCTTTGCATCAGATTTGCCATTTGTGGATATAGCAACTAAGTGCCTGACAGAGCTTTAATTAAAAGGAATATTATATGTATAGATATTGATTTTGTATTTCCGAACTAGAGTTGATTGAAAAGTTTGACATAGTGACAGAATAATGAGATTATCCTGCAACTCTTTCATTTCAGAATTTTAAACAAATATGTTTATAGGAATAAACAATTTCATATTCAGTAGTTAATCTAGAAAAATAAATTACTTAGATTTTCTGTCTGAAAGAGAACCACTCCAAAACTGAGCATGTATCTTTAAGTAACTTGCATCGTAACATGTAATTTAGAAGCACTTTAAAAATCTAATTCATGGTAGTCAGTCCACCATTATATATCCAGTATCACATGTGTGTCTGAGGCTTGGTAGACCAGTAAGGTAGATGATTCACTTGATTTGCTTATGTAGGTGGTTAGATCAGTGGTACTAGTAATTCCATAGGTCTGTCTACATTGCCTTCTGTACTATGAGGGTGCTGCCCCACCCAGTTTATTGTTTCAACTTGGAGCAGGCAGCTCTTGGTGCCACCTACCCTGGAAGGAAGTCTGTGACCTAATCTCTGAATGGTGGAAGATTCCCAATGCAGCAGCTTAGCAAAGGCTTCCTAAATCAGCCCTGGTATGAGAAGATTGCTGTTTGGTTGGTCTGGCATGATTAAAAGCAGACCAGCACCTAATTCCACAACAAGGTCAAGAAACTAAAGGAGGTCAGAACAAGCTAAGAATAGCAGGTTGTGCACAGGGGCTTCGCAGGGGAAAGCATTCTTGGCTGAGTTGTGATCTTTTCCAGGGGGTTTTTAGCAGGGAGGCACACACCTGTGACATGACACTGTATGTAGTGGGGAGAACAGGGAGGGGATCTCATTGCCTGGTGAGAGATTCAGGAGAACCTGATTTGTCACAATTTTTCTTTTAGGCAATTACATATATTAGGCAGTCTCTAGAGTTGCCAGCCCCATTCCTAGTCTCTGACTCAGTCGTTCAATATTCTTGTAGCCTGACTTCATTCCTGCAAGATCACTGTATTTGTAGCTGTCAGAGAGGTGGGGGGAAGTGGAGAGGGAGAGAGAGGAGCCTACAGTGCCAGCTGCAGGGGTTGTGTGCCAGATGGTATTCCCCCATCTGAGGCCAGGACAGCACATGGCATTCAGGAGCCTTGGCATGCCAGACACGTTCCATGCAGTTCCAGCCAGGGTCCAGTGATGGGCACCACGATTGTTGTAATCCTAAGAGTTGTCATTCCATCCTATTCCATGGCCTGTGTGGTCATCATAGGCACTTAATTAATGTATATCAGCTCGTGATTTAGAATGGTGTTAAAATACATGCATAGCTTTAAATGTGGCTGCTAAGTTAGTTTGTTTTGAGCCCTGTATCAGGCTTGGTTGCTGTCGTAGAAAATAACAGGAATTTGCAGAATAGGATAGAAAGTAGCAAAATATTGGTGAAATCCAGAGTGATTTTTCTGCAAGTGTTGTTTTATCCACTGAGTTGCTGTTGTAGGTGGTTAAGAAGTGAATTAGGATGGGGATGTTAGCTGAGATGTGCCTATAGTGTCCTTTCATGTTTTGTTCCAGAAAGTGACTGAAAGCAATAGCGAGTAGCACTGAACCTGAACCCAGCCTCCCTTCCCCGCTCACATGCTTTTTTGAACCGCATCTCATTCATCCTGACTATAATAGGTACCCGGTAAGACTATCCCATGCAATCAAATAGAGTCAGAGGATGCTTACTCAACACACAGACTCTCTATATGACCTTCACAGTACGACAAAAGAAATTCAGGCATGCAGAGTAACCTCAGCTATAGTTAGGTTTAGTGCTATTCTAAATTCTTTGGGACAGAATAGGGTGATGGCAGTCAGATAAAATGATAAAACCATGCAATCCACATTTAGATCCTGTAACTGAGTCTATCTACAGAGAGGGCATGGAGGGGCCATGTTAGTCACTGTCGCTGCCCACGGATTTAGAACAAGAGGTACAGGGAGATTATGCAACAACTCTTCTTTTTCCTAGGCTCATACATGTATACTTTTAGTTCTCCCACAGCAACCCTGTTTACTTGGACATTTTTGATGTAGATTTACTGAGTATTCCTGCTGCAACTGATAACTACTACTTAGCTGCACAACAACAGAACAAAGGATATGGAATCACATATATGTTTTGTCACTGCTGTATACGCTGAAAAGGTAACTGGTCTGAAAAAGTGCATTGAATAGATTTTATTATAGTTAAGTATAATGCTTTCAAAATACTCAGAAGTAATTGCAACAGCCAGTTGTATTAAGAAAGGAAATAAAATTTCTATATTAATGGATGATCATACTCAATACAGAGCTTGTTTTACACTTATGCAGAGTGATTCAAGCTTTCGTAGGTTTCTATTCCAGAAAAAGGTGAGATAGGTAAAGCAAATACTTTCCTAATTTATTCTTAAAGAATATGAGCATTTTAAAGTAGCATATGTTTAAAAAATCAATTAGTACTTTAAATATGTATGATCTACTTCTGTTTGCAAACAAGGCTATCAAAAAAACCACCTTATTTTCAGTACAATTTTTAGTGCTTTTACTCTAAAACTTTAATGTTGAATAATCACGTTTGGAACTGACCTATATGTTCTCCTACAAACTAATTTTCTTATCACTCTGTTTGTTTCATTTCTACAGCCTAGTTCTTCTTAAACTAATTGTGTTGAAAAATAAGGACTGATTGAAGTGGAGTGACTAAAATCGCTTATTGTACCTTGCTTTTTAGGCTCAAGCCTTTTCTACAGAAAATGTCTCATACTGCCCAGAAGGGAAAGTTCTTCCCAGTTGCTCACCTAATTATACATCTGGTCTACAATCAAAAAATATTCACTGGCTCTGTAAGTCCATCCAGTGGCTGCATATGGGAACTGCATATTTTAGAAGGTAAATTCCAATCTCCTGCAATTTAGTTTATTGAGTAGTATAATTAGTATTATTACTGGAAATAAACATGAACCAAAATATACAATTGGAATACTCCCAGCCTGGGGTGATAGTAGGTCAGTATCTGTAAAGTACCCTTTGAATAATACTTAAAATCAATTTGTTATGGCAACAGCAGGACTAAGATAAAGGTTGATTATAATTTATTAGTATTTAAATTAATCACCTACTAGAACGAGGAACAGAAACCTGCTGAGTGAAAAGCTTTAGCTTATTTTCATTCTGAAACTTAGACAACTGAGGTAATTGTCAAGACAAGCTCTTATTAGAGTTGTCCTCTTCGATCTCAGTATGCTTGTGTTTCTACTAAAATGAACCTATATGAAATTACATCTTCTGATTGTTCAATATGTTCTTTGTTAAATTTCATAAGACACTACAAAAATTAATTAAAAAACTGAATGTAAAGAGGACAAGATCTGAACAGTGTGTTCCAGAAGTCACATTAAGGATTTATATGCAGACTATTTCCAGAAAATCCTGCCTAAGTTCAGTATTGAATCTTGATGGGTCATCAGACTAAATCAGCCTAGCTGGTTGTTTGAGAACCTACAATTAGACATAGCATTTCCCCTTGGTGATGACAGCAATTTGAGCCTCAGTGCCTTGAACTCTACTTCTAACGTCACTTCCATTATTGATACCAGTGCTGGAGTTGTGACTGTGGAGAATTATCAATGCAGCACTTTTACCAGTTAGAAAAAGTCCATTTGCTAAAAGCCTTGTAATTCTCTGTTCTTGACAAATACCAGTTTCTAAAATCCACCATCATTACTTGCTTTTTTCTTCCCATGAAAGTAAATGTATCTTTAATTTTGCCTTCTAGAGTGAATACATTATGATACAGTGTACAATTACATGATAGCCTATTATTTGCCATGGGGTGCCCTGCTTCTGTTAGTGCATAAGCTGGGAAGACATAGAGTAACATTTATAACACCAGCCTAAATCTAGCTTTTCTTAAATGTTAAGTGCTTTATTTTTCAATATACATAAATAAATTTTACCCTAGAAAGTTTCAGAAGCGTATCTAAGATACTGTCATGGTGGGTACTTTGTGTGTGTAGAAATAACCATATAGTAGCAAGTGCATGCTGTGGTGTAACAGTTGCCTTTATATTCCTTTTGAGGTTTTTATACATTTCAGATCTTTATTTGTTTTCAGCCTAGAATTGCCACTACTGAGGTTGCTGTGGATGTAACTTGTGCAGTTTCTCTCCAACAAGATATCTTCTGTTAGAAACAACATCTAAAGTTAGAATGTTGTTACACTTCTTTCTTGCTGCAGTGATGACTGTAAAATGAGAATGTCAGCGTCTTGTGGATATGATGCAGCTCAGATTTTCTGTTCTGCTACATAGACTCTGCTTTCAGGTTTTTGTTATTGTTGTTTTTTCTTTTTAACTAGGGGAACAATTAATTTATATCTGGTTCCAGTTACCTTATTTGGTAACCTAAGTACTCTCCAGTCCTGAAAACAGAGCCCTTCATTTGGGCTCCATGGGACTTTAAATTAAAATACGATGGCTGCAGAGGAGCACAATGAAAATATACTTTTAAGAACATTATGAATTAAAACCCAACCAACCAACCAACCAAAAAAGCAGAAAGCATTCAACTCATCCTTGGACCCCACTCTACCAGCTTTTTGCATGGTTCCTGCTTCACAGAGTTGGCTGATATCTTACAGAATCACTTTCCTCTGTAAGGATAAGGAGCTGAGTGATATAGAACCACTGAATCAGTTCCTAATTCTTCTATCCCTGTGAGCTCTGACTCTCAGTATATTTTGAGTTGAAGCATAACGTACGTTTCCTTAGAGCAAGGTGTTTATTTTAATATTACGTGCTTGATCAGCCCTCAAAAGGTTCTGGATTAAAACATTGCCTTTGTCTTATCCTTCCTTTTGAGCACAACCAGAAGATCACTTAGTTATTTTCTTTTATCTGTTTTGGCCAATGTTAGGATTTTATTATTCATTTATCAGTTGTGACTGCATCATTTAGCAGAACCAGAAAGATTCAGCTTCTTGGTGCATTACAATAACTATGAATCTTTCTAGAGGTGTCCAGTATATTGTTCCATTTGTTCTGTTAAATATATAGGAAATATAAATAAATATATAGGAAATATAAATATATAGGAAATATAAATATATAGGAAAATTTGCCCTGATGATTTATTATTCTCCATAAGGTAGAAGACAAGGAATAAATAGGATGTGTTTCTGGTTTGTTCTGAGCTCCTTACTGGAGATGGGAAAAGAACTAAAATGTGGTAGGTCTCTTCACTAGGCTGTAGCAGAGCCCGCTTTTTGACCCTGCCAAGCACTCCTGATCTTTTAAATCTTCTCCTTTGCACAATAAAGCACAATTTAGTAAGGTTTGTCAAATATTGTTGCAAAACAGGGTTAATTTAGTGCCATGATGTCATTTAATAGTGTCTTTCAAATTCTAACGTAATTCTAAAAATGTCTAATCAGGGTTTATGATGTCATGTTCAATATTTCTTACACTTGCATCCAGCAATCTGTTTCAGTTATATTTTCGCAGAGGTCTATCCAGTTAGTGTTTGGTTATGAGGTTACAAGTTGGTTTTGAAAAATTTGTTTCATGAATATTTAGAGCCCATCTGTTTGTGAATGAAGCACAGACTGAGGAGACAGGATATCATAGGTGACTCATCAACTGGTTCTGAAATATTTAAGCTTGGAGCAGTACCAAGTGGTGTGCTTGCTTCTGTTGACCTGCACACAGTCCTGCAGCTGGTCGTGGAGGCCCTTGGTCTTCCCTTGAGTTAATCTCTTCACAAAGCTGGAGGGCTTTTGGGTGCCCAGTCTTAAGAGATGTTCACTCTCTCATAAACCTGTCTCCAGAAATTGGTATTTGACAAATGTTTAGTGAAAAATGAAACAATAAATAATATTAATATTCTAGTAATTTCTCTGACAGCTTTAAATTTTACTGTAGTAAATAAAATCAGTATACAAAAAAAGACTGCCAGTCGTGTCACTCTTCTAATTTAGAAGTGTATAGTTAAGGGTCACAAAAAATTTTACATGTTTACTGGTTATGTTTCCATCCCTGCACTGAGGAAGGTGCTGCAATATGCTCATTTGGCAGTTGAAGGAAGTGTGGCAGAGAGAGCAGTGACTCCCTTCAGGGCACACATCAAGAGTGGTGGAGGCTCAGTCATTCCAGCTGCTGCTGCCAGTGAACAGCATAAAAAACATAACTTACAAAAAAGAAAAAAAATAGCCCTGGCAGCTCAGTTGTTGGGACAGGATTTTCAAAACCCAAATTTTGGCACCCAGGTGCCATCTGCACTATACCGTAATGGTTTAGTCTTCTTTTTGTTGTGAGGAACTTTGTGCTTTTCAAAGGGACACCTAGATACAACTGGAAAATCCATCTGACTAAACCAGTTTTTAAGAGGAGGTCTCATTGCAATTAGAAGGGAGTGGGATTATTTTAACTAAGCAGTGTGTTGATATGATGAATAAACTAGAAAAATCTTGTTCCGAACAAAGTACAAAATGGTCCAGTGGCATTTGATTTATTCCTGCTGTAAGCCCTGACTTATCTTTGAGGAGGTGTTAACAGAACCTCTTCTGTCAAGCCCATTTAAGAACAAGCTTTTATTCAGCATGAATAATGTTGCACTATTTTATGAATAAGATGAGAAAATCACTTGTATGTAAGTGAGGGAAGATTTTTACCGTTTGAGAAACAGTGCTGATGGAGCATGCTCCTACAAACATATATGCCAGAAGCATCCCTGGCAAATCAGATCACTTTTCTTACCCAAAGAACTCAATATATGGCTTTCACTGTAGTCACACGATGCTGGGTATTGCCTTATATTCTGTCTGCTACTAAAAAGCTGTTAGGACCAATGCATTGACCTTTACTAGTCCCATTACTTAAGCTTGTTCTTGCTCACAATGGCTTTCAAAAAAGAGTAGAAAGGACATGCATGGAGTTGCTGGGAGGAGAAGGTGGCTACTGTTATCACTGTCATAACATTGCTTAAGATCACCTGAGCAGGTAGCACCTGTGCAGCATCTCTGATTAAATATGCCTTCACCTGGCTTTAAGGAAAGGCTGAGTACATGGCCAAAAAAGTTCTACCTTGGAACTCAGCAGAAATCTATTAATAAATGAAACCAGCACTTTTTGTGCAAAAACCAAACGTTCCTCTCATCTCTGAAGTGGCTCTAAGTTACTTTTATCTTGTTAGTCTTACTCTCCAGTAGTTTTGGTTTTATGGATAGTATTAAACAGGCTGCTTCTATAGTTTTTTCTATACGATAAACGTTTTTGTCAAGGACATTTTCAAACCTGATTGGAGTGTAGGTCCTCACATCAGACAGCTCACTGTCAGCAAATAAGAGGTCCAGAGTATCTGTCCTGCATTCATTTGGTAGGTTGGCCATGTATAGAGTAGATGGAAGGAAACTGTAAACTAAAGGGTTATAAATACATGAAGAGTTTATTGAGCAAAGCTTTAGTGGTTTCTAATGTGAGCAGAATCCTGAGATTATTTCAGTGTCCTGCTTAGTTTTTCCTGGTTTTCTGTTCTCTGTGAAGCAGAGCTCCTTTATAAATGACAAGAGAAAGCCAGTGGTATTTAATAGAGAAATTAAACTTAGTCACTAAAATGGTAACTGTAAACATTTACAAGATGACTTATTCTGTCATTGCCAGAGACAGATGCATACACTTGTATTTCACAGATGAAGTTCAAACAGGAGTTCTGAACTTATTCAATGTAATTTACTTCATTTCCTGGCCATAATGCTTTTGTAATTGGATATTATGTAGCACAATCTTGGGCTTTCAAATACTGTAGGAATATGAATTAAAGTATAAAACCAGAAAACATGTTACTACACTACAGATTTAAGCAGGCAAATTAGGAAGATAATGAAATATTTATTATCTGCTAAGGAATAACAGGATCATTATTTTCACGGCAATGCAAAAGGGAATAAATTTTTAAGACTAAGAATCTAAGATTTCCATACAATGGCAATCAGTAACAAAGGAAGAATAATCTCAGTCAATGACGTTCAGAAAGAAACTGAACTAAATTGTTCCTGAAAAATAATCCATAGGCTTCAGTAATAAAAAATGTTATATTTTGCAAAACGCACTTCAGATTACTCTGAAACCTGTAGGCAGAATCACAGTAATAATGCTCAACTGTATTTGGTTCTGGCCCAGGAGAGGAAGAGTTCTGGTCTGAATGAAAAAGATAAAATAACAACATGTCCTGTGTATTAGCCAAGGCTATCAGGCTTAAACTCAGTCACAGCAAATAATAACCTTGTTTCTATAGAAATGTCTATTTTTCACACTGTGCAGCAGAGTAATCATAAGAAATTATTTCTGATCACGTTGAAGGATATTTACTGTAGTTAGTTTGAAGGAGCTTTTAGCATGTAAACAGCGTAATTTGTTTCAGAGGTGAAAGGTCTAGACCAAAAAGGCAGTATTTGCCTGAACTGAGAGCTGTTCAGAAGAACATCTGACATCTAAGTGTGGGTGGAATCTATGAAACAGTGAAGATCTCCAGGCAGAATTACTTTGATACATTACTTTGATAACATTGCTAAAATATCTGTGAATGTTTATTTTAAATAACCCCAAAATCTTTGAAAAGCCTATAACAAATTCTCATCTCGAATGTAGAGAAATTAGATAAAGACGAGTACCATTAGGACAGCAGGACTATTTTGCGCCATCCTTCCCTATCCTTTGTAAAGCTCTTTAAAACCACGGAATATTTTGTCATATTGTTACTAAAACATGTTGCCCTGGCAAAAATTAGGTGCACTGTGCCTCAGCTGTGATTTCCAGGTGTGCATGGAAGTGTAGGGCTAGAAACATGGCTCTGTTGTGTTGGAACCCAAATGACTCCAGCCAGGCTCTGGGACCTCAAGCACATTTGCCTGACAAAAGCCCTGTCATGAGAGCAGGGCGGGGCCATTACATTGAACACTGCTGCATAGTGCTAAATTTGGCATGAGAAAACATGCTAGACAGTTTTGGTTGATAGTGTATGAGATATAATTGATCTTCCAGCAGTTCTTTTTATAGTGTAATCATAATAATAGCTAGAGTTAAGTTAAAAGTAAGTTAGAGGTTTTGGGATTCCAATTAGAGGTGTTTTCTTCATGTCAGATTCTCTGTGGCAGCAATGAAAATGTTCACTAGGTTTCAGGCTAAAATGTGGAATAAGGCTAAAAGTGATTACTCCTGTGTGAATACACAGTTCCTTCTTCTGACACTAAATTTATCTCAGTTATGCTTTAAAGAAGTCTACGGCCATTGAGAATTATATTAAACATATACCATGTGTGTAAGAGTGAAAAATAAATTTAAAATACATTAATTTCAGCCTCAGATGGCATATAACTCTTAATATTTCCATTTTGTACTCTGGACAATATCTCATCGCTCTATAAAATTTCTTATCCTAAATGCAGGTGTTTTCTTAGAGCAATCTTGAAGGCAAAAATACCAGTCTTTTCCCCTTGGAAATGTAGAATATTAACTCACCATGTAGAACACTAAGTCGGTTATATCCTAGAAATGTTACTGTTTGAAAAAGGAAAAAAAGCATACAAAATACAGATTTGAAATCACTTTGCAGAGTAACGCAAAAAGTTGTTTGAATACATGGCTGCGTTGTCATACTGTGCTTAAAATTGCCAGTCATACATGGCGTTGAATACAGTCCCATCACTGGGCCCAGCCGGAATAGAAGAGAACTGCTTGCCAGAGTCCCTCAAGCACTTTGACTCATCTCTGGTAATTTTTTCCTGGTTTACTCCATTTGGGTTTGTGTTCGTTTCGGTGTTTTGGTTTTTGTTTGTTTGCTTATTGGTTGGGGTTTTTGGTTGTTTTTGTGTGTGTGTTTTGTGTTTGTTTGTTTGTTTTTTGTTTTCCCCACTAGATTGCTTTTAAAAAACATTGTGTTAATTATGTGAATATTTCTGGAATTACATGCATTTCAGAGAAAGGCACTGTACGTTGTGCTGAACAGCATAATAATGCTCAGAAATTTGTTTAAAGTATTTCATCATATATATTAGAATGATATTTTAAAATATAGGTCTTAATGAAATAATTATGTCATTTGGCTGCAGTAGTGCAGGAATAAGCATACAAAAAGAAACTTCTAGAAACTTCAGGGTAGACCACATTCTTACATGTGTGTTGTCCAGAAATGAAGGATGCTAATTATAACACCAGATGATACTCACATGTGTAGATGAACACACCTATTATTTTTCCTGTTTCACTTCAACGCATTTGGGAAGGTCTGTGATGGAGCAGACCTGCCACTTTCATGGGTCATGAGAATCTATGAAGTATCTGGCGGGATCACTTACTTTAAGGTGTGATTTCTGGCTGGAATAAGATCTGGAGGCCAGAGGGGTGGTGAGGACTATATTAATCTTAACTGGAAGTAGGATAGAGAGATCACATCATAAAACATTCTGTCAATGCCAGCTATATATTCTAAGATTGGAGTAGCGTTTTAAAATCTTACTATGTCTGACAACCAAGTCTTTCCCTTGAAAAACAGAGAGAAAAAACGTCTCAACTCTGTATTTTTGTGAGAAACTAAAGAACCTAGTGTAAGGAATGTCCACAAAACCAGCTTCCAATGAAGCTATATTGGCAGGTTAAGAAATTTTGGAAATGCTACATGAAGGCTGTGGGTTTGTGTGTTTGTTTTAATGGCATGGGGTTTAGATCTATCTGGGCAAAAGAAAGGTAGGAAGAAGACATCTAAAGTTTTTCTGTGTCCACCCCTCAAAACACAATAGTCACAGCTCTTTCCTGGAGCACAGGGCTTGAATTTCTTGTTCTCTAGTTTGGAGCCAGAGAAAGAGGAGAAAATGGTATTGTTCATGGATCCTGAAGAACAGGCATCTCACGTCAGTCATGGAAGAACAAAAATCAAGTCTTCAGTTTATTCAGAGGAGGAATTCAAACATGCACCTTCTCCTACAAAAGCAAACACTTTAACCTTTAAGTTACCAAGTATTGCAAATTGGGAAATGCTGTGAATTCTCTCTGTTGTTTTTAATGAGAGGGGCTGATATGACATAGACACCAGCTCTAGAAGAGAACCAGTAGCTGAGTATCCTGAATAAGGATAGACCCCTAACTCCTTAGAGGTGACATAGGTTAGATCCTCTTGTTTTCTTGGCATCTTTTAGTGGGAACATAGGTGGCAGTTCATTAAATTTGCTGGTTTGAATGCTTGAATTTCCTGCATTTTATGGGGAGTGTGTGTACTTTCTCTCAAGAAGGTGAATTTTATTGCAACATATAAATCCTTGATGGAACTAAGCGATTTTTTGTGATTTTTTTCTACTCTAAGAACAGCTGAGTTTTTCTAACAAAATAAAATGCCAGAGTTCTTTGTACTCATTCAGCGTCAGACACAAAGCAAAAATGAGGATTTTTAGAATTCAGATGTGAGAATTTGTGCAGAACCCGACTAGAATGTGTAACTAAAGGAATGTGAAAAGTTTTAAGCTTTAAGGTGTTTTAAGTTTTAAGGTGTCATCTGATACGATAGACTGTAATCTTTCCGAGTTTGCTGCCAAATCCTAATCTAATAAAGGCAGATACATTTTCTTTAGCAAAAGAGTTTCCAGTCATGTCAAAAAAAAAATAACCAAAGCAGTGAAGGAGATTGTGATTTGCCTAGGAAAACAAAGTAGTTATTAATCTGGATAATATTTGTAAAAAAATTACTTTATTGCAAAAGGTTAGATTCAGACTGGATGCTGTTTTAGTAATTGCCAATTAGTGATGCATTTATTTTGGGAAGTATAGTAACTAAAAGCTTGCTGGACTGACAAAATAGTGCCTGTGCACAGCCGAAGTGGGAGTTCAGAAGCATGACAGGTTAGCATTCCAATGCAAGTCTGTGATTTTAAACCATTATAAATCAAAGTTGTTTCACTTCCCTTTGGAGTGGAATAGGGTCATTTGGAAATAATATGAAATCACTTCATCAGAAAAAACACAATGGCATATTTTCTTTCTCAGACCACACAATTTGTGAAGCAAAACAAATAATTTTTTTGTAGGTTTTTCTGGTACCTAGCTCACAGGCATATTTTGTGGATAAATTAATTATTTTAAACTGCATTAAATTGTATTAATTAAATGGAATGAAGCTGGGTCAGGGGAAGTTCAGACTGGACACTGGGAGAAGGATCTTCACAGGGAGGGTGGTCGATCCCTGGAACCGGCTCCCCAGGGAAGTGGTCACAGCACCAAGCCTGTCAGAGTTCCAGGGGCGTCTGGATGATGCTCTTAGGCATATGGTTTAGTTGTAGCTAGTCCAGCGAGAGGCAGGGAGTTGAATTCAGTGATGCTTATGGGTCCCTTCCAGCTGGAGATACTATATGATTCTGTGATTCTATGAAAAATGATGAGGAAATATTAATACACAGTAGTAATTATATGGAAGGACTATATTAACCTCTTAGATATCTTTTATTTTAGTGTTTATTTTTTTACTGCCTTTGTTATTTAGAGTTACTCATGGCTGAACTTCAGATTTTGGGCCAAATCTTCACATTTTATATTTCAGTTTTCTGGAGTAGTGACACCCAGATTTCACATATGTTGCCTTAAAAGACCATGAAGGCACTCAAGAATAAACATATGCAATGGTCATTAAGTCATCAGTTGTCTCCAAGTTGCTTTGAATGCTCTGCTGCATCAGGAACATAGCAGATGAAATGGGGTTTAGTTTCTTTGCTGAAACGACCTGTTCTCTCTGCATCTTCATTTCCACCTTCCTTCCTCCTCTGCTTTCTGCTGGAAACTGCTGGGGCCCACGAGATGGCACTGCACCATAGCAGGGGCTGAGGAGACCAGCTCCACAGCTCCCCTTTCCTAGCATGGATGGATCCCTTTTTAAACTCCAGAGATTTGTTCAAACTGTACTTTCCTTATGCCACAGATATCCTGCCTTTCCAACTGTCATCAGCTGGGAATTGCAGGAGATTCTGGTTAGGAATGACAAGGGAATTCAAGTGTGGAAACGTATCACGTTACTAAGAAGTTTCGGAAACATTATTTAACCTAAGCTCTCTCCATTAAAGGAAACTGTGAGATGAAGGATCCTCTTAGACAAGAGCTAGCAAGCATCTCCAAGGAACACGGTTAAAATATTTAATTCATATATTCCTGGCCTATCTTCAAACTGTTATATATAAGGCAAAAGTTATTTTTTAATTAAATAATAATAATAATAAAGATTAAATAATTTAGGAGGTGTGTTCTTCAAATAATTTTTATCGAGACTAGTACGGAGAGAGGAAATGCTGTATCAAACCCAGCCACCTGAGACCCACTGGGCTATTCAAGCCAAGTGAATTGGTTCTGGGCAGGGCAATGTAAGCAATGAAGAGTGTACAAGGCCAGCACCTCTCCTGAAATGAGATACAAACAGAAAAAATCCTTCCTGTCGTGGCACTGCTGTGCAGCTTTGCAGGGGGGAGAGCTCTTGCTTTCTGGAAGAGGAAGCAACCTTTGCAGCTGTGAAACCTGAGAGAACAATGGAGATTCTGTGGACCAGCAGTTACAGGGGCTGCTTGCTGCTCTTCAGGGCCTGATGCCAGAGAGGTCCCACAGCAGCAATCTTTTCTCTGTAATAAATTCTAAACTTCTCTTGACCTTATTGCTGCACTCTGGGCAGAAATGCATCTGAATATTTGGCAGGAGGCACCCCATATCTTAAAAATTGTGGATGCCTCCTGAATGCCAACAGAACTGTTCTAGATAGCATAAAGGAGACATATGGATCTTACGATGCAAAAAAATGCTTCAGTTCTTTCTTTCTGATCACTGAAATATCTGTAGAGAGAAAGAATACTCCCCAGCTTGGAAATTACTTGTTCGATTTGCTAAACAACTGAACAATTGGTATATATTGTTGAAATTTTACAAACAAAAAACCTGATGTTTATTCCTAGTCAGCATAGCTTTTTTGCTTGACGCTTTGCTTTTGCACTCTTGGGGGTGTAAAAACAAGGAACAAACAGTGGCAATGTGTGCTCAGTCTCACCTGGATGGGTGCTGGTGATCAATAGCACAGTTAAGAATTTTGAGTGCATATTACATCATGCCTGATTCCCCCCCATCCTGACCTAATTCTAACTGAATTAGTCTCGAAATACTCTCTTCACTTTTAAATGGATGATCTATTCTTCTTCACAGTCTGTTGCACTCTCTCAAACCACTGCTATACCTGTTGTGTGAGAGGGATGCATTTTAACAGTGAATAAAGCAATATTTGAGCATTGATATCTCCACCAGGATAGGGGGTTTCTCATGGAAGTCTTATTGCATTAACAGACCCCTAATGGGTTATGTGATGTGATTGTTTAAGCCTAATACCGGGGTTGGTCTCAGATTTAATGTACTAAACAATATGATTTCAATGATAAATATTAGATTGAATCTGACTATCATTTAACCTGGCAACGTCTTTAAGAGAAATAAATAGGTTTCTATTTTAGTCAACAGGAAATATATCTGATACTTCTTCATTTAACTTTTCAACCAATAGGACTATTTGCGTAGTAAAGTATTAATTGGTATGAGTTCTTGGTATTAGAAACAGTTCTGGTACCTTTTTTAAAGCTCCATAATGAAGCTACAGGTTCCCTTTGCTGTCATTGCTGAACATTGATGCTTTTTGCATCATTTCCAATAACAGTGAGAAGCTTGGGCCTGGTGGTGCTAAACAAAGGTTTTTATTTGTCTTGGTTACAACTTCATCTAAGCTTATCCCAAATTCACATTGATAATGGATGGTAAAGATAGAGATGATAAAGCTTCAAGCCTAACAATGATCAAAAAAAGAGACAAAGGACATTTAACCATTCATATAAATTTTAATCATCCTTGTGAAGGATATTTCATGGTCAATGCCTGTGTGAAGTCAGTGTACCACTAATCTCCATGTGTACAAGATCAAAAAGTAACTGAAAGCATTTTCCTCTTATTTCCAGACTGAGTTAGAGCTAAGCTTTTCTTTCCTGCCTTAGCCATGGGGACTGGAAGAACATGTCACACCACTCATGTCACTTTGGTGTCATAGCAGTAGTTCTCATTTTCTCATTTTTCTGTGTTCACTCCTGTGGTTTTGCTATTTTGCTTTGTATTATTAAAGTCTGGTTTAACTTTTTTATTTGTTTGTTTCTTTTTAGAAATAAGAAAAGGGTTAGAAAATTGAAATGCAGAAAAGGAACCACTTTAAATCAAAGAAAACCAAACACCCTCAAGCTTTTACTTAAGAAAGTCTGAAGACTTCACTGTTTGCTCTACAGAGTTATATTGTCCTCTGCCCTTCTCCACTCCCTCCAGCTTGCTGTTATAAAATAAGTGACTCTCAAAGGCATGATCGATAATGTGCAACTAGGCCTTTGCGTATGCTGCACATGCTCTCCTTTATTTAGCACTGGTGTACTCCATAGTAACTGCCTGGAGAGGGTGATTCCACCTTGCTGAGGGCAAAGCTGTTCCAATATATCTGTCCCATTCCCTTCTAGAAACCTTATCTGTGATTGCTGTCGCACACTTGAAAGAGCCCTGGGTTAGGCCAGGCTGTATGGATGCATGACTTGGCAGCAAAACACACTAACATTCCATACCAACACAGCCATGTGTTATCATGGCATTTATACAGGTAGGCAGCCATAATGTGTTTATGTATATCCATAAGTTGTGCTGCAAATGTGTTCTGTTATGCACTAGAACTAAAAAAGAAGCAGTAATTTAAAAACACCTACTTCATCTCGAAAAGATTTTAGTTAAAAATATATACTGAGTTCACTCTTTTAGTTCTCCTTTTTTTTAGGTGAAAATCAACTGCAAAGATAGAGGAAGTGAAAGCTTAAACAAATACCAGACTGAAGCAATCCTGAGGGCTACTATTGTTTACATTTCAGTATCACTTTGGAGCATCTGTTCAATTTAAGGTCCTTGATTTTATTCCAGTTTCTATGATGAACATGTCTAGTTTTAACAGACCCTTCTTCTCCACTTTGTCATAAAACTATTTCTATCCCTAGTTCTTCCAGCTTAATGGATTTGCCTGAAGTCTAGTAATGTGAACATTCCCATTGACTTTATATTGTATGCAAGAACTTAAGCATGTGTACAACCTGCAAGAACTGGAACTTTATCATTACTTTGTCCTCAGAGGATTTAAGCCCTTAGAAATGTCTACTGCTTGCCAAAAGAGACATAAGAAGCAGATTTACAGCATGAGTTCTCTATACATCACAAGATTAAATGTGTTTAAACAATACAGTAAAGTAATACCGTTTCTTGTAACATGTAACAGTGGACTTTCATAGTAAGCAGCCCATAACTGTTGGATTAATATATGTAAGGATTTGTAATTTATGTTTTAAATTATATACCAGGATGGACTGTATATTTTTAATACATATATATGTGTGTGAGAGCGTATAGTCTTGGATTGTAGCCAAGACTATGTATGAAATATTGCTTGTGTAGAGGCTCTGAATGGCCTCCTGCACAGTCGTCATCATGCAGGCATTTTCCCTGTCTAATATCTACTTCCCCTCAATGTTATTTCCCTTAGGTAACTGTATTTCTGGTTCATGTCACACTAGAAAATATCCCCTCCACTGCCTGTCATCTACCAGGATTCATTTTAAATGAGGTAGTCACTATCCTCATCTAATGAATGATAGCACTTTGGCCAGTACAGTTTAAGGATTGGGAGGATTTATAGATCAGCTGTCTGAACATAATGCAAGATTTTCAGCAGTGAAATAAGCATTTGAAATTCAAATTTTATAAATGGGTTCTTTAAAATTATTTGATGTTTAATCACACCAAAAAATAACTTTATTACATCAGCAGCTGTAAGACTTTTGGATGCTGTCTGTATTCATACCACACCAACACAAGAGAAATTATCATTACTTACTGAAGAAATAATCTCTGCTCTTTCTAGTTGGATTATATTTAAATCCTAGAAAATTTTGACAAAAGAGGAAGATGAAAGCTAAGGTCAGTGATACATTTAGTCTTGAAATAGTTGCAGAGTAGCTTTGGGATAAGTGGTGTTTTATATCAACTGCATGTCAGCTCTCTGTAAGATGTGAGCATGACAGTATCAGAGAAGATGCTTTTATGAAAACGGGATGTTGCTGGGTTACCCATGCAAGGGAGGCATTATTTTGTGACTTCCGGTGCTTTTCACACTGCCTAATTCAAGGCACTCCAAGGCAAGTGCCTGTGTTAGGTGGTTAGCCTGCCGAGGATCTTCCATGATTGTTGGGAGGAAAAGGTTTCTACCACCCAGAGGGCAATCAAGATCAAGGATTCAGCACAGGTGACTGAATTACTCTCCAGCTAAGGCCCTCTCATCCTGCTGGTACGCAGGAAACCAGCAGTAGCTAGCTTCCGACTTTGTTGTTTAAATGGAAAAAAGGAGAATCACAATGTCAGGAATAAAAATCAAGGCAGCCTAGGTATGTAAGTCTGTAGTATGCAAAATGCAAAATTAGGCACTTAGGGCTAAAATTATAATCCTGAAAATGCCTGCTTAGGTGCTACCCAAATTCTAGGCTTTGTAGATTCTCAGACTGTGCCAGGTGTGCAGTGATGTGTCACTGGGCATGTCTGGAACTGCCAAAAGTTTGGTGGTGCTGGATAGGCGATGTATGTCATGCCTCAACACAATCAGGTACAGAAACTAGATGTTCTCTCCATTATGAGACACAATTTTTCTTTTCCTCTATTTCCTTGTTAAGACCATTATTAATGATTTTAGTAGTTAAAACAATTGTTAGGCTCATTCTCATTTAGAAGTTGATGTACAAGCAGAGGACAATTTTAAGCATTTATAATTGGAAATTAACACTCTGCAGTAGGTGCTGTACAGTAACAGAAGAAAACTAGTTCTCACCTGGGGCATTTGTACAATGTAATAAGATTCTAAACCTGTTGTAATTCAGAACAAGAGAAAATGTTTAATCGGGCTGGAGGAACTGGGGAATTGGCAATGCCAGCACCAGGTTGATTCCATCACTGCAGCGCAGGTTTGAAGTTTCTACTGAAACCAAGCAAAACAAAGATTATGTTATTAATTTTAAGGGGGTTTTTTTTATGCCTTAGAATCAATTGAAAAAAGGCAAGAAAAGTGTTAACAGAATCAAGACAAATCGTATTAATCTGTGACAAAGGAAGATGCAGGTTGAAACTGATGTCTTGTCATTCCTTTTTTTAAATGTCCGATTCTTAAAGAAATCCAGACAGATCTGAATGAGAGTCTATAGACAGTACATCAAAAACTGTGTATGTAACAGTGCTGTTGGAAAGCTGGCCAATAACCACAGCCTACATTAATTCCAGAAAGTACACACAAATAATATTTCTTGGCTCCGTTTTCAAAGCAGCATTTGGAAAGTTATGTGCACTAATCCTGTAACAATAACAGGGTTTTTGTTTCCAACACAAGCACAGCTTTGAAAACCTAACCATAAGGGTCTAATGCAGCAGTCAAAGTAATCCCTGACCTTTTACCCTCTGAGGAAACAGAACAATTTCACAAAAATGTTTGACACTAAACTAAAAAAAGTCCTGTACCCTGGGGAATCCTCACATGAACAGTGTCTTTCTGGCTGGAGGGATGTAAGATCATAACTAAATGTAGGAGAAAAAACAGATATTGAAAGAACCCAAATCTGCTTCTTATGTATCTCTATACCCTGAAGTGGTGTAACCCCTGAGATGAAGAGAAGTTGTCACTTTGAGTACTATATAATTTAAACTGATGGAAATAAATATACTAGTCTACTCTCCTGTTGCCTGACAGCTAAGGTGTTGTTCTCCTTCAGTTCCTATTTCATTCAGCTGAAGGAGCAGGATGTTCAGAAATGTTCAGAAGTGGCATTTTTCTCTTCTCCTTAGAAAAAGAATTGTATTTAAATCTTACATGTAGATATGAAGTCAAGTGAAATTCAGTAATTCACTCAGGGAAGCAGCAAGTACCATTTGAAAAGTTCAGATCTGAGTCTTTCTATTCAGAATTCCTGTTGACTTCGGAGGAATGCAAGATGTGGCTCTTTATCACAACAGAAAAACAATCCCCTGCATTAAATATCTGCTGAACTGAATGGATGTTGGCAGCTTTTTGTATCATACTGGAAGTTGTCAGTTTCTTAGGATATTGGTTTCCAGTCCTGTGATTTAGAGCAGGGTTATTGGTTGTTATTATTTGTGGCACCTGTTTTAAGAAGGACATATTTAATAGCTCTGTGCAGGATAGCAGTATCTAAAGATCACAGTCATGTACAACAGCATTGTTGTGTGTCTGAATAAAACTGTAATAATATGGTTTTATTTCATGTTAATCAAACACTAAGCCTCAGCACTGTAAAAAAAGACTACTTGCAAACCAAGAAAATGATGTAATAATAAAGTACAACAAAGGATATTGAATATCCTTCCAAATATCTCTCCATACCTCTAAGTTAAAAGAAGGGAAAGAGAATTTCCAAGACAGGAGTTTGTGGAAAAAGAAACAACATTGCCCTAGTGAGGTTTTAAAAATACGTAAACTGTTTTTTTTTCGCAGAAAGTGACCGAAAGGTGGCAGCACCCCCTGCACTGCCGGCTGCCTGCAGCCCTCCGAGCCATCCGGTGCTCGTTCCCGGGTGCTTAACATCCACTTTTCTTCAAATATACTCAAGGAAAGGATGTCCTTAAAAGAAAATAAAGCGCTGTGGCTACATTTGTTTTTCCTAGAAGTGCATAGGACTGATAAATAAAATATTTTAATAGGTCTGAAAAATACTGATTTGACCAATTTGCCTTTTTCTTACAGACACTCCTGCATTCTGGGCTGCTGGTCGGATCTCTTGCTGCAGTCACACACGACATGCTGCTGTACCACAAAAGTCAGGTGGTTATGCTTGTGGCATAATTGGTACTAACCTGGATCCACATCAAAATTTCACAAGATTAAGACTTGCTTGATCCTTCTACTTAAAAAAAAAAAATCCAGTTAGAGCTCAGGTAAAATTATGTTGTATTTAGAGAAATATCTGCAGGGTACAATTCAAACAGGTTGATTCTTTATGCCTAGAGGAGTCATACTGTGATGAAAGTAAAACTGCAGCTGTTAAGATGGCAATAGCTGTGTTTTATTTTGTGTGGCCATTATCCTCCCACATCCTTCAGACAGAATCCAGCCAACAATGAATGCATTTGTCATGCTTGAAAAAAAACACCTGAAGGATCCTTGCAGTGGGTGGTTATAGCATATACTGATATATGGTGATACTGCAATTTCTAATGTACACAATATAAGTAACTGTTCGTGCCATGTCAGGATTGTATCTGTGGCACTGGATTTGCCTGTGCTCTGTCACAGTCTGTGCGGTCTGGCCCCAAGCGTAACCATGCCCCTGCCTGTGCTCCGTTGCCTTTTCTCTGTTCCCTCTTCCATTGGCCTCCTCTCAGGGCTGGGTCTGTATTAGCACTGTGATTGTCTTGCTTTTAGGGAAATGTTTGCCCTCCCTTCCTCATGGCCAGGGGTGTTGTTCCTTTTTCCTAGTAGAGGACCAGAGCCACCACACATTTGGTGTGAGCGGAGGTTTGTGTGTCCTAGAAGGCAGTTAGAGATCATGAGGAGTTCAAGTAAGGAGACAGGGAGAGAAATCTCCATCTGATAAAGCCTTCTGTATCGATTTTAGTCAAAAGCACATTCTTAGCTACATCACTGTGCTTGTTACCAACAGTGTTATGAAAGACACAAATTATATTCTGCAATACCACTGCCTGTCACAGCGCAGGTGTATTGCTTTCATTACAAAAAAGGTGGGCTTCTCTTACTGCAGTTCTTTTTTATTACACCCTTTATACCTAGAAAACAAGGAAGTCGAAAAACTGCTAAATTCAGCTGTTGGGCCAAATATTACAGCAAACAATAACTCAGCCATTGGTTATTATCCTCAGTCAGGGTTAAGCACTGTTTTTCTTGTTCTGAGGTTGAGCTGGTTTAGTGGCTTGCCACTGCTGAAAGTTCCATTCCAGTTCCTTCTCCTGGCCACACATTTCTGTTGCTTCTCTGGTGATGGCTATTGTGCACTCACTAAACCAGAGAAAACTAATCCAGTGAAAAGGTGAATGGTTCTCCGATTTGGTGGGAGCTGAAGCACCTCTGACAGGGCTCACATGAGTGCTGTCACTGGTACAAGGAAGAAGTGAACGGAGGAAGCAAGACTGTCACTTCCAGTAGCAAAATGATGTTACATTGGCTCAGCCATTCCGTGAAAACTCCCAATGTAAGCAATGTCGGAAAAAGAAGGGTCGCTAGCGAAGTTTAGTTTGCAGAAGTGAGTAATGAATGGACACTGAGGTAAGCAGCCAGTGAAGTAACTGAACTCTGTACTGTCTGAAAGTACGTGGATGTTAAATGTGCAGGTTTGCCCAATGCCAGATTTGCCGATAAAGCCAGTTTAAAAGTCTGTCTCCTTCCCCTGATGGCTTGTTTCCAGTCATATGTTCAAATTGACTGCCTCCTCAGTTCTGCCAATATAATATTTTTTTAGGAAAAATTGTAGACTGGATCGCTGAAATGATCTGGCTTAAAAATTCACTTTGGGGAGGGTTATTTTTATCCCAGATCATTTCAGTAAAGCCACTATCTCACGTAAGTACACCTTTGGGATGAAAATGAATGATATGGCTCAAAACAAATTAGTAATTTAGTTGTATATCATTACTGAAAGACAGAAATTTCTCCCTACTGATCCAGAAAAAATATGCAGACAGTCTTCTGCCAGACCCATGAGTTGAAGGAGCTCTTTGTGTTTGTGTGTGTGTGTGTGTACACACATGGGGATCTGAAGTGTTAGTGGTGAAGGACCTGTGGCTGGGAATGAAAGGGAGGGAAGAAAAGCAGGATCTTTCCCTTTTGGTGTTGTTAAGCTCTCATATTGGCTCAAGCCAAAGCAACGATTTTCACCTTCTTGTCCATCCCAAAATGCTTCGTTGATGAAATGGAACTAGCTACATTAATAGCTGTACTAATTCTGGAGGCCTATAATGATATTTTTCTGTATTTTTTCCTGTTTTCCACATGCTGTGCATAAACACCGTGTTTCAGTGTTATAACTGTATATTGATTTAGTTATTTGTAATGCCATGGATCATTCTGCACTCAGTTACTGATTTGCTCAGGAAGCATCCATGCCCTTTATTTGTAAAGTTCCTATTTCAGTGTCAGGCTGCAGCCCCAAGGGAGGCTGCTCTGGCTGTATCTGTGTGGAAATACAGAGAAGAAGCAGTTGCCGTCAGCCATTATTTTTGACCTGACAATATCACTTTCATTTCTGGCTATCTCATATGGAAAATTGCACAAAATTAAAATCTCTACACCATACTTATTTAGTTTACCAGGTGTCAAGGAAAACTTATTTTCTGGTCAGCGGCAGACCCAAAGTAGTTAACCACCAGAGTGACTCTCTGCAGCACATTGAATTCATGTAAATGAGGCAATTGTTTGCTAATCAGCCACAGCCGATTTTCTTATTCTTGGCTGAGACCAACTACTTCTAATGCCTGAGACAGTTATTCACTCGAGGATAACTTTCTCCTCTTCCCTTTTGTATGAGGGAACATTTTGATCTCTCCCTATCATCTTCTGCTTACACACTTTTCCTGCCAGCTTTGGTCCTGTCTGCACACCCTTTCTTCCTTTTGTATAGTTACCTTGTTGTTCAAGAGAAAATCTTGAATGAATACTTGTTGTTTTATTGTAAAAGGGGATGCTGAAGTCCTGCACTGGTACAAACGGGTTTTTTTTGGTGCTATTACAGCATATGCATGTTCAGATTTTGTGCCTGCGAAGTTACACGAAGTGCCAAACACATCCAAATGGATGAGAAATATTTTTAGTCTTTACTATGTCATTTAAACATAAATTTCCTGCTTGAATTCCCTCTGGGACAATGGGAGGTTGATCACTTACTGTAAGTCCTAAAGAGGCTAAAGTGTGTATTCTTAAACTTGTTACTGAACTCTAGTAGGCAGGAATCCTTCTGATCATCAAACAAAAAGGTAAACAAATTAAAAATAGTGAGAAATACTTATTCTACTCAGTTTTCATAACTGTGGATGTTAATTGACAAGAGTATGTTAAAAGATTCTGCAAGAGTTTGAAGCTGATGTGTCTTTAAAAATAGTTATTTCTATAAGGCATTTTGAAATGATAACTTAAGATTAGACTTATCAACAATATATTAAGAACACTTACATTTGAATATATTCTATCTTAATGCACTATTTAGAAGTGTAACAGCTAAGCCATTTTCTTAAAAGTCTGCCATCCTCTGCCTATCAGCAGTCAGGAATATTATCAACTATTTAACAAAACATGGAGAATAAGAAGTGGTTATGGACAGCAGTGATTATGGACAACATATGATTATATGGACAGCAGTTATTAATACTGAAGATGGTCCCAGTTTGATCTTATATATGAAAGTGTAAAATTTGCTATATTTTTCTGAACAAACAGACAGAAAAGCTTCTCTGCTTTTCTGAATTCGTTTAGGGGAGCATCCCAAAAGATGTACTGTGATATTAAAGGCCATTTTTTATGCTTGGTAGTTTTCCCTTGCGTGTGCTTGGAGGCACATAGATAGTTGGGAAATCACTCTGTGATGATTCTTCTGAATTATGTGTAGCCAAAATCTGATGCAGAGCTGATGAAAGAGTACCGGATGTGTTAGCAATCCTGCTCCAAGCCATGCTTATAAGTAAATAATATTAATCCCTTCAGAGCAATGTACAACCAAATTATTAAAGCTGGTTCCTGAAGAAACCGGGACCATGGTGCTTAATAAAAATGTCATGCTCCCTGAGTTATTAGTTCCTCCCTCACTATTGAGAATAGTTTTGAGCTTTTCCTGCTTTACACAAGAATTTGTATCTTGTGAGGAAAATGCAGCCACAGTACAATCCAGACATTAACTGTGACTTCAGCTGGAGAGGAACGGAAACTGAGCTGTGGCAACAAACACTGTACGAAACAGGTATATGAAAGAGATTTCTGAATGGCTGAAGTGAAGGGGGAATTCATGTTGAAGGGATATCTGTTACAATGTCTAAAACTAGTGAGTTCACTCTAAGTATGAAGTCTAATTACGTTAATACCAGATTTTACAGTTTAGGTTAAACTCACAAATATGTTATAATGCCAATGTTAATAATTTCTCATAGTCTCATATCATACCTGTATTTTTAAATTGCCTCCATCTGCTTACTGAAACAAAACAAACCAAAAAGAACAAGGCTAGCTGCTCAGCTGGCAAAACCCGTACTTTTGTGGAAATTAGTGGAACTACACCAATTTGTGTCAGTGGAGAAACCAGCCTACAGGTGTTAATGGCAAGTACAATGAAAGTCATCCATCCATATGTATTTTCTGTGGTGATTTTCTGGTTTCATACATAGGTAATATGGGAAGTGCAAAGGTAGTAATTAAATTGCATTTGTAGATATATGGATATCATTTTTAGGTGCAAACGAAACATGCCATTCAAAGATCATTAAGAGACAGTAAATATGCAGATTCAGTGAAATGCTTCAGACACGCTGTTTTTACAAATTTCCATTTTAATGGCGCTCCCTGCAATAATTACCAGATGGTTTATGTAGGTCATTGTTATGTGTGATTGATCAGCAATTTACATTAGGTAGTTTCCCTTTCATTAATACATACTCTTTGAGTCACTAAATCTTGAGATTCTCCTCAAGAGAACAATATCTCATTATTTTTAATTCAAATAAGATCATTTCCTCATTTTTTTTCTATATGGAATTTTAACACATGTTGCTCTTGAAAGATCTTAAATGGATATTTTTATAGTAGTCAGGAGAAATTAATTTAAAATATACCTTGACAGGACAATATTTCGCATTCCTGTCATACTTAAGACAGGGGAAAACATTTATTTATCTAGATATATGTACAAGAATATCCCACATACAGAAAAATTTAAAGTACCTGTTCAGATGAAATTCTTACTAGTGATCTGCAGAAATAAAAAGCATCTTCAATAAGCTAAAATATCTAGGCCTATATTCAACAAAGCCCTAAAATACACACCTAGGTGTAAGCACATGCATAAATTCATTCCACTGTGCAAAACTCATATTTAATGTACTTCAGGGCATTGGAATTGTGTATTCGCATGGAAATCTCACTATTAAAGTTCATCCTGACTTTGAAAAAAGCTACAGATATATTCTCAGGTACAATCTCAGGATCTGTCTGCTCACCTGTATGTATGACTTGTAAATCATGAGAATAAAAGAGGGCTTATTCCAAACATTAAGACTTTCTGCTTTTACAGGTCTGACATGATTTTCCACTAGTATAAGTAACTGCAAATTTAGAGATTACACATCTCATTTCAATAAAAATGTCAGATGTCAATTTCTAAGGGATGCAGTTTCAAATACTCCTTCATCATAGCAAATTTTACCACACAGTGCTTGGTGTTGTCTCTGTTAACAGTGAAAACTTGACAACTGAGGAAGCTATGTGCTTTCACATTATGATTTCAGTTTTATGAGAATTTTTAGGGTCTGTCCTGGCCATTTGTTATAATAATATTTCAGAGGAGGCAGCAAAGAGCTGTACTTCTTTGGAAAGGAAATCTCTGCTCTGAAGAGATTGTGCCTAATATGTCTGTAGAAGTGTCTGCACTTCTCTGAGGCATACTCCATCATATACAAAGGATGTAGTAGATTTCTCCTGCTCATTCTTCAGCCTCGCTTGGAAATCAGAGACTGATTGAATTATGGTCGTGCCTTCTGCTTCCTCTTTTTGGTGACTTGCAATTTGTGGCCAAGTCTCTGCACTGCCAGAGTGCAGAGATCATGAATGTCAACAAGCCCTTCTACATTGTGAAAAGGTAGATTTCTTGTGCCTCCCCAGTTTATTAGTTACTTGGGATCATCTCAATATAGTTCTACAAGCCAATACCACTTTTCAAGTCTTATTCCCTTTGTAAAAAACAGCCTTTTCTGCTGTTTCAACACTAGCACCTCCTGCCTGTGTCCATCAGGAATTTCTTTTGGCCCAAGGTCCTCTATGTCAACAAACCATGTTTCAACAGCCTTAGCATAATACAGCAGAAGTTTCTCAAAGGGATGGTAGGTGTTGGACAGATGAAGCAGATAGCCTGAAAGAAGGAAGCTGAGTATTCTGCAATGGCTGGAGATAGATGTGAACAGCAATTTGATGAAACAGCTTTAAACAGAAACATTTTTTCCTACTGTGCCCACAAAACCCCCATCTCAATAACTGAGTGGAGGTACAGAGCTCTTCTAGTTGCTCTTCCACAATCTGCAGAAGCACTCAGGAAGGAGCAATGGATTTACAGTTCCTTTGGTGAATGGAAAACTTGCTGCCTCTGACAGTTTGTGAGAGAGTCATGGATGGTTTTTGTGAATGTTTTCTCCCAGTTTTCCCCCTTCTACCCTGGAGCATTACTGTGTCCATGGCTGCCTCCAGTGTCAAAATTTTCTGGTCAGATACTGGGAACTCTGCATTGCTGGAGTTACATTGGCTCATAAAACAGTAGTCTTCCTCTCATGTATCTGCACAGACTTAAATAGAATTAGCATGTACAGTCTACTTTTTAGTGTGGGGCATCCAAAAGTAAAGATCTGTCCAGTGAGTGTTTGAGACACCTTACTGTTTGGTAAATTAGGTAGGATTTTTTGAAGGTTCAGGAGAAGCTTTCTCTATTAAAATGTCATCAGTTTTTCCTTAACAGTCTGAACTATGAGATACTTGGTTAATTGTAAGTCTGTTATTTTCACTGTCAGATAATAGCTGTCAACATCTTTAATGGACTGCATGAAACAAGTACCATTTTAGACATGTTGGTGATTTTCAGCATTAAATTAAATTTTGTATGAACCAAAATTGCTTGAATTATGGCAAGAAGGAGGAACTTGCTACTTATTTTGTAACCCATATAAAAACCACTTATGATTAAGAAGATAACCTGTGGACAAATGAGTAGGATCCCCATCTTTTTTGTACACTAAGTAGTCAGGAAAATACTAACAACTTAGAATAAAGTTGTGCCTTCCAAATGAAGTTTTAATAGCATTCTGCTCTGTGGAAAGGGTATTACAAGCTGAAACAGCAATGAGAGTGGGCACTGAGCTAGCAGTACCTTGTCCTGTACAGACTCATGGCTTCTATGGTTCTTGCCTATAGACATCACGAGGCCCTCCATGTGAAGAGGTTTTAATTCATAGCAGCAATGGCCTACAGAAAAATAGAAACTGAAGAAAAAAAAGTTCTCTGCTTCTGAAAGATCAACAATGTATCCTTCCCAGCGATCTATTCAGTAAAATACTGATTTTTAGTAGCAATAGATTTTCTTAAAAGGTGTAGCAACTAATTTTCTGTTTCTTTTGGTTGTGAGAGTCTTGTGTCAGTCATAACTTTTCGAATTGGATGTTCTACACTGGGATTCTTTTCTTGGTGAGTAACCTATTTTCTTACATTAGCCCGGCATAGTACAACTGAGCATATGGAACTTGGGAGATAGATGGAGCCATGCATTTGCAGTTGTAAAATATAGACAGATTCTGAAATGCACAAATATGCCAAAGGCAATATTTTTTTTTGGCTGAAGTGCTTAAGCACAATATAGGCTTAGATTCATAACTTAGATTTACAGGTAGCGTACAGTACTATTTTGTTTTGTGAAAGCGATTCACTATAAAATTGTTTTGCAACAAGTGGGTGTTTGCTTGCTTAACAGTGAAAAGATGATGAAAAAAACAATTTTTATTTCCTCTTTCAAATTTAATCAAAATGTTTAAGTATTAACTGGGACTATGCCGGTTCATAAAACTGCCTTACTAGACAAGATGCGTGGTTGAGGTAATCGTGCATCAGGTTTTGGAATGAAGTGCAATAACCTCCCAGCATACCTACTGTAGTTGTAAGTATGAATTCCAGCTGAAAAACAGTTTACCCAAGAACGGTATATTAATATATTTCACTGGACTGTTGATCGTTTCTTTGTAAGATGTAACAAAAACATTCCCTCTGATTTCATCTAGAAATCATCCTCTCCCTAGAAATATGGGCCTTGTTAGTCTTCACCTTCCACATGATATTCTCAGTCAAATAAATGTTTAACTCTCTAGAAAATTGCTAGTCACTTAACATGCAATAATGAGGACAGCGTTCTTTTGCATGTAAATTAAGTGGTGATGAGAGTTCACAGATTTTGATTTTGATTTTCAAAACATGTAAGTAAGCTCAGTTTTCATTTATTTACATCAAGAGAACCCTGATTCAACAAGACAAGTAGTGTGTGCCTGTCTTTTACTGTGAAGGTAAGCTCATCGATTTAAACAGGACTGCTCACGTGCTTAGTGACAGGTGTTTGTATTAGGGACATTGAATTGCCTTGACTAGACTCCAGTGAATATTTTCCTGGGGCTGCTAGCACAATGATGAAAAATTTACAACCCAGTGACTGACAGCTGCTGCGTGTCCTTGTGACTTGATGAGAATATGCAAGAAACTTTTGATGTTTCATATTTAGAGTACTGTGTCTTTGTAGCATCCATCTGCTAACCATCTGTGTCATTTGTTTTCTCAGAGACATTGTTGGAAGCCTGGTTGTGTTGACCTCGTGATGCTAGTTATGTTGACCTGTGTTGATCACTGTCAAATATTAATCAGCATCAGTGAGTGCTGTTAAAGACCATGCGTATCATCTTTCCAAAGGCCTCTCTCACCTTTTATAAGCAAATTACTAATCTACCTTAATTTGAATTATTCCTTAAAACAGAATTTCTACCAAGCTTGTCGTTGCTGGTACATTCAATTTACCACGACTTAAAAAAATCCCCAAACCATCCTGTGATCTAGAACATTTCTTTCTATTCTTTTTGTTTCGTACAGTGCAGAACCCCTGACAATCTTCAACAGAAAAACAAAATATTGTTTTCTGTCTATCCATCCAAATATCCTTTTATCCATCATCTATCCATCCTCTTGCTGTTGTTTATGTATCAAACTTTTACTCTAGTTGTCCTTTTGACTGGTAGTAAAAATCTAAGCTTTCACAGTTTTTCATTGCAATTCAATATTTTAGATTTGCATATAAAAACCTGATACAAAATACTATTCAGTGTAATACAGAGAAGTGTGTGCTCTATGAGTACATGAATTTCCGATTTAAAGTCATGATAATATTTCTTAATATCTCACGTAATGGGAATGAGTTTAAAATAACAAATAGATCAAATAGATCATTATAGTTCAAATGTTTAGCAAGTACCAAAAGGAGATAAACTCTTATAGGAGTAAGAATTTATTTTCTTACAACTAGAAAATTTAGCCAAAAGAAGAATGCTTGTTTCCCTAGGAAATATTTTTCCTTTTGTTTTTCCTTAAAATGTTAATTTTCCTCTATGCTAAAAAAAAAGGCCAGAAAAGATACTGTTATTTTGCCCTTTGCACTGTGTCATGGATGAAGAAGCTCTGTGGATTTTTCAAGGTCTTATCTTTAACTAAAGGGCCATAGCATCAGAGATTGGTTGTTGCTGTTGTGTGCCATGTAAGGCACATTGTACACTCAGAGGTCTGAAGTGTTACTGTTTGGTGAGGGGTTTTTTGTTTTGGTTTGGTTTAGTTTGCTTTGCTGTTTGTTTGTTTTGCTGTTGTAGTACCCCACAAGCTCTTGGATGAGGTTTGGCTTTGCTTTTTTTATTGTCATAGGAATCCTGGTATGATTTGTACAGCTTTCCTATCTAGACTAAGAGAAATTAGTTTTAGAAGCATGTGAAAATTATAACTGTAACAGTCTACATATCCATGAGGTTATGAATTTGTTCCAATTTATGATGACTTTCAATTATTGATAGAGATACTGTTTACTAACAATGACAAGCATAACATAAAATAATTCTGCTAACATCAACTGGTATTTGCAGAGCTACCAGGGATTTCTGGCTTTCACTTGAAAGGCAAGAACCTTAGCAATGGTCATGTGTGACCTGATCCATAGAAATGACATCTTGCCTTTATTTCTTCCAAAATTATAAGAACTTCAGTGAAAAAAATGCTTACAGATGATAAGGTAGCAATCCTCAAGGTAATTTATTTTTGTTTGTCACAGTGCAGTTACCTCATTATCAGCAGCTACAGAATTTTCCCATTGTCTACTGAAGTACCTCTCTAGGGAGCTAGTGGAAAACCATCTGAGAATTTTCCAGTCCCTAACCCACTTCTGTCCTTGCTGTATATGATGATATATGATATGATACAATTTGTCCTAGCAAGTACATACAGTGATATCTGTTGCTAAGAAATTCTGACGTGTATAACTGAGCATACAGTTAACTTTGTCCATAGCAGGTAAACTTTATAGCAGTTAACCTTAAAAAATTTTGGTCAAACTGGATTGAATTAAATTTAAATATTACTTTTTCTCAACTACTTTTTGTACATAGTTCACTCAAAAGGTTTTATTAAACTCACTGGGATGAGAAATGAGCTACAAGCCCTCACATAATTAACTAGGTGTATTAGCAACCTCATCTTTTCCTATTTCAGCTTCGTGTTGAACTGACTAGCCTTGGTTGCTGTTGCTCGTTTGTCTGCACTGCAAAATACTTCTCCAGAATGAAACCAACAGCAGTGCTAACTTGAGACAACTTTGTAGCAACAGTTTATGGAACTACTGTTTTTCATAAATTAAACTACAAACAGCTGCTGATATGCTGGCAATGACAATATTACAGCAATATACATTTTAATGCATTTTTACAGAAACAGACATTTAAGTATGCCTTGGTGGCAGAAAGCTCCTTACTTGATGATGAGCAGTTTTATGGTGCTACACTGGAAACAGTAGCTGGAGCAGGGAAGGGAAATGGGAAGGGGGAAAAAACAGGGTGTTTTCATGACCTAACTTTAAGTATCTAATTCAGGAACTTGTTTCTCCATATAGTAGGGAGTAGTCAGCTTCACTGTGACTGGGACTGTATTTTTTTGTACATGGTTACTGATCATCAACCATATGACCAGTTTTCCATTATTTAAGACAACAGGAGACCCTGATAACAGAAGAGCTTCCATAAAAACATAATACTGCAAGTAAAGATACAGAGGCACAGGATCAGGTTGTTTCCCCAAACTCCTTAATTTCAACTCAGAAAGAGCTTGACTACCACCAGACCGTGCTCCCCATGAAGACTGGAACAAAGGTTGCAATGAATGTTTTGATTTGCCTTATTAGATATCTCCCCTGCCACCCCGTCCCTTACCTCCAAAACAGCCTCTCCCACCTACCAGAGGAATGCACTGCTCCCTAGCAGAAACAGTTTTGTAGTCATCGCTCTTAAATCTAGCCCATGAGCCTTCAGATCTGATGAAGTGATGTGATATCCCACTTTGAAATACCCCTTACCATGTCCTTTCCCATAACCCAGCAAGACTGCCACTGAGCTTTGGGCCCACAGAGAGTAGGCTCCTGAAAGCTCATACTCCTCGAGCAAGCTCTCAACCCAGCCCAAACCTTCTGTCAGGGAGTGTGTTTGCCTGCTGAGACCCTATCCCGTACTTCAGAGAACTTGTCTTCTCCCAGTCTAATTAATCCAAGGAGCCTGTTCACTAAACAACAACCTGCTCTCAGCCAAACATAACAACTTTATTTTATGATACCTCGTCTAGAAGCTACCTCTAACCTACCCTAGACTTTTCCCCAAATGTACAGTCTTTCTCAGGGAGAACTCTAATGGCCCAGCTGCTGTGTCCTTGCCTTACTGACTGGCTTCAGGGGCTACTCAGTTAGCTCTCCTTCCCTTTCTGCATGAGCAGGGTACTGCCTGGCTTAGTTTAATATTTCCTAGAGGATAGGTTTGGTCTTTTGATTGCTTTTTCAGAATACTCAGTTTGCTCAGTGGGATCTCCAAAGGATGGATTACAGAAACAAGTCTCTCCTGAACAACTTAAAAATCAAGGTAGGTTAATTTGATACAAAACAGTGCCATGTGAGGTCTAATATTTTTCTTTAGAAGATGGTAAATTATTTTGTGTCTGAAAATAAAATTTTTCTTGGTAAGAAAGCAATGTGTTACATGATAGACTAGTGAAACATTTACCAAGGAGAAAAACTGAACTAGTATTACCTGGCTGTTACTATGCTTCATGTTAGATCTCAGTATTATTGCTCTGACGGTGAAATGTAGGCAAAATGAACAAAATTACTCTCCAAGAGATTTAGTTTATAAGTATATTACAAGACATCGTTCTATGATGGCTTGTATCCATAGATGATAGAAACTGGATTTTAATATTACTTACATGTGCTTTAGAAAGCTATTCAAAAGCCCCTTGTTGATGTTAATTTCATTTTGCATGTAAATATTCAACTACTGTCGAATGTACAGTGTACTCTAAAAGCAGCAAAATTGATACTGTAACAGCATGCTATTTGTCAGGAAGCACTAGCACAATCTGAAATCCAAAGCAGGGTTAATGTTATAGAATTTCAAAACATTTTATAAAAGAATGTATTCATTGGAACTTGGCTTGTCTGTTAGCTCTAACAAGAGTATTGTATGCAATCTGGCAGAGTGTAAATCTTCTGGACTCCAATTTTGGCATGATCTAATTCTAGTTGAGTCTTGTTTTGTAACATAACAGCTACTAAAAATGCTTGTGCTGTTTAGTTGAGTGACAAGAGACACAAGGATTGCTACCTACAAATAAATCTTAAGCATGTCTACTGTAGTCAGTGGAGAGTTTAAAGTATACACTGAATTTTCTAAATAATTTGATCACTTTTTTCTGATATGCAGTAGAAATTCTGGTCTGCTTATGAGATAATTTCAGAATTTTCACCTTTCAATTTCAGTACGTGAATGAATTCTGGAAAATGAAAGTACTCAGAGATGTTAGAGAAGGTTAATGTGCCAAACTCGCCTACCTCATACAGTGATGGATGAAAAAAATTGCATTAAACAAACTATGTTACAGGTGGGACGAGTAAAGGGACAGACTGTGATGTTCTGTAAAAACTCAGTGACAAAGCCCAATAATTGTGAAATTTCAGTTTATCTGTTTAACCACGGAAACCTGCAGTTAGTGCTGTTGAAAGTCTAATGAAATAGATGGAATGGCACCCTCTAAAAGTAGGTTCAGATGAAACAAAAATCCCTTTCATTTGCAACGAGTGGAATACATAAGGTTTGAAAACAGAAGCGGTACATAAATACATATTGTTGTTAATTTAAAATCAGTTTTTCCTTTTCTGAAAATGTCAAAATTTCAGTCTTAACGTTCTATGATGACTGCCCCCACTGTATGAACAGATTTAACCTAAGATTGCATCTGTACTTGCAGTGTCAGTCTCCTTTCCTGAGTCGTTATCTTGAATAGTGTCAACCTACTGCTGGTAGTTTGCTTTGGGATGATTCAGATTCTCCTCAGCTTCCAGGGAACATGCAGTCTTGGGAGTCAGATGTGGAAGGGCTGTGTATCTGCATAGACAGGGATACTGAGCCAGTGGAACAAAGGATGGCTTTGGCTATCGCATCTTCTGAGAAGATAAAGTTAATATATTGTCAGAAAAATTCATGTGAAAATCCTTACCAATTTGGTAGCCAAAGCAAAAACCCTAAGGTATCCAGGTGTGGAGCTATGGAAAATAAGAATCACTGCCTGAAAGATCATCCCTTCCATGAGAGCATTACAGCATTTCTAGTGTGTTTCCAGTTTTCCAGACTTTATTTGAAGTCTGACATTTGTGAGGCAATGCACGTTTGAATGCAGATGCACCTTCCCTAAAGTTCAGTGATGAACAGATCTTTTGTTTCCAAAATTGTGTAAAGGTGCAAAGTCCGGATGTGGAGACAACTGCCCCTAAAGTTTTGGAGGGATGAGCATTTTTTTTTTTTAAATGAAACTTAGAAATTGGCAGTGATGTTGGAAATTATTTGGCAATTCACGTATAGGGTTGTCTAAGCGATGATTGCCTTTTACACTGATGTTCTGTAAGAAAGATAGCTCTGAGTTTTTAGGTAAAAGGAGGTTTGGAGATAAGTAACTGAAAGTTAAAAGACAGTGAAGGATAGCTGATAATGCTAGATAGTATAATCATAGTGAAGGATAGGACTGGACTAATTTATTTATAGTGTTTATACTAATGAAATCCTGGTAAAACCCCTTAATATTGTAATCCAGTATTGCTTTCACTCTGCATAGTCCACTTTTAAAAAAGGCTGTGTATATTTCATATGTTACCGATAACATAATGAGAGCACATGGAAATCCTATAAAGATTGGGGAAAAAAAATAACAACACTCATGAGAAGAAAACCAGATGCAAAGCTATAACCTTGCACCTGGAAATCTTTCACACGGCAGTTCTCTGCATTCCCAACCACCCCATAAGGACAGAAACAACACAAGCAGCTGATAATGTGATTGTGAGGAATGTGTTGACCATGGTGATGACAGGGTGATACATTTACCCTGGAGAGCACAAGAGCACCTGTGAAATATTAGACTGTGCTTTTTTACTAGGAGATCATTTTAGAAATATTTAAGAGTAAGCTATAAGATGGAAGGGGAGGGCAGTTAAAAGAGGCTGGGAAGAGGTAAAGGATAGATATTTGGGGAAAAGCAGAGTGTGCTTTCAGAACAATTTATCACAGAGCTTTGGAAGCGTATTCCGTTCTCATTAAGAACAGATCTCAAGCCACATTTCCTATGCAGGCAAATGCCTCTATCAATGCACATAATTAAATATACTGGAATTAGTAAACAAGGAGAGAAAACTCCTAGTTCATACTAAAATTAAGTAATTTAACATGTAATTAGTGATGTATACTTGAGAAAGTAAAAGGAAGTGTTTCATAAAGCTGATTTGGTTGCACTGACTGTGTATTTCTAATGCATGTTTTATTTTAACACACCAAATGGTACAGAAAACATTACATGCATGAAGAGCGTTAAAATCGAAATTGCTGTTGGTTTCCTATCATCTGGGTTTCCCGAATTCTTGGAATGTTGTCTTTGGTACTCACAAATAAGTAATGTTTGTGGTTATGTTTAAAGAAAACTCTGCATGCTGGTATTACTGTTTCCAGATGATCCCTTTCCATTTTGGAGTTCCCCTGTGAGATGAAAGAAATAAGATGGGCTTGTGGGCTGGTTTGTTGGGTTTGGTGTTTGGGGTTTTTTTTGTGGTTTTTGTACTGTTTAATGTAGCCTTATGGAAAACTTAGCATACCTTAAACTGGCTTGTAAGGGACATGTGGGTGAAGAGGTTTTGTAGGGAAGGTTCTTCACAGTTATGCTGCTGTTGTGTCTGGGAGATGCTGAAATACATCGGTCAGTTTACCTACTTCAACATTTTGTTGAAACTTGAAGAAAACGTGTAATCTTACACAAAGGCTGATTAAAAGGGTACAATGCCATCTGTATAAATTAGGGAGTGTGTTTTGTGCAGACTTGTGAGCAGATGCTAGCTGACATGTTTGAGCCAGAAACTAGGAAATTAATGATAAGGTTTCCTGGGAAAAACACTTCCGTAAGTATTTGAGGAAAGCAGTTCTGAGCTTAAAATGTCCTCGTGGTCAACTGGATGAGGACGGATTTGGCCTGCCACCAAGGAGAAGTCAATTCTTCACTGGCAACACCTGAAAGGAAAGGCAAATGCTGAAGAGAGAGTTTAATGCTGAAGCAAATTGCTGTAAGGAGCTCAGAGCCAGGTTTTATAGTGTGAAGAAAGTAACAGAAGATACCAGGAGGCAGAAACAGTAGAACACCTGAATGCAGAATACATTTTTAGAGATGATAGATTGAATTTTTGTAATCTTTCAGTTGGAACCAACCTTAGGAAGAGAAAAATGCCTGGAAAACAAATTAATATTTTGGCAGTCTGTCCAACATTACTTTACTAGTGAAGTGGAGGAAATCAATATTAAAGACATTCAGGAGTATGTTATGCTGAGTTATGCTGACCTCTTTAAGTACATCAGTAACAAATGGCTACCGTACAATCAGTAGCAGGATGAAATTTGAATTCTGGCCTGCTGAGGCTTGCTTGCATGGCAAAGACATGAAGTAGCTTCTTCAGGACAGGGTTGGGTGAAGTTTACCTGAGATTCTGAAGCTGCTTAGCCAGAAGATCAGGTCCTGTCATTTGAAGAAAGGGAAATAAACTGATTGAAATCTCAGTGCACCAGTAACCTAGTAAATATCGGACTTCCCAAGCAGCCTTCAGAAATGTGCTAAAATGGGTCTGGTCACACACTTTAAAATAGTGGAGGGGAGACTTGGTGAAAAGTCTGAGACTCATCTGCCTTGTGTTTCAGGGTACAGGATGATCTGGTTCCAGCTGATGCTTGAGGACACTGGAGCCAGCTTTATAGCTTTCCACAGAACTGAAGGCCACCTTGCACTTTGTAGAGATGACAGCCTTCTGTGGCTCAGAGAAATACCACGGCTGTGTTTAAAAGGAGGAAAATGAGAAGAAAGGTATAAGGGACTGGTACAACTAAAGAGTCCTAAATGAAATGAAAAAGTTGTGTTTCAGATTCGGGACTCGATTCTCATGTTTATTAATTTAAAACAGCACTAAATGGATGTGAATAGACTTCAGAAATATGATAATAATACTACTGATACAGGAGTGTAGTGGTTCCCAATGCAATATGCCAGAAGAATCTGGGCTTAGGATAGAAGGAAATGCTTACTGATGCATTCAGATTCTGAAGAGAGGAGACTGAGAGCAGAAACTTCAGGAAAGGATATTTCCTCTCTTTAAGGAGAATTATGTTCAGCACCTGAGTAAGGTATGTTTAAGTCATGTGTCACCACTAGCTACCTTTTACCATTCTTTCTGCAGCAGCACCCAGCTGTAGTTGAGAGTCTTATTCATTTGACTGCAGTTAAGTGAGCATATGCTGCTTTCATTATAGCAGCACTTTCACACAACTCCTAATAGCTTTTGGACCCATTGATTAATTTCAACCAAAGCTGCCAAAGGAGGTCAGTCTTTAAGGTACTCAATTTCTATGAGCTTCATGAAAACACAATCCATCTCTCCTATGCACTTATCTGTCAGTGCTCTCATTAAGAAAAGGTGGTAGTTCAACCCTCATTAGTTTTCAGATAATCTGTAGGTGGCAGCAGTGGCATGAATGCCCTGATTATTTCTGACAGACTAGTGCTTCTGTAGGCGTGGGAGAATCCAGTTGTGAGTACTAAAGCTATAGGTAATCAGTCTTTTGTAATTCTGCAGTCCATATTTCAGATGAGTTTTACTTCAGGCACTGATATGAAGAAACCATAAAGGTGATTAATATTTTGTAATGAAGCTACTAGCACCTAATAAGCTGTGCATTTCTACAGGCTCCTTACTAAAAATATTTAAGAACTTAGAAGTAAATGTGAAATTCAGTTTTGAATACATACATTTGGATACTAGATTCTTTGTCTAAATGTATTTATTAGTATTGATTGATTGATCAATTGCCTTCCAAAGAGATAATCAAGGGGTAATCTTGTTAAAGACAAATTGACAGCATAGC
This sequence comes from Patagioenas fasciata, assembly GCF_037038585.1. Lineage (NCBI taxonomy): Eukaryota > Metazoa > Chordata > Aves > Columbiformes > Columbidae > Patagioenas > Patagioenas fasciata. The sequence goes on along the minus strand of NC_092523.1, from coordinate 66,570,744 downwards.
ATGACTCAAAATGTCAAAGGGTCAAAATTGTTTTTTATTAGAGAGTGGAGAATAACCTTGCGGTTACATTGGGACTGTTACAGTGAGAAAGGCAAGAGGGACTTATTTTGAAAGGAAGTGAGTTTTTGGCAGGTCTCTAAGCCAGAGGAGTCTGCAGCTGGCTGGTCCAGCAGCTTCGCTTGCATAGACAGTACAGAAGGGAAGAGGACAATCTGGTCTGGTTTGTTATCCTGCAACAACGAAAGATAAGGTCACCTGAGCTAAAGGTTATAATTTATTCCTGATTTTGTTAGTTTTTAAAATAAAAATGTTGTGACATTTTTTGTCAAATGTTGGAAAGAACTATATGGATAATTCCTAATAATAATGACCATTAATCAGCTTTCAAAGAGTATTGAAACTTTAATGTGTTCAAGTATTTCCTAATGGTCAGCTGAAAAATGATGATATTAGGATGTCAAGAGCATTTGGAAACTGTGCTACTTCACATTGTACTGGCACTTTACAAAAATTTGGTCTGAATACAAACTGTATGTTTACTCTTTTTCTCTCTTGGAGCATCTTAATTTCAATTTTAACTAGCAGATATAAAATATAGTAAGTTTGAAGAGGTATCTGTCAGTATTGGGCCCCACATCTTCAACTGTGTTTTTGTTTTTAAAATTTTGCAATTTTTACTATTATAATTGCTATTAAACAACATCTCATTTTATGAACTTATTTAGACTTCAGGTAGTCATTATGATATATTCAGGTATCCAGAAAACAATGGAAAGAATGCTTTGTGAAATGTTGGCATTCTCGGTACTCTTTGAAGTAGTCTTCCAGCCTCAGAAGTTACATCTTCCCATTTAGTAAGAAAAAAAAGAAAAAAAAATAAAAGTGTTTTGAACAATGATTTGAAACTCGCTGGACTAAGTATCTGACCAGCTCCTAAGGAGAGCAGGCTCTAGAATGGGGAGCTGCTGGATCCTGGGAACATTTGATTCTGGGAATAAGAGATGAGAGTGACCTGGGACCTCTCTCTAAATACAAAGGACTCAAAAATACCTGTTTAGCCCTCTTGGCAATAGAGAAGGTGCTTATCTGCATGTGACTTTTGCAGACAGATACTGTTTGCTTACAGCTCACTTGGTGTTTTCCGTTGCTCACTTTATGTCGGGGTAGCATATAGACAAGAACTCATACAGAAAACATATACAGCTAAATTCCTGACTGCCCGGGATTTTATTCTCTACAAACCTTAAAATATTACTTCAGAACTAGAAAAACAGAATAAATAGCTTTTCAACTTGCATACAGTATCAGCCCAAGCTGGCTAAGTTTCTCTCTTACTCCTAACCTTGTTCACCTTGAGCTGTGTAAAATCTGCTGACTGATTCATTTTATAGGGACAGACTGCAAATGTTTCTGCTAAAACAAAAATCTTACCCTAATTGATCAGAAGAAAACTTTTAAATTGTCTTTTGAGTTATAAAAACCTAAGATGCCTTATGGCAATTTTATTTCAAGCTGACCTGCAATTTTTTGGTATAATTTATGCAAAATTTAGAAGTTGTTCTAACTTACACATTTATCAAAGAATCATGTTTCTTGAACTCTTTGGACCGTGGCTTAATGGTACATAATTTTTTTTTTTTTTTTTTAATAAGTGTCTGTGATAAATGAGCTGAGGCTTACAGATTCAGTCTTTAGTAAGTCATCCTGATTGGTGAAATGTCTGCATATGTTCTGATGCTACAGTTAATCTCCTCCACACTCTGATATTCCAGGTTTTGTTTTTGACCCCATGCAACTCATTGTACACTGATCTGTGAGGATTTTCATGCAGTGAGGCAGACTAAAGCATCTTATATTTCAAATTATTTTGTAATATACCTGCACATAAAAAGATATGACATGATATAAAAATATTGGAAGACACTTCAAAAACTGCATGTGCCTTTTGCAATACACATATGGGCTTTTCTTGGTGAGCTGCTATTCATTAAGCTTTAATTTCTGTTGTCCAATTTCTGCATTTTAGTTTGTAACCTTTCAGCAAGCTGTACAAGATGTTTTCCTAGGAATGTGGAATGAAGCATTCGACTTGCTTTGTTTCTGAACCTCTGTTTTCATAGCAGCTTACTCAGGGAGCTCAGGATTGCTTGTCTGTCGTATGCCGTTACTTGGAGCATCAAAATTTTTGTGGCTGAGGAATTGGTGTGAGTAGCCACGATACACACAGACTGCAGCTTTGGTTATCCCTGCACAAGGGGTTGGCAGAAGATTAAGCTTTCTCCTTTGATGTGATCTGCAATGAGCAACAAGTCTGTACTGGAGCAAGAGGTTGTGTAGAAATACTGTAGAAATCTTGTGCTCTGGCTCAGGCCTCTCTTTAAAACACAAATTAAATGCATCTTAAGTGTCCCCTTTCTTGTGGTGTCCATGCTTGAGGGTTCCCTAATCGTGAATCTGTTGTTGTTCTTTGTGTCTTGATAAATATTTAGCACATGTGTGGCAACAACAAGGACAGAAGACCAGGGTCTGAAGGTTCAGATCTTGGGCAAAGAAAGGTTTTGAGAATGTATGAATGTCTAAATTACTGAACTGTTGAGCAAAACCCTATTCTCCTGTTACTGTTCTGTTAACTTAATTCTTTCTTGCAAGGAAAGCTAAAGTGCTGTGTTTTGCTCTATAGTACTATTCATTTTTCATCCCAAACTTAATAAAGACCAAAAACACTTCTCATGGTTGACTTAAATCACACTCTTTTTCTGTTGTTTTCAGAGGCTGGTAGGCTGTGCGGAAACCATTTCTTCCACTGAATGCGCCACGATTTAAAAGCAGAGCCCTGGTAACTATTTAGGCTTAGTAGTTGGTGATTTGCAGCAGCCACCACTGCATTAAATGGAAGTGGTTTCCTAGAATCATAGAATAGTTTGGGTTGGAAGGGACCTTCAAAGATCATCTAGTCCAAGCTCCTGCAATGATCAGGAACATCTTCAACTAGATCAGGTTGCTCAGAGCTCCGTCCAGCCTGACCATAAATGTCTCCAGGATGGGGCATCCATCACCTATCTGAGCAACCTCTGCCAGTGTTTCACCACTGTCATCTTAAAAAATTTCTTTATTATGTATAGCCTGAATCTCTCCTCTTTTAGTTTAAAATGATTACCCTTGTCATATCACAACAGGCCTTACTAAAGTATCTGCCTCCATCTTTCTTATAGGCCCCTTTTAAGTACTGGAGGGCCACAGTAAGCTCTTGCTGGAGCCTTCTCTTCTCCAGGCTAAACAACCCCAGCTTTCTCAGCTTGTCCTCATAGCAGAGGCTTGAGCTTGTTCAGGTCTCTTTGGATGGCATCCTGTCCCTCAGGTGTGTCAACCACATCACTCAGCGTGGTGTCACCTGCAAACTTGCTGAGGGTGCACTCGATCCCAGTCTATGTCGTTGATGAAGATATTGAACAGTACCGGTCTCAATAAGGACCCCTGAGGGACACAACTCATCACTGATCTCTGTTTGGACATTGAGCTGTTGACCACTACTCTCTTGGTTTGCACAAGCACTTCTGATAATTGAACCATTTAAAGCAGGGGTGTCAAACTCATTTTCACTGGGGACCACATCAGCCTTGCAGTTGCCTTCAAAGGGCCGAATGTCATTTTAGGATTGTATAAATGTAACTACTCATACATTTATTTGTTTTAGCAAAGTTTCTAGCTGGGAGTGCACATGTTAGGGAGTTCCTTGGTCAGCAACGACTTTAGGTCTCTTGTAAATCAAACTATTTAGTTAGACATTTATGTCCATATTTTGACATCTAGGTGCAGGCTTAGGCACTACAGGTTGAATTGCTACCTTTACTTTTGAAATCTGAATGACAGTCACTCCTAAAAATAGTTACAGTGCAACCGGCATTTCAAGTTGATGCTTATGTCAACAATATATGCAACACTGCCTGGGATACTTTCTACATTAAAAACCAGACCAAACCCAACCCACCCGAACTCAGAATCTTGTTTATGTGTGTGAGTAAGGAAATGGATGATGATCTTTGTAAAATAAAGTAAAAAAAGTAGGTACTTCTTCACCACAACTCTGTCACAGACCGAATGATGTCTTGACAGAAGTCATGAAGCAGAGAAAGAACTACAGGGCCCGCTATAGTACTAATGCCTCATCCCCTGATAAGTCAAATGTTATCAAGGGCTTACCAAAGAATGGCTAATCACTACTTCTGCTAGCGTTTTGTTCTTAAGGTAAAAGCATGGCCCCGGCGCTCTGTTGATGTAGATTTATGCCCAAGAATCCCAAGATTTAAGGATAACTTCACTATTCACCATCAAAAGCTTATTTGCAAAATCTTTGTGTACAGACTCTTGTTTGTGAGGTGTGTGTGGGGGGGTTCTTGTTTTTTCATTGTTTTTGTTTTCCCTCTGAATGGCTGGGTGAATGTTACATTGTTCAGCCTGTGACTCTGTCATGATCTGCTTACCATGATTTGTTCCAGGTGTTCAGGCTTTGGGATATCTGTGCAGTTGATGTTGGCTGCCAGCTGAAGGTACAAGGATCGATTCTGAACCAATAAGGGTTTGGCTCCAGGTGGTGACTTTGAGGGAAAGGTCTAGGCCATGTGAGCTATATCCTTCAGGCTCCGATTTCTCTGCTCTGAAACAGAACTTTTGAATGTGTTCTTGTGAGCTGAATGATTGACTTGCACAGAACAAGCCAAAGACGTAGCTTTCAGGTTTCTAACATGGCCCGTTTCTAATCATGTAGTTTTGTTGCTTTTGCTGCTAGGACAACATATAGTTTCTGGTTCTTAGGCAAGTGGCTATAACATGGGGTGTGTCAAAGCATACTGAAGAATTGTTCAGTGATTCTTGTCATTGTTTGATTCGGTGGAAGGTTTGATGTGAATGGCTTTGTAGCATCAGATAAATCTGCCACTAAATAATGCCTGGGGGTGGACCCTTGTTTTTCTTTTATTACTGGATGTGAGTGATCATACTTGGCTTCCATCTTAGTGGTGTGATGGCAATGGTATAGAGCAGAATAGAATGAAGTGGCTTTAATTTATTTCTAGATACAATTTAAAATACTGGCTTGTTTACAGGCGTGGTCTAACAAATCAAAGAATTGACAGGAATTCAAGCAATGGGAGTTTTATTACTGGCTTTAACAGCAGCAAGTCCAGTGGCCTCGGCAGGTGAATTAACCTTCTTTTGTAGGTTAAAAAGTTGAGACCTGAAGAAGCAAGTATCAATGACATCCTTTGTGCAAGTTATAAAAATACTATGATCTACATAAATATTTATAAAATACATTTATTGGTCATATTACTGTAGCATTTCTATCTTAAATTATTCCAAAGAATAATTTTTCGGAAGTGACCTCTGCAGTGCACGAGATTTCTGGCAACGTGTGCTTTCATTATGTATCAGTGTTACTATGCAAGCTCACTACATCTCTGTCAGAGGAAGAACAACTCCTCAGAACAAGCCTACAGTATTATCCTTTAACATATGTTCTCCATTAAGTCAGATGAGGAAAGACACTTAGTTTTCCTTCCATTTGGAGGTTAAAATGGAGGGCTTGTCTGAAAACAGATTGTAATAAACTGGAGGTTTATTTGAACAGTATGTCAACGTTATTAACTTGAAAATATATGCTAAATTGATGGGTTTCCTTCAATTACCTCATCCTGAAAGCTGTTCTCAACAAAGAGTCAAACAGTTCAAAAGTGCTCTAATTTGCCTGAAAATGAGAAAATCAGAGGAAAGCACATAGCACTACTTTTCTAAATATGACTTTTGTTATAAATAGTGCTAGATAAACTGTGTATTTGGCCCATTCTACTTCTTCCTGTTCGGAAGTAATAACAAACTTAAAAAATTGTTTATGTCCAGATTCTAGGATTGTTCTGCAAATGTGCAAACTTTGGCCTCTACTTTGCGCATAGATCATATATTGTGTTACGGGGGCGGTGGGATGGAGCTTTTTACTACGACCAGTTTGAAACAAGTTATGCGACTGGGATCTTAGAGCACAAAGTGTCACTTGACTGTACTGACAGATGTTTAAGATGGCAATATGAATGTTTCATGTGTGAAATGCATTATACAAGTATCTGTGAGACTTCCTTGCTTTTAGACATTATTGTAAAGATTTAATTATGTTGTATATGCCAAGAAAGCCAATTTGCTTTAGCGTTTCAAATAATCATAGATATTTCAGCAACATTCACTCAGCACTACTTATGTCTGTGCTACCCTTTCAGACTGAAGAGCTGAAATTAGGGGCCTTCTAGATTACCCTGTTGCAAAGGATAAATTGGGGATTTCTAGGCAAACTGAGCTGCTTTAGTACAGTTAATGAGAAACATGTGCCAAGTCTGACTTTCTTCCATACAGCACATAAACAGAGACAGTTTCACAATTTGGAGCTTTAAAATTCTTTCAATAAATAACCCATTTTAACAATCCACTTGTTCTTGACCAAAATGGGTCAGTAATTCAGGCACGGTTTTCTTCTCAATGTGGCTTCCGAGCTCTTTCCTTCCAGGTGAAACTCTTAGGGCAGAGACTCACGTCCACCCCAAAACTCAATAGCAAAGCTCATCTGCCTTTGCTTTAGGAAGAAGTGCTGCTGTAGTAGGAATTGGTGATCTACTCGACATAGTGAAGAGGTTTTTAAGACCACCGTTTCAGCTCCTGATAGAGTGTGAAAGAAATATGACATCTTTAGATCTTCCAGCCTACTCATTGTCACCCTTTCCAATAACTATATCCAGAAAGATCAGCATCTAGAAGTGGTGCTTTCTAAGAAAATGTACAGAGGTTGTTACAGTTCTTCTAGGGAACCACTAGCTGTCTGGTAAAGGAACCATGGAAAATTACCATTCTTTGCCCTTTTACTTAAAAAAAAAAAAAGTAAGAAATAGCAAATATTGACCTACCTGAATATTTTGTTCTCAGTAGCTTTGGCAGTGGTTGATAAATCAGTTTTCTGTTATTTTAAATAGTATATTGAGTTTATTCTTGAATCTGCACCCAATTGCCAAAAAGACAGCTTTATTGTTGTGCAAATTAATTTGTATATGTTTGTGGTTTTAGCTGAAATTCTTAACCATTTATGCAAAGAAACTGAGTGTTGGTGCAGCATGTAATCCTGGTTTGTCACCTGAGGTACAGACACTTGCTTCAGTAGAAGAGATGGTATGGTGTTCGCTTCTTAATTTGTGACTGTGCAGAGTGTGTGATATGAGCAACCTGCATTCCAACAGATGAAGGTGTGCTGGTTCTGGGGTGTAATTTGGCTTTCTATATTGTTTAAATATCAGATGGTCTGTTCTCTTGTCCTTGTGTCTCTGCATTCCCACACTAAAGTAACTCCAGGTCTTTCTGCCAAACTGACAAGTACTCACTCTCAGCAATCATCCCAGGTCCCTCTTCTCTGCCTTATGTTTCTCTTGACCCTATCCTGAGTACTAAAGCAAAGCAGAATACCAGACTGCCACAGTAGCTGCATCCTTGCTCACTTCTCCATGACATTTAATTTTCTACTTCCCATTGTTTCTACTGTGTTTGTTTGGGTTTCCTCCTCTCCTCCTCTGTACATCCTTTATTCAAACGAGTACATCCAAGTTTGTGTTTTGCTACTTTGTTATGCATAATTTCTAAAATTAACCTCAGGAACATAATACTCTTAAATACAATGGAAAAAGGTTTTGCAATAGCAAGTTTTGCAATTTCTTCCTGTCCTTATAAAACTATGATTGACATTGGGGGATAGTAGTTTGTCACAGGGGGATTTGGGACACCATTATAAAACATAGCAGTTCTTTTTTTTTAGGAAAAATAGCTTGATCAGTGCAAGGCTTGTCCTGTTCTCGTTTAGTAGAATCACCAGCTCTGTGAATTTGGTCTGGTAGCGTGCAGAATACATTAGGGTGCCTAGACTGCTGAATAGGGTCTTGTTTAGGGGTTATGGTTGTGTGAACATTTACAGAAGAAAATTCTTCAAAATGCATCTGGATTTTTGTGGTACCATATTCAAGAAAACAAGTATGCTTGGGAATCCTGAGAGTCTGTGATCCAAACATCAGTGGAAAAGAATTCTCAGAAGTTGGTGCATTTTCCTTATGTTTAAAGGTGATGGCTTAAAAGTGTTTCAGGATCTAGAAGGTGCAAAATTTGGACTAGGCTTAGCATTAAACAACATGTGACACATGATACACAGTGATACAATACTGCTTATCAGGATGTTGTATTTCCAAGAGGAAGCCATAAACCCAGGCAGTTGTACTCACTTCTCCTTCCCATATGCTTACAGTAGGTATGAATTTCTTGCCAATTATTTTTCTCACTAGTGGGTTGGCTACTCATTTTCAGTACTTCCTTGTTAGGGTAGGTGATACTTTAGTTTGTGTTGTCCGGTGTTTTATGTGGCAGCTTGTCATTAAAGGTCTCAGCAATTATCGCTCTGTAAAAGTCTCCGCTCTATGGCCAAACTGCAGTTGAGCAGTTGCAGTCTCCTTAACTGTGAAGTGTGAAGGAGCTGGGTGGCATCAAGTTTTTGCTTTTGTTTGTTCTATCAATATTTTGTAGTACTGTTTTATCTCCCTTAAATGTTGCCATTTGGTATCCAAGTATTCCTTCTTCCTTTGCTAAAAGTATAGCAAGTAAAACTGCGATTGAATCAACTGCTATGTTTTTCCTGTTTTCCTCTCTTAAGATATATTGTTGACAGCTTCATGCTATGTATCACATAAAAGCTCAAAGAGCTGCTTATGCTCATTTTGTAGACAGAATTCATTGGGAAATCCTTCTAGTCTCACTGAAGTTTTGCTGTCTATCTCTCTCTGTGTTCTGGAAGTTGGTAGGTAAATTTAGAAATTACCAGCACAAGCACAACAAACTATTGAAGCCTTTGTAACTTCACATGCATATAACAGTGATGAATGCAATGGTATTGAGATGCAAAAAGAACACTCTTTTTATGATACAGACTGTATCATGCCTTTATCAAAGACGTTTACGAATGTGTTTACTTCCCAGGCAACAAGGCTGTTGCTAGAGGCCATCTGATGAAAAGCCTTCATCCTGCAATTGCCACTATTAGGATAAATCCTAGAGCATTGTTTACATGACTCCTTGTGTTTCGTGTCTTGTATCCTCTATACAGATGTTTTTCATCATTTACTGCTAATAGTGAGTATGTGTTAAGGTTTTCTATGCATTTTTGTGGCATTTTATGTGTTTAAGCTCTACAGTTGTAAAATGGGAATGATTATGTATTTTGTCTGACAGAAATGAAACTCATCCTTGGGATACTTTTTGGTTGTTTTCTCTGCTTATACAACGGCCTTTTGCTGCTCTTGAAAAAGGCAGAAACCTTTCCCCAGCTAAACTTTTTGCCTTGTGTTCCTGGATTAATAATGCAAGCAGATGATCTATGTCAAGTCACATGAAGGATGACAAGATGACAAAATACTGACACAGTGCAGGGTAGAACTGGTTTGCTGAAGCACCAACACAAAAGGGAAGTGATTTAGCAATAATTCCATGCCTCAAGTTCTCTGTGGATTAAAAGGATTCCCTTATCAAGAATTTCAGAGGTAACAGGCATGGGGAGTCAGATTTTTCAGCTGTTTCAAGTGACTGTAGCTCCATTAGTGGTCGGATACATGAAAAAATTAATGCATGTGGTTAACTAGTCTGAGTTATTTGAAGCTCTGGTTGAGAAGCATTTTCTAAATGTGTAGTAGGAGAAGCATAGGGAAGATATTTTTGAAAGAGTATACAAAACTCTGATTTTTTTTCTTCCTCCTCCCCTTATTTGGGAAAGAATTTAAGGTGACTGGTAAGAAGTGCGAGCTTGGTTTAAGCTTGACTTAAGAGGGGATTTTAAGAGTTGATTCCCTTCAGAGTAGGAAGCAAAACATAAAACTGCTAACTGCTCTTAAAGCAGGGGAAAGACTGACGACGGATTAATTTTTTTTTTTTTCAACCTTCACTTACATTACTATATTAGTCAAAGCAAAAATCGCTCTTCTTCAGGGTAACAGAAGGTTGAAGTGAATGCTCAATCCTTCTATAAGTGCCCCGTATCCCAAATATGCTTTCACTCTTCTTTCTTAAGTAGTCTTCTAGAAAAACTGACTCAATTTTATGTAATAGTTTTATTTTTCTTTATCTTTTGACAGAAAATGGCTTTGTTGGGATGTGTGTATGTGGGGTAATGGTGCTCCATTTTTTTTCTTTCTTACCACAATCCAAGTCGAGTAGGAGCTGTTTCTGATTTTGGCCAAGAACTTCACAGCTGCTGCTCTTCTTCCTAGTGTGTTCAGTGCAATTTGTGAAGGGTTTTAGCTTCACACAATGAAGGAAGAGCCTCTGAACTTAGGGAGTGGAGCATCTCCCTTATGAGGAAAGGCTGAGGGAGCTGGGTCTCTTTAGCTTGGAGAAGAGGAGACTGAGGGGTGACCTCATTAATGTTTACAGGTATATAAAGGGTGAGTGTCATGAGGATGGAGCCAGGCTCTTCTTGGTGACAACCAATGATAGGACAAGAGGCAATGGGATCAAACTGGAACACAAAAGGTTCCACTTAAATTTGAGAAGAGACTTCTTCTCAGTGAGGGTGACAGACACTGGAACAGGCTGCCCAGGGAGGTTGTGGAGTCTCCGACTCTGGAGACATTCAAACCTGCCTGGACACCTTCCTGTGTAACCTCATCTGGGTGTTCCTGCTCCAGTAGGGGGATTGGACTGGATGAGCTTTTGAGGTCCCTTCCAATCCCTGACATTCTGTGATTCTGTGAACGCTAGAGAAAAGTGAAAGAGAAGGTTCTGATACTGTCAGTCTGAATGAACATGTGCTTGTGCATCTCACTGAAATAAATCTGAGCCCCAAAACAAAATTTGTTGAAATTCCTGATTTCCAAAGAGAAACTCTTACATGTTTTAGAAACAAGGCTTTGTTACAGAACAGCCAAACTGTCCTTCTGAGCTGTTTCTAGCATTCTTGAGAATTTTATTCCAAATTGTGAGCTTTCTTTTCTCTAGGGTTTGAAAAATAAAACAAATCGTATGTAACCAAACCAGCAGCAGATCTACGATAAATGCATAGAGAGTAGTAGGTCTAGAGTTAATGGCCCGCAATTCTTCCAAATATGTAGTACTCCCAATATGAACTACATTTTGAAAGCACAGTCTGATTTTTAGTAAATGCTGCATCACCGTGTGTACCTGGAAAGCCTGTGTTATTCTGTGGGATTAGAATTTAGGATTCTCTTGGATTTTGATGTTTTCAAAGCTACTCAGTTGCCTTCATTAGAATTTCTTACTGTAGCCAATACATTATCTAAGATTCTGACTCTTCTTGTTAGCCCTTCCTGGGCACAGAGTGGAGGTTGAGGAAGATGGGTTTAAGTGCACCTGCAGTCATGCAGCAGGATGTAAAATGCTGCCAGCTGCAACAGATGTGTCTTACACCTGCTAAACCCCAGCTAGCAAGCTGGCCTGGCACCCTCTGCTTGCAAAGTAGGCAGGAGTACAGTTTGATCACATTCTAACTTTGTTTTTAGACAATCTTATGTTTTCTGGGAGATGTTTAGTAAGTGAATGTCCTGATCAAACCGAATGTCCTGTCTTCTTTGCAGAACAAAAGTCTCTGGTATCCAGGCTTGTGACGTGGAAGACAAAAACCTTACCAGTGTAAATGCTTCACATACTCTACATTTGGAAGCTATGTGGATTCTATATGTACAACTTCATATATATTGTATGTGCCCAATCCTTTCTACCCTCAAGAGTAAAGGGGGTGTTCTGCTCTATAACTTTTTTTTTCTTGTTGGGTTTCAAAGTGTTTAATTGAGAAAGGGTGGTAAAAGTTGAGTAGAAAACACCGTGATTTTGAGTAGAACTGTAGGAGTTATCATCACTAGATCCCTCACTTGCTGGAAAGAGAGAGGAAAATGGATGAGACTGAAGTATGGATACGTCTGAGAGAATAAATTGGAAAGGTAGAGGGGAGCACTCACATGTGAAGTGATCCAACTGGGTATCTTTGGATCATCTCACTTTGAAGAAAACATTTTTCATAGTTTCATACTTCTGGCATTTTCCTCTGTCTTTCAAACTGTTCTTAATTCCTCATGCAAAAGTGAAGTTTCTTATTAGATGGAGTGACTTTTAATTAATGCTTGTCTTTGTGAAAGCAGCCTGAGGTGTATTGCAAGAACATACCAGGCTCATTTGATTCAGCGGACCTACAGTGTGATCATCTGCAAAAAGTTTGGAGTCCAAGTGAAAGGCTTACGATCCATTTAGAAAAGTAAATATCTGGGCAGAGAGAACAGTGTTTCAATTTTAAGTTTTAGATAGTTATTTGAAGGACATAGAGAAGACTTATGTGAAGGGAATAGATTTTACTTCCCTCTTCTAAACCTAAAGGAGCTGAGTTTAGCACTGTTGAAGGATTTTCTGTGAGATGTTCACGCAGCTCTGGTGGTGACAGTATCTTGGCTTCAATTCTAAATTTTGTTCTAAATTTAGGATTCCTCTTTGCCTGTCTCTTGGAAATGTAGTTGTTCCCTTCTCTGCTTGGTATCAAATACAGTCTACCTCCCTTTTAGCAGTATTTCTGTACTCAATACTTGTACGGTGTGTGAATCTCTTGATATCTTCTGTGACTATCACCATGTTGTGGACATACATGATTTTTATTTTGCTTTCACAGAAGCAGTTTGCAGTAGATGAATAGATGTTGACAGTTCTGGGCAGATAAAAGTTGTATCACAACAGACTTGGTTCCGAGTCAAAGAAACGTTGTCCTTACTGCCTCCCACCAGATTTCCAAAACTGTTTTGAGTCGTCCATGTTTCCTATCTTTTCTTGGCAAAAAGTAAACAAAAATCAAACAGAAGCCTGTCAGGAGGTCATGCCTGAAGGACAGATTATTATTATTTTTTAATTTGTCTCTTCATTAGGTCTCTTGTTAACGTGTTGCTACAGATTTATATGTAGTTGTATCAGCACTGATAGCAATCCTGTTGTGTGAAACTACTTGCCTCCCTTCAAAAATTATGAAGAGAGAGCAGGCAGCAAGACAATAGATCAGCCAAAGTGTCTACAGATGTTTTTAATCTGATCCTCTGTATTTATACAGTGTCATAGGTATGCATGTTGTTTTATAGATGTATAAAACATGAGAGTTTCCTCTCCTGGGGGACTTACAACATGCAAGATCGTAAATTAAATCCTGCAAGATTTCTGGTCATGATATTCAGTGCCCAGTGTGTATAGCTTCCAGCAAGTGCAAAATGGAATATACCCACTTCTTGTAACTGCATATCTGAGGAGGAGAAACATGTTTAAATGACGTGCAGTTCAATAGTGAGAGAGAGAACTGACAGTGGATCTTCAGGGCCTTTAACACCGATGTAAACCTACCTCAGGTCAGCAAGGCCAGTGCTCTTATTTAGACCTAAACTGTGTTTTGCTAAACAAGACTTTCATTGGTCACAAGCCTGTGTAGTGCGCAGTGAAGGTGTGTGTCTGTGTTAGTAAACTGCGTGCTGTAGAGTGGTACAAAGGCAGCAGTCTCTGCTCACTTCGCTGTGCTGTACAAGAAATCATTCCTTAGAATCTTGGTTGGGCTGCAGGAACACAGGTTCAGGTAACACTCACTGAGAGGAGCTGGATGCATTTTCCCTACAACCAGAACATCAACATTTAAGAAAAACTGAGGACTTTTTAGGCTGACTCATTCAGCTCAAAATCATACGGATAATGTCTCCATAAAAGTAAAAAATTTGGTATGACATTTTATAGATTAAATTCCTCTATGTCTGAAAGCACTTGAATGTTTCTTACTTAGCAAGCTCCTCTTTAGCTTTGTAGCATGCTGTTTCCTTCTGCATATGACCAAATCATGTGTACCTTATTGTGTGTTTTTACAGACTTTTACAGATTGAGTTTGGGTATTTTTTTCAGAGAATTCCCATATATGAACAGAGTTAGGTTTTGGTTTTGTCAAGTTAGTTGCTGTAGCAGAGCTTGGAAACATGGTTAACTCTTCTATTTCAACTGTGTATGCAAACCTCTTCATGTTGGGCAGTGCAAGGTAAATATAAAAACTGTAGAAGGTAAATATAAAATGAAATAGTTTCCTTACTAATGAAATAAGATGACCGTTTTGTAAGTCTGTTTTAAGGTTGCAAAGTTATAAAACAAGTACTTCCTTTTGCCAGCATTTTACAGCTACTGTTCCGGTAGAGTCATTACCTTCAGCATATGTCTGATGAAAATTTGTGAACTTTGCACTGTTGTCTTCCCACTTTGTGCCATTAAATATTGACTGGAAAATTTGACTATGAAATTTATTCTTCTTTTAATGTAAAGCAAGTTACATGTTAAGAGTGCAATGTGAGAAGCAATTCTATAGGCTCTAGTACTTGGTTTAGAAGTTCTTGACTCCCAGCAGATAAGTTTTCTAGTCCTGAATTCTGAACCTAGGAAATGATAGTATTGACCCTCATTAACTTACTTCAAGCACAATTCCCGTTTTTCCATGCTACTTGGGAGTGATTTGTGTTCTTCAAAATGTCTCCATATGATATAGATTTTGATTTTTTTTTTCAATTAGTTTCGATAAGTGGGGTAATAAAAATGGTTGTTTTCAGTTTTATTTTTCTTCTCCCATGTTACTCCTAATTTTGGAGAGTCAAAGACAACTTTAGGACAGGGGAAAAAGCATTCCAAGAGGAAAAAATCTGGACGCTGGAAGCTCAAAAAATATTCAAGTGGGGGTTTTCTTTGCTATAAAATTATTGGGCAGAAGCCAGGTGCATGAGAGCTAGAGAAGAGGAGCTGCAGAAGTTGTTTCTCTGTGTGTTGCAGTCTGGGGGAGGAAAGACGAGTGGAGCTAAAACAGGGCACAGCTCCAGGGAGGGAGCCTTTCATGACAGCCTTCTGGGAGAGGGGAAACTAGGAGAAAAGATGGCCAGAAGAATGTGCGTGAAACATGTTTGTTTTACTTAGCTCAGACTGCTGCTTAAAAATTTTAAACTAGGTTAATTAGCACTTGCAAAATGCTGCCCTAATATGCCGAATTGCTTCCTGTCTTTGGGCTAGTTCATTTAGAATTGCCAAGTTTCTAGCCTTGACTGAGAACCAGAGTTAATAGGCTCAAATCCATTTAAAACCCTCTGTGCTATCCCATCCAAAACTCTGCACTTCCAGTTTTCACTTCCTCATTTCACATGACGACAGGTACAGTGAAAAGTGGCAAGGATGCTCAGAGATGTGGAATGACTTCCCCGCAACATCTGTCTGATTCACCTGGCCTTCCTGAGGCCAGGAAAAGCATGATTGTGAAGAGAACATGACAGAAGACACTAAAATGCTGTCTGGCATGGAAGAGGTGGCTGAGGAATAACTAACCACACTTTGTCATAACTTTAGGGGAGCCTCAAATGATACCGGCGAGGTGACAAGCTAGAGACAGAAAGGAGACATTTGTGGGTACTCTTTGCCATGTGCCTTACAAATGCCTTTGGGTATGAGTTACTTGAGTTCATAAATGACAAGGCAAATGAAAACCCATTAGGGCCTTCTGAATACAAAGATGTCCTCTGTGGCTCAGAAAGTTCCTGAAAAACAGAGGAATATGCTGGAATATCACTTCACACTTGTCCTGCTTTTGTGCTCTTTCTCCACATATCTGCCACTGGCTATTGTTGCAGAAGTCTGGACATTCATGTGGAATCAGCAGGTCATATGCAGTAAATACAATCTGATATCATCACTTTGGAACAGTATAGATTTACTTTTTGAATCTCTTAAAGAGTGTAAATACTTCAGATGCTATTTGAATTCAATTGAATAGTGAAGTGGTTTTGCCTCTTGTTCTTGTAGCTTTCCTGCTTTTAAGCTGTAGAGTAATTACTAAAATCTAAGGCTATTCAGACAAAATATCATTGCTGAAAAGAAGTTTGTGCATGAAAATCTGTATGGCACACATCGGATTTGATGTCTAAGTAAGTTTCAAATATGTATCCAAATATTAAGACACTGGCAGAAATTCAAACAAGCTATTATCAAACTTCAAGTGTTGCTTCAAAACACTGGATATGTATTTTGCCTAATTCACGTTTAGTTTTAACAGTGGCAAGCTGTATCGCTATGAAATCTAACTGTAAAGTAGTTGCAGGAAAAGCTGTAGCATTTTTGTTCTGGAGTCTCTCTCACAGCTGATTTTTGTTGCTCAAGAAGACAGCAGACATAGTTGCTGTGAGGGTTCTGGGCTCCTTAGAAAGTTCAACAACCTCTTTTTCTTTTAAAAATCCTGTTCTTTGGCTTTACATCCATAAGTTTTGAGCACAAAATAGGGCCACTGAGTATGTTTTTGACCCTTTGTTTTTTTCTCCCTTCTCACTGCAGCGTTGGCACGGAGAATTAATTCTGGGAGCAGCAGGAAGACTTACTCTTGGCAATAGCATGCAGTGGTTAGGTCCTCTGCCAATCTGACAAGGTGTGAGCTCTGTCTGAAGCTTCTTTTGGGATGGCATTATTCATAATGTGCCTCTCCTCCGTGGCTTCCCTTGTGTCCTATAATGGGCAAGTTCAGTTTCACCAAAATTACCCAATGGCTACAGAAGTTCTTTGGACTCCTACTATATACGTGGACTTCTACAGGAATATTACAAAATCCTTATTTACTTAAAAATTAAAGTTAAAATCCTAACTAATAGGAAGCAATATGGTAATGGGATTTATTTGATGAAAATCTTACTACTATGTAACTAGAAAATACACTGTTGTAGCTAATTGCAATTCTGCACCATAGTTCAACTAACATTAGAATATGGTGTACAGAGTTGGAAATGTGTGTAATAGAAGTGTTTCTTGTTGTTCTTAATGGGAGGAGAGGAGGAAAACATCCTAAATAATTTCCTATTAGGTGCAGTAATCTTAAGTTATCTGAATATAAAAGAAAAACCCTTCAAGCCAGAGGGAGGAGAGAGATAATATGAAAGGCACATGGAACAAAATTTGGAGCACTAGGCAGTCTGAATGGTGGCTCATAGACGCGTCCATGCTGGATAAATGTCTGCAGATTTGTTTCACCTTCTGGAACTGCAGAGGATGCCTTGGCTAAAGGCAATGACAGAGACAAATGAAGGTGTGTAGTTCTACACCTACCATGAGGAAGCTTGGTTTCAGCAGAGGAAAAACAGGTGTTTCAGTTCTGTTTTGGAATAGGACATTCTGTTCTGTGATAAGAGTGCAGTTCAGTGCACTGTGAGATCATGGTATCGTGATCATCCAGGCTGGTGTTTTGGCTCCAGTCTGGTGTGGATTCCTCCCTATGCAAGATAGCTGAAGAATTCAAAGCAGGTATCTCCTATAATTTTTTGTGTATGTGTTTAAACAAAACAAGGAACACTTGCATTGTGGTTGGTTGCTATAAAGTAAGGAAAAATATGTAGAATGAATCCCTGCAAAGCCAGAGTTTGTGAAATGTCTGCAGTGTTAAATGTTCTAATCTATTATCTTAATGCCCGTGCCATTAGCAGCCATAAGAAATTCAGATAGATACTGAAGAGGAACATATGTTGTTTATTTTTTTGTCTGCCTTTTAAATGTCAAAACAAAAGAGGAAGAACATGAAGGATTCCAAGAAACAAGAGTATGTAAATCTGTTGCATAGGACAAGTTGTGGGGCACATCCATGTGTGTTCCGAGGGTGACCACTGGTAGATCTGAAGACTGGAGTGTAAACTGCAGTACACATGGGAGGGTGGTGGTTGGTGTTGGTTGAGGAGCGAGGCAAGTGAGTTGCAGCAGGTAGAAGTCCAGGAGCAATGAGAGAGATCCTCTGTGAAATATGTGTCATTATACCACATCAGAGGAGTAAGGTGTAACCTGCTGTGGGTGTGTCTTCATTTTAACAGGATTTGAGGCAGGAATGGAAGTGGAGCTTGTGGCTGGTACATTTACGCTTCTGCCTTCCCTATGCTTTCCCAGCACTTTAGAGTGACTTCTAGATAGCAGGTGTTTCCTGCAATTCAATTAATGTGTATTGCATTTTCCTCCACATTGCAGTCAGATTAATTCTGAGGTGATTGCTATCTGCAATTGCTTAGTCTGGCACAATGGAAATGCTATAGTAGGAGGCAGAAAAAGAGAAGAAAAACTTTAATCAATTTACAAGGTAAATGCAGTCGTCCATTAGTTGAAACTACGAGAGCCATTAAATGCCCGCTTCTTAGCCAGTGTAGAGTCTTGTCTGTCTTTTCAGTTTTTCCCTTTGGAAATATCAAAATTTATACTGGAATTTGTCAATTAATATCTTTCTAGTGAGCATGACACTTAGAATCATTATTTCAAGGGAGAATGTCTCATAACTATACATTGTTAATTCTGCTGTCCCAAATGACCTCTCAAAGGGAACTCAGAGTTGCAGGTGCACATCCATGATTAGAGGACAAACATTCTTAAGAATGTTATTTCTAAAAAAGAAACACATGAGAAGTCCATAAGACGTGGCTTTCAGGTTGCTTATTGAGGCAATAGTGTTTCCCAAAGTCTCTGTAAAAACGTTGTCATTGTTTAGTGCGTCTGCTAGCACAGATAAGGTTGCAGAATTCAGTGCCTGAAAGTTAAAAAGTGACCAGCTGACCTTAAAATGTAATCACAGTTTGTGTTCTTTTTACAAATTTTGATAAATTGTACTTCTGAACTTTGCCTACAGGTATTGTACACTTCAGGTATACAATAGACTAAAGCTTCCTCCTTTTCAAATCTGGTAGGGCAGCTTTAATGCCTACCCTAATTTTAAGAGCAACTTTCTCAAAAATAAACATAAATCTAAGGAATAACCACCGAGAGTGGGCTAATTCTGCAGGATGATTGTAGCCATAATTAAGTAGTAAATCACAGGAAAACCTTTTTAGGTGTTTGATACAAGAGGTGACACTTAGCAGACTGATTATTTTACCGTATTGCTGTTTGCTAATACAATGTTCAATTTTTAGTTCAGCAAAGCTGGATGAGAGACTTTGTGATGCTAATTTGAGCTGAATATTACTTGAATCATCAAAGCTGTTCTAAAACCAAACCAAGCTCAACAAATGGCTTACTCTTGCTCATATTGTGGAGGTGGTGTGAGAAAAAAATTATTCCCCTCATTATGAATTCATTGTTCTCTCGCACAACTACACATCAGGATTGAAAGCTTTAATTCATTTGCTAAACTGTTCTCTCAGTTATGGGGGAAAGTGGTCTGCACACAATTCCATTAAAGCAGTACGCAGTGCGAATTATTTACTGGAAGAATAACTCTGGTTCTACACTGCACACATGGACAAAATTCCCCGTGCTGGGTAAGGTACGTCACCTTAGCCACTTCACGCTTCCACTGTGTGGAATCACACAGTCTTGTGCAGGAATTTGTGGGGTTTTTTTTGTCCAGCTCTACTGTTAAACTTTGTTCTCAAACAGGGCAATAAATAATTTCTTAGATAGCTTATTCTCTGATTGCCATAACTAGAACTGTGTGGTTGACAAGCAGATACTTTGGCTATTGTAAATTTTTCTTTCCACTCTAAAGTGTTTCATGTTTGTTTAGTTCTTACCAAGACAAGTAACAAAATAACAGAGTGAGGAAAATAAAGGACTGTGACTACTGAATGTACTTGTAAGAATTTTGCATTTTGAGTGCTCTTACCACTCAAATCTGCTAGCTGAGACATCTGGCAGAAGATAACCTGAAGGGAGACATCTGTGTCACCTTATGCACTCTATCATAATTGCACATGCTTAAATTACATGGCTTTTTTTTTTTTTTTCCCCATAAACTTTTATGTTATGATGCTTGGATGGTTTTGAGAAATGTTTCCTAAGTTGTTCTTGTCCCAGTTGTCTTGCAGATGTGATGAATGCTGCCTATGTCTTCAAAGCACAGATAAATGCTGCAGTAGGGAAAGATGAGGAATAAAAGGAATTTAGATTAACTAAATCAGATGATTAGAGCAGCTAATCAGGTATGTAAGTTAATTGAACTGCCTTTATAAAGACTGGAAGCAGTTCTCAATCAAGTCACTCCATGAGCAGCAGAACAAATAAGCCCTGGTTTCTTACAGGTTTGCATGAGTTTTTGATGTCTGGGAAGACAGAAGATTCAGCTGAAGCATTTTTGCAGATAGGATGATTTCAATGCCTCTGCTATACGTGCATTTTATGCTGTCTAGTAAGGCTGGAACACAAGTTACAGCCTTTCTCTGTGTCGAGGTGTTGATAGTCTCCATCCTCAGCTTAACTACCTAATGTTATAATATTTGATGAAAATCCCTATCTTTGAGGAAGCTAGGCTGTTGATTCAGAAATTACTGGGATGAGAGAGAGCATGGAAAGATTATTTCTATGAGAAATCTTGGCATAAAAGCTTCTAAGGCAGTGAAAATCAGTCTCGAGTTAATTATTTTTAGTGCAGTCTTCCATGAGAATTCTATTTTAATTTATTCCTTTATAATGTAAAAAAGTCCAAAATAATTAAGGCTGTTTTGGGCTTACTTTTTTTTGTACTAGGTTTCTGTTCTCATCTTTTTCTTTGTAAATTGCCTTTAAAATACATTGCTTTGCATACGCTGGAAGCAGAAGATACATTCGGATGTGGTTATAGTGTGAAAATTGTGTCCTTAGTTTCTTTTCATAAGGTTCAGTTCTACAGGTGGGGCTCAGGCCTGTGCAGCCTCTGCTGGTTGTTTCAATGAGCACACATTCTTCTGAGAGACAGAAAATACAGGATGGAGATATACATCTATATATAAACAGAAAATTAATACATAGAAAAGGAAAGAAGCAAAACTAGACAAGAAAATGAGCTCCTAAAATGAAGGAAAAAAGTTATAGCCATAGAGCAATCTCTGAAGGGTGGAGAAAAGATAGGAGGTACACCAAATAATTGTGGTATTCAGATCACAGAAGAAGTTCCATGTTAAGGCATCCATGCTATTCTATGTTTGCAGTGTAGCATTCCCTCCATTATGTTTAACAAAAAGTTTGCCAAAGGTAAAGCTCCAGAAAGCACAATTAAAAGACTGTTTCACCTTTGTGGGCTGAGGAACTATGAAACCTAAAATAGCTTTTCTTTTTTTTTTTTAAATGTGGCGTATGCATTTCTCCTTGCCTGTTGCTTTGGAGAGCTTTTTCCTTACCCCTCGGGAGCATTTTCCACTTTTTTAGTAATTATTCAAAGAATCATAATTGAAGTGTGCTACTGAATCAGTCCCAAATCACAACAAAATCCCCCTAAATCTCTACCTCTAAGCCAAATCGTACCTTCCCTTCCAAATGTTTCCCAGAGCATGCAGCTTTGAATTAAAATCTGTACAAGAAAATGTCCAAGGAGAGGAAAGGCTGGAGAAACACTATCTCCCACTTTGTTGAAAGTAAATTAATTAGCATAATATATAAGATAAGAAAGGAAGGCACGTTCTTCCTTTTTACACTGGAAACTCAGAATAGAAACCACCTAAGGAGGAACTTCATTTCCATTCATGCTGATAATTAACACTCACATTTTCCTGTTTGTTAGAAACTTATCTCCTCCACAGTTGCTTTAATCTTTGACTGAAATTTTTCTTTAGTGAAGCCTTTAAGAAGAGAGAATAGAAAACATTTCTTTTTCTTAGTTAAAATGTATCTGGAACAGAAACAATTATGCCACAAAAAACCCTTCAGTCTCAATAATATAAATAACTGAATGAAGGAATTCTTAACACTGCTAAAGTTAATTGTCATTTAATAGCCTAATGTTAGCCAATTCCGATTTCTCCATCAAGCAAAAAGAAAATACACAGATTTGTGTGGGAAGAGTGTATCAAAACAGCTTATTTTATCTTGCAGTAGAAAAACCTGACTAAATGTTGATTATGCCAGTCAATGCTAATGTTTCTGCTTCTGAAGACTAACTATGAGCAAAAAATGAACCTTATTCAAAATCCACTTTCCCTTTGTTCTCCCTTTATTTCTAGCAAGGGATGCTGTGCTGCTGATGTATACTAACTTTACTTCAACAGTTGGAAGCAGTGATTCATGTTAGATGAGTTTGGAACTTTGAGGTTTGTACTAATTAAGACTCTGGCTTTTTGAGTACAAGTCTTAACTTTGTTACAGTATTGGAATTGAGAATTGAAACTCAGAGAATTCACTTGGGTTGGGTTTTTTTGTTAAGAAAATTCTCCTTTTTTAAACTTTTGTTTGGAGAAGAGAGAAAGAGTGGTGAACTTACTTTTGTATTTTGTTTCCATGAAGATAAGGAATGTAGATGACTCTTCAGATAAAAAAGTGTTCCTGAACCAATAATCCAAGGAAGGTTTGCTTATTTAAATAACAACAGGACAGCTCTCTTTTTGGTTTCTTGGCTACTTAATGCTACAAAGGATTGTAAGTCTTGTGTGGTCAGCATAACTTGGACCATAATCTCCCTTACAGTAAACAGAAACTCCTTGGTCTGACTTTCAATAACCCTTTTTCAAACCTTCTCACCTATTCCTATATGTATGTTTTCCCCACTTCTGAGACTGAGCAAACATAGAATCTAATCAAGACTCTAGATGAGTTAAGTATCTTGCAGCTTATGCTGTTTGTGATTCATATATATATGGCACTCATTGATGTAACCTGTTGGAAAAAAGAACAGAATATCCAAAGGATGAATCTAGATGCAGATTCTTTATCTGCTTAAAATAGCCTTATATGTATGCACACACAGGTCATACAAATATACATGTTAAGTATGGGCCACATATCCAGTCAAAAATCCTACTTACCCTTTGAAGTTATCTGATGAGGATTCAGGTAAAGCCAGTGTTCCTCCACACATTTGTTGAGGACATCTCACTGTCGAAGCCTTTTTCTGAGCCTTCAGACTTTTTTTTTTTTTTAATTGTGGTTCTAGTGACTTCTGTCCTTGTGGGCAACAACTGTGGTAGTCAGTATCTGGAAGTTGCTCTGCTTTAGTGAAAAGATTAATATCTCCCTAAGGGTATGGTGAGCTTTTCTTCAACAGCTAATATTACCAGGATTAGATATTATCAGCCTTCACCTTTCTCAAGCGTGTCTTTCAGTGATATGGAGCTACAAATGAACAGACTAATAGGCAACAGGCTCCCGTATTTTTATCCCTACATGATTCATAGGATTATATCCCTTCTGGCTTCCTGATAGCATGTGACATAGTGGGAGCACCCCTGTGAAATTCTCATTGCCATTGCTACAGAGTAGCGTGAACTTCTTTTTCCAGCCAGTTCCACTTCCTGACTGCCAGCTCTTCATTCCTTTCATCTCTAAAACCCATTTTTTTTCAGCTTCTCTGAAGTGGTGAGTGCCTTCAAAAGAAAGTTTCTTTAGGTGAGGATTCTAGTGATAATTTGTAGTTAACCCTTGTTAACACTTTACCCCTTCCTTGATTGGAAGGAGGTGGGAGGAATAACAGTCTTACCATTTTTTTCAGTTTCAAATCTTAGCAAGGAAATTTTCAATATGGCATGCAATGGATCAATATTTTATGTAGACCTAAACCACATGCTGTTTGGTGTATATTAATATAATTATACAAGATGTAACATGTTTCCACAGCATTGAAATAGATAAGTGGGCAGTCTTGCTCACTTCCTGACAGGATATAAAATCAATAAAGTTACATGAGAATTAGAACTCTAATTATATATATGGCCATTATGATAGCGTAAACTATTTTTACATCACAAAACCTAAGGTGTCAGGTTTCATATGTTTACTTGGTATCAGAAAGTAATTTTTAGGTTGCTGTATTTATGTATATTGTCCATGTTGTCATAATCCTATTAATATCACATTACAGATGTGAACATCTTGGATCAATATAAACTGTATTTTGTGCAAGTCAAACTATCCATGCCAAATGAAAATCAGGAGGCTGAAAATAAAAGCAGTGGGGAATTGTTGACAGATAAATAAAAGAAAGCATTTATAGTTGATCCAGTTTGTACCATAAGAGGCCAAAACTTGGCATGCAATGAGATACAATGTATTAGCCCATTACTTCTTTTTTCTCACCGAAGAAACAGCCTGCTCTAAAAGGTGACAGACTCATGCCTCACAAAATAAAATAATGGACTTTCATCCTCAGATAATTTTGTCTTGGATACTAGTCATGTTTCTAATGTAATTTAGTAGAACACTCAGTTTTGATAGCTTTCAAAACCTTTTAAAATACTATGAAAGCAGCTGACTGTTTCTGGCAGTAGGTAACCGGTAGTTGACTTGTAGTATCCTTACTGTACTCCTTGCATTTAAAATGCTGATTTTCATTTCGTTGTTGAAGAACTCCAGATGCAGAGCTTTGATATGGTGTATGTCTTTAAAGAAGGAATTTCTGTAAGTTCAGAGTTTGGTTCTTTATTCCATCTAAATAAAGCAGGCAAGACTTGCTTGCAGATACTCGTATAATTGTTTTTGAGGCATGCATCAACTACTTTCTACAACTGAGTAGAGCTGAGTGAATTCTCCATTGGAATTACTTTGAATCAAAATGCCCAATTTCAGGGCAATAGAACTGTTTCATAAATTTGTATCTGGCACACTGAGATGTCTCAGAGTGGAGAGAGACACTTGAAAAAAAATGGAAAAAAAAGACTTTCATCTAAAAGGTTTTTTTTTTTTTCCTTAAAGGGACTCAATTCTGACAAATGAAACCAACGTATTAATTTTGACTCTTCCCACCTCCCATCACTCCAAGTCACCCTGTGGAAGAAAATAAAGGTGTTTTTACAGCTTTTCTAATGATTCCAGGTGGACTTGGATGGTCCTGTAGAGATCCCCATTTCTGTCTGATGATGCAGCCAGGCAGGGCAGCTTAGTGGATCTGCAACACTGAGATGCTACAAAAAGGAGTGACTCCATTTCCACTCCACTCTATAGGCTTCTGCATTCTTTTGCATTTAATTATTCCTGCAGTAATCATGTCACATCGGTTTCTTCGTAGAATAATCTCAGATTTTTTTTCTTGAGGGAGGAAAAGTGGAGAATTTCTCCATAGCGTGTTCAAAATAGAGGTTTTCATATAAGCAAAACTCATTGTCTCAGGTATAATCATGGGACAAAGCAAGAAAACTTGGCAAACTCCTCTGAAGTTGCCTTGTTGTGACAAGTGTTTGTTCTCAGTCTTGAAATACTGTAAAGCAAACAGATAACATGGTAAATTGTTCAGCTTGTATTAGTTGAAGCTGTTATAGATGTGGGCTTGAGTGAGACCTTAAGAATACAAAGGACAATGGGGGATCTTCTGATACACTTTTTTTTTTCCCAGAACACCTGCTGCTGGCACCATCGAGTTCATTCATGAGTAAAGTTGGATATGTTGTGGCAGAGGCAGTCTTTAGCAAGCATGTTTTTAGCAGGATCCTGGCAGTTTAGGCTGTCTTGGCAAAAAAAAAATCCAGCTGTGGGTGAGATGACTCGGAAATAAGATGGTTAGATGGCTAAGTGCTATGCAGTGTGTTTGGAGCAGTTTGCAATACAAAATAGGAAGAAAATGGAGTTGAAATTCTTGTCTAAAAATTATGCGTGTTTTTTAAACTTCCTTTCAGATATTTTTTAGTTGAATCTCGCACTTGCTGACATATATGGGAATCTTAAGGCATATTTATACATCAAGTCACAATTCTGTTATCACCAGGGAGAAGGTTGCTGCAAAGAGTGTCGGGGAAGAACAGGGAATGTAAAGGGAGAAGTTTACTTTTCAGCTATGTAACCAAAATGAAGTGAAGCTGAGCAAATCTGATGAGGAGAACTTTTCACAAGACTTGTTGAACTTTTGTAGGATTCCTTAGAATTATCTTAGTGGGAAAGCTACCTTAGATTGTTCTAGAGCTTTCTATGGTTTTCTTTACGTTCTTTGCAACTCATTACCACTAAAGCTTTGCTAAAGAAATTATTTTAAAGTACTTCTAATTTAAGGAACAGACAAAACTCGGACCCTTTTAAAAACATGGAATGCTTGACACACCATATTGAGTATACACTTGTTTGCGGATTATAGTTTTTAGTCTGTGCATATAGCAGATTTTTTTGTGTGAATCTGTCACCCTAGTGAAGATGTACATCATTGCACACATAGGTTCAATGTGTGGCTGATAGCATTGCTTTGCTGGAGAGGTCATGGTGCTTACTCCATAGTCAGACTATGTGTTTCGTCAGCACTGAATGTGTAAAAGTGTTGTGGTTTTTTGTTTGTTTGTATTTTTTTTTTTAATTGTGGAAACTCACCTTTTATCTAGCTTAGTTCATCTCTGTCTGAATTGCATCTTCTTCAGCTTCATATCCTGACTCCTATTGTATCAAATTAGTATTTCTTTTATAAGGCCCTGAACAATTCTATCCTTTTCTGGTTTATTGCTGGTCTCTTTTACTACATAAGCCCCTTCTGCATTAATCACTTGAATATCTTAATATAGTGTGTAAATGTACAGCTATCAGCATCTTTCACTGTCCTTCCCCCAGACAGGGGTGCCTTCTTTGACACATAGTTGCATTTAAGCCCTGTTGCAGTTGGTGGCTTTTAGGTCTCTGGACTTGCCATAGGCTCTGATACCCAGGAGAAGCTATTTCCACAGACTTCGCTCTTGTGTGTTTCTGTCTTCTGCACACATGAACTGCTTTTGGGAAAGAAGTTCTTTTGCTTCATAATCTTCAGTGCGTCACTCATTTGTGTATGCTGGGCTTAAATCATTGATTGCTCTGAGGACTGAGGCTTTGAATTTGGTTTGCAATACTATGGAAAGCCAGCATGCATGGGGGTGACACACATTAACCTCTGCTGCCTAGGAGGTGAGCAGCAGCATTTGTTTGTATCTATTGTTTCTTAAGAACTTTGCATTCAGTTACACAGTGCTGTTGTAGTTTCAGTCACACCTTGGTTCCTCTTGGGTTTACTAGGTAAATAGTTGTAAGAATGGGGTATATAATGGATAAGAAGTCTATTCTTCCAAGTAGTTAATCTTGAAAATGAGTTCAAGATGAACAACATCAAATCCGCCATAATTCTGAATGAGAGTACCCACACAAGGATTTAATGGCTTAAGTATTCTGTTAGATTAATTTGGATTTCTGGGTGTACTTAGGTAATCAAGCCTTCCAACATATGCTCTGAAACAACTTCCTACAGACTTCAGTACTGTAGAGGATCGTAACATGAACATGTTCATGTTTCTGTTGCCGCTTAACTGTGCTAGCAAGTACATTCTGATACTGTTGGTACTTCTCTGCTCACTCCCATGTGCTGCATCTTAGCAACTGTATTTTACAAGGCCAGAGATATAGTAAGCTCCAGCAGCTTTGGTGACCTCAAACTTAACGCTCCAGGTTTCTCTGAAGCTTATGTTACTTTAGGAGAATACTATTAGTTTGCCACTGCAACAAGTCAACTGTGGCATAAATGCTTCAGCTGTACCAAAAAGTTATCTTTATGAAATGTCTCTCTCTTCAGATGCTGTTGTCTAACGCATAGCACCTTGGGTTGTTTGTTGAACAGACAGGCTGCCCTGTTTGTGGTAGCTGTTTTCAGTTGATGTTGACAGGGACACAAAGGCTGATGCGACATGAAGAAAGATCTTTTTTTGTGCTTCTAGATGGCAGTGCCCAAGGTCCTGTGATCTGTAGGTTTCTAGGGTTTTAGCCAATTGTTTGGCTGTGATTCAAGGACTTCAGCTATGTGTTTTGGAAACACAGTTCTGTAGCAAGAATGTGATAAAAATACTCTTTTTTTTTTTTTTTTCTAGTGCTGGTGTTGGGAAACGGGTGACAGTGGCTTATTCTACGTAACAGATTTACACGTAAGTTCTACCATACTATTTCATATATAGAACTATTCACAGAGGCATCTTTTGGTTTCTTTTTAAAAATCAACGTGATTTCCGAAAGAATAGGACTGTTTTGTTTATTTGTGCCCTGAAGCGCTTGTATATGCTTATGAAGGACCAATGTACGTGTTCTATTTCCTGACAGGCAAGGAAAGTTCTCCCCAAAGAGGCAAACAGCTGAGCTAAAGATTGTAGCTGGCATGGGAGAGTCGCTGATGTGACAGTACTGTGGCTATTAATGACAGGTTTACTGCTGTTTTTGCTACCCTGAAGGATTTTTTGCTGAAGGTAGGAATGTAGCGCCGGCAGTGAGAACTGAAGTGCTGCTGGTTCAGATTGCTGGCTTTGCTTGTAATGCTGCTTGGCATAGTTTGTAAGGAGATCCTTTGTATAACCTGAAGTTTGTCACTGTCAGCTCAGCTGCAGGCAACTCCCTTGTAAGTGATTGCCGTTCTTTATTTGGTATATGAAGAGCATAGATTTGCATTATGGAGCAGGGAAGCGGGGAATGTGGGGTTTGGGGCAGGTGGAGAGAACTCATTGTGCCAGCAGCAAGGAATTATCATCTAGGCTTAATAATCTGAAACAGCAGATAAATGTTCGCTGCATCATGTTGTTCTCTAGAAAGAAAAAAGATTTAAGACATTTTTAAGCCACCAGAGGTATACTCAAAGTGCTTTTAAAATGTTGACTGCAATGCTCATCTTCTCCAGAATGTGTGTGGAGGGGGACGTGAGTGAGGGTGCTGGTTCGACTCACAGAAATAAATGTTTATCTGTAAACAGTGCTTTTTTGTGAGCTATAATTTTTGAAAATTAATCCCTGAGGGACTGCCAGTGACACATTTGTTCAAAAACCTAGAGTGAGAGCTTTCAATTTATTGCAAGAGGAAGCCTTTTGATGCTGAAAGAAGTTTGTCAACGTATGGTCTGTGTGTCAGGATGTGTTCCCCTTCCCCTCACCCTGCCTTTTGTTGAATGTCCTGTTACTTGATCTTGTGAAATAAAACTGGGCTGCGCCTAGGATTGAGAATAAACTTGTTCCTTCCTCAACCTTTTCCTTTTACATCTTGGGAAAAAAAAAAAAAAAAGACATTTATATTTATCAAAAGGGATGTCTACAGAAAAACAAAGAAGAAACCTAAAAAAAACCTCTAAAAACTGATGCTAAGGTTTGGGTAGCAACATTGTATAAGAAAAGATGTTGTGTAAGAAAACTGGTTACAGGAATATTAATGAATAAACTCTTTTTGTTGAGCATGGTGAGCAGAGTCAACAGGAAGCTGGAGCTGAGAGGTGCTTGACATTGAGCAGGTGAAGGGAGGAATGTGTATAAAACTCATTTTATGTTTCTGTCAAGTTAAAACACCCTTAATACTGAGTACAACTCATAAATTTAAATGTTGTAACAGACCAAACATCAAAGCTACACTTGGGAACAAGTATACAAAATGACCTTTGCAAGCACAGTCACTCTAGCTCCCAATTTTTAGACTTTAATACACAGTTATCCAAGTGTGTCAGTATGGGCTGCATGTTCTTAAGGAAGCATTTAAGTCCCTTTTCATGCTCTTTTTTTCCTGTGTTCTGTTGGTAGTGTCACCTGATAAAGCCTCTCGCCCTGCAGTGATCCCTTCTGACAGGCTTTGCCTGCAGCCTGGTACCAATGCTTCTGGTAAAAGGGGCCAGACCCTTCTATCTCATAGACTAGAACCAGCTCCTGTTGCTTTTGGTAGAGTCGGTCCCTACTCATATTAATCCTTGGGCTTTTCTGAACTGTGGCATCTAAGTTTGTTACTCACTAGTGTTTCTTCCATAATTCCCCTTGTCCTTCCTTGTAAGACTGCAGGTTGCTTTGTGTTGAGGGAGACTGAATAGACACACACGTACATTTTCTGCCTTGCACATAAGTACTGTTTTGTTGGTGTTGATCACTCCCTTAGCCCTATTTCTCATTCCCTGCTGCTTCTCAAAATGGCCACCAGCCGCACATTCAGGGGCATTATGGACTGAAAAACTATTGTTACCAGAATGTTAAAATCTATTTATAAAAGAATTAAGGGGAGTCGGGTGCCCAAAACATTTGAAGCTCAACTGGAAATATCCAGCCTTGTTAATGGAACGTATTATTTTGCCAGCTTTCTTTTAAATGACATCATGATAAAAGAACTCAACCTGTTTTCAAATGGCTGCACGTTAATAGTTTCTAGCAGGTGCTCCAGAAATCAAGGCAGTCTATGAAATTTCAGAATGCCCCCTCCCCCTAAAGAAAGCTTGTTTCTAAAAAGTGCGTGTGTTTATGGTCTGGTTTATCAAATGTGTGAGACTGTGATCTGTTTGTATTTCTGCTGTTTTGAGATTGGTATTTTTGTAAGGATTCCAAGTATATCTGTCTGAAGTGGCAATTCCACACAAGCTTAGCTATGTTGATGTCAAGGCACCACTAGAGCATATAATTTTAGTGTCCCAAAAGTGCAAAAAACAGTTCGCATAAAGCTTCAAGGAAAAAAAGGCAAAACAACAACCAAACAACAAAAAAAGTCCTAAACTCCCTGAAATGTCTTTTGTCACCCAAACTGCAATTGCTCCAAGAAGCGGGCACAGAAGAGTACAAAACTGCATTTCATCTGCAGTCCCAGAGTGATAGATACGCTTTGTAGCTGACAGTAGGCAGTGAGGCGTAATTCCTTTTGTTCCTTTTGTTGTTTAGCGCAGTAAGTAAATTTAGGTCAAACTCTCAATCATTTGATCACATGCCTGGAGATGTAATCCATTTTGTCTAATAGCCAGGGGAAACAGTCATTTAACTGAGTAACTGTTTCATTTCTTTAAGTGCCTAATTTGACAGACAAGGCACAGTTCATAGGAAAACAATGGATCCTACAATGGGATGTTCTCAGCCTGACCTTTGTGCCCCGTCGGATACTGGTGGGGCCTGTTAACATGGAGATGTTTGCCAGACTGAGATGAGTGTAGCAATATCGTTCATATAATACAGCTTAAGTTACATCATGCAGCGTGTTGCATCATGGATCTACTACAAATAATCTGCCTTTCTTTTCCTGCCCCAAGGTTTCTGAAATAGGGTAGGAAGTAAGAGTGTTTAGTTTAAAGAAAAGCAAGCAGCTTGCTTAACCTTTAATTTCAGCATAGTGGGGGCTTGTGTATTTTTCACCCTTCTTTATCCTGAAGACCCAGTTCAGCACTTTATTGTGCATTGGCTATCACACTAGAAGCAGCTAAAACAGCACGTAGATTTAAAATGAAGGGGCAGCTGTACAGATGAGCTGCTGTATAAGCAGATTATAAAATATGCAGTTTGGAGAGGTAGAACTTATCTACCCGTAGTAAGGAACTCTGCTTGTCATTGCTTGATAAGTTCAGCCATCATCTCCTGAAGATAAATTTGGATATTGTCATTGTAGCTGAGTTATTCCATGTTGGCCTCTTATGATCATGCGGTCATGGTTTTGACTCTCTGGAAAGGTTTACTTTATAACGCAAATATATTTTGCTGGTCTACTTTAATTATTTAAAAATCTCCATACTTGCAGTTTAGTGCTGTCAACTGAGCATTTGTAATTATTCAGTATATCATGTTCCTCTCCAATGATACAGTTGCTTTCTGTTTGGTAATGACCCAGGAGAGATAATCTGCATTCATATCTAAACAGAAAACCACTAGAGGAACACTATTGTAAAATGAAATATTTTCATAGTCTGATTTCACTGAAAAAGGACTTTCTACTGCAATTTTTAATTTAAATGTACAAAATAAGGCTGTATGACTAGCTTTGCAAATTTTCTCAGCTGTTTCTTCAGGCAGCACAAGTGTCTGTCTTTGCTATCTTACTACCACACCTTTTATCCCAGGCTCTTATTGATGTGGCTCCTTGAGGGAAAGTCTTTATTGTACCTTCATCCACGATGAAAGTTTTCAGCAATTACAACTCTTTCTCTTCTTTCTCTAGAGCATGAGTTTTTTTCAACTACACACCAGCTAATATGCATATTGAAAATAATGAGTCCCAAGGACTGTAGAAAAGAAGAAAATAATGTATACAGTTTAGCTTCTGAAAATCTTTATTTTCAAACCCAAAATTTATTTCGCTGTTCATCATATTCCTGTTTTTCATTGCACTTTCTTTTCCTGCAAGTTCCTCAATGCGGTTGCTTTAAACACATTATGTTTCTCTTTTTAACTTCATGAAGGTGTAGCAATCTTGTGTGTTAATTTTCTCATGATTCCAAGTTGCATGGTAGATTGACTGTCATAATACCTCTTGCTGAACTCATTGTACGCTGTTGGTCACTACCTGATTTTTGTGTACTCCATCAGTAATGGTATGGTTAATGATTCTTTGCATTCCACTTTTGTTTCTCACCAAAATTATTAGGGTTCTCCCACTTATGGCTGAAACATTAGCAAGAGTTTTCATTGACTGGATACATCACTCAAAATTTCTCATGTTCAGGTAGATATGCAGAGAAATACGATGTTTTTCCTCATTGTCTCCCTCCCACATTAGAGTTAATTTAATCCAAGTTCAGCTCATAGCGGAGAAAAGATCTCTAATTTGACTGAAATAATGAAACTAAGTCATGTTGCCACATTTAAAACCTCATGTGGCTGAAGGAGCGTACCAGCTGCGAGAAAGGCTGGGGCACTGGAAAACTTTGTGTAGGCAAATGCAAACCTATGGTACTCTTAAATCAAACACCCCTACCAAATTACTGTGATGGTTGGCATCGTTTTATCTTCCTGCCTGGTCAAATCCAAAAAACAGAGCAAAATGTGTGTTCCATACTAATGATTGCAGCATGATTTTCTATGTGCTATGCACCTCTGAAAATAAATAACTTTTTTTATTTAGGCATCAACATGGATGCCTTTCTTCATAACTAAATGTTTAGAAATTGTCTGGCTTTTTTCTGACACATTTTGGGAATAATTTTACACACAGACTTCTCTGGAGACTCCTCTCCCTCAGTTTTCCCATTATTAACATACAAATCACTACTGTTGTAAGAATGGAGCCAATTTTATGACCTCTCACCAGGGTCCTCCTAGCCTTCCTGCAGCTAGGGAAAACAAATGGGCCTTTTAGTATGCCTTCAAAGTCAATAAACTAGAACTAGTTTGTTGAAGGTGGGAGCGCAAGTTTTTTTAGATGTAGTAATTTATTAAATTTCTATGTATAAATTTTCAAAGATTAAAGAGAAAAGGATATAAATTTCCAAAGCCTACTGTATGGCTGTTACTGGACAGGAGTGAAGGAAAAGGGAGAAAGGAGTTGTTTTGATTTTTGGCTTTTTTTAGTCTTTCTCCCACCTTTCCCAGCAGAAGCTTTCCCACAGTGTGAAAATAAAGCAATGTTGTTATATCCTTAAAAAAGAAAGCGAGGAGAGAGAGAGTCACTAAAGTAGTTTGACAGTAAAGCCCATGTCTAAAGCAAATGTATTTCCTTTTAACAGTTGAGATTGATTAGGCAAGAATAAGATACTTTATTGCTTTACAAGCAAACAATGATAAGAACATACATCTATTATGGCCTGATTTCCAGTACTGAGCAAGAGTTACTTTGGGCTCCGGCAGTTCTCAGGTCTGGCCTTGAGGATGTTGCTGGCCTGGGTTACACTGAGATCAGGAGATTTGTTGAATTGGTTTTTGTGGTGGTTGGTTTTGGTTGGTGTACTTTTGTTGTTTGTGTGTGTGTGGTGTTTTTTGGGGGGGTTTGTTTTGGTTGTTGTTTTTGGTTGGGTTTTTTCTTTCTTTTTAGAGTGTTTTCTTCTATACTTGCTTTCTAATAATGAAAGGAGTGACAAAATTACAAGTTCTAGGGTTTGAGGCTCTTTTGTTTGCTTTGAGTATTGAAGATGGTACACTCATACCACATACACAAAGATATTTGCATCATGTTTTATATTAACATATAGTTTTAGATGCCTGCTTCTTGAGAGCTAGGACAAAAGCCCTTGGTTGCATCACATGTTTTTATGCTGAAGTACATATGCATTAAATTATCCTTTTCCTTCTATATAAGATCTGTATTTTTTTCTAGAAAATTCATTAGAAATTACAAGTTCTCAGGTGCTGGGCTTTGCCTTTGCAGACAAATGTAATAAAGGAAAAAACAATTGCAACACCAGCAATAATGTGATTTCAGGCTTTGCCTACCTGTGGTAGATGAACTACCTGCTGTGCAATCCCAAGAAAAGTGGGCTGTTTCTGGGGGGGTGTTTAAGGACAGGGGTCACTGTACTCATTTGCTCATGGCTAACTATCTGGTTTGTTTTGTGATAAGACTAAAGACTCTCCGTAAACTAGAAACTATGTCTACTAGTGAATAAACAAAAGAAACCCATTTCTGGCAGTCAAGACAGAGCCATAATTCTCCAGATGGCTCCGAGAATTTAAGTCACTCTAATATTAAATAGATAGAGTGTTTCAGAAGCTGGAAGTGCTGTGTAGGGGTTTTCTTCTTCCTCTTTTTTAATTTTTATTTTATTTCGAGGTTAATTGACAAAGCCCATTGCTGAAGCAAAAGAAAGAATTGCAAAACATGTGGTACCTCACACGAAAAGTTTGGAAGGCTGCAAAATAAGCCAGACCTTCTCTTTGAGTTGTGCTCCTGTGGTAAACTCATCACAGGAAAAAAAACCTTCCAATTCTGATGTTTGTAAATGATATGGGCTTGTCTTAGTGTGTATTTATGTAGTATCTCTTAAAATATCATATCTTTTCCTATGTGGTTACCTAAACGTTTTTACAGAGGGAGCTTAACAGAAGTGCAGTATCTTAAGATATAAACTGCATTCTGCAGACTAGATAGAGTCTTCATAAGTATCAATAGCAAATCTAAACTTTCCCGTTAAAGGAGTTATTCAACAAGAAAGGCAAACAGATTAGGAGCATGATGCAGATGAATGAGCAAGTACAATAGTAATAGTAGAGTCCCAAGCAGTGCTGGAAGCAACGTATTTGCAAAGATGTGTATAGATCCTAAGCTGGAAGTAGGAGTGGGTAAGCAGATGGAGATCCAGGAGGGCCAAGAGGTTAATTTCATCAGTTCTTTAATCTTTTTTCAAGATTCCTGCAATTTGTTTAGATCGATGGAGAAGACGTATTTAAAGAGGGCTATTGAAAAAAGGTATTAGAACTATGGTCAATGTCTCCTTGTCTTTCAATAAAACTTTGAAAATACTGGTTTGAATGTAATTGTAGCTAAAGTAAATTCTATCAAAAATGAACTTACTGGATTTCAGTGAACATGTGCCTAAATCCTGGACAAAGTATTTAGGTAAGACTCACTTAGCATGTTTTGGTCTAATCTCTGTTGGTTAGTTAAAATGTATTTAGATCCCAGTATGATGAGACTGGGCTACCAGGACACAGCTAATTCTGATTGATTGCATGAATATCATGGTTTATTGAGCTAAAAAATAGGAATGACTACAGCCTAGTTAAGAGTAGTTAAAGAAATTCCCTGTGGGACCAACATCAGTTGGAAGTGACCTCAAGGGCAGTTACGGTATCCCAAGGAGCCTGAAATGTATGTGGGTTTTCGGCTCTATTCAGAGAAAGCATCCTTGTGTATTCTTATCAGCTGCTGAACTGCAGATTCCTGATTTTGTTTTCCAGAAGCTCCTAAATCCATGAGATGAGTAATGCTTTGCAACTTGAGGCTTTCTCAGCTCAGCCATGCACAAGAGCTGTGGCCAATAATGTGGTTTTGGGAGTATTTGTACTTGGGAGGGAAATTCTTTGGGGATACTCCCTCTTTGCTGTTTTCCTAGAACCCTGTGCCCTTGGAGAGCTTTGGAGCACTTACGTAAATGTGGTGTGACTGTGGTGGTCAGACATTGCACATGATCCTTCCTAGTTTAACACCACAAAACTGAGGATGTAGGTTAGACTTCACAGTCCTTAGGAATTTACAGTGACAGATTTTTATTTCTTGTAATGAAACTTCAATACGCTCTTTTTTTTTTTTTTTTTTCCCCAAAAGGTGGAGTAGTCTCAGTTTGTGTCTAAAATATGTGTAGCACAGGCAATCATTCTATAAGCTTACTTTCACCACCTAATATGTATCCTTCAACCTTGACCCTAAGACTGGGAAGGTGAAAAACTAACATACTACACCAAACTCTCTCAAACAATTCAAGTGCCATGATCCAAACCCCTGCAATTTTTGCAGGCTTTTTTTTATTCTGAAAGCATGGCAATTTGATGGACTGGGTACGATATTTATCCAGTGACCAGTAGTCTAATTACTATTTTTAGTTTTTAGGTGCTTGTCAACAGAAACCATAATTTGACATCAGATCCTGTAGCTACTTAATCCTTAAACTATGAGGTTAAACTGATGCTTGGAGACCTGTGGTGATGAGGAAGAGGGATGATTGTTAGCTAGGCAATGGGTGCATTTCATTTAGAGTGGTGAACAAGAATGTTTGTAAATGTCAAATACCAGCTTCTCCAGATATAAGTACAAGACAATAATTACCAGTTTGTACCTAAAAAAAAAAAAAAAAAAAGAGAGAGAGAAAAAATACCTGGTTAAGGTTTAGAGCAATAATGGGAAGACTAAGGCTGTGTCTATATTGGCAGCTGGATTTTAAATAAGAGTATGGTTTTGATGTGGACCGCTTGATTGTTGCAATTTACTGCATATTGATTCAGTTCTCAAAGTGGTCTAGGATCAACTAGATCCCTCCAGGAGGAAACAAAACTGGAAGCGTGGGTCCCAGTACACTTCAGTGTTTGCTGGAGTTTGTTAGGCTCTGTCCTCCAGTTTGGGTTATGCCACCATCAGGTCATGTGGGAAGACCTAACACACAAGGGTCAGGGAAAGGATTGCAAATGCTGACAGCTCTTATAGCACCCTGAATTAGTTCTGGCCCTATAAAAGGAGGTAAATGCCATGAACACTTTCCTGTTTGCTGCTGACTGCCAGTCCTCTGCTCCTTCTTGCAGTTCTGGTGCTCCTTCCTCATTCATCCACATTTATTCGGAATTTGAAATAATTTTCCTCCTGTAACTGCCCATCTTTCTCTTGCCATCTTCCCTTGCTGAATTCCTATTTATTTTTGTTTCCATTTGCTATAATGCCTTTTCTGTAATACTTTTTTTATCACCTCCTGCTATGTTTATAGTTACCTGTTGTAACTCAGAAAATTCAGAGACCTGCAACTCAGGGCCCTGAGGAACTGATAGTCTTTGAGCATGTTCTGTGAGAGCTGGCATTTTAGTGCCATCAGATAATCCTGCTGCCTACCTGGAAGTCATTAATCTCATGATGGCTGCTGATAGAGGAGACTGGCAAGCAATGAGGAATTCTACCAGATAAAAAAATTGAAGGTAGAGTCCTTGAAGGTTAGGAACAACATCCATGCTTGAAAATACCACAGCAGATGTTCACTCTTTATGTGGAGTTTGAAAACATCTTTGTTTGGGGGCATGCCAGCAAGCTGGTGTCATGTCTGGACTCCAGCACCACCGCGCCCCCCGCCCGCCCCCCCTCCCGACAGGAAGACCACATAGGAGAATCCAGAGGAGAGCACCCCTTCTGCCGTTTGCTCCAGGATCCATGTTCCATGCAGAAGGTTCCTGCAGGAGAAGGCCAAGAAATATCTCTGTCTGTGTGTCCAGCCAGCCCTGGCATCAGGAGCAGGCCAAGAAATACCTCTGTCTGTGTGTTCATCCAGCCCTGGCATCAGCAGCCCCTTGTGCCAGTGCTCTGGATTCCAGCCCCACCAAGTGCGCTGCTTTTTCTGTGTGTCGCTTTGGGGCGGGGGGAGTCAGTGCTGAGCTTTCTGGTAGACTTAGAGCATCGGGCTCAGAGCCACAGTGAAACTGTGCACATTCCTGGTCTGACTACACCCATTACACCCTTCAAACTTCCTCCAGAGCCATCAGCTGTGGAAAAATTCCTCAATGGAACAACTATCTCAGATATCATCTATCCAGTCCCAACTCTGTATGAGTGCCTAGCTCAGCCCCAGTGCAAAAGCACAGCTCTCCTAGGCTTCTAGCCT
Organism: Patagioenas fasciata; assembly: GCF_037038585.1. Taxonomy (NCBI): domain Eukaryota; kingdom Metazoa; phylum Chordata; class Aves; order Columbiformes; family Columbidae; genus Patagioenas; species Patagioenas fasciata. The sequence continues at coordinate 66,532,808 of NC_092523.1, read as the reverse complement.
ATTTGGGTCACCTGTCCTGGCTGTGCCCCCTCCCATTTCTTGCCCACCCCCAGCCTGGTTTCCTAGAGAATGGGGCCGGGAGTGCAGAGCGAGGAAAAAAAGGCAGCCCTGAAACTCTGCAAGCACTATACAGCCACAGCCGAAACATTGCTGTGTTAGCAATACTCTTTTAGTCACAAATCTGAAACACAGCACCATATGTGCTGCTATGAAGAAAGTTAACTCCATCCCAGACAGACCCAATGCAAGAGTCCTGTGTCACAGTGGGTCTGCACCATGGCCCATGATGTAAATGGGCACCCATATGCTGTGGATGATCCGCTCTTTGTGTCTCACTGCATTTGTAAGTGATGTTAATGTGGTGCTGAAATATTTGTAAGAAATGAGAAGACAGTGCAGTGCTTCTTGGAGAGACCTGTAGCTTAGGCGTGAAGCCCTGGAGGAGTATTTTGCTTCAGAAAGTTTTGAATAGTTTTGTGAAGGTGATTTGGCCGTAGGCCAGGCTCTGATCCAAAGGAACCCTCCTAAACCAAATATGATGGAGATACGAGGAGTTTCAGCAGCAACTTCATAGATCTTACTGAAGCACTCGCTTTGATCTAAGTTCCTTCGTGATGTGAAATAACCTAGAAGGTAAGGTGCTTGCCCTTAGTCCTTTTAGCCATGTAATCTTCAAATTATTTTGTTTGCAAAGTGCATCACCCTGTTTCTGTAGTCAAATACTCATAAAAGGATCTGTTACAACTTGCGAAAACTATGCCAGTTTTTATTAAAAACCTCTGTTACACTTCATGGCCATTCTTAATGAAGCAAGTGCACAGATGTTGGGATACCATTTATATTGACATACATTATTTAAGGGTGGAAGCCGGTCTTATCTTCCATTCTCAGGTTTGCTATGGCAGGTGTTGCAATAGTGTATTGTGTCCATTCTGATGCACCTGATTCAGTATTGGCCATCAGCCATACTCCTTGGGGCTGTGATCTTGGTAATGCTTCTAAGGCAACAGAATTTGGGCAGAGTAACCACTTGCATGTGAAATTCCCTTGGAAAAAATGAAAGTGCTTACAGAAGGTTGTCTGAATTGCTAGATAGTGATTTTTCCTTGCTAGTCGGTAGTTCATCAGTGGTACAGTTGGAGGTGATTTCTAAGTTGGTATCTTTCAAATGTCAGACTTTTTTAAACTAGTTGTGGTAATGCGATAGCATGGTGACATTTACCATCAGCAAGAAGCATTAGCCTGGGGATCCATCCCAGCCTTATCCAGCAGGCCAGTGGTGAACTTTGAAAACTCGCCTCTTCAGGAGGTGCCAGTGACACCACACATGCTGATACTCCGGTTGCAACACTGATCCATATTAGGATAACATGAGCAAGCAGTATCTTTCAAAGCTATCAGTTTTCCTTTAGTTGCATAAGCAAATTTAAACCCGAACCCAAAAGCTGACAAAATATTGAAAATGAGAAACAATGCCAGTAAATCCAACTGTCTTTCCATGTGGCGCTGTAGCTTCCTAGGCAGCTCTGTGGGAGTGTGTCTGTCTCGCCCTGCTGGCTTTGGAGGTATGTGTGTGGGACTGAGAAAGGATGTTTGCAGCTGAAAGTCAAAAAGCTGGTATGGCTGGCTGTGGTGTCAGCCTCTAGAAACAAAACTGAGGGCAGGTCAGAGACCCAGTACCATAGAGAGACATCTAAATAGAACTAATAACTCTGCAAAACCTGAAAGAGGGCTGAAACAGCTATCTGGAGAGGTGCTTAAGGAAAACTTACCTGTTTTAAAGAGAACTGACTTCCAAGAAAACCGAATACATTTGAGCAATATGCAAGTATTCATAATTCCTGGAAATAAGGAAATAATAAGACTATTATGTTCTTGTCCTTTGCCTAAATGTCAAGGATGAGTTCGTAAACAAATGCCCCCTGCACTTGGGCCTGGGTTTTTGCACATGCTTACTGGCACTTGCAATGCAGGATTTTGCACACCTGATTGCGATAGAAAAATAGCAGTAAAATATCTTATGTGATAATATGCTTTTTCTTCAATATTCTGCTCCAGGAGGTATGGCAGAAGTGAATAAGCTCCATACCCAATACTACTACCTATAACCTATAAAACAAAACTTCGTATGGCTCTTGGGCCAGAATGTAAACATCCATATGAATTGATGCCTTTTAATTGATGCCTTTCAATACCCAGGTATTGAAATTGATTGGTATTGATAGGTATAAAAATAAATTGATATCCAAATTCATAGATATCGATGCCTATGAATTGATACTGGTGTCTATTGTTGATCACTGTAAGTATCTATGTCTATTGAAAGATATAGGTATTGATAGGTATCAATGCTTATCTAAATCAGCCTATCAATACCAATCAATACCTACCTATCAATAGGTATTAAAAATTATAGGTACTAAGGACTATTGCTATTGAAATGTTTCAATATTGATAGGTATAGATGCCTGTTGATACTGAAATCAGCATCAAAATCAATACATATAGATTACTATTGAAATCAGTGGGTTTTGAAATCAATAGATATTGATGCCTATCTGTGTCTACTGATGCCTATTAATTTCAAAGTCAGTATAGAAACTGATAGGGTATCAGTGCCTGCCTTTTGATACCTATTGATTTCAGTAAGTATCAATGCCTAATGATATCAAAATCAATACTGCAACTGATATGTGTAGATGCCTGTTGATACTGAAAGCTATTGATGCCTACTGATTTTGAGACTGGTATTGACAGGCACTGGTATTAATAAGTATTGATTCCTTTCAATAGGTTCCATGCTCTTTCAGTGCCTATTGCTATCAAAATTGCTATTGAAATAGGTTTTGAGGCATACCAGTATTGAAATTGTTTTCGAAATCAAGAGGTACTGATAACTTATCAGTAGGTATCAATGCTTTTTGATAGATACTGCAATCAGTATTAAAAATTATAGGTATTCCTGCCTACCAGTATTGGAAGGTGTTGATACAGGTATCAATGCTGGTTGATAGGTATTGATGCATGTTGATGCCTATTGTTATCAAAAGGTAATAATGCAGAGAGGTATCAATGCCTGTCAGTATCAAAGTTTGAAAATCGATAGGCATCAGTGGGTAGAAATGCCAGTGGATATTGAAATCAATAAGTAGGAATGTCTATTGGTAACAAAACAGGTATCAAAATTGACAGTATTGATATCTTTACTATGCACTGAGACTTGCAAGCGGGAGTATATACAACCACTGTGTTCCAATTAATTACTATTGGCTAGCACATTGGTAGGAACAACATTCTATTAGGCCAACCAGAAATATTTGCACTGTACCTAATGCAAACATTTGATGAGTTTCTGCTGGTCAGTCAGGTGGAGAAGTACTGGCCGTTTCTGCTTCTTGGAACAAACTGTTCCTGATCTTGCTGACTTTTCACTATTATTTCTGCAGGGTTTTATACCTTTTCATGGCAGTATTTGTCTCTCAAGTCCTTGACTGCCAACTCAAAAATTTCACAGATTTCACTTTAGTAATTTTTTTTTACTTCTTACTGCTTTTACTCATCTTGCATTGTTTTACCTTGCATACTCTCAGCTCAACAATCATTTCTCTATAAAGCTAAGCCAAGGTCATAGCTCTGTGCTTTGCAGAACTTGACCTTATACCACAGAAATCTGAACGCCTAGGCCATGGGTCTGGGTTCAAGTCACAGAGATGGCAATAGCTCACTATGTCAGAATTCCTGTTTGATTAGACTGACTTCTATATCCTTTAAGTTTAATGGAGATGAATGTTGAACGGTCAGACTCGCCAGGAGATGTCTCGCTCTTAGACAGAACGATGAATGAATTTACAACTTGGAGAAGCCCTTGGTGTTTTAGTGATGTTGCACACATTAAATGAAGAGCAGAATCTGATTCTGATTCTTCTTGAGACAATCTGGACTCATATACAGATATGAAGTTCAGTCAGTCCCAGCATCTGTATTTTATTTATGTATCTGAAAACATGTGTCCATATTGCTAAATACAATTGCTTTTCTTTCAAAGAAAAATGTCTGAACAGTGCAACTTTCTCTTCTAACTTTACTTTTTCTACCACAGTCCCATTTAAATTTCCTTAAGGTACTTTAATACTAAACAGGTATCTTGCTTGTAATCTTTTTGCCAGTCCTAAATGGTTACTCCAAAGTTAGTAGGCTTTGTAACATTCCTGAAAAGGTACTGGGTTATTAAATCAGGGAAAGCTTTTATGAACAGAACCCTCATGGAAAACATGCTGTTCCTTTATCCTTTTCTTAATATTAAATGGTTTCTGCATCAAATATTTCTGCTGATTTCCGGGTGCATATATGTTAATCTGTTAGTTTGGAGAGGGACTGTCCTGGTGACATAAATCTTTCCATCTTCCTTCGTTGCCTCCCTTTGGTTTGTGTTGGAGAGCACAAATTGAGTTCCTTTTAGACTAAACTAAAGCAAAATGGTACAGGACCATATTTAAAGTGCTTTAACTGCCAACAGTCATTCAGTGCAGGAGACAGGAGTAGAGTGAGTATAAAACATTTCCCCTTCCATCCAGAAATACCTTTAGCATGGGGTTTTGGTTTCCAGCAGCGCCTATTTTGCTCCTCAGACTTGCTCGGATTACGTTGCACAACTTACTAATGAATGCATAGCCACAATTATGCTGTCTTATCATCAACCTCAAAAAAAAAAGTATTTAAAGTGAGGTATGAGTTGTAAAAATAGGTGTAAATATTAGCATTTTGGTGCTGTTTTTAAAATAATACCATTTTAGTAAATGATAGCCCACAAGCTCAGTTTAGACCTTGCCATCATTAATATAGCCTATTGGAAAAAACAGGTTATCAGCACAGTAGTTTGGTGTCTTAGTCTTTAAAGCACATGTTTAATATTTAACATCTATTTAATCCTGATGTTATCAGATGTGTGTGACAGAAGTTTAGTAGGAAATTCTACTGATGGTTACCAGAGTGAAATAGAATTCGATTCTTTCATAGCTATTCTTTGCTGAGTTAAGAGAGTAGTAGATCCCATTTTAATCGCTAAAGTAAACACAAAGGACTCGTATTGAGTGAATACATTTCTGGAATGCAAGAGAGCTGTTTCTTAATGATGGTGACTTCAGTGGAGCTGTATTTGCAGACCTGAATTTCATTCATTGGCACAGTAGAATTCCATAAAAAAACTTTCCTGTTTAAAATTTTGGGCTTTTGTTTTCACATGGTGGCTTTCCTTCGAAACCGCAAGAGTACAGACAACATAACTCCTGCCACAGCTCGCACCATGGCATGGAGATTTTTTTTTAAATTGCCATAGTAATTTTTCTCTGAATATTTATTACTAAAGCAAATCATATTAAACAAAAATGATTCCTACTGCAGACTATCTCATTCTGAAGGTTGCCTTTACTATGGAGGTAGTCCTAAAGTATTAACCTCAATATTTACGAATAAGTTAGTAAACTCCATGTACTTTCTGAATTCTCTTTAATTATTACAAAGTGTGCAATAATTGAGAAAATGCATTCAGAGAAACATCAGCTCTATGATGCAAAGAATGAAGCCACTTCTGCATTGTTTCTATGAAATGTTCCACAAGTCTTATGTGACAGTTTTTTTCTGTGTACCTTTGTTAATTAAGATCAGCACATGGCCTTCCCTACAGAAATGTTTCCGGAGAGTGGAAGAAGAAAAGATGCAACTGTCTCTGCATTGACTGCTACGTATTAGGTGCCTGGACTATCATAACTCAATGAAACTGGAATAGAAGTACTGTTTAACAAACATGGTAGAAGTGGTAGTCAGAAAATAAACCCCTAGCCATTCTGCTGGGTAAGCAAGTAATGTCTCACCTGGCAGAAGAACAAACTTTAAAGCTTATTTGTGTAATATCATGAAAAGAAATCTGGGTTTACAGGTCTTTTGCTAGCCACATTTGTAATGGGGAAAACAAGTACTCCAGCTGAGAAGTGAGGAAAAGTTAATGTTTGGTGAGTCTTCTGTTTCAGAGAAGCAGCACTGTGTAGAATAGGGAGAATTGCATACTTCTTGGAGGACTTTACTCTTGGACACTTTTTAGACTATTTAGAGAATCAGGTAGGTAGGTACATGGGTGTATTTAGTATACAAGACATTTTTAAAAGCTAAATCTGTGAACTGCTTGTGCTTCCTGAAGTGGAGATTTGCGGCTATTAAGTTGCACACAGAGTTAAGGATCAGTTTGCTTCAGTAGCCCTGTGTCCTGAAGAAATGAGCTGAGAATCAGTGTGTCCTGAAACAGAGATGTAGAAAAGGGCCTATTTTAAGAAAGGTGAGTATTGGTTGATTCAGGACAGCAGTTGGACTAGGAAGTCTCATGAAAGGGTGACTGATATAGAGCTAGTGAGTGCTCTGGAAATGTACCAAAGATGCCAAAGAAAGAATACTTAAGCCTGTTCAAACCAAGCGAGCCTAGAGACACGGGGACTAAATATGGAGGGCTGAAACCAGCAGCTTGATGAATGTCTAGACAGCTGTTTCAGGCCGTGACATGTTTGTAACACCGAGCTGGATGGAGAAATCCAAATCTCATTCAGTCACAGGGTATACTCACCCACTGTGAAAACCAGCAAGGCTCCCTGGCACAAAAATTGCTTCAGAAAGAGGGTGCTCTTGCTCAAGGAACCGTGCCGCCTTTAGTAACTAGAGGACCACCAGTGTGATGCTTCTGCGTGGCCACCAGCTTCCAAGTGACTCCTGTCTCTTGCTGCTGTTGCAGCTGCTGGGAGGAACAGCTGCCAGGAAGGGAAACAACATAAACAAACAGCCATGAGGATCAGGAGAAGAGGAAATAAGAGGCATTAAAATGAAAGAAAAGACGCAAGGCAGGTTTTCCTCAATTAATGTAAGAATTTTGATGAGGAAACTTTATATTGACTAAGCAGAGTGACCTTTGAGGGAATGTACGATTTGTGTTTTGGCAGCCAGATCTAGCCTGTTATTTCTGGTGCAGAATTACTCTGAAAAGTTCTGTTTACTTTGACTATGTAGATTATACATATATTAGTAAAATGCTGTTGTGCTTTAGTTACCTATTCGTAGGAAGGGATGGCTCATCAGATTTTGGGTTCAAGCTAGTGCATTTTCCAGGAAAATCTGTACAGCGAGCTCCTGCTTTGAAGTAAGAAAACAAATTGCAGATTGTTTTCTTAGATAGTTGAAGTTTGATATATCTAATGAGCAATTTTCTCCTGAAAATGTTAGTGCTGTGGTCTGTATCAATGAAATTATTTAGTTCACCTACTGTTTTTGCTGTTTACCAGAGGGCTTTTTGCTCATTCCAGAAAGGTTTAGTATAACCATGGCATAGATTTGGACATTACAGTAAAAACACTACAAGGGTCTGGAGCACCTGGAGTGAAGTAGTTCAAATCTTCTGTTGTTTTGGGTATCAATTACTGTTCTGTTTTCCTTTTAGTTGCATGGGATGTAAGTGGTTTGATTTATTTGACCTTTAATTCCAAGTATGAAGGCTGGCATCAACAGGCACAAAAGAAGGGCTTTGACCTTGTATCTTGTGACAAATTTAACATTTCACAGAGGATTCCAAGAAGATTCTAAAAATTGTGTCCCAAAATGGGGGTAAAAAAAATCAACTTTTATATTTGATGTCTTTTTCCTTCCAGAACTGCTACTGTAATACTAGAACAGAAAAATTAGTCATTCCTCAGTCTGGCATCTAAAACGGTGAAAAATAAGGCTGCCTCTCCCTATGAAATGCAGCAATCAGCAGTTCTTACGTAGATGAAAAAAGGCAAAAACATCAGTAAATGAGGGCATTCCAAACTCCGGATCATACATTCTGCACATTCACGAAGGGACACTCCGTGGTTTGTCATTTACCGCAAAACAGCTGTGGAATTGCCCTTTATGTATGATCCCTTCTGTTTGTGTGTGTGTGTTTGGTTTTGGGTTTTTGTTTGGTTGGGTTTTTTTGTTTGTTTGGTTGGTTTTTTTTGGCTTGGTTTTTGTTTGTTTGTGTTTTGTTGTTGGGGGGGGGGGGGAGGAGGATGCGGTGTTTTGGTGGTGCATTTTGGTTTTTGGTTGTTTGTATGTGAGAGGAAGACACCTTGCTCAAATGTCCTGTACTCTTATAGTACATGAAAAATGAATGCAAATAATCTTTTTTTCAAAATCCAAATAGAGCTCCAAATATATAAGAGAATATTTTTATAACGTGATTTTGGATTATCAGGAAATATATGTATTTTCTAAATTAACAAAAATGGGTATACATTTTAAACACACTGACTGTGGTGAAAATTCCTGTATGTGTCCTCTTGTCTGTGTGAATATAAATATATAGGCGCACATGACAGGGATAATATGGTACAAAGACTGATTAGGGAATATAAAAAGGGACATGATGTAGTGGTGAACTTGGCAGTGTTGGGTTCACAGTTGGACTCAATGATCTTGAAGGTCTTTTGCAACCTAACTGATTCCATGAAAAGGAGAACTATAATATTTCCTAAACATTTAAATCCAAATCATTTGTACTTTTTTTTTTTTTTTTAAAATAGATTATTAATTGCCTGGGGCACATGGCTTATGAAGTTGCCTAATTTTATGTATGATAATAGTCCGGTTGATGCCTCTGGACCTAAATGCCTGTAAACCAGTGTATGTGGAGGTACTGGCTCTGCCTGGCAGGCAGTTAACTTTCTTCATAGCAGCCTGTGTGGTAGTGAAAGTACTGCACCAAAAAATTGTTGGTTTTGCTTTGTTTTCAAACAAAATAACATTCTAATCTTTTAACCACTTGGGATCTGAGCTTTGATTTTTTTCTTTTGTATTATTTTATACAAGAAAATAGAAAAATGAATTAGCAGAACAGCTTTATCCCAAAAAGTTATTATGAGCTTACAATTCCCTCTAACAAGATTTTATAGAAAGATAAAAAATCAGTACATATTACAGTTATTAGTGTTAATGTGATACATTAAAACAATTAAACGATTTAAATGTTAGTTTTTATAAATCATACTTTTCCAGAAGACTCCACATATGAAGTTCAGATTGAATTTGCAAATATCTATGTGCTTTATTGTTGCTTTCTGTGGGCTGCTTCTGGTCTCATCATAATGCAAAGCTGCACTGGGATGTTCTGATTGCCCTCTGAAGGTTCTCCAAAGTTCGTGCTGCTTGTTCATTCATGCACATGTCTATGAAGTTCTTCTCGTGGACTTATCTCACTAATCTCAATGCAATAGAAATATCTCTTGATTTCCGCTGTGCTAGTGAGATCACAGCTTTTGTCCTTTTATGATCCTCTTTGTCACTAGAAGGAAAAGAATATTGGGAGGGCTTGTCTGAATGGAAAAGCAGCACATTGCTGGTGACATAGCCATTGGTTGCCCCGGGAGTACTTGCTGCATCCTTAAGTTTAATTTTCTTAATATATGTAATTAATTAAACAACTACAAAGTGATAGAAATGTATTTGTGGATTCAGTCTCTGTAAATTACTGATAAGCAATTTGATACTGCAGGATGTTAGTGCTTTCTCTGTGGGAATGATGATTTCTAATGCCTCAGCAGTCATTTGTGAAGCTCATCATGTTTACCTATAAAAATGAAGTCATTACATTTTGCTGTAGAAATGTTAGGATGCTCTTGGTACTGCCTGTATTTAGTTGTGAACTTCTGATTGTAATAGGAGCTGAATGTTTAGCTGAATCTTGGTGGACAGGACCCTGTGTTACAGGTAGATACTCTTTTAACTTTAGAGGGTGTCTGCAGAGATATGGAGGATTCAGCTTGAAGTATCAGCAGTTAATTAAGCAGTGTGTGGTGCATGGCATTCTACAAACTGGAATTTAAAAGAATTACTTTTTTTCCTTTCTTTTCAAGCCTCACACACTTGATCTTTCTCAAGTTGCAGTCTTCTGCACAGCAGCTGTATGAGGCAATTTTTAAGAGTGATGCATTTTATGGAAGACAAGGGATTAAGGTTTCTTCTTAGTAACTTGCTTTGTAAACATTTGGTATGGATGCTTCTGTGTAATGCCATTGGAGAGCATAGCGCTACTCATGAGGATCAGTGACTTCAGGGTTAAAATAAGTATTTTCAACAAAGGTGAAGAGTGGTCTCCTAAAGGGTGGAGATAATTTAAAATACCTGAGCTGAATACCTAGAACTTGTCTAGAAACAGCTTTAGTATGTGCAGGTGCTAGGCCTACGTAGTGTGTCCACACTGAAGGTAGCTTCAATAGCTACATGTGCAGCTACTGAGTTTGCATGCACAAATGATAAATTTTTGAATATGAAAACCCATAGAACAAAATTCAGAGGCTAAAGGATTTTCATGAGTAGATTCAAGACTGAGCCTTCCTCCTTTCCTATGCAGCATTCTTGCTGTTTTTCTTCCCTCAAACTATTTCAAGGAAACTGATAATTTAGCTCGAGCCCAGGCACATGGTTCTTAGTGTCATCTGTACCCAAGAGATAACAGTGACGTAACCTTCAAGAAAAGAAAAAAAAATTGCAACTTCACTTGTTCTTTTTCTTGAGGAAATTCATGTGGTTTGATGCCATTGTTAAGCAGTGCAACATACTTACAAACTTCACCTCTTAGAAAACATATTATTTATTTATTTTTGTAAGCTGTGGCCTACACATACAAGAGTTTTTCCTGTATGTGGAAAAAAATGATTTCTCAATAGGGAAGGGTAAGCTGAACATAGGGATGTTACAAATAGAGGTTAAAAATACAAAAAGGTGAAGACGTTTTAGTTGGTGTCCTATGTCTGTAGCACGTTCAGCATAAGTCTTATGCAAATCTCAGACCTAAAATATTAGTGTTCTTTTAAAAAATGAGTCGAGCATTAAGAGTTTTTTTCTTGCAGTTTTTGAAGTGGTATAGTCAGAACAAAATTATGAAGTACAAAAATATGAGATATAATGATTTAGCCAAAAACTTGAGCTGAGCTGTGTGTTCTCCATCTCTTTTATTGAAGTTGAGGCATTGTGCAAGAGGACAAAAAGTCCTGAAGCAGGATGAGAACAAGCAGACCCTTTGGCTCTGCAGCACTGTTGCGAAATTCAGCTCGGATTAAGTGGAAGCATCTAACTAAACGGTAGCCCTAGACCATCGCATCTGGCTTCATTCTAAATAAGTTTAGATTCTTCCAGAGCCAGAATTTGTTCAACTACAGTTTTAGTGTTGGACATCAAAGTCCTTTGAGAACCTAGTCTCAGTAACCTAGCATATTTTTGGCTTTACTTATGTTTAATTCTCTCAGACCAGGCCTAAATTTTCACAGGGTTAAATGTGTCTATATTTGTGCTATGACGTGTCAAAAGGATTAGTGTCACAAACACCTTGCTAAATATTTTTTCATTTGGTGCATATGCTGGAAATGACATGCAGCTTTTAAACCCTCTGTTAACTAATTCCTCATTTGCTGTTCATGTTGAGATGGTGGTCTTCAATCAGGGTAAAATGTATTGTTTGATACATCAGTGTATTTTAAAATATCACACAGTTTGAATGGCAATGACTATATGGAATTATCTGTAATTATAAAACTTCTTGTTCCACAGAAGTTAATGGCATAAACACTCATGCCCAGTTAAAAGAGAAATTCAGCTCATGCTTTTGGTTTCAATGGTTGCTGACAAACTGTAGGTACGTGAAAGGAATTTTTAAAATAAAACAAATATCAATGACTTCTTCCCTTAGCTGGGCTTAGAGATTTCCTGACTGTGAGATACTTGCAAAAGCAAAGTGTGCGTGCTGTAGAAAAGGATTTTGTGTGCATGTTGTAGCTTGATTTTCTGGACTGCTCTTTTTTTCATGGAAAAATATAGAATTGAGAGTATTGGTGATCTTTGGCAACTTTAAAATAATTTGAAACATTTAACCAGCTGATGTTAATTTTATTTTGAAGGGTAACCAGCTTACGTGGTTAATGGGGCTCCCTCGCTGGGGGCAGTATGTGACAGAAATACTCATTTTCAAGAGCTGTTCAATCTGTTCACATGAAATGATGGGGCTTATGCAGTTGGTGATCTTAAGCTCTCATTACATTGACCAAGGTTTGGGACCTTTTTGCTGCCACTGATTTCTTTCACTGAAATGGAACTCCAACAGACAAGCTAACTGGAACATCTGAGGCATGTTGCAGGCACTACTGAGTGCACAACACTTACAACACTTTATTAAGGCAGTCATGAAAGATGCTTAATTTCCCTAAAAAGGGGGGGGGACGGACCCCGAAGAATACACATGAGCAGCTTTTTGAAAAGCATGAAATAAACATGTAAAGGTAGAGCCAAATCGTTGGTCTGAGATCCAGCGTCAGCTTGTTGGGAAAAGAAAAATATCTGTGCTCCCTCTGTGCATCTCTGCCCATCAGTCAATATGTGCGTTATTACAGATGTTACTGATCCAAAGCACTCCACCGGAGAGCCAGCACAAGTTGTACTCTGGCATGGGACTGTCTACTACAGAGCTGGCACTCTTTCAGGCTTTCCTGAACTTATCTTCTGTAACCTTTTTTTAAAATTTCCCTTTGTGTGCTGTGGCTCAAGACTCTGCCTGGCTCCCTTAAGTAGTTGGGCCCATTTCCAGAAGAGATCTGAGACACTTGGGGTTCACCTTTAGCTTTGGCTGAGGTCAGAGATGCTGCTGTGGTTGGCTGAATATTTGAGAAGCCAAGTAGGCTGGAACTGTGGTTTTGGCAGTTACATAAGGGTACGTGCGCTCACTGCAGGATGTGCCCGTTCCTCCTCTACAGATACTAGATTACAGGTGGTTGGCACGTTTACTTTGCCCCAGTACTGGTGCTTCTACGTGAAGAAGGCAACCTGCCTCAGATTGTCAAAGAAACAGAAATGTGCAATAGTTTAAAAGCATGCCCTGGATAAAAGAGAAAGAGATTCTTTCCTGACTTGTGCAATTTGAGGAGCAAACATAGATGTTTACTCTGTGCCAAAATCTGCCCACATAAGCAGATCAGACTTTTTCTCTTTTTTTTTTTTATGTTGTTCTGGAAGGTCAGAGACTATTTTGTTTGCTGCAGGGTTGTTGTTTTTATTTTGCTTAGTGAAGCAAGGTTCACAGGAGCCAGAGTAATGATTTGATTTCCAAGTTTTCTTCATTCTTCACTATGGGCTTAGTTAAATACATTTGTGGCAGTCTTGGTTTTGAGCAGTAGCAAAAAAGCTGTAACTTCTAAATAAGCAGTAAACTCCTTTGTACCATTAAAAAAACCCCTTAACTTCAGAATTACTCTTATGAGTGGTATGAAATGACTCAAGGGCTGTTTATATCCTGAGTGCATGCATTATGTGCACTGAAAATCCACAGTGCAGCTGTTTGAGGTTTTGCCTCTGAACATCTTCATGTACAAAGACTCTGCCACCTCCTGTAACTCTCATGGCTCTTCTAGAGTCTGAAGCAGAAATTTGGGGTCAGGCATATCCGGTGTACAAATGCACTGTTAAGGATACTTGACCCTTTGCATTGTGTTTGTTTCAAACAGCCCTGAAGGATCACACAGCTGTAATATGTTCAGACTGAATCATGAGATTGAGTCTCTGCGCTTTGCCAGGGGCAGTTTTCATTTGTTATCTCGTCACTATTTTGTCTCAATGTCTTATTTGCCAAATAGATAATAATTTTCTACCTGATAATGGTGCTGTGGCTTTTCTTGTGTTTGTGAATTTTTTGCGGGGTGTGTATTTCTGATAAGCTCCTAGCAAAGCGGAAGCACAGCCGTGTGAATTGTGGTGTTTTGGCTATGTATTAATGCCGGCCAGTTACAGAGGCAGGCAGCGAGGGCCATTTGCTGTGAGGTTATGTGGCCCACTGATAATGTGGGATAAACTGCCTTGTTTATCCTGATACCTCCCTGCCTTTTTTGGGGGATGAGAGATGGAGGGAGACAAGTTAGCAAAGGAGTCAGCTTCCCCTACTGTGTACATCTTTTATCCTGGATATCCTGACCCTCTTGTTCCTAGTCCTTTCTGGTAGCGTTGAACCTCTGAAAATATATAATACTGAAATGGAAGTACATGAGACAGCTTTTATTGCATTTATGCCGATTAAAACTTTCTAAACTTTCTTTGTGTGTGCTCGTGCAGTGAAACTTCTAGAAAAGCTCAGCAATCAATATTGCCACAAGAAAAATACATTTAATTTAGTTTTCTCAATCACTTTTCCTATCTGTTAAACACTGAATAACTTAATTTCTAAAACATATAATTGGCAAAGGAAAATAGCTCAAGTAAACAACAGTTACCTGTTTGTTTGGCTACCATTTTCTTTATTTAGAAGTAATGGCTTCTTTACACCTTTGCTGCCTTATATGCATGTACTATTGAGGTAAAATTTAATACTTGAGGTAGGTTTCAGGACAACTGCATCTGAAATCAGTGGACCACTAACTATTTATGGAGAAAATTGGCCCTTTGTCAGAATTATGATTGATACATCCCCTAAAGCGGATTTCAAACATGGAAACTGATAAGTGGGTAAACTGGGGAAAGTGAGCTATACCTATTGGGGATAAACAGAATATCTCCTCCGCATTGCAACTTATAGATAATTGTCCTAGGTACATTTTCTGCCATGGAGGGCGTATGATTTCTTGGCCTTCGTGGCAGACCTCAGTTTCATGGTCTGGAAACAGCTTTGAATTCAACGAACTGTGAGTCATTGCATTTGGAAGAGGCTGAGGAGGGACCACAAACAGAAGCAACTCTGGGGCAATTCCATCAAGTACCAAGTGGAACCCCAAAGGGCCACATGGGAAACTATGAAGCTACTTCCAAGGTTTCTGCACTTTCCAGAAATGTTACCACAAGCCGCTCTGAGTAATTTCAACAGCTGATTTTTTTATCTTTTTTTTTTTTTAGTTTATTTTTTTTCTGACTCTTAGGGGATCCAAAGTTGAAGTTGGCTTTTTTAAAAAGTCATTTTGGCACTAGGCTGTTACTGAAAAAAGAAATTGATTTTTGTTGTGCTTCCGCAATAAACTGGTACCACTATTCCACTTTTAGCAACCAGTTATCAGGACATACTCTGTAATCACAAAAATCTGTGATCAGATTCTTCTGAACTCTTCTGGGACTCTTGTCACAGCATTTCATACATGATTTCTACCTGCACAAACACAATTTAATGTTGAAGTTAATTTAGATTAGCCAGTGTAATGTTGCTTGATGAGCTGCCATATAGGCACATGTATATACTTCAACTGAGACTTGATCTGCACCTACTGAACTCTCACTTGCCTAAGGTTTCCACAATCCATTCTTCCTGTACTATAGGGCATTACCTTGGCTGCTAATTACTTCTCTCATAATGTATAAAATTGTGGTGTTTACCTTAAAGGTGATGCAGCGGCTTCATCCTGCTCAAGTCACAGGCTTGCAAGTTAACTGCCTGCTTGTAGTTGTTACCCTGAGGTTCTTGTTCTACTGGTTTGCTGGCAGCTTCTGTTTCTCCATTAAAATAATTTGGAAACATGATTTCAGTAGCTATACTTTTAGATTTTGGAATTTATTAAGTTTTACCTATTAGGCATGCCTGTTCCCACTTCGCTTTTAGATGAATATACCACGTCAGCAGTTGCATATCCATGCAATGATTGTGTTTGACTTGCGAAAATATTTTAAAGTATCTGTGTGCAAAATGTCATGGAGTTATACTTTGTACTGTGTTATGTGCTATAGACCAGGCCAAAGGAGAGAATATCGTTTAATCATTAGAAACCTTGGATTGAGAGGCATGACTTTTGGTTTCTATTCTTGGTTTTAATGCTGACTTAACATGTGACTTGTGCAAGTGATTTAACCTTTGTATGCCTCTGCCTAACCACATATAAAATGAATATTATAATCTCTACTTCTCAAGTTTTGTCAGTAAAAAGACTACACTAGTCTGTCTGTTGCAAGCACCCTGTTTCATAACATGTTAAATATAATATCTGCACCTCTCTCCATCCTCATCTCTTAATGGCACAGTTTCTACTTATTAGGGTACTGGCTCATGCACCCAGTTAGTGACCTCTCACAACAACTGCATTTCAGTAAAACAAAGGAACTATTAACCAAAAGAATGAGGCTTGTAAGCATAGGAGAGTGCACATCTTTGGAGTATGGCCTGTGAATCTGCATATCACTCCCACAAGCAATCCTGGTAGCTGTAAACCTCAGCTTCAGATTAAAAAGACATAATATTCTACCCAAGTTCAGTCTTTTTGACCCCTAATCCAGACACACCAAAATTCAGTGCTTGTAGATAAGGAGAAGGAAAAAAAGCGAGAACACCAGTTATTTTTTTGTGCATAATTTTGTGAAGTGGTCAGGTGCCGTGTTGCTGTAAATGATGTATGTGGATTAGACAAAACTGTGACAACTGTGTTCCTCTATGGTCCATACATAAGCTATGTGAGCACTTTCTTTTTCTACAGGAGTTAAAAATATTATACTTATGCAATCTATAAGTGGTATAGATTTACAAATGCATGAGTAAA
Organism: Patagioenas fasciata; assembly: GCF_037038585.1. Classification (NCBI taxonomy): domain Eukaryota; kingdom Metazoa; phylum Chordata; class Aves; order Columbiformes; family Columbidae; genus Patagioenas; species Patagioenas fasciata. The sequence continues at coordinate 66,516,267 of NC_092523.1, read as the reverse complement.
AGTATTTTTTCCCCTTACTCTCAAGTGAGTAGACCAGCTAGAGACAAAATGGACCTCCACAGAACTCTGTCCTACTCTGCATCTGACTTATCTCTCTGCAATGCACACATCTCTCACAGGAGATGTGAAAGCTCTCTGGAAGTTCTTACTCTGGAAGATTAAGTACAAGCCAAAATCTTGACAGTGCTGGTTTGGCTCCACACTGTGTTCTTCCCATCATGTTTCTAGTCTTTAAAATAAAGAAGGAGAAAATGGAATTAGAAGTTCTTAAAAACTGGATCCAAAAGAGCCAAAGAACTGTTTTGAGTTTTAAGTGATATGTAGGCTAAGTTTAACAGTGGGGAAACTCAACTTCATTAGCTCTGCCTTCATGTGCAGAGACTCTGCAAGGACCCGTGGAAAAGATTCCAAGTGTAAAAATGAGTATTATCATATAAAACAAACAAACAAACACTATTTTATCAGACACTGCTGCAGCAACAGACTTCCACTAAAGGCTGAAAAAAGTGCTGAAAAGCCACATATTCTTTCCTTGGCTTTGTGCGTCTGCTCAGAAATAAGAGTCAAGACGGAGATGTTAAGAAACTGTATAAACAAGTAAAAAAAAAAATAAATAAAATGTAATATGGAGTCACTGTACCTGATTAAGAGAAGTTCTGTGGGTTAATACAAAGCCTAACTCCAAGCCTGATACATGTTTTCCGAGTGCTTCTGGAGTTAGTGTAAATGCTGATACAAAGATGACTCGGTGGGGCAGAAGACATTTTATTATAACAAAATGCCTGCTTTGCTGAGGCGCTAAATATCTGTTAGAGATGAAGGCTGAAATTCTGTCCCTACTGATGTCCATGGCAAAACTTTTACTGATTCCACCTACAGCAGAATTTGACGTATCACCTTGAAATTTAGCCAATGGAGGTGGCAGAAAAGTACTGTGAGGTCTTCTCTCACTGTTTGGTTTCTAATCCTTAGAGTCAAACTGTGGTCAGGTGTTTAATGCAGAATTATGGTTTCTTTCTTTGCCCCGTTTGTCTTGCTTTTACCGTCCTCCTCTGTTTCCTCATGGGCAGCCTTCCTGCTCTGGCAGGTTTAGCTGGGCACTAAGGTGGGAGAGGAGCAAGTGAGGATCCCTCACGCAGTCCGTGCCAGTGTCTGCCGCTGTTGTTCTCGGGCAGGAGTTGTAACGGTGTCTTAAGCTGCTAAAACTGTTTCTGCAGTGAAAAACTCGTTGCTTTACTTAGATCATATGTAGGTTTTTTTTTTTTTTTTAGTACTCTTGTATTAATGATGCTAGTGGCCTACTCTGGTATGCTATGTTATATTCTTTCCTGTTTGACCACAGCTATATTAGTATACAACTTCATATCTGTAGTGCTGTAGCAGTACAGGATGTAACATCTCCTTTGTAAAGTGTTTTCTGATAATTTCCAAAATTATTCTTCTAACTACAACCTTTCAGTTTCTCAGTATTTACTTTTAAATGTATGAGTACATTATTTCAGAACAGTCTCAGTGATACACTGCAGGCAGAGACAAAATAGCATCTTTGTTCCGGTTGCGTTACCTTCCTTGTAAAGACTGGACTAACTGCTTTTACACTACACTCATGTTTGGTGAGTTTTCTACAGTAATGTAGAATAGCATTTTTAGCCACTACTTTCTAAAACATAGCCCACCACTCTGCAAACATTCATGTTCTGTTCCTACATGGATGGCCTTGCATGGCTTCCAAGAGAAATGTTCCTGAAATGCAGATGTAACTTAAACTTGGCTGTATATGCAAAGGAAAACTAATTAAAGAAAAACAAAAATATTGCCTCAAATCCAACAAGTTTGAGATAGGAATGTTTCTCTCATTCCTCTTTAGAAATCAGAGTGCATTCACATTTAAGGTTTTCTCAGAAGCCGGTTCTGAACTTTCTTGGAAAGAATTTGGAAAAGTGGGACAAACAGCATTTCCAGTAATGCTTCAGTCTTTCACAATGGTCAATATTAAAAATCACATTCATCTAGTAGAGGTGCATACCTCTGTATAGTAAATGCCAGCTGACAATAGCTTGGCTAATCTTAATTTCTAGGGACATATGAGAAGTAGTCCACGAACTCCCAAGGGCCTTGCAGACCACCAAGTGAAAAAACTCTGACCTAATCTATGGTTTATACCATAGCACAGCAGCGGGCACCTGCTGTTCAGATAATACAGATCCACAAAGTCTCCAGTCACTGATTCCTTTGGCTGTATTCAAAATTAGTGCTTGGGGTAGGTTCCTGGAAGCTCAGGGGTAAAATGATTGGTGTATGAATGTAATTCTGGCAGTAAACAGATTATTTATCAGATAATATGACCTGGTATGTCACACAGATGATCACAGGCGCCCAATACCTCTACCATGAATGGCAAAAATCCAAGGGTCCCAATCCTGCAAATATGAATGACATTAGTAGAGCTACTTGTAATTAGACTGCTGATGGGTGCGAAGCTTCTCCATTAGGTATCCTGACAAGCCTGAATGCCAAGGTAAGTGTGAGAGAATGTAGAGAATATGGGGTTTTAAATTTTGTTATTGGTGAAAATGAGGGGAGTAAAAAGTCTTAGTTTAGCCTCTAAAATTTCAAGATGCTTCAGGCTGTTTTATGAATAAAACCATGACTGTCTTCTCTTCACAGTGAAAAAAATATCTTGGAGGGGGGGAAGGATGTTTTTGTAGTAAACTACAACTTTTTAGGATGTGTAGCAATGTGAGTTAGTTACTGGGTAGGTAGGTGGGTGAGACAGTAGCATAAATGACTTGGTTTGCATGGATGAGTAACAACCCAATTCCTCTGTTGAGCTAAGGTGTGATTCTTTGGCAGACTAATATTGCTGTGGAGGCTTCATTAACTTGTGTTTGCAGACTATGGGGATTACTTTCCACAGATCACCTTAATTCTGTGTCTGAGATTATGCTGAATCTTCTCCATGGTGTTTATTACCTCATAGTGTATTTGCTCAGGAATTCTGCTCAAAAGGGGGAGTTCTCCTTCATCCAGGGAGTACAGGTGCATGGACTGCAGTAAAGCATTTTATGTGGAAAATAAAGAAATCTGCATTCAAACGTACTTTTTTGATAATGGGAAGTTTAGTATGTAATTTGGTGCCAATCTAAGATAATTTTGCTCCCTGCTAGAAAGATGTGAACTGAACTGCCATATGAATCACTCTTTCTAGTCTTTGAGATGTATCAGAGTTAGGGAGCTGGAGGGATAACACTGGGGGCTGAGAATAGGGAGCCTGCAGTTTTATTCTTGCCCTGGCAATTATGCACTATGTATGTGGCCACAGCGTTTAACTCTTACGTGCCTCAGTTTCTCTGCCCGAATAATAGTGAATTACGTGTTATGCATAGGGAGCCTGTGCAGCATTACGATTCCTGGTTGCGAAATCGTCTGAATTTTTTTGGAGAGAGGAGTTAATTGTTGCAGGGTAACGCCAATAGTGCCCCAGGCGGGATCTCGGTGCAGACACGTATAATTTCCCAGCTGCCAGCCTTCCAACGTTGCCTCTTCCTTTTCTAGCCTGCTTGAACACACGCAAGGACGCGGCAGCACCCAGGCGGCCGCGCACCCTCGGGCTCCGGCCAAGTCGGCGCAGTTGGCAGCGAGTGGCTTCGCGGGGAGCCGCCCGGCCCTGGCCGCCGCGGAGGGAGAGGGGGAGACGGCGGCGAAACCCAGCGCTGCCGGCGGGAACGCCGCGCTGCTGCGCGGCCCCGGCCAGGCCCGCCAAGAGTTAACGGCGGCTACCTCGGGGCAGCCGCCGCCACCCCACCCCGGCGCTCCATTATGATTATTTCCCCCCTTCCCTCGCCTGGCAGTTTTGGCAGGGGATTAAAGCAGCTCCCCCCTGTGGCAGCAGTGACCCAGAAACGAGTTTTATTCACGGAGTCCTTCCTCCATAACAAGTACAAACGTCAGTCAGAGGGAGTCTCTGTGTGTGTGAGAGTGAGCGCGGGTGTGTGTGTGTGTGGTGCAGGGAGCCACTCTCCGCGCCCGCTCCCCGGCGCCGCGCCGAACTCATGAGGCGGCCCCGAGCCCTCCGCACAGGGGGAGCCCGGCCGCGCCGCCCGCCCTCGCCGCCTTCGCCGCCGCCCCGCCGCCGCCGCCAGCAGGTAACCGTGCCCGCCGCCGCCCCGCCGCCGCCGCCGCAGCGCCAGCCGGGGGAGCTGCCAGCACAGCCATATTTGATGGGTTTTTTTTGTCGCTCCGGAGGCGGCGAGAGAGCAGTTTCGTGCTGAAGGTCGCTGCCTAGTGGAAATAAGATAGTACGTCATTAACATGGCGCCAAGAGCCGTGCGGCTCGGTCCGGGGCGAGGGGAGGCGGCCGAGTTGCGGCTCCGCTATCCCACAATCAACTTGTGCCGGGCTGGGGCGGGCGGGAGGGACGGGGCGGTGGGAGGAGGGAGCGGAGGTTCTGCTGCCGCCCGGCGCGGCGGGCCGGTGCCGGGAGCGACCGCCGGCTTTTTGTTTCGCCACGGGCACCGGCGCGGCAAATAAGGACCGCGCAGCTTGGAAGGTGCAGCGGCCAAGTGAGCTGCCGGCGTGCCGCACTGCCTGCCCCACGCCTCGGGCGTCGCTGCAGGCTGCGCTGCGGGGGCATCGCCGTGCATCACCCTCCGCGGAAAGTAGGAAGCGTTGGAGCAACTTCGTAGAGAGATGGCAATGGCAGAGCGCAGGTCCTTCGCAGATATTGCCGTGTAGGAAGGTGCCGGGGGGAGCCATGGCCAGTGTCTGTCACCGTGTCACCCACATGTCCACCTGACCCACCGCTTCTAACCGTGGGCGGGGAGCATGTGCGTGGGGGAGGAGGTGTTTATGTGCAGCAGTAGCTTTGTAGTTACATTGGAGCCCCACCGCCCCCGTCCACCCAGTCGCACTTGGCTTTCGCTTGTAGGAAAAAAAAATGCTTAGAAAGCATGAAAACTGCTCATCGGTGAAATTAAGCAGAAGTTGCTTTTCGGAGCGGGAGAGCCGCAGTCTTGTGTTCGATGCGCGCAAGAGGGTGTGCTCTGGGGCACCGGTGGGTGTTCGCTAGCGGTGGAGAGCGGCGGGCTGTCATAGGTGCTTCGCCTCCCTCCCCTGCTCCGTTGTGAGCGCACGGTGTCTCCGGCTGGAGAACAAGTTGCGAGAGCCCCCAAATGCACGTGTTTGACAGCGTGTGCGCGGGGGGAGGCGTGCGGCGCTGCCCGGACCCGCCGGGAGCGGGGTTGCATCCCTGCCGCCTGGCCGGCCAGGCGGGGCAGCGGCGAGCAGGTGCACGGCGGTCCCGCAGCGGCCAGCGCGGCGCGCCCGACCCTCGCCCCGGGCCGGGGAGTTAAAGTGCGAAGCGGGGCCCGGGCCCGGGCGCACACGTGGGGGGGGGGGGGGGGGCGGTGCAAACTTGGGGCTGGGGGGGTGGGGCACCCCTCCCGCAGCCCCGCGGGTGGCTCGGGCGGGACGTTGGTATGCGGGGCGCCGGTGAATCCGCGTGGCCGTGCCGGAGTTTGTTGACGGGGGAGCGGAACGTGGAACGGGCGATGTTGGAACGCGAACAACAACCGCGAGGTAGCGGCGGCAAGAGCCTGAAGTTGCTCGGGCGCGAGGCGGGGCAGCTCCGCGCGTTCTCTCTTTTGCCCGTGTCCCCCGGGGCCTGGCAAGCCAGGTCAGGGCTGCGGTGTTCCAGATAACCGCGTTATTTCTGTGTAACGGTCAGTCCCCGGCGTCCCGGGGGAGGCGGGGAGGAGAGTGCGGCTCCAGCGATTATTCCACTTGCTGAAATTAGACAAAGCCGCCCTGATGCTGCGGCCGCTGCCACCCTGCCTGACTGCGGGCTCGGGTGGTTGCCTGCTCAAAGGATGATTTTTTTCCTTTTCCATTCCCATGGGCGCCCGCCAGTTCGTTAGCGGCAGGCGGTGGGGTTGCCATTATTTTGGGGAGGGTGGAGGCAAAGTGTGTTTGTTTGTTTGCACCGCCTGCTGGTTGGTTTCCTGTGACAAGAGGTGATACACAGTTTCCAGAACTGTCTGGGAGTGGGAGGAGAGACAGACACAGAAAATGAGCTCAAGTCTCCCCCGTGCTGCTGCCGCTGCTCAATCCACTAAACCGCCGTCCTCGTCCCACCCCCAGCAGCGTGGAGACGCGGGGGGAGGGCGGGGAAGGTGCTTTGGCCGTTTTCGGCAGTGACAGGGGTGCGGAGCGTAGGGAGCGGAGCCGAGGGAACCAAGTTTGATTTTCAGCCGGGGCCGAGCGGATTGGTGCGACCGGCGGCTGGGAGGAGCGGGAGGGGGAGGCGAGCCGGGCCGTTTCAAATGGAAGCCGGGGGCCGTAGGGCTGGGGGTGGTGCCGCCGCTCAGGAAGGTGCCACCCCGCGGGGAGGTGTAGCCCGGCGGCTGGGCAGGGAGGCGGCTCCGTCTCCTCCCCGCTGGCTTGGAGCCGCCCGCGGCGCGGGCGTTAACGGCCGGCGGGCAGGCGGCGGCTGCGGTGCGAGAGCTGCGTGAGGAGCAGCAGGACGAGCAGGGTAACCGCCCCGAGCGGCACCCGGCCGGCCCAGAGCTGCTGGGCGTCAGGCGCCGCTTTTGAATTTCCTCTTCGAGCAGCGTCTCCTGCCCCCGGGAAAGGCGGCGCTGAGCCGGCAGCCGGTCGTGGACTCGGCGGCTGGCGGTCGTTGGAGGCACCGCTCACCTGTGAGGCGATTTCAGAAAGCCACGCGTGCCAGGGTGCGTGCTTCTGGCTAACTCCTTGCTTCCCTTTTCCTTCCGATGACAGCTTTTTTCTAATAAAGTTCATTAGGTCACCCGTAGGTGAAGTCTGTGAGATCTTGAGACCTGTCAGTCACCCAGTAAGAACTGACCATGTGTAACATACAAATGAGTGGTTTGTGTGGCTGCACAGAGGCGTTAAAAATAGCTTACTTCTCCTTAGATAGCTGTTAGGTAGTATTAGAAGTTATGACAGCATTTAGCAACATGCTTTGGTTGACGTTTTAATGTTGAAGCAGGAAGATGCTTTTATGCTAGCTTCATGTTTTCTTTTTAGAGAAAGATTTAGCTGTCATTTGGAATAATTTCTTTTTTAAGCAGGCACAGTGTTTTAAGTAAGTCAAAAGCTGCCCAGATTTGCAAACCTAAAACCTTCATAAGAGTTATGCCAGAAATATGCTTGTTATGATTCTGTTTCTAGAGATTTCTCACACTCAGTGGGATATTGTTGAAACAGCAAGGGTTGTACGTTTTAGTATCAGGATTTTCCCTCTGGCTTCAGATACCACTTGCTCCCTGCTTTTGAGCTATGTTTAATACATGTGTTTAAAATAATAATAATAAAACCCCTTTTCCCCTCACAGCTGCAGATTACCCTTCCAGCTTCTCTGGTTTCATTCCCAATTCACAGAATGTAATAAAAAAAGCTTCCCGTGTTTCCTCAAATGCTTTCTCCATGTGGTTAGTGCTGCTGCTTTGCGCTGCTGTTTTCAGCTGGAGCTGACCAAGCTGACAGCTTTTTCCTACATGGAAGAGATGAACAGCAGTGGATGCAGAGCGGGTTGAATTAACTCTTAGAGTGCAATTTATCATTGCTTGAGATTCTGGGCAGTGGGTTCCGCCAACACAGTTTGGGAATAATTTGCTACCAGTGCCCAGATTGTAAGCTAACATGAGCTGACTTGCACAGGTGCATAAATGGATTGCTGAGAAGTGTTGGGCTGATGTGTCCAAATTGTGCTTTTGCTTTCCCTTGTGAAATTTCGAAGAGCTGTGCTCAAGTCAGTAGAAATGTTCTTTTGGGAGAACACTCTTGGCCTTAGAACATACTTCTTTGTTTGATGGGACTTTGAAGACTTTTTCTCCAAATTTAAGGTCTGACTTTTTGTACTGTGGACCGTGCTACGTAGTACTGTACTATTTTGAGAACTCCTGTATCTTTGTGACTATGAAGTGTCACTGTAGAAGCTTTCATAGGTGATAAAGAGGAGGTTTAGGTGGATTTTAATAGTATAACTTATTTCAGATGCAGTTCTGTGTTTTATGGGGTGTTTTTTGTTTGGTTGTGGGGTTTTATTTTGTTGTTTTTGTTTTGTTGTCTTGGGGTTTTTTTGGTTTGGGAATAGAAGGAAAAAACCAGATTATTTTCTTGCTATTTCAGGTGTTGGTTGGTAAAGACCGGGGTGGTGTCATAAACAGGCTATTTCAAGAGTACTGTAGTAGAAACCAAATGTCTTCATCTACCATCCATTTCATTAAGACTATGTTACAGTGTACGTCCATTGGTACAGTAAGTGTTTTGAAGCAATCTCTTGTGTACTAGAGATAATTAGGTCTTAGTTTCATTGCAGTTACTGGGTTACTTTCAGGAAAAGCAAGTTTTTTAGTTTGTCTTCAGGGTGTACATGTGTCAAAGTTCCACTTTCTTCCAATTCCGTCTCTGCAGCTGTTCTGTGCATTTTATTATAGTGACACCCATTAACATGGTTACAGTTAATTGTCTGTCAGAGTTGGAGTTATACACTCTTTTTACCCAAAGGTTTATACAGCCCTTAAAAATACTTCAGTAAAAATTGCACTACGTAAAACCTTTGACCCGAGGATGTAGAATTTTTTCGTCTATAATTATTTTTTAAAAATCTAGTTCTGTTTAGCTATTTGCATAACAAAGACTGACACACTTTACAACTTTCTCTTTGATCATCTTTCTACTTGGGGTCAAACTGAGTAAAAATGTGTTCTATGTTCTTCACTGCGCAGCAGTAGCATAAAAAGTGCTGTGGTGTGTTAATGGGTGTATTTGTGTGCACACTGTTGTGCCATTTATGGGGTAATGTCTGGAATTCTGCTCTGAGGAAGCTAGAAAAAAGGATTCTGTTTTTTTTTTTTCCACTTGGATCTGTGCAACACCTGGAACTTCAATGTGGGAGAAAAAATGTAAAAGGGAAGACTTTGGCATTGCTGTCCAGTGTTGTTTTTGTTTTTTGTTGGTTCTTTTAAATTAATCTCTTGTAGCGTTAAAAGTGGAGGAACATGATAATGCATGGTGATAAAAAGAGTGGATTTGCTGTACTGTATCACATTGATGATTCTAACCCATTGCCTTGCATCTGCCAGCAAATTCTGGGACGTAGACAGAAATGTCGATGTTCCTAACTGTGTCAAGTTATTTGTGTAGATTTAGATATTTGTTGCTCACCTCCACAATGATATGTAAATCCGAATGTTATTTTGTGGCCCGACATTGATTATATTGGATTATTATCTAGGCATTTCACTCGCATAGCATTTTACAAGTATTTTGAAAAAGGCTTAATGCTCTCTCCAAAACACAGTAGCCAGAAGAAACGCTTCAGGCATTGTAATCTTGCCTTTAAAAACGATCTGAGCAATTGTACCATGTAAGTCCAGAGTCAGGTTTGTATGTTTGAAGTTTGTACCTAATCAATGAGTAACCCCCAAACTTCGCTTTCAGAGCTAGCATGATGTAGAAGGATGGAAAAGCACCTGGTCATGTGTCTCTGTAAGCACGATGTCTTCAGGTTCTGGAGCAGCAGCAGAGCATGTGTGAAGCTGTGCCATCCTCCCCAGGGCTGCCCTGGCTAATCTCTGGGTGCTTGGTGGCCTTTGCCCCATCTGTGCCATTTATTGCAGTGGTGTGATTGCACAAAGTGCTCTTAGATCCTTTGTCCACCCTTGGACATGGCATAATATTGCTAGTGGAATGAATCTTGTGTTTAATTGAAGGTTGGCATTTGCCTGCGTCCACTTTATTTTTTTCCCCCTCTAATAAATGGGTAAATACTGTAATGCAGTCCTCAGGAGAAATAACTATCAGCACACTGTGTGTTGGTCGGTCTGATTTCTGAAAGGCTAGTTTTAACATGAAGAAACAGTCATCTTTCAAGGAAGTGAAACTGAAAATGATGTCTAAAAGTTGCTGGGTTATTAGGAATTTGCATGTGTCACTGAAAATGCAAGGAATGTTTCTCTCAGGCACGCAGTGGCCTGTCTTACATTAGGGCTACTGGGCTCTGTAGTAGCTCCTCAGGCATTGGGCTGATGCTGCAGGTGGACATTATGTGGGCAAATGTCCTCTTGGGGCAGGTGTAGGAATTTGGGAAAAACAGCTGTAGCAGCATTTGTGATAGGAGATACAGTGCTCAAGGGCACTACTTGATTGGGTATTCCTTGCTTCAGAGAAGCATTCGTTTTGCGAAGGGGACTGGGAAGTTGTTTCGTGGCATGTGTGGGTGCAGTGAATGTTTTGTGGAAACTTCTCGACTAAACAGCGATTATGTGGTTGCGTGCAGTTGTTGGGAATTGAGCTCAGTAACCTGGGTGGTCTCTTCCTGTCCTGCAAGTGTTGCATGCTGAGTTCCACAGCTTTTACTTATTATTGGTATGAATCTTAAAGCTTGGTTTAAATATTTTGCCTTTTCTGTGCTTGCATATATGTTCTCTTTGCTTACAGGCGTAATAATCACAACCTATTTGTACCATTAAACTAGCTGTGGTACAGTGAGTCTTGATGAATCTGCCTTTACTTCTGACCTGTTGGAATTGACAGATCCACTTCAGTTTCAGAATATGCTTTTATGAGATCAGTGTCGGATCAGATGCATTATATATAAATCTGAGTATATTAAGTGTGTGTCAAAATGAAGTCAAGTGAAAGATACCAGCACTTCTATGACTGTGAAGAGTGAGAATTTCAAAGAGTAGTAGTATTGCTGACACTTAAATCTGAGGTTAGGAAAGGGAAAAAACATGAGATAAGTGATTTTACTGAAAAATTTCATAGTTCTTCCATTCTGCCTTTTTCAGTATAAAAATACCTTCTTTTATTGAAAGATGTCCCATGAAGAATGGGTTATTATAATTTCTGGTTGTGTTTTGGTTGTTGTGTTGTTTCTTCTTTTTTTTTTTTTCTTCCCTGAAGGTTAAAAAAAGTTCCTTGACTTCCCAATATCCTCTAAACATGCTGGGAAAATGTGCATGTTGGTGGTTGAACAGGGAAAGCCTGCACCTTTAGTCAGCACCTAACCATCGCTATCCATAATCTGTGTTTATTTTTTATGTACTTTTTAAGTGACTTTGAGGTCACTGTCACCTGCCAGAAGCCCATTGTCTTTGAGACACAGGCACAGTGAGACCCTGAAGAGCAGCAGTATTTCAGTCTGTGTGGTTGTAACTCTTGTTAGCTCTTCTAGTGTTGCCTCTAGAATGTATGTTCTCAACTGTAGATATGACCATCTGGTGAGAGCAGCTCAAAATTATTTTTGAAGTTGAAAAAAGCTGCTTTATTACTTCTAATGACAAAAAAAAAAAGGGAGGGGGGGAGGGCGTTAATCTTACGAGGTTTGAGACTTGTTTTGAGAAGCCAAATACTGCTTTTCCATCTGTCACCTAGCTCCCTGCAAACTTGGGTTAGGTTCAGAGATGGGAAAATTCGATCTCATATGAACTTCATCAAATTGGGTATTTCTTTTAGTGTTACTTGTGAGAGCACAGGCTTTTCAATGTGGCCAACTTCAGAAACCTGACTAGAGTGGACAAGGAAATCAACTGCCTTGTCTAATACTCTGTACTTCAGGGAAGTGGCTTTTGTTCTGCTGCTTATTTCCTGAAGAACTGTGGAGACTGCTGGAATTGGGAGTTGTAAATACTACTGTCTTCCTTAAACAGCAATAAATTTTGTTTTTTAAAGTGCATGGTAGGAAGTAGAAGCTTCTGAGCTTTTCCTTATTTTGTGGCTTTGCAGAAATATGGCTAGGAGAAGGTGAGCTCAAAATACACTTACCAAAAGGATGTGGAGGAGCAGAATTTCAAGTTTGCTTGTTCATCACAAGCTCCTGAGTATATCCTTATGTATAGGCTATGTTATTTTGCTCTATGGTGCATAATGCTTTTCAGACCCTGTGGGAATGAACCAAGAAGTGAGGATTTTAACCATAAATATGCATGTTATATTTCTGAGATAACTTTATTTTTCTTTTCTTTCTTTCTTTTTTCCCATATCTTCTTTCCTTGCAGCAGATATTCCCATTCTAAATGAATATGCGCTTTTATACCGCTATTGCTAATATTTCTTTCAAATACAGAGAAAGTATGTGAACTACTAGGGAAAGGTACCTTACAGAATAGGTATTTATTCCCCTGTTTTTTGCCATGTAGCAGCTAATTGATTTTTCAGTTCTGTCTTAGTGTGTTTTGGATCTGAATGTTGGCTTTCTGTCTTCATAAGTGGCCGTATCAGAACTTGCCTCTGGATCTACCACATTTATACCAGATCTGTGTTCAGGTGATTTTGATTGTCCAGGCTGGTCTGTGTACTTATTCATTGGCACGATTTCTGTCTGCCATACACACAGAGTTCTGTTCTGCTTCAAAGCAATTCTGGAGAGAATTCTTCTAGCACTATAAGAGATTGTCATTTATGATTCTTTATTCCCTGGCATCAGACATTATACCTGAACTTTGACTCTATAAAATGGTGACAAAAGATCTTGGTGAAGCGAAGCATTCAGTTTCTCTTTACCTTTGTTGAGCAAAACTAGCAGCTCAAGACTGCTCCCTGTTTCGAAAACAGCTGTATTAAATCCCACTCTGGAAAGTCATTCTGTGGGAGGGAGGCTCCCCCCCACTTTGCATGTTTAATATATATAAAAAAAAAGGACTAAATCTTGCAGTGCTTGGGCTCTTACAACTACAGGATGTTTCAAAAAGATGGACCAAATTACTTAACAATACTGCTTTGAAATCGGGTCCGTCTTTTTGAAACACCCTGTGTATTAAGTTCATTGGAAGTGTAAAATAGAGTCTCAGGTTCAGTTGCTTGTGATCTGCTCTTGATGATAAAATTCAAAAATGCTTATTTGTTTTCATTTGAATAACTTTTGGAAGAGAAGGTATTTTTGTGCTTTTGTGGAAATAGTGTCAGTCTTTGGGTAGGCTTTTTGGGTTTCCTCATTTTGTGAATTAGTCATAGTCTTAGTGGGAAACATTACTGAGTTTACTACAATGAGACATGTTCTCAGTGAACGAAGTTGTAGTTAACTGTATATGAAGGGTCAATGACAAGAGTTTTGCTGAGAGGTTTTTAGGAGATCCCAGTTCACATGAAAATGAGGAGGTTAGATTTTCTGCACCTACCTAGAAACAGAAAAGTACTTTGACATCTGATTTCCAGATCTATGCCCCAAAAGTATGTATGAGGGCTTTGCTGCTAGCTGAACACCCAGACCTTGTTCATATCATGATTGATATGTGGTAAGCAGAGACTCAGGGGATTTGATGTGCATCTAGAGTCCTTGTCAGTTTAACTTATGGTGGATATGCCTTTCTGCTATTGTCTTGTCATATTTTTTTCTGCTTTTCAACTTACACTTTTAAATAGCTTTTTACATGTAAATTCTGACTTGCTATTTACAGCTTCTTTAATGTTTCTGAGTTTAGTTTTGTTCCACAGAGAATACATGTGAAAATACTAATGCCCTGTGAATAGCTACTGAAATGATTTGGAACTTTTTGCCTGTACATCAGTGATTCATGTGCAGTTGAACTCAGTATTGCTAGAAGTTGCGCGTTTCAGAGGAGCTTCTCTGTAATCAAATTGTGGTCTGATTCATGGAAAATGGTGTTAGGCATAGAGCTAGAAACATACCTGCGGAAGAAAGTAACTCTTACCTTAGAGGTAGTGCCTTCCAGGGCATAGGTGTTGCATGTTTAGTTAATCTGGAAAAATGGCTTGCTGCTGATGATGTTTCTTTATATAAATATATATACATACATATATATATATACACACACACACATAAGTTAACAACTTAAGTATTCGATTTAATAAATCTGGCACTTTAAACAGGAATAAAACAGTGCCAAAAATGTATTAGCCAAAGTAAATATTTACATAAGCAGTAAAAGTGTTATTGTATAGCAAATCTAGTGTTAGAATGGGCAGGGAAGGTTAAGCACATTGACTGCAGATATTCAGTGATTTAAAGACCTCTCAGAACAAAATATGCTTTTGTTTCGGGGTGGAGGTGTTGGTGGGGCTGTCATTGATACTCTCCAGTCTTGTTCACCTGCTCATATGATGACTGCCTAATTAATGATCCTTGAGACTTTCACTGTTCATATTTCAGATGCTCTTTAAAGTTGTTTGTTTTCCTTTGTGTACTTGTAAATCCTTGAATGCCATCAGAAACACAACTTGATGACTGTGTTATTCTCTTGGGTTAAGTGCTGTCTCATTGCTTTGCAGGCTGCCTGCTGCTTCCCCTGAAGATCATGAAACGACGTCGGCTTCCTAGCAGCAGCGAGGATTCTGACGACAATGGCAGTAAGTGCTCCTTTGTTGTAGAGTGCAGTAGATTATGAGTTTGAAAACACATTTTAATGCAGTGTTTTATGTGACAGAGGGATTTTGCATATTGGTTGGAGTGGTAGAAATGTGTATTATAGGAATCCAGTTTTGAACTCAGTCATTCTGAGTACAGGTGGATGGTAGAGCTGGACCCCCTCCTGCCCCCAGCCACTGTATTGACTATGCAGTGTTAGTTAACAAGGCAAAATAAGTTGGTCATCTTCAAAAATCTTTGCAAGCAGCATAAATTATCATTACAAAACCAGAAATTGCACGGAGACACCTGCTAATGTTGTCCACAGCTTAGTCTTTAACAAAAGTTTGCATTAGGATTTTAAATTTGCTTCAGTGTTCCTGTGCTCTCTTATGGAATGGAAAGATATATTGCTTCAAACTTGAGCAGAAAAGATTGATGATGCATAAAAGTTGTTCCTTACTTTGTTTGAAGATCATCTTACTTGAGGAGTAGTTTACAAGAATTTGAATTCAGTAAATCAGTAATTTTGATACAGGTTTATTTAACTGTTTCTGTACTGACAAAACTGACACTGAGCTCCGTATGGTATATCTCTTGTGTTTGGATTCCAGGGATTGATAGTCTTTTATTTAAGAAGAAATGAAAACAGAAGGGGCGGGGCGGGGAGGAGAGGAATATGGCAGTTTGGGAAATGTGCCCAGGTGTTTTATTTGCTCAAACAAGCAAGGTGATTGTACTTGACAATAGTGCACATTAGCCAGTTGTCAGAGAGGTTTTCCTGGTTTTAATTTGACCTGAGTGCACATCTTCAAATTCTGAAGTCTTTTGTGAGACTTCAGCCTGAAATGTAATAGGAAATGATCAAGGAAGCTTTCCAGGTGCTTATGAAAGCTCTAATCTGAGAACATAGCTCTGTGCTGCACTGTGGCCCTGCACAGGTGACTGCTGCACCTCCATGCATTTTTTAGGAGTGTCTGTGCTGCATGAGAGTCTGTTCCACTATCTCTTATGGCCAAATCTGCACCTTAAAACAACCTTGGGCCAACTGGTGCTGAAATGAAGGAGTGGTAAAAGGATTGGAGGAGGTGAGAACTAGCAAGCTGATTAGGAGTCAGTCCAAATAAGGATTGAGTAAAATCTATTAAAGATGTGTGAGATTTGGCTTGTTTTGGAGAACTTCCTACAGATAGTGATTTTGGAAGGAAAAAATTACAAACCTGACCTATTTTTTCTTGGTTAGAATATTTACTTGGGGTTATAAACATTGAAACTGGTATATTTCATCAAAGGCGACCTGGACTTCCCCAAAACAAAGATATGTTTTTACTTGTGAAATAGACAAGTAACAGCAAATCTCATGTCTTTCCTTAGAATTTTACTTTACCTTTTTCTCATTCCTTAGCAGCTTTATATAGTAGTGTTTCATTTTGATAAGTGTTTATTTTAACTCTCTTACCTCTTCTTTACTCTTTGATCCTTTCATGTGGCAGTGTTACAGGCTTTACCAAATAAAATATGAAGCAGATAGTCTTGGAATTGAAGCTCTGCAATAGATTCAGTTGACTGATCTGTTGCTGCTTATAATGCTTGTTTGTAATGTCATTTGGTATATAACTATCTGGAATAGAGCTGTGTGAACTATGTTTTCCAAAAAAACATATTTTCATCTGTTCCATAGGTCAAGATCTAAGAAAATAAGTTAGGGAAAAAACAGCCAACACCTTGCCCTTTTATAATGGCTCTAATTTAAAGCCTAATTCATACGAATAACTATTTCTTGAATAAATTATGTGGCAAAAAACAGTGAAATTTTAAGTGTATTTTCAAGTATTGTTTGAAATACATACCACTTCTCTTTTATTACAGTTTTTTTTTTCTTGATTTGGTTCTCTTTTTTTCCTATTGTGAAATTAGTGGGCAAATTCAGATACAGGTTCCTGCATATTCATTCTATTACTATGCACATGTTCAGAAAGATTAAGGCTTAATAGTCAGAAGCTGAGATAACATTTAATGTAGGGTCAGCATCTCCAAGGCTTTTTGTCATTCACATTTCCATGAGAACAATGTTGGACACTCAGGCCCTTTCCCTCCACTTTTCCTGTTATAGGAAATACCAGTAGTTCCTTGTAACTGTGTTTGAATGTCAAGGGTCTCCCCTTACAGGTTTCACCTTCATTCAGTCTTTTCTTGTCTTTGATAGAATTATTCATTACTTTCACTGTGTTAAGTTCTGTATAGAGATTCATAATTACTTTGTCAGTAGTATGTCTGATTCACTGTCTTGATGCTAGAGTTAGGAGGGTAAGCAAATTTTGTTGCCTAAAAAAATAAAAGGTAAAAAATTATGTGAATTTCTGGGCTCTGTGTTGAAGCCTTGAAGCTTTTCAGTAGCTATTTTTCCTTCTCAGAGATCCCAGAGGCAGAAAACAATTAAATAGACTATTCTGAGCACTTCAAACAGCCATCTTCTAATTGAAAAGTTGAAATTTTAATCAACACTTAGTTGGAATCCTGTTGCCAAACATCTGCTTCCCTTCAGTCAGTGGCACCTCTTGACCCTCTGGCGCGCCTCTTGCATTCCCATCATACTGAACTCGATAGTCCTTCAGCTTAGAGAGCACTGCTCTCCCTCAGCTTGCAACGTGGGGATTTGGCCTCCAACTGTTGGGTTTCTTCAGTTCTGAAATTGAGTTTTCATGCTGTGCCTTAGTAGTTTGTGTGATCAGGCGTCTGAGATTCATCATGAGTGTCACTGGATAAATGTTGTTGAAGTAACCTGAATGATGACGCTTGTCTGGGGTAGACTCCAGTGTGTAGACTAGTGCCACCTGGAAAATATTTTGACATGAAGAAACACATACTTTATTTTATTGAAGTCAGGAACCTGCGTATTTATGAGGTAGTAATAATGAATGGAAAATGGGATTTATCTAAAAAAATTAACAAACATTTATTGTTTTCCATTAGGTTACCAAACTGAATCAGTTTCCCTGATAGTCACAAGGTGATAGAAAACCAAACCTCATACCCTAAACACTAAAGAAGTGTTACACTGAAGATAGAAGGATACCTGTAGTTCTTCTGAGGATGAAAAAGGTGCTCTCCTTTTGTGAGATGAAAGAAGGGAGAACCATTTTCATTTGGTGTGAAATACAGAACTAAAGAAAGCTTAACAACATGGTTGCAGTCCTAGAGTACATACATGTATTTACTGACATAAGATATTTTAGTGTGGTTGGTTGTATGCTATTTGCAGTATTTTAAAGCCTTGCAGCTTAAAGACAGAACCCTTGCTTTTCTCATCACTAGATTTTTTTACCCTCTGACTTGATCCTTTCCCAAAATCCAAGTGCAGACTTCAGACCACCAAAGTGTTTATTTTATGTCCTTCAGCCTACCTACTGAAAATTGTTGAGCTGTGTCGCCTTAAAATCAGACTTCTAAATCCTCATTTAGACAGGAGGCCAAAATAGCGTATTTGAAGCACTGAGCAAGAGGCATCAGCGAAAGTTGTGCACAGCAGTTCTGCAGTTAGTCCCTGGGTATCTGCGTGTGTTCTCAGAGATTTCGTCTTCTGAAATTAATAGGTCACTTTTGAACATTTTATCCATGAAATATAATTGAATGAAAAATGGCTGTAGGCATAGTTCTGGATTTTGAACTTTTATCTAAATACAGAGGAATGGTATTGGGAGAGGCTTGGGGAAGAGTTTAAGATTATTGGCACCTCAAAGTAACCCTTTTTTGTTAGCTGGCAGCTTGTTAGTTTCTGTCCCTTTCCAGATAATGTATTAGAGCAACTATAATAGATGTTAGTATTAGCCAGGCCCATCATAAAAGGCTTGTGATGTACATGTCATCTTCTTCCAAACCTGTATGAAGTAAATTAGTAATGTTTACCTCAGACTCAATTATGTCCTTGTTGTCCGCACAGCTGGCTAGGGCTTTGATATTTTTATGCAATTTTTGCTACCTTGTATTTCAGCGTGTTCCCCCATTGCAAAAACTCCTTATCCTTATGATTCCAGGTCTTGCTCTAATTAAATGTTAGATGTTGAAACCGTTTTATCTTTCATGCTCTCCGTTTGACCTGACTTTTCAGCCTCGTTGGTCTGTAAATCTGTGAAGGTGCTTTGTGCTGAATATTCCATGTGCTTTGTTTCCTGGTGAGATAAAGCTGTGCAGTGGAGTAGTCTCCATTTATAGCTTCAGGGTATCCCTTTTGCACAAATTGCTTGGACACATGCACAGATTGTGTTTGAGACAAGATCTGAAGCTCAGATAGTTGTAGGGAGCTTGGGTGAAATCCAGGCCCTCCTTGATGTCAGAGTCCTTGTTTTTTCACAGAATCACAGAATGTCAGGGATTGGAAGGGACCTCGAAAGCTCATCCAGTCCAATCCCCCTGCCAGAGCAGGAACCACCTACATGAGGTTACACAGAAAGGCATCCAGGCGGGTTTTGAATGTCTCCGGAGTACGAGACTCCACAACCTCCCTGGGCAGGGAGCGAGGAATTCAGAACATGATTTTCCTCACATTTCACTTGGTCCCATGATGCCTCTTCATTTATTCTTGGAGGGGTTATCAGTTCATCATACTCCTACATGCAAAGTATCTGAAAGAAGTGGTGAAGATACTTGCAAATGAAAAATACTTCTAAGATTTACAAGATTTCACATCAGTTCTGAGAAATGAAAGATTTAATACTTACAGATTATGGAGTATAATTCTGTAATTCAGATGGACCCTCCTCTATCATTGCTAAACAGATGTTATTTTAAAGTTAAACATATTTTGCCAATATCCGTTGCTCTGGCTGAATGATGGGCATCGTAGATTTAGAAAGGGCTTTTCATCTCAATGGACTGCTGTTGTGTTTGAGATGGATCCCAGAGTGCCTTCACAGAGGTTGCTGAGTACATAACCTTAGGTGTGTGTGTCATTTACCACAGAATTGCAGACACTGCTGGTCTGAAGTGTGGTAATTACTTAGCAGTGTGCCTAATGCTGTGCAGCATTGCATGAAAGGGAAGTGAAGAACAGTTTTCAGTTGAACTCGTTGATATGTGAGTAATGCTGTTTAAACAACAGAAGGTAACATAGTACAGTGCTAGAATTTGGGCAAAGCAACAAGTTTAGTGAACCCTGCTGTGCTTTTGGAAAAGAATTGTGGCGTTTGGAGTGATGACAAATGGTCAGTACCATCTTACCTGAAGGTTAAGCTCACTGGGGCTTTTGAGCAGTTTGGAAGAGTGACTTGAAAGATTTACCTGGACTAATAGGCTATCCTGTCTGAGGAAGTGACATCACAGGATCATCACTGTCGCTTTTACAGAGGCACATTTCTTTTTACAAGACTGAATATACCTACCTAACTGTACTTGAATTGTAAGGCCTGACAACATGATGTTACCAGCCTCTGAATGCTAGCTTGGGAGTTGCTCAGACTGACTTTTATAACCTGTAGTAAAACTTGTGCTAAAACTTTGTTTACTGTGGTGGTAAAACAGTGCTACAGTGGGAAGCCTTGGGCTAGGGAGCTAGAATGGCACTTGGGTTGTGACAAAAACAAATAAGATGGTGTCTAGAAGTTCCTCACTGTTAGGAGAGTGAGATGTGTCTAGGCGTATTTACATGTATCTTCTTTGAGATTATAAAACTAAAATGTGTGCTACCGAGAAAAGCGATGATAGGAGGGAACTTGTATTGAACTGCTATAGCAGGGAGCTGCAAGGACTGTTCATTATTTGTGTCAGATACTGAGCAATTGTGCAATGTTGTGGCAAAGCAGTGCGGAGATCATATGGATCCATGCATTGTTCAGCAGCTGCCGTTGGGTAGTTCTCAAATGACACTAAATTCTGAGTAGCATCAGTGTTGATAAGAGATAAAAAGCCTTTGCTTTTTCTATCTTGATCTTGAATGAGATTATTTTGTAATAATATACTACTATATAAAGATAAGGAAGATAGATGTACAAATCCTCCAGCGACAGAAACATGAGAAGGGGAATTTGGCTATGTGAAATGATCTCATAGGTTGTGTTTGCATACCTGTGGCTTTCTCTGTGATAAGTCCTGAGGACTTCTGGACAAACAGCTCTTTCTGTACCTGACATAATGGAAAACTGCCATTGGAGTAGTCCGATTCTGTTTAATTTGTGCTGGAATTTGAGTCTAGACGTGGAGTTACGTCTAAGTGACATGAAACCTTGCTGCAAAGAGTTCTGGGCCAAGCACTAAACTGGGAGACTCTTGAGCATTTTTGTTTCCTCTTCAGGCTGCAGTTCTTCCCGACAGTGTTGGCAGCAGCACCTCGTTGGTCTCAGTGTGAGTTGAGAAAGAATATAGGCATCTGGAAATGCCAGTGTTAAGCAGAAGTGACAGCCAGACATGAATCCATGTCAGGGATGTTTTGCTCTGTTGTGCTGCCTGGTGTAATGGTATAGCAGGAGTGTATTTACGAAGGGAGAAGTGCTTTCAGACACCCAGTGATCTGAGGCTTTGAAGTGTTCAGAGGCTGCAGCAGCAGGTAGTTCTCCAGGGACACAGCTGGGTGCCTTGCAGGTGGCTTTACAGCGGCTTTGAGTGTGATACTTAATAGCTGAGCCTTTTCTGTTCATGCTGAGGAGTATATTAGTTGTGGGGTAGAATTCCCAGAGGACCTGAATTGCTTTATTGGTCCTGAGGAGTTTCTGTTTTGATGGGCTTTTTTTTGAATGAAAACATATTCTTGGCAGATCATTTAATAAATAGTTAGAATTGATTAAGTTTTTCCTTTTGGGAAGCATTTGTTCTTCACAAATATGGAAAAAGAATTCTTTTTTTTTTGATTGCTTTCTTTATTGTCAGGGTTTGTATATGTTATGGACACCTTGTAGGAGTGTTATAAAAACAGTGTTTACAGTGTAAGGTGTATATAATAGCCTAAGGGAACAGAAGGTTTCCCTACCTGAGTCTTAGAAGTCGTCCTCCAGCACCAGTAGTATGTTATAACTTTGCCTCTCTTGCTGTGAATTATACTTCATTAGTTGTTTGAGATTTGTTTAATAAGACACCTTTTATCTCTGGTTTCTAATGATGATAGTGATGCATATTTTGGATATGTTTATTTAGCTCTGTGCTTTGAAGTTGTGTATTTTTCTGATTCACATACCTTTTGGTAGTATGGGCTCTTTTAACATCTCATTGATTTTCCATCTGCTGTAGAACTCATTTCTCTCATGAGGTTTATAATGTTATTATACAAAGGTTTTACATCTTCCAAATCTCAGTGATTCAGACTTCCCTTATGTTTGGTGGTTTGTTTTTTTTTTTTTTTTTTATTTTTATTTTTTTAATTTTAGCAAAGCTGGGTTTAACTCTGCCTTGTTCTTTTAGTAATTTTTCTAGTCTTCATGATCGTAACCCAGTCTGGGTGCAAGGGTAGTATTCAGAAAACTGTTGATCAGTATAGTCATTTTTGATGCTTAATGTGAGTGGATAATTTTGGTGAAAGGTGTCTGGAATCTTTCTAAAATTAATTAATGAGGTTAATGTGCTTTTATAATACAGAAGAGCTGGTTTGATTCCTATGTTTTTGTCCACAGTAGGTTGTTCCTTCTGTATAATCCAGGAATGGTTCTTACTTCACATATTTAGATTTAAAGATTAGATCATTAATCACTGGAGTATTATAGCTATAATTGCCTGTGAACTTTTTCTTTCAGTGCAGTCCCTCTTCTGGATTAGATGTGAAAATGATACTTAAAAGGCAAATAACATCCTTCATTTTCCTCCTGCCCTTTTATTGGTATACTCCAAGTGGGTGGATTGCTTATGAAAGCAGCTTTGGGTGATTCAGTGACCTGGTCTTGGCACTGTTGAAGGCAGTGAGATTTTGCCGTTAACTTTAATGGAAGCAAAGTTGAAACTCTTCTTTGAGATTTCAAAAACAGTTAAATTTAATGCTGTCATGGGCTGGATATTTTACTGTCATTTGATTGGCTTCTTTAATTTCTTGCATTTCTGTGGCGAAGTGGTGGTGGCTGGTTGAATCTGTGAACGCATGCCTTATAGTTGGCTTTTGTTTATTCAGTGAGTAAATGTTTTCTCTATTGAGTGAAGCCCTTGTCAAAGGTCATCTGTTAGCTACAGTTACAGATCTTGGTAGGTAGTAAAATCTCAGTCCCATGAGAAGTTAGTCCACCTTTTTCTCATAGTACTGTGTATAGGCAGTTCACACTACTCAGAAAAATACAATAGTCTCTTCAGTAACTTACTAAAAGCGTTATGTTTTCACTATGCATACAACAATTTTATGTGCAAGGAAACAGCTATTAGAGAACTATGTAAGAAACTCTTTCTTCCCTTGTTGTAGGAAGTTGGCATGGAAAAAATACTCATTATAATGTATCCTGAGGAAGGCTGACTGTGTTGTCCCTTGTGCATGCAAATTTTACATAGTGTGCTTTCGTCTACTGCTTTAAAAAAGCAATTTAAAATGAAAATTCTGTAGTTTTGGTGCTAAGAGCTGACTCTTCATGTTGCATGAAATAGTTAATTAATCCAGTGTCCTAACCTTTGTGTACATGGACTGTGTCTAAAATCAGAAGTACACATTTAAGGCACTGTTTTGTCATATGGCATCTGCAGATGACACAATAAAGAAATGGGGATGGAAGATATGGTACGGATTATTTTACTCCTCATCTTTGTATAATAGCTTCTCTGTGGCATGAAAGAGACCTGGAAATCCATCTTTTAATACCCACATTTAAAAAACAAAACCAAACACCACCACAACAAACAACAACAAAGAAAACCTCCCACAAAAAACAGCACAAGAAAACCCCCCAACAACACACACCAAAAAAGCACGTACATGCGTGCTTGTATTCAGTTTATGGTAAGTTGTCATCGGAGCTGAATTAAAACACACAGGTAAAAATCCAAAAATACATGATACTGCTACTGCTCTCATTTTGCCAGATGCACACGTTACTTGGGAACAACTGTGTTAAAGCCTCCATAATCACCAGTTCTTCTCCCCCAGAAACTTCAGACTCAAACATCGCTTTACCAGTGCAGCTTATTGTTCTTAATTCCTTGTTTTATATCCCGGCTCCCTTCCCCAAGGCCAGCAGTGTACAAAACACTCAGGTCCAGAATGAATTAGGAATTTCAAAGTGTCTGACTTGCTGGTACAGTGGTCTAACTAGCTGAATACCTCGCTGACAGATAGTTGGTCAGGTAGTCATGTCCTGGCAGTGGAAAACAGCAGAACACAGGAAGAATGAATACTCATCTATGTGTGTATATATATATATATGTATATATATATATATATATGTATGTATGTGGTCTGTGTTTTCTAGTGAGTCTGTTGATTAAAGAAATCACATCTGTCTGAATGCTAAACCACTAACATATTGCTTTGTGTCAGGAAAAATCTGTTTTTCTGTTATGAATTTTAGCTGTATCTGACACATTTTGAGTGATTTCACTTATTCCCCTCTGAGTTTTTTAGATTGAGTTTGGGTATGGGCTGATAGGATTCTCAGATGGAGTTTATCTGTATTGCTGCTTGTGTTTTTTTCTTTAGTTTTCAAGAGAATATTTTAGTAGAATGGTAGATGAATTATCTTGGGAGTCTGGCTTTCCACAGATGAGTAAATGGCAGTCAGTCACTTTTCTCTTTTTTTCCCTTCATAGAAATACAAAGTTGTAAAGTAGAGGGGCTTAGGAAAAGGGCCCATTACTTTTAAAAGCCTTTCAAATCACCAGCTTTTACATGAAAACACTAGCATTTGCTTAAAAGAATCTTTTCCATATTCTTACTTCAGAAGGTAATATTTTCAGCTGTTTGCTGCGTACTTTCCTTCAATTTTGACCATTATGCATGTTCTGTGTAACGTATTATTCAGTGCTGTGTTACAGAGTGGTGTTTATTGGGTCGTAACTACAACATAATGAATTCTTCTGATGACTGGTTACTCAGTCATATCTTTCCAATGAAAGTCTTGGAGAGTTGCTTTACTTTGGAAATGATTTATGGTTTTGATAGAGAACTTATCCCATCCTGTGCAATCTTTTTGAACAGTGCTTTCCGATCCCCGAGAGGTTTCTGCTGGCTGATGTGAAGCAATGCTGCTTTTATGGACTGTAGACTAATTTTTTTATTCCTAGCATTTGTGTGCCCAGGCAGCGAAGAAATAAGCAGTGTAGGAAGACCTGTGCATTGGATCTGTTTTGTCTACCATTAATGCCCAGAGTAGCAAAATCTGTGTACAGAGTTCAACATGTAAATCCTAGCTTCTCCGTCGTATGGGCTTACTACAAGTCCTTCATCTCTCCAACGCGTAAGGGTTTATTTGCTTTTCTTTTAATTACTACTGTTTAGTTGGCCGTAGAAAATACCTGCCATATCTGTAAAATTAGTTCATTTGCACAGGTATAATATACGCTGCTGTTCAAAGCACCACCTTGTCAATGGAGTATAGTTTCCTTCTCTTTTTCTTTCCTCCTGTTACAAAATTTGAGACTCTGTCAAAAGGTTTCAAGCCAAAAAGGTATAATTTCTTTTGAATGTAATCAATAACCATGCAGACAAACATCGTACAACCACACCGAGAGACTTGCTCGGGGGAAGAGACAACAGCGTGTTTTGTGGTCGCTACTGTGTCCGTGGCAGTGCATTTCATTTTGAAAAGGCTTACTCAAGTGAAAATTGGGTAACCAGTATAGCTATTTAGGACATCAATACATGAGCTTCAAAGAGTACATCTCAGGCTATTGGCAGACCTCCTGCTCAGTTATTAATCTGTAGAAAGTGGTTTATTGATGCTCAGAGGGAAGCATGTTATGAGGCAGCTTTCTTCAAATGCTGAGTGGAAGGCTGATAAGTGCACTGCAGCCAATACATGAATGTATCAGTAGAAAATTATAAACAAAACCAAACCAGAAGAGTGATCACACAAGCTTATGACCAAGTAATTTTAATTTCATGGTTCATCTTGAAAGAGTCTTCTGGGGGTTTCTCATAGAAGCCTGATTCTGACTTGCCTTATATAGTCCCACTAAAGTCAATTGGCAGCCTCGAGAGTGGAGAGAGAGCAAAGGCTTTTATTGATGGCAGCACTGTCTGCAAATGATAATTTCTGTATCCTAGGTTTGTCCACCTGGTCCCAGCATTCCAGATCTCGACATCAGAGGACTTCGTGTTCCAGACATGAAGATCGAAAACCTTCTGAGGTATTTCTGGTATTCGATTTGCATTTTGTTACATCTGTCAAATACAAAGCTGTATACATGTAATGAATCAATTTCTTCTGATTTACACTTTCTTTTCTCTCTTGCTACATTTTAGCTGGCACCTGCCCCTCCCCGCCCCCTTTTTTTTATTTGGCAAGAGATGAGGGAGTTCAGCTGTTCGCACAGCCACTGCCAGCACCAGTTTCTATCTGTGAATTTTGCTATAGTCTGACACCCATTCAACATAGCTGCAGAGTCTTTCTTCTAGTATTTTAGGCATCAGGGTTTATTTATAGTTTGAACAGTGAAAATTTATATTAGGTGCGTTTATTTCATGGTTGGTATTTGGTATTGGGTTTTGGTATGTGATCTTTGTTAATGTGCTTGTCAAACTAGAAATCTGCTTCCTGACAGTTCTGTCTTGTGTAATGCTTTGAGGAGATCCTATCAAGGGAGATATAAATCACTTTGAACTTTCCAGGATGGATCAGCTGTTAGTAACACATAAATGCGATCCAGTTCTTTGGAAATGTTCTTGCTGAATCTCCGTATCTTCGGGCATATACTACACTGCAGACTTTGCAGAGGCTGCAAAAAAAGCATTAGCTCTGGGAGGTGGAATTTCTTCATTTAACTTACTTCCCTAATACCTGTATTTCTGATGCATTAGTGAGTGATGAGTGTTGAGAAAAAACATGCTTTATTAATATCCCCAGTGACAGTGTACCTAAGTCCCAGGGAACAGTTGTGACAAGAAGAATCCCATTAATCAGTGTGAACTACACCTAATACTACTGGTGGTTTCTGATCTTCTTTTTGATTGTTGGTTCTTAAAGACCTTTTTAAAAAATTATTTTTAACGTGGAGACCTCTGATGAATTTGTTCTTGTTGGTGATAGGCTTGCTTTCCTTAGTTATCTTTTGTACATCACTTTGAAGTAACCCCTTAGGCCTAGTTTTGAGAACTACCTTTTGAGAGGCTATCCGGAAATAATCCAAGATAGTTATGAATTGGGTTGGTTTGTTGTTGTTTTTTTTTTTTCTTTTTTTTTTTTTTCCTGCTTCTGTTTTCTTCTGTCCCTTTTCTTGTGTTTATTGTCAGAATCTTTGCAGTTTTGTGCTGTTCTCTCTTGTTTTCTCAGCCTGGATGGACTACTCATATACTTCCATTCAGCTTTGTTCCAGTCTTCTCCCCTCTCCCTCCCTGCCTATGCGTTGTCTCTGCTTGCCACAGCACGCTATTCGAATAAGTGTGCTGGCAGAAAGTGACACTTGCTAAACTCCCTGGGTGAAATCCTAGTTTCATTGAAGAGGATGGCAAAATTCCCGTTGACTTCAATATGGCCAGGGTTTCACCCTTTAGCTTTGAAGCATTCAGTGCTTCTGAGAGCCAGCACTTCTGTAAGCTCTGCTTTGCTCCAGGCAGTCTGATTGCATCAGAAATTAGAGCAGAAAGAATGGTGTCACAGGGCCAATGGCCTGGGAAGGAGTTTCTTGGCTGTCAGGTGCTGCGTTAGCTTTCGAGAGAGTTTTGTCACAAATTTATCTGAGAGCCTTAGTTACTCTGGCTCTCAGATTGAGCAAGTTTTGCATCCCATTTTATATTTTTGGTCTTGTTTTCATTTGACATTTGATTGCTTTAATTCAAATCACTTGGAAGGGCAGGATCCCCTGGCCAGCTGTGCATATTTGTTTTGTGAGCCAGTTTACTTTGTGGCTTATTTTTCATTTCTTGATTGGAGCCTCACAGGACTTGTAATTGGATTGCGTAAAACATTTTTTGTATTTCATTACCTGCATTCACCCTTTCCTTCATATGGTAATATTATTCTTTATTTTTTAAGGCTGGCAGTTTTTCTGAACATGTCAAGACAAATGTTAAGAAAAATGTCAAGATTTTATGCTTTTTTTATGACAAAACCACAGCGGAAACATAAACATACTGAGACAGAAGTGGGATAGTATGTGTGTGTTGGGAGGGAGGTGGGGTTTCAAGATGTGCAGTGTGATAAGGCAAATCACACTTAGAAATATTCTCAGAAGTATAAATAACCATCACCTTCACTCTTTCCCTTCCTAAGAATTGTAGGGAATCTGTTGAGATTTCAGGTGTGTGAATAGCATATGACAGAAACGGCTGTCCTGAGGAGACCTGCCTAATTTGTCCTCTGTATAGATTTGGTTCTTCCTCAGCCATATGCAACAGTTGGCTAACGTAAAACAGACAGTGTAAGCATTGGTTTGGGACTGGGTAGGAGGCTGGGGGATGGTGTCACTTTGTCCCATTAGAAGCCCCATGAGAGCGCTACCACAATAATGTCTTTTCCTTTGGTACTGTGTGATGTGGGGCTGTGTGGATGTTGACTCTGTCCACCACAAACCCAGAGGTCTGCAGGGGAACTTTTGTTAAAATGTTACCTACTTTCTTGTGCTGGTGGTGCTTACTTTTTTGTTACCTGATTGCTTTTTAATAGTTTCCTTTGAATGTGGCATTTAGTAGTTAAAATATGGGGTTGTGGAGGTGAGGAGTGCTGAGTGTAGTCGCTGTAGTCTACAGCAGCCTTGCCTTACAGGACGATTGGGATGAGGAGAGCTGGGAGACATGTAGACAAGTGCAGGCTTGTAGTTTGATGCCTGTGATAGCACCCTTTGCTTTCTGTGGTGCTGACAGGCAGTGGCAAACCGGGCTGAAGCTGCCGCAACAGTACTACAGCATGCCTGCTACCGGATTGAATCCGCTTTTATTTCATTCTGTGGCTTGTTGAAGACAGCACCACCGCTTATCTAATGCTGCTAACCCAAAAGCTGCCACACATCCTGCTCATTATAGAGGTGGATACCTTTGCAAAGGCAAAGTGAAATTACAGTTATGATTCAGGGGTGTCTGTAGATGTCTGAATAACAAGCACTTGTGCTGAACATGGAGCTGCCACCAGAATTCCAGTTTGGGTCTTAGTTTATTTGATCTTTTGGGTTATTATTTTAAGTACTTGCACAAAGAATCATCGCCTTAGAATTTCCTCTTGCAGCTGGTCATTGTAGAGTCACGCCTTGATTTCTACCACAGGGAATTTCTGGAATGTCTTTGGATTAGTCAGAGCTCCAATAATTAAAAACCAAACCAAAACAGAAGAAACACCAACCAAAATTGTTGGAGCAAAGATGGAGGTAAAAGTGATAGTACCTTTCAGCATCATGTCTCCGGTGCAGGGGAGCATCAGGGCTTGTAGTGGAGTTAGCTGGAAGTCATTTTATTAGTATTTGCACCTTCTGCCACCCCTTTCCCTGCGATGAAGCTAAACTTCTGTCCTGCAGTGGGCTGGGTTAGTTCACTGTTGATACAGTGATGTTGTTACGCACTGTGCTCCATGGTTACCCTGAAGCTGTGAATCATAGAGTGTAAATATCAAATGTCAGTGTCTCTATTTTTCTCTCTTGGTCACTCTCTTTGCAGGTGTTCAGAACGGACCTGATCACTGCCATGAAGTTACATGACTCCTTCCAGCTGAACCCTGATGAATACTATGTGCTGGCAGACCCCTGGAGGCAGGAGTGGGAAAAGGGAGTTCAGGTGCCAGTTAGCCCAGGGACCATCCCAGAACCAGTAGCCAGGTATAGTGTGGAGGAATGTACACAAATACACGTACCTTTATGCTGGCAGCTTATGTCTACATTGCCTTGGCTTGTTGAGCTTTATTCCAGTGTCTAGCTAGAAAGGGCTCAGTTCTTGGAGACAAAGAGCAATCTGTGTCAGCTTTTTGAATGGTTGGAGAAGTCAAGAGTCAGGCCTGTTCTGCCTGTGTGTTGAAATATGAATGTTAGAGAATAATTTTTGGCATGACATTAGGATGGAGTATGGTGACAGAGCCTGAAAAAATAGCTTCCCTTTTTAAGCCCAGACTTGACCTCACTCAGCATTGCTGGGAGAGCCCTTGTCTAGTGCTTCTTGTGCTTAGTTCCAAGCCATCGGTTCCTTTCAAGGAACAGCTAGACAAGCTGGATTTAAGGGGCAGAGAAAACACAGTATTTATTTTAGTTTCACATTATTTTTTGGTTGTTTCATTTACTATCTTAGGAAATTGTTTGTTTTGCAACATTTCAGCTGTTTTAAGAACCATCCAGATGTGCATGTCATTAAATACACTAATGTGAGATTTTGTAGCTCTTATCCAAGAAACCCGTATTTTGCTTACGTTGTTTGTGACATTTAGATATTGTTTTCTGTTTCAAATTAAACAACACAGTTGTAAGGGCAGGAACATGCTGCAGCCCATCTATTTTATGCTTAGTTGGGATTGGAGTTGGAGAAAGTGATAAAAACAAGGATTATTGCTGTTTAATCATATTAGATCTCTTTGAGTAAGTCCAGGCTGGCCCATAACACGTTGCCAAGTGACTCACCAGTGCTGGTGGGGCCAGAACAGTCCAATCTCTGATACAGAGCAAAAAATTCCGGGTGGCACTACACTTGTTCTGTTAGATTTGCATCTGCCAGCTTTAACCTTGCAGTAGGGGGACTACAGGAATGTTTGTTAGGGCTTTTTGTCTTCAGTGCAACAGCCTGCAGACAGCTGCACAGCCCCACTAGATCTGTACACACATCAGGTAAACCCTTTCCTTCCTTCTCCTGAAGGACTGAACCTGGAGAACTCAGCTTTTTCCCCTCTGCTGTGCAGTTTGGAAGACAGGAACATAGCATTTTCCTGCAGGCTTGAAGCCTGATGCACACTGGTCTCACGCAGTCCCTGCATAAATACACATTGTTTGTGTGTACTCACGTAGTCTCCTCACTGCTTTCTCTTTTAAGCATCTCCGAAGGCTGCGGGATGGCCAGGAGACCTGTGGACTTCACCAGAGGGAGACTGTCCAGGGATTCACCACCCCATGTGTTTCAGGAAGATGGTTTAGTGGCTATATCAGGTCCCGGTACTTGCTTAGGGAAGAGCTTTTCTTTGCCAAGGTGCAACAGAGATGTTGCTCCAAATTTAAGCTGTTAAAGGAAAAAGAGAAAGAAGGCATCCACAGGTGTATGTGTCAGCACAGGAGGTACCACTCTTTTTTAGTTGCTGAGCTGAGTTGTTGTATGGTCGTACTGGTGAACACTTGCTGGTCAGAGTCACCCTCTGTTCCCTGATTGTTATGCTGTTTGCTCCATCACTAAACACTCGGAGAGCCCTGCTGTGATGGTGCTGGAGTGCTGAAACTGTTCTGTGCCTCGATTTGAGAGGGGGAGGGGAGATCTTGTAAATTGAATCGTCAGTAGTCATATAGTAGGTGGTGTATAACAGAAGGAAAATACAGTACAGATAGCTGGTGATAATAATGTACATAATAGAGAATAAAAGGTTTTTGCCTTGTAGCAACTAGTCAGGGCAGCAAGAGTAGGTCCAGAGGGGTGGTGAAACGAGTGAGTCTTTGTGGTGGTTCAGTGTTTGTTGTCAGATTGATAATTCAGTTGAGGTTGTTTTGTTTTTGGTTTTGTTTTTTTTTTTTTTTGTTATGTAGTAAGTGTTGGTTTTTTTCTTCTTTCTATCACAAAAAAATGAAGAGAAGAAGATGTTTTGAAGCCAAACTATTTGTGCTTATTTATTCTGTGCACCATAGTGGTATTTAGACAGCATGTGCAGAGTGCTGCTCCAGAGGCTATGATTTCCACATAGAGAGGTACTCAGGAAAGAATTTACAGTACAGAAGATTCAGAGACCAGTGCCCAGTTTAAAATAAATTCTCCGTGAGATGTAGTAGTCTGTAATATTTTAATACTGTGCAGTATGACCAGGAACAGTTTGGGGAGTGTAGTTAGCCAGCAAGGGCATTCACGTTCTTATTCTTCCACAGTCCTCTTCTGCACCTCAGAAAGCCCCAAATTCAGCATGGCCCTCCCCCATCATGTCTCAGATTGTTGTAGATGAGGGGCAGGAGAGTCTTCTGATGGGAGGAGGAGTTAACATGTTGGACCTCAGGTGGGAGCAAAATAGAGTGGGGGTTGTCCTGCTTGTCGTGGAGCTTAGGCTGCTCCCAGCAGATAGTTGTGTCTACATGCAGTGGTGCCATCTCCCTTGTAGCACAAGAGCACAAAAAGAATCACTAACTGGTGCTACAGGAGGCAGTGATTTGACATTGTGACCTGTCACTCCTGGTGGTACCAGCATTACCTTATGAAGTGGGTTTCATCCAGGCTAACTGAATTTCAGAGTGTGCAGTTAACTAAGAGAAGGTGCAGCGTCCTCAACTGTGCTGTAGGTGAACTGACAGAATTATCTTGCTGTTCAGAGGCGAGTCATCAGCTTGCTGATAGAATAACTGCTGTCCTTTGTGAACTGGGCAGCTTTGCAAAGTTGTGGCATCACAGGCATCTGACCTGGAACAAGTTATGTGCTGTAGGTACTTTACTGTTTTCTGGACCAACGCCTGTGGCTGAACAAAATTTCAGTTGGCTTGCAGCTAAAATACGCTCTCATGGTTGGTTCTTGGCCAACTGGAGCATAAAACCTGAGAGGAGGTAGTTTCAGCACCATCTGATTAATATTTGCACTTGGTCCAGCATGACCTTAGTGATTGTGAAAGAGGAAATGCAGACCCAGGATACCAAGAGCTTGGATCTGCTTGGGTAAGTGAACATGAAGCCAGTGCAGATTAGAGTCTCTCTGGAAAGGTCTTTGGAATTTCACAAAGATGGCAGTGCTGTAGACACACTTGCACATGCGCATAGACACACACTCTCTACTGTAAGAAAGAAAACTTCAAATGGAGCAGCAAATACTATTTTTTTTCCTTGAATTTTTTTATCTTCGTATTGTAGTTAAACTGATGGATTTAAAAAAAAAAAAGTCTTAAAACAGATTTAAACATCTGTGTGGACAGCAGCCATCACTACATAAATAAAGTGTTCCTGCTCTAGCTTTAAACAAGTGTGGATTTCAGGTAAGAGTAACGACAGCTCTATCCTCTGGCATTTTCATTTCATTTAGAATTCTGGTAATTAATTTGGTTTCTAGACAACTCCAATTAATTTCTTATAATGCTGCCAATCTGTTATGGAAGTGCATTGTATTGTTTTCTGTTCCCATCTCAGTGGTGCAAGATGATTGCTTAGATTATTGCTGATGGTTGTTAGTCACTTAGAAGGAAGCATTTTGAATTCTGTAGAAAGAAGCCTCTCAGCAGCCCTGCACACCTGACGTCTGCTTGTCTGTTTGTTTTAGGATTGTGTCTGAGACGAAAGCTGTCACATTTATGCGTCCCAGGAAGTACATTGTGTCATCTGGTTCGGAACCTCCAGAGCTGGGCTATGTTGACATCCGAACCTTAGCAGACAGCGTGTGTCGCTATGATCTCAATGATGTGGATGTAGCATGGTTGCAACTTGCCAATGAAGAATTCAAAGAAATGGGTGAGCAATGGGTGCTTGTGTTTTTGTTGCTTTTTTTTTTTAAAGTTAGCAATCTTAAGAATAATTTTAGGGAGGGCAGCAGTGGGAAGAGATGGTAGTGATATGGAGAGATAATAATCATGTGAGTTGGGGTAGCCATGGAAAACCAGGCCTGATGTGATTAAGCCCTAAGATACGTGCTTTCGTAACTGCTGAGTTGCATCTGCTTAGACCAGGTCAAAATCTGGCCACATGTTTTTTTTTCTCTGCTGCTTTCCATTTCACAAGAGAATTCTCACAAAGTTCCCCTTTTGCCATCACGGTCCTTGAAGAAAATATCAGATAGAGTATCGAGGTAGTTTTTCCAGTTAGTCCCTTTATTTAATTATTTGTTTGTTTTTCTCTGTGTCATGTATCCGTAACATCTTTTTAGCTAGCGGTGTTCAGTGTGAAGAAGGGGCAGAGTCTTGGGAGGTCTGGATAACCTACGCCAGCTGAATTGCACAGGGAATGAGACAGTAAGGAATTCCTGACGTGGTTTATTTGAGGAGCCTCCCAAGCTTTACTGTGACCGTGTGCTCCAGTTTTGAAGCAGGAAAAGATGCTGCCACAAGAGGAACAACTGTTCCCTTTTCTATAGGATGGCTTGTGTGTGGGAAGGGGCAGGGGAGCAGGGAAAGAACAGAAGCATTCCTTCGGTGAGTTGTGCGCTTCAGGAGAGGATTTAACTGGAATTGAAGATGATGTAGGTCAGCACATAAACTTTTACTACATAGATAAGGGGATAGATGCTGTGTCAGATGGAAGAGGTTTGGACATGTTGGTGAATACTGATTTTTGTTTTAGCATTGTGGCAGTTCCCTGCTTTGGGTAATAGGGGTCATATGGGTTTTACCTAGCTGTAGCCCATACATGGCATAGTTTAAGACCTGTAAACCGCAAACTGACAATTTATAACTCTTTCTAAAAAAATTCTCCTACCCCTGAAAGAAACTGATGATGCAGCCCTGAGCCGATCTCTTACCCAAGCCTTTTTTCCAGATCTCGAGGCAGACCTGCTCAGGTTTAATGGTGGACTTAGACATTTTGAAAACAGTTCATGATTCAAGAGTGTAGGTTGCCTTTCCAGTTATCTTCAGGAAAACAGCAGCGGCAAGCCCCCTTCAAATAAAAAGTTAAAACACTTTTTATGATTTGTGATTGATACTCATCCAACATAGATAATCCTCTCTGTCTTTTGCCAAAACCAGAGGAGGGCTACCACAGTGTTACACTGGGGGTGTGAATAGCGTTAGAGCGCATAAGAGGGGCTCTTCATTGTGCAGATTCGTACCTGTGCTTGAAGGCCTGCGGTAGCCATTCTGCTACACCAACATGACCTTCAAAAGTGTACATTGCACATGAAACACTGAACAGTTAGAATTTGACAGATCTGATCCTCGGTGGTGTGTTTTGGTGTAGTTTCTTGTAGTTTGCTTGCTCTGAATCTTTATCCACTCAGTTTTGCTGGACACAGAGGGGAAGAAATGCTCCTGTCAGTACGAGGCAGTGCATTATGGGTCTTGAAATGTGCTCGTGTGCTCTGTCAGACACTGCACTCTACAAATATTAATGGGCATTTGAAAAGCGAACTATTTCCTGGTCTGCAGTTATAGCACTTGCTTTATGGTGTCCGTGCATTTATGAACTCCTGTGTTTTGGATACCTGTTGGAGTGCTTCAGGTACTGAAAATGTATATTCTGTCTGTAAAAGAATGAATGTAAACATTTTAACTGAAACTGCAGCCACTTGATTCCCTTTTTTTTAACCCTTATAAATGCACAGTCAATGACTTATCTCTGAAGGGCTTTTTGTAAAGTGATAGCAATTGTGAGGTTAGAATTTAGTTTCAAACTGGTCTAAAACCTGCCATTATGTGCTTTGCTGGTGCAGTGTTTGGGACTGCTGGGCAAATTTCACTCCTTGATCAGCAGGATTTTGTGTGTTCCCTCTTGCTACCTTTCAGCTGCTCAGTTTGGGTAGCAGGGGATGCGTTGATCTCTTCTGCAAGGATTCACCTGTCAGTAAGGGAAGCTGGAAGTACTTTTGGAGAGTGTTTGTCTTCTGATTTGGGCAAGCTAGGGAGGTTTTCTTCATCTTTGTTTTGTGGAGTTGGTGGCTCAGTTATTCACAGAGAGCCACAGGGAGGATTTTCTTGTTAAAACACTTGTTCCCATCTTTTGTATGTCACAGTAAATGTTAAGTATTGGGAATTGGACCAAAACCAGGATATGCTAAGCTTACACTTCATTGTACTGATTTAAGTATATGGGAATTCTGGTGCTAGACCAATTTTGCAAGAGAAAAATGATGGTATGCAGTAATGTAGCTTTCTGTGTTTTGTGTGTGTGTGGCATGATTTAGTACCGAAGGTTAGTGTAGTACCAACTTGGAAGCACTACAGCCAGCTCATTGTTGTACCAAGTGAGAGATGGAAGCCAGAGAGGGAAGCACTGTGCTCTCTTTTGATACTTCTCTTGCTGCTTCTATGATAGATTTTTTTTTTATATCTGTAATAGTAATTTAATTTAAAAATTTGAATTATAAAATACTGCAATGTAGTCAGTCTGTAGCTGTGGTGTCATGAAAAGTCTTCTGATGGATGCTGTTTGAAAAGACCAAATCCCAGATTAGAAGTTGCATTTGTTTTTTGTCCTAAAGTTGATGTTGCATTTATTACGACTGCGGTTTTCACTTTTTGAAACAAACTAATTTATTAGTGTAGCAGGTTCTGATGGAGACCTCGGTTGGGATTGCGGTCGGTTGGGCTGGATCTTGTAAAAGCACAACTGCAAGTTTGCTACAAAGCAGTTTTTGTCATTGGTTCCCCACCTCTGCCTCCATCACTTTTGGTTTAAAACACACTCAAATCTTTCACCAAAAGAGTCAACGTCTGGGTTGTAAAATCAAAGCAAAATCCATAGACAGTGCTGTTTCAGAAGGAAAAGTGAGAACAAGACCAGGAAGCCAAAATAAGTTAATGAAAGTTTTTCTCAGGATTTTGAAACATTGGTTTGGATACTCTGCTTCTATTAGTTTAATGCAGTTATAAGACTTACATGACTTTATTTTTTTTTTTTTTACAGTTTCCCTAGTTTATGCTGGAATAGGAACAGCTGTCTAGGAATTAAATGTGTTCATGTGCAGACCAGATATATCTACTCAGCTGCTAAAAAAAGAAGCTAGAGTTGCATGTGGCGGTGGTTATGACTGTTTCCTTTAACTATTTCCCAGGGATGCCCGAGCTGGATGAGTACACAATGGAAAGAGTCATTGAGGAATTTGAACAACGATGCTATGATAACATGAATCATGCTATCGAGACGGAAGAAGGACTTGGGATTGAGTATGATGAAGATGTTGTCTGTGACGTCTGTCAGTCTCCAGATGGAGAAGATGGCAATGAAATGGTGTTTTGTGACAAATGCAATATTTGTGTGCACCAGGTATGGTGGCCAGGGCAGAGTCGGGGGGAGCGCAGGGGTGATGACGAACTTTTCTTGCATGTGTTTGTACTAATGGTAAAGAAATAGGTCTATGACAGCTGTAAGATACAAGTGGATATCCTGCAAGATACTAAAAATTGACATTTCTAGACCTGTAGCAGTTCTCTGATCCTTAGTTGCTGGTCACAAAAGATCTGAAATTTAAGAGGGTTAACACTGGCAATAATTTGGACAGAGGTCTCCATAAAGATGCAGTCTTCTGGAAAAAAAGCAATCTTAATCAATTGCTGTTCTGTACTTTACTTTTTGAAGAAGAACTAAAACCCAGTGCTTTGGAATAACATTGAATATTGCACAGCAGAGCACTTGTATTTAGGAAAAAATTCTTCACGTAAAGGGTTGTCAGGCATTGGAACAGGCTGCCCAGGGCAGTGGAGGAATCACCATCCCTGGAGGTGTTTAAGAGGCGTTAAGATGAAGTTATTAGGGACATGGTTTAGTGCTAGAGTTCGGTTGTTGATGTATGATGTTGAGAATGCAAATTGCCGGCAGGATCCCTTTGAACGCGACTCGCGGGCCGGGTGAGAGTAATGCGCCTAATTCAATATGAATTTAACATCAGAACCCTTTAATGAACTCTTAACAACACTGAATATCCATGTCCGCCAGACCACGTTTTTTCCAAGCCTTATAT
Organism: Patagioenas fasciata; assembly: GCF_037038585.1. Classification (NCBI taxonomy): domain Eukaryota; kingdom Metazoa; phylum Chordata; class Aves; order Columbiformes; family Columbidae; genus Patagioenas; species Patagioenas fasciata. The sequence continues at coordinate 66,479,145 of NC_092523.1, read as the reverse complement.
ACTCTTTACCCAAAGGCCATGCGGCAAGCGCAGGCTACGATTGGTTACACTTGCAGTCACTCATCCCCCCCCACTATGGTGATTGGCTGCAGGGCACTGTCCACCGACGGCGCCCCTCCTGCAGCCTGGGTTGAGGGCAGACCAGCTTCTGTTTACTTCCCTTCTGTCTTTGGTGTCTCCAGGAAAACCTTCCGTGTAGGTCTCAGCCTGCACCACGGCCACATCAAGCTCTGGCTTGTTCACAGCACACAGCCAGAAACTCTCCACACGTTGTGGTTGGACTCGATGATCCTGAGTGTCTCTTCCAACTGAAATGATTCTGTGATCTGTGGTTTTTGCCTTCTGAATTAGATACAGTCCGGTTTCTGTTACTTGTAGACTTTGTGACACTGAACTTCATCCTAGCACACTGCTGTCAGGGTTGTCTGTTGCGATTCCCCTTACTTTTTGGGCTAGTGAACATGTTCTTCATTTTCCCAGTTGAAGTAGGCAGGGTTTTTTTGCGTAACAGCTGATCATGGCTTCAGCTCCTTTCACTGAGGTATAATTTTGGGGAATGAATGGGTAATGTCATTGTCTAAGTATATAAAGGTGCCCTGAGATCCTCAACAAGCTAACGTTTCTATAGTTTTAGAAATTCCATCAAGAACATTTTGAGAGTTGCAAGAGGCTACATGTAAACAGCTAAAAAGTTACAGAAATCCATGTTGTTTCCTTTGTTTTCTTCCCCTTTCCTGTAAATGGGAATACAGGCATGTTATGGGATCCTGAAGGTGCCAGAAGGCAGCTGGCTGTGCAGGACCTGCGCGCTTGGCGTTCGGCCCAAGTGTTTGCTCTGTCCCAAGAAGGGCGGTGCCATGAAGCCAACCCGGAGCGGCACCAAGTGGGTCCACGTTAGCTGTGCTCTGTGGATTCCAGAGGTAGGTGCTGACCCTCTGGGAGCTCAGGGCTGCAGTGATTCTGAGGGAGAGAAAATCTGTTAAGAATGTTATTCAGCCTAGCGTGTGTTACTACAATGAATGTAGCATATATATATGTATATATATATATGACACTTCTTAGGAAGACAGTATAAAAGATTTTCAGTTCGATGTAAAGTCTGGCAGGATGCTGCATCATCTATAAAGAAAGTAGTTATGTTACCTTTGTCAACTAAAATTAGGCCTCCAAAAATTAGGTCTTTGCTGCTGGAAAAGCTCATTTAACAAGTACAAAACATACCAGTTTATTTTGTAAATGGAACATTAAAGGTGAATCAGGAAGGTTTGGATGTGACAGTGAGAATTCCTGTGCATTCTCATAATCAAAATATTAATCCTGTATGATAATTCTAAATTAGTGGCTTCACCTTGAAACTGTTTTGCTCATATAGTGAGGAACTGATTTTTTTTAAAAAAAGGAATTTTGATTTTTTTAGTTCCTTGAAAACTGAGACACTTGGAACATGCAGATTTTGTACGGGCATGCAATGAATTTGATTTCTTTGATAAAATTGATTCCCTTTTCAGTTAACGGTGTAATAATCACTCTGTAATTTTTAACCTTTTTTATCTTAGGTGAGTATCGGAAGCCCAGAAAAAATGGAGCCCATTACAAAGGTTTCTCACATTCCCAGCAGTAGATGGGCACTGGTATGCAGCCTTTGTAATGAAAAAGTTGGAGCTTCTATACAGGTAAGTTAGTAGCACAAATGTCTCTGTGGGGTTTTTTTGTAACTTCTAAGTAGACACATAAAATGTATATCTGCAGTAAACTTCCTGTTTGTTACTATGGACTTAATTTTACACAAAGTGCTTTTGAAGGTTAGTGTGCTCTTACTTTCTCGCTGAAGTCAGTGGAATTGAACACCTTCATTTTGATGATTAAGTTAGTTGTAGCTTTGAATTGCTAATTTTAGATAGTACTTAACATTGAACTGTTTTGGCCATAACTGTTTTTTCCGTAACTGTTTTATTGTTGGTCCAGCTTTTAAGTTGCTGAGGAGAATATCTGTTCATTTAATAGTAAACTTGTTGAGCAGTAGGAAAGAAACAGGTGATTCGACTGGCCTGTCTGAGATTCAAGCAAGCCACAAGCTTGGGGAAATGCGCTCCATTTCTTCCATTGGTTGTGCATAGATTCTGGAGCTCTTAGTGTTTCTTACACCCTCCTGGGTGTGAGTTTCCCAGTTCCCATTGCTATAGAAGCAGTGCCAGGTTATCATTCTGACTTCGGACACTCACTGGAGCTCAGGGGTGGTGACTGCCTGAAACAGCAAGACTGGGCAGAATTTAAAAAAAGTCTAGTCTTCATAGTTCCAGAAAGAATGATTTCCATTTGCAATAAATAAACTATAAACCCAGCACTAGAAATGCATTTGTGTCATACCAACAACTCACATTCCTGGGCCAGTGCCACATTGTTTCATTGCACACTTCTGAAATTCTTTCTGCAGTTCTAATTGGATATGGATTCAGCCTTTGTCACTTGCAGCCTGTGAATTGTCACTGTTAAATAACTGAATCAGTCTGCACCAGAGCATTTCAGACTGGGCAGTGTGGTTTCACATGCATGTTTATATTGCGTTGTTAGCTGTAAAGCACTTGCAGATCCTTCACAGTGAAGATCACTCAAATGTTAAATAAGAATTTTGAGAAAAAATTTTAAATGTAGAGAGATTGAGAAAACACATTACCAAGCCCCAAAGTTTTGAAAGAGGAGATATTTTGTTTCATGAGACACAAGACAGAAGTTTGATCCATCTCACTCAAGAACAAATCCTGAGAAAAAGTAAGAATGTGTTATCCCCTTGAGGTAATGTTGTGATTGTGTAGAAGAAGACAGTAAAATGTAGCTTAGTATTGCGGTAGTGCTCTTCACCTTCAAAGTGCTTGAAATACTTCAGCAAAATGACCTCAGAAAACTCCCTGAGACAGATAGGAAGATATTATTGTCTCATAAGGAGTCTGAAGAAGTAGAGTGTTATTTTGTGGCTAGCCTAATATTACAGGATCCACGATGGAAAGACCAGCAGTAAGACACAAGAATTGCTGAAGTCCTACACTTCTTAAAAATTAGGTTTTATCCATTTCCTTTCTTCCTCTGCTCTGAGTCATTTGATGAGGTTGCCACAAAAAGTTGTAAACCAGCAATGCAGTAGTAGTTCCAGCGAAATCTATCAGTCCATTTCCATTTAAGGAACGTATAGTAACTGTTAAGTGGCAAAAATAAATCTGTTCACAGCATATAAATTTGCAATCCTAATACCTCCATATAGAGCTGTCCTCTTCCTCTTGGCCACTGTTATATAGTTGAGATAAACTGTTTTGTCCATTCTCCAGCCCTGTTCGGAGCGGTAGCTTAGAGTAGTTTAAGTTGAACACTTGGAGTATTTGTGTATGTTAGTGTGCAGGGGAGGGAGGGGTGTCCTTCCGTATTTCTTCTGATACCACCTCTCCCTTCTAGTGATGACACAGGATGATGTGCAGGCACGATGACTGCCACTTCAGACAGTTCTGTATTTGAAATTATGGGAGAAAGACAAAAAAAAAAATACAGCTTTGCCTGACGTTTTGTAGGAGTTGTGTAAATCTTGATACCATTAAAACTAGCAGTGAGAAATACTCAGATCTGTGCTGTGAAATTTTATACTGCAGAGAAGAACATTATACAAAGCCACTGCAATAGAAAAGAAGTAGCATTAACTGGATGAACTGAGAGAGAGAGACCCTCCAGAGATGATATGAGATGTGCACAACAATCAGAAAAGCCTGCAGCTGGAAGTATGCGTCAGGCTGGGCAGAGAGCAACTGCAATAAGCTGGGAAAATGAGACTGCACATTCTCCCAAGTTCAGCAGATCTCCTTCCAATGAGACAGGCTTTCCCCTCTTCTCCCACTAAAAAATTAGCCACACTGAGAGCTCATTATTCTCAACTACAGCAACTTGGAAACCACGGCTAAAGTACTTTTCTGTACTCTTGGGTGTTCCAGTTGGGCTGCTTTTGCCCTGTTTGCTAGTAAGAGAGGAAAGGGCAAAGGATGCTTTGGTATTTTTTCATTCCTTTTATATGTTGATTTTATTAAGGAGTGGCCATTCAAAACTTCTGGAGTTTAAACTCTGGTGTACCTTTATTTGCCATCTGGCTGCTGAGCAGGAAAACCCAGAGGAGAAAGACATTTGGCTTCTTTTTAAAATAATGTATAAACATCCTAGTGCAATGCATTTCTCTTTCAGGTTAGATGACTTGGGTTAAGCATAGTTTTGTTTCCTCCTAGTTAATAAATCTAATGTTCCTTTCCACTTCAAATTCTTTTCACTGGAGGCAGAGGTGTGAGTTGATACAAATACATATGTATGCGTGCATGTATACACATATGTTTAAACCTTTCAGTTTGTGTCTGGCAATAGCTGTGACAGCATTTTGCAAGAGAAGGTTGCATATAATTGAAATGAAGTGCTAAATCAGCTGAACTTGTGCCCATCACTCCATGATGGCTGGGTTCACTGGGAGGGAAGAAAAATGGCAAACAATTGAATTTCCTGTTCTCCTCATCCTGCAGGTGAAGTGAAAGGCTGTAGTCAGTGAAGCAGTGATTGACAATGATTTAATATTTGGCATTATAAACTTGGGATAACAGGAATTGAAAATATCCTCTCAGTTGAGGCCTTTTGGGTAGCATGGGTCCAGGTGCTGGGAAAGACTTAATTAAAAGTATCAGGCTGGCCTGGAGCCATGGAGACGTTTTTCCCTCTTTCTCATGCTGGCACAGTCAAAGGGGAAACGTTTTCCGTTGTGTAACACTGCCTCAAGTGAGCGGCTCCAGTGATGGCAAGAATGGTTCTCTTGTGGATTTGCTGGTTATTGAATTGTGTGAGTGGGCTAGGGAGGGGTTAACCACTGCTGTCCCACTGGGACACTTGATCATTGCCTGGCCTGAAAGCACTAAATCATAAACCTAATTAAAAGAAAGCAAGAAACTACATGCCGCTTAGAAGCTGAGTGTGGTGATGAGGTTGTTCTTCCAAAGCAGTCCTGGCTGCTTGAATAGTTTTAGGCAGTGTGGCTTCTTTAATTTGTATTTGATTAATTTAATTCCCGTAGTGTTCAGTGAAGAACTGCAGAACGGCCTTTCATGTCACCTGTGCATTTGACCGTGGCTTAGAGATGAAGACCATACTGGCGGAGAACGATGAGGTGAAATTTAAGTCGTACTGTCCCAAGCACAGCTCTACCAAGAAAGCAGATGACGAGACTTTCAATGAAATCCCTGGCCAGGAGAACGGGAACGGGGTTCAGGACGGCTCTCTTCCTGCCCACATCGACCCTTTCCACAGCATGAATCAAAACCAGGAGGAGGCCCACAGAGTCAGCCTCCGCAAGCAAAAGCTCCAGCAGCTGGAGGATGAGTTCTATACGTTTGTTGACTCTTCGGAAGTGGCTAAAGTGCTGCGGCTGCCCGAGGAGCCGGTGGGATTCCTTTACCAGTACTGGAAGCTGAAGAGAAAAGCCAACTTCAATAAACCTTTGATTACCCCAAAGAAGGATGAAGAGGACAATCTGGCTAAACGGGAGCAGGATGTTCTGTTCAGAAGATTGCAGCTCTTCACGCACCTCCGGCAGGATCTCGAGCGGGTAAGCCACTGGACTGCCTGTGCTTGTGAGAAGTGTGCTGGCCTTCGCTAGCTGAGTTTCCAAACTACCCACTCAGTTCTTGCCCTTGCATGCAGGCACTCCCTCCTGTGTCTTAAAGTTGTATTGTCAGAAAAGACTGTTAACACTAAATTTCTACAGAGCGCAGTGGTTACACCAATTACCCTTTTCAAATAGAGGGTTGGTTCCCAGGGACAGCAGGTCTGGGCTTGTAGCATCCACTGTCATTACAATTGCATTTTGTTGTATTTCAACTCATGCTTTTTTACTGATTGATGGCTGCGGACTTGTATCACAACTCCCAGATGGAGCTTTTTTAGCCTTCAAGGCCTTGCTTTGCTGCTTTCATCTGGTGCACAAGAAGGAGAAGATTATGAAACATACCTGGATTTGGAGCAGATCTGTTCTTCACTGACCCAGCATAGTGGGATGACGTTTCATTGGACTATCTGTGTAGTAGGTTTGGGAGTTTAATAGAATCAGTTTGTTGTTTTCATCTTAAGTATATTTGATCCTGTAACAACCTGAATTCCTTCCTTTTTGTTGGGGCTTTTTTTGGGGGGGCGGGGGGGTTAGCTAGTAGAGAGTTTAAGATATGCTAGAGCCAGAAAGTACTGAATTTATTTTAGTTTTTCACATATATACAGCATAAGGCTCGGGTAGGCCACATATGGAACCTGGCCCAGGAGGTCCTCAGCCTCAATAACGTGTGGGTGAACTAGAGCCTCTCTTCCAGAATAGCGTGTAGCCTTCCGTTCAGGACAGCAGGTGCTCATGCATCTACTACATCCTTTGTAAAGGATCCTGATGGTTAATTATTTTTCTAATTAATTGCTGCAGTTTTTCTTTTGAAGTTTTTTTTCTAGCTTCAACTTCCAGCTAGTGACCTTTCTCTAGCTCGGTGAGATAGCTCTTACCTAGTGTCTTTTGTTTCTTCTTAGTATGCTCAGGGTTTCTTTTAATCATCTCTCTGATCAGCTAAATAAGTTGAGTTTGTCTCTGTGTTCTCTGGATTTTAAATTATTCTGTATGCATACTTTCCATTTTTAAGTGTGATGTCAAAACAGGATACATCACTCTAGTAATATTTTTAATATTTTACTACTGTGTTGTTCCCACTGATCATACATCCAAGATAACTTGGATGAAAAATAAATAAAATATGGAGCCTAGGGTTTTTTTTCTCCTTTTCAAGATAAAGTTGGGTAGACTTGATTATGAATGACACTCATGACAGTGTCGTCTATCTAGAAACAGATTTTGAAGTCACATCATTCAGTTCACTTAATGATTAACAGGTAATTCTGTGGGCATGATCCATCTGTTGTGCTGCTCGGATCAGACAAGGCAAAGAACAAAAGGCCGTGGACTGTATCGGGAGCGGTACTGGGCCAGACTAATCCCTTCTGATTCAAATCCACAGAGTAATGACGGTTACTTAAAGTACTGTCTGTCCCGGGACTGGCAGCCTTAAATAGAGCAGGACCTTTGCAACAACAGTCACACTTGTTACATGTCTCCTTAACAATAGCAAGATGAGCCTACAAGGCTGTAATCCACAGCATCACACTGGATGCAGCTACACTGAACTGAGAGCAGCTTTGGAAACACCCATATCTACCTCTCACCGATTCCCTCATCTGGGGAGGAGACAACTTTGAAGCTCTAGGAGAGCTGTGGTTGTGAACTTAAACAGTTGGCTAGATTGGACAGTCTAAAACAACCTGAGATAGTCCAAATAATGAGTTCATTACTGTTTCCAGTCCCTGCTACCTCTCCATTGTTCTATGGCATGAATAGACTGGCCTGCCTTCATTTTGATTGATCACACTGCAATGGCAGGGTCATCAAAGACTGCTACTGTTGAGTAGCTCTCCACATTTTCGTACTATTAATTAAGTATAATTTTCTGTTGTGTCTTAAGAATAAGAAGCAGATGGTGCTAGGCCATTTAATACTGAGTATATTTAAGCATTCCCAGCATTTGTCCAAGTTTGCTCTGTGTATATATATGATTCAGTTGTTCATAGAAGTTACTTCTCTGCTGTGGGGCCTCCTGAATCTGATGGAATGATGTCAGTTAAATAGTATTTAAGACTCTTTTCTAAGAAGCATGTTAAAGAAGGTTAAATTTAAAGACATTACTAACTTATTTAAATAGTGTGTAGTCCTTGAACTGAATTAATTCAAAACACAGATCTATAACATTATAGAAACACGTCTTGTAAAACTCATCAACTTGATGTCTTCTAGGTGCGCAATCTTACTTACATGGTGACCCGAAGGGAAAAAATCAAAAGATCTGTTTGCAAAGTTCAAGAACAGATATTTAATATCTACGCAAAGCAGTTGGAACAAGAAAGAGTTTCAGGTATGCTTCAGTGTTATTTTTGTCACCTCAGACCACAGGCACAAGCATTGAAAGGTGTGGTTACAGCCTAATGAATGATATTGAAGGACAAACAGGACCTCGTTTATTCTCATTAAAATCCTGTGTAGTCCACCATGCAGCAACAGATTGGAAGCAAAAATGAGAAATCTGTGTAGCTCTAAAGGTGGGCACATTGCTGTAGAAACTGGTAAGTCTGTGTTCTTATCCATGGGGCACTGAATGGCTCGCTGCTTCACATCCTTTCTGGTGTGATTCTGTAATGACTTCTCACCACAGAGAGACCATGACTTACATTCAAGGGCCATATGGTACCTAGTAAGTCTGTGGTTTATTACTGCCGCTGCACTAACAATGGCGTTTTAAAGAAATGAATTTTGAAAAGGTAGCACTCTGGTTTTAAAATAACATGTTTTTTTCTGCCTGATCTCACTGACAGTATTCTTTTCTCAGAAAGATTAAAAACGTCAATATTACTGCATTATCTATATTATTCGGTAACTAATAAGCCATACTTCAGACAGAATCAATCAGATCCACTTGCTGGTTGCCTTTTTCCCCTTCTTTCATAAGTTCCTCTGCTTTAGTGGATGTAGCAGTGCTAGGATTTATCTTTGCTGCAGGTGCAGCACAGCTACAGGAAAGTAAACTACACCAGCAGTATGTTATGAAACCACTACATAGCCACATAATAGTGATGTAAAGGTGCTGTACAGGCAACCAAATACCTATTTATGCTGAAGAATGTCAGGCATGAGGAACAGAGATAAAATAGGTACACTGAAAAGTGGTATTTACCCAGATATGGAATTGCTTGACTTTAACTTAATTTGTTTACATTTAAGGTGTGCCTTCCTCATTCTCCTCAATGGAAAACACAGTGATGTTCAACAGTCCATCTTTGGGCCCTAATGCCCCTAAGATAGAGGATTTGAAATGGCATTCTGCATTCTTCAGGAAACAAATGGGCACATCTCTAACCCACTCTTTGAAAAAATCACACAAGAGAGACAGAGTAAGAAACAGCTCTGGGAATGACAGCAAATCCATGCTGAGGCAGCCCAGCCAAAGGGAAGGTGGTGCAGCTCCCGGTAGCTTTTTAAATTTTGGCAAGACCTTTGCAGAAACACGGATTGTACCAGCACAGCAGAAAAATGGCATAGTTATACCAGACCACAGAAAAAGAAGAGACAATCGTCCACAGTGTGAGGTGATCAAGGCAGAGTTAAAGGAAAAGACTTCTAAACACAACCACAAGCCACTGAGACCCACAGAACTCTCTCAGAGGCAATCAGAAAATAAAAGGGCTGTGAACCACTCCAGTGGTAGGTCCGCACCTGGCACGCGGAGGGATATAGTGCCTAAATGCAACGGGGGTCTTGTCAAAGTAAACTCTAATCAGACAGTAGTTAAAGTGCCTATGACGCCCACGAGCCCAGTGAAAAACTGGGGTGGATTCCGAATTCCAAAGAAGGGGGAGAGGCAACAGCAGGGTGAGAGCCCAGAGGAGACCTGTCACCAGAACTCCAGCTACCCCTACCTGGGCATGGGCAGAGTTTCACCGAAGGACAGGGCAAAAAGGAAGCTAAAGCCTGACAGCGAGAATGATGGGTACATCCCCGACGCTGAAATGAGCGACTCGGAGACCGAAGTGGCTGAAAAAAAGTGCAGGCAGCAGAGGCTCAGCCCAAACAGCGCAATCAGCAGAAGGACGGACATTATTAGGAGAAGCATCCTGGCATCCTGACTGGACGCAGGGACGCAGCACCGTGGTCAGCAGAGTCACTGCCTACAAGCCAACTCCACATGATTTATTGGTGTGAGAGGGGAGAGTTCTTAGACATGGCTACAGACTGACAAATTGATAACCCTTTATTCCTGAGCTGTATAAACATGTTTACATGCACTTAAAGCGGTATTTTCTTTTTTCCCCTGCCCCCCAATCAATTCTGTGAGAAGTTTGACTTTCCCTTATTTGCGACTTTCCTGAGTAAGCAGAGAAATGAGATCACTACTAAAACAGGATTTGTGATGAACGCTGAAGTAACTCAAAAAACACTTTTAGAAGGGGCTAGGGTGGGAAGAGGGAAGTAGGCTGCATTCACCCCTTTTAGCTAAAAAGCACTGATAAAATTTTGCTCCCTTCCCCTGCCTTCTGGAAAAGCACAAGCTCTTAATTTAACTAGTGTGTATTGAATTGAAGATGGTTGTTCAACCATACTGCACTGCTAAACCCCATTACAAATGGGCACTCTCCTTGGATGGTAGTAGATCTTCTCTGTTTGCAGAATGTTTTCTGTTTGTTACATTCAGTTTGAGCACAGATGGCAGCTCAAAACCCCCCATAAACTCCAGAGTTTACATGTAAATACACCTACACGATGACCAGATTTGACCATGATGTTATAGTGGAAAAAAGGAAGGGACAGATAGGGGCTGCAGCTGCCTTGCAGTGCAATGGCTTGAGAAGAGTTAGACTGAGCACAGAGGAAGCTCTCAAATGGCTCATTTCTGAGAAAGGGGACAGGCTTGGGGATTACTGCACCCTGTGGAATAGCCCATCACTGTTCAGTCACCTGCCTCCTGCAGTATGATGACAATTCAAGAAAAAAAATTCTAAGGCACTAGTCTGTAGGATTTCCCAAAGCCCACCACAGATGCACTAATGGTATGTATTGGGAAAGCCAGGCTTATGACACTAAAGGGTTGCTTTAAAATGATATGAATATATATTTTTAAATAGACTAAAATGGAAAGGCAATAAATTGTGATTAGCTCTTTACAGTCAAATGAAGAAAAAAATATTTCATTCTATTCTGGACTAGATTTGATGGAAGAGGGAACTCGTATTCTGATTGTGTACTTTTTTAATAATTGCAAATGGCAATAACTAGTAAGCTATGAGCAATAATATTGACAGATAATTAAGATACTGTTTTGTACTGAGTGTACATATAACAGTGGATTGTTAGGAGCCTGTAAATTTTGGAATTCTGCATAGACTGAAGTCAGGTATGTACTCCTCATGAAAAATTTTAAGCAGCAATGTGTTACAGAAAAACAGGCGTAAAGGACACTCATGTGTTCCCCTCCCCCCCCCATTTCTACTCCTAGCCTGCCATTATCACATCCACTTCGTTTTTAATGTTAGACCCTTGCCTCTTGAGCAGAGAACACTTTAAAATACAGTAGAACTCTGCCATAACCAAGTCTTCCAGAGGATCCAATTAAAAAAGGAAAAAAAAAAAAAAAGAGGCTTATTAACACCCTATCTTGCTATGCAAGTTATCACTTAAATATTTCAACAGAATGCATCCCTGCCATTCGTTATAAGACTCAGAAGTTTTATCCTTTTGATACCTTTTGGGATGATGTTGAGGAAGGGTAAGTTTGTGTAAGATAGTGTACTTTTAAAATACCATTACTGGTCCCAAGAAGTTAGATTAACCTCCTGACTTACAGAGGTAAAAGTCAAACAGGGCTCTGGTGAATCTGAAATGATGTAGTCACTCGGGATGTGTTAAAAGTACTTATTTGATCAAATAGCAGACAAAAGGTAAATGCAGACAAGTTCTACTTGACATACAGCAACTTTTTGCAGACAGGCACTGTTATTTTCTGTAGAGAACTCATGAACATATAGGGAAATGTTTGATAAGCCATAGGTGGAATAATCTAAATTTCAATTCTAAGTAAACATTTAACCTCCCACCAGTTTGAAGGAGGTACCTTGTTAATTTGCACTATTATGAATGCTAATGTTGTGCAGAATTAATGCCTTACCTGTTTTGCTCCCCAGCGTTTAGGTTAATAAGCTTTCTAATGTTTCAAGTTAAGCTGAACCAAAACCAAAAAGCTGTAAGAAGACTGCAGTATGACCAGCTCTGTAGGTTAGTTTTGTCTCCCATGCTTAGCGCTTAGCAGAAGTGTCGTAAGTACAAAAGTGACAATACAAACCCTCCCCTGTATTTTACTGAGATAGAACCATTTGCTGAATTTGTTTTTAAGCGTTACCTTTCCTTGTGCAGACTGACCAAGAGATCTTTGATTATGATTGGTGTTTTTATCAAACTGTAGGCTAGTTGAACTTCTGTAAAGTTTCCCGGAATGCCATTTGTTAGGTTATAAACTCACACAAATCTAAATGAAGGGTTATAGGTGTTGTGTATAAATCTTAATTTCAGAAATTTGCGACAATTGTCATTACATTTGTAAAACCTTGTACAGAAGATTTTTCACTATGTGCCTAGCTTTGGTGTCCATTCAGCTGAAATTAATTGAGAAAGGTGCATGAAGAGAAACAGATAGAAATAAAAAGTATATGTAGAGATGACTATTTTATATTACATGGCCCAATCCTGTATTTATTTTCTCCTTTTTTTGAAGTATTTATAAAGACCTAGTTGAAGACAGCTGTATTTTTTTGTTAAAATATTCAGTAGAATTGTGCCTTTTTGTCTGTATGTGAATAAATGCTGTACATTTTTGCAGTATGCTTGCCAGCAGTGTTTTAGAGTTTGCAATAGTAGTTTTGTTTGTGTTTTTACATAAACACCTCACTGCAACAATACATACAACTTCCATGGTCAAAGTAAGCATTTCATTTGGATTGTTACAGGCATCAAAATGCACACTGTGGCTGCAAGATTTCTTTTTTGTTTTTTCAAGGAATAGGATGGGGTCTTTTTACTTGCAGCTGTGCCAATGCAATCAACAGAAAATGGTATGTTTTTCCCTTGAGATCCTCAAAGAGATGTTACATACCTCCAGTAGTTTACATTTGTTGATATATGATGCCCTTCTACAGTTGATTGATAGTCTTCATACATGTTCCACCAGAAAAGGAACATGAGGTTTAGCTGTAGCTCTTCCAGTTCAGTGTGCTGGGTGTACCTTCACAGCGTGACCTGCCTGTAGTGAAGCGATGCTGACAGCGACCATTGGCTGCTCCAGCAGGATCTCTAGGAGACAAGGTGTGAGGTCACAATAGGTCCTTTCTTCTTGCTTCCTCTGAACTCGAGATGCAGAAACACAGAACAGACTTGGAGCGGAGCAAAAAAAGGAAAATGTGGTGAAGGCATACGTCTAGCAATACATCTTGAAAAACAGCTATGGGTAAATAGTTTTCCAAAATCTGTACTTGTATTGTGTGCATTCACATTGTGGGCAATTGTGAGTAGCACTCCTCAAAAACTTATTTCCAATAATGAAGATGAAAGGATGGCGCTCCTAAGACTACAAGCTCTTCAAGGCATGAATGAAAGTCTGAAAGACCTTCTTGCAGCTGCTTTATAGATCTTGGCTGACAGCAGCATTTCTGAAAGGCACTGCACTGCTGAGGTTACCTGAGTAAGACTGGGTCAGAGCTGAGGGCAGCTTGCCAACCACTTAAATAGACTACGAGTAAGTTTCCTGTATGCAGTGATAGATCTTTCAAGATCTGGCCTAGAGCAGAAAGGATAGGGCTTTTGGGAAGACCCAAAACAAAAGTCACACTGCCTTCATAGTCAGTTTCTCTCACCTGTTGATTTGGAAGTAACTATTCACCTAGAAACTCTTTTCCTAAATAAAGGCAAGAATAATGTTTTATGCAATGGGAAGCATTCATATTACTCTAGGGAATCTTTTAAATAATCAAAAACTAGTGTTAGGGTGGGAAAGAAAAGTAGGGGAAATGAAAACTTTTCAATGGAAGAGTGACAATACATATACATCAATAGAAACAAACGTAAACCCACCAAAACAGATGGTTGAAAGCCTGCTGAATTCCATGAAACAATCTCATATCATGAGGGAAAAAGCAAAACTTAACTAACCAGTAAGCTTCAAGCTTTATTTGCCTCCACAAGTGCCTTTGCTCTGAAAGTACAACTTGTGAGGAACATGCCAGCAGCCTCCTCTATAAGCCAAACAGAAATGAAAGGTCATAGGGTGATGAGCTTAACTTGACCACATTCTCTTTTGTGGTTGAGACACATACATTTGATCAATATTTAGCTGCTCGGAGGATTAGACAGACAGATGAAAGAGGGAAATTTTTTTCTTTCCTGTTTCATCTGCCGTAACTGCTTTGCTGCCCCTTAACTATTAGGTGCTTGTGTCATCAGCACAACTCATTCTGGCAAATAATGGTTACACAACAACTACACCACAAGTTGAAGTGAATATTCCTATAATTAGAAGGGAACCAAGGAGGTGCCCTTCTGTGCCTCAAGGAACAAATACACAAACACCATTGCTCCAAAACATATGGTTACCTGGTATTTTCAGGTAACTTTCACTCCACAGCTAGAGCATCTGTTTCCAGAGTGAATGGGATTAATAGCTCACACAAAATCTTCCAGGTGGTCTGTCATAATCTCAGATGTGCATTATGCTAATGAAAATAAGGTGCTAGTTAACTCCTTGTACATCATAGACACAGTTGATGGATGAAAATTGCACTACAACAGACGTTTGGAGCTTCTGGACAATGTGTCCATGTTGCTTTGAAAAATCTTTGAAGTCTTTTAGCAGAACAATAGATTACAATGGATACAGATAGATATATATCAAACTGAGCAAGCACTAGTAAAGGAGTGTGTACAGCTGTAGGAAATAGTAACGAACTTCCTCTGCAATAAGCAGAATTTTTTCTTGAGACTTCACGCATGTTGCAGGCTCTACCTCAACATCAGCCAGGTTTTCAGGAGGTGGCACAAACTCCTACTTCCATGTGGTGATCAACCCAGGTTTGTCCTCTAACATGCAAATATGGTGAAGATCCACTGCAACAGATGTGGTTTTAGCCCAACACTTTTTATCTAGCATTGGGTGAGCCTTATCCATCAACTGAATCAGAAGTTACAAACCAGAATTATACTCTTCACATTTAAAAGGAAGGACAAGAAATTACGTCACTTTAAGTCCAAGATAGGAGCACTTCAAAATTGGTTACACCTATCAAAGGTTTATAATATATTCTGAAAGAGAAAACAGAATTCAGCTCCAATGTTAAGAGTAATCTATATAGAGTTGCTTAGCTATCAAACAAAAACATGTACGCAAGAGGATACCCACATCTGGCATCTCTAGACTTCAAACACACTATTTCAAAATGCAAAAGCTGGATGACTTCACCAGCTTTATGCAAGCTAAACTAATAGAGAACTGGAGATCCCAGACATACAAATCAAGACAGCAGATCAACAGAAAAGAACAATTATACAGTACTAATTAGGAACAAGCAGCACAACTGAAGAAAATTACGGTCCTTAGAAACCAGCTGTATGAACAGCTGTAGTGGCACTTTGTTAACTGTTTCCTAGAGCAAACCAAACTGAATTCTTAAAAATAGAACGCAATGGAAGCATTTCACAATTGTAATGCCTACCATAAAAACAACAACTATTCAACATTCACGATGTAATTAGTGTCTGAGTGCATCTCATAAAAGTTCCCAAGTCACTGCACTACAAAGAAAAGTTAAAGGTATCAACTGTATGGGAGCAGAGCTGTTCATGAATTTCAATATAATAGTATCTGATCCCTGTGCACAATCCTGTCATAGTCGGAGCTGCTGATTTTTAGACCAAAAAAGAGACTTAATATGCCACAGCACTGTATCAGATTGTTTTCATTTTCTACATTAAAGAACTTTATTAACATTTTGCAGTTGTCTTACAATCTTTACTATGCATACAGCTACAGTAGCTACCCCCCTTCTTACCTGAATAAAACAGAAAATATTTTATCTAAGCTATGCATTTAATTTTAATGCTCCAATATGAAGCTTCTCCAGAAATCTTCTTAACCCCAACATGGTATGAATGAACAATATTCATTCAAATATTTTCCAGATCCCTCAGGAGAGCAGGTTTTCTCTTCTGTGTTGTTATCAGGCTGAGCTGTAATTAAAACCAGATAGTTTCTTATAAAATGTTTTGTAAGATCAAAATATCATTAGAACTTCAACATGGAAGGTGTCACGAAGGAGAGGGAACAAGCACAGGTAAGTGGGAATTTGGGGTAAACAGGAGTATTTACAATGACCTCTATAGATGACTACTGCTTTTGTCTTGTTTCAGATGCCAAAGAATTCAAGATGATGAAAGATTAAGTAGCAGGAGTGCATTTTAAAGACATTTACATAGCATACACACATTTTAAATCCCTACAATCATTATCCTGTATTTTTTGTTTCTTACTGAATTACTATTATTTAATAATAAGCTGAAATTTATAGTCATTGAACAAAAAAGGTACTTTCTAGACTCCCTAATAGTCCAGCTCTAGCCTTTATTGGATTTAATTTTACAAGTAAGCTGGATAATGTAATGCGGCTAGCCTAGTCAGAAAGCAGCCCTCAACCTACAGATTCAGAATACAGGGAAGAGCTACCATGCTGAATGTGAGGAAGCACACCTGAACATTCAGTCTCCTGAGACCTAGAAGAGAATAAACACATTTCTTCAGATTCAGAAGAGTGGACAGTCTTGTAGCAGTACTGCTGGAGGCTCCTTTTTCCAGGCTTTAGTGGGAACAGTGCTGGTACGTTGTGGGGGGAATGAGGGATGTGTGGGGAAGGGGCTTAGCACAGAAGTCCTTACGTGCCTACAAAGAAGCCATGCCCAACAGCTGGCAGCAGTGACATCTGCCAAGCTGGAGAGGGCAAGGCAGTTGTAAAGTGGCAATAAGATCTGGACAACTATTTAGCTGCTAAACATTAAATCTCTGTTACCCTTCAGAGAGAGACTGGTGAGGAACAGTTGATTATCCCTGTTTTCAGAACAGCAAGACCTCTTCCTATATGGGCAATGAGGCTAGGAATTTACTCTCTTGAAAACTGATGTGACCACATTTTTTAAAGGAAGATACCACCTCAGAAGCATTAGAGCTCAACAAATCGATATAACAGGAGGTAAAAAAAATAATAAAAATAAAATTGCTCTGTCAGAGCAAATCTTTACCAGCTGGGTAGACCCTGTCATGATACAGCATTTAGAGCCAGGAAACACAGCTTATGCTATGGTAGCTTGACAGCTATGCCCATTTATTCACTGCTGTTGGAGAAAAATGCCAATAGTCCTAATTGGACAATTTAGATCAACCAAACATTTCCTCTCGGCAACTCACATGGGATCACCCACATTAAAAAGCTATCATTTGCAGCTGCGTTTCCTAAATCACTGTAAAAAATGAGGAGGCAGAAAGACCACCTTTACTTAATAGGAGACCAACCTGAGTATCAAATTGCTTGGCAAATATGTGAACCCAATGTATAAGTCCCCCATGGGATTTGCTTCAAGATGTATAGCTTGAATAATGTGGAAAAAAAGAACACTGGACGGAAAAAACACCCTACTGTCCAGCAGAAAAAATACAGAATTATAGGCAGCACAAGGTTTAGACAATTAAAGCCTAAATTTTCTCTCTCTGAAGAGAAGAAAACCCTAATATCCCTAATGTCTAGAAATATTGAAGAATACTGCTCGAAGTTGGAACTGAGTTGTAAGAGAACTGGAAAAAAGAAGGCAGCAGCAATTTGGCTCGTTAAGTGATCACAATGGTGCACAAGGAGGTTGTAGGTACGTAAATGGCTCTATTAGACGCAACCCATCTGAAGGTCTCAGAATCACTGAAATGTGTACTAGACGTGTTCACTATGCTAGTGAGATATGTCCACCATCTCTTCCTTCCCCCTTCCCATGGCCAGGAAAAAAACAAGTATTTCTTCTTCTGTCTGCACAGTTTTCAGTATTTTTGACATTACACGACTTTCTGCGTCTGTTACAAGTAACTGGTGTTACCTGTAGCGGGGAGTACTTCTCCAACAGTCTTTGGTGACACAGCTGCTAGAGGCTATTAATAAAATGCAAGCGGACAGACAAGGAATTAGCAACTTCGGGAGTTCACATGACATAGGAGAAGGGACTCAAGGTTGCAATTTTATGAACACTGCACAGGTCCATGCAATCAATTGTGTCCTGCAACTGCTGCACACCATTTCCCCACACTCTCTGTGCAGCCACACAATGAACTGGACCAGGGAATGAACTTGGCTGAAAAAACTACAAACAGAATTGCCACCGAACAGCAGTGCTGCCTAACCATTTTGATACATGCAGGTCTCTAGCCATCAACTCACTATATGCTCTGTTGCAAATAAGATGCCCTGGGAGACAGGTGTAGGAATTGGCACATTTGCTCTTTATCCCATGAAGCCATTGTTTGTGAGTGCTGCAGTAGGTTACACCAAGCTAAAAAGGTCTGTTTTCATGTAAAAGGAGCCACAGTTATTTAGGGAGGGTTTTTTTTTTTGTCTTTGTTAACTTGCTGTCATTTCAGAGTTCGGAAATGATCATACACCTTCATTTTGAACCACACAAGTTTAATTCGCATCAAGTTTTTCCATAAACATGTCTGTAGAGTCACTTAAGCATCCTGTCAGAAGGCCACATTTAATTGAATATGCATCAGTCTTGTGACGATGCACCCAAAATACAAGCTTGTTGGTCATATTAGTAATACTGCACATAAATTATCACCTCTGCCTTAGGAATGATACAAAGTGAATATTTTTGTAAAAATGCACTTAGATATCACTTTTTTGGTTAGTTTTGTACCTTTTGAGATGCTGTAGCTGCCCTCTGTTCGGCCTGGCTTAGTTGCCTTTGAAGCCTATTGATGCACTGTCGATATTCCATCATTAATTTTTCATCCTGTGTAAATGAAATACCTCATTAGAAATGCAAAGTTCTTTGTACTGAATGCATGCATACTGTAGTGAAAAACTTTAAAACAAGAGGAACTTAAGGAGCAGAACAGTTTACCACTTACAATAAGACTGAAGACATACTGCTGACACATTTATAGAGAATTTCCAGCTCAACTATGGCACTACACGAATTTTCCAATCAGAGTAATCTGCAGAGGAAGTTTTACTCATTTCACCATCTTAAAGATGCACGAAAGCTCACATGTAATTTAATTTACACAATCTCACAATGTAAATGTTTTAGCTATACTCAAAAGAATTATACTAGATAATACGAATGACATGATACTCTTGCTACAGGTTTCTTCTGTTCTCTTCATCAAATGGTATGTGTAAAGTCTTTCTTAACTGTCCTTTACTTACAGAAATCCATTCTCACATCAGCCCCATTTTTCTCCTCTAAATGATGAGCATGACAAAAAACAACATAAAAGGATGTATCCTAAAGTGGATATTATCCCAGACTTATGAGGCTGACAGGACAGCTTCTAAAGAAGCCATTAATTATTGGACAATGCACATTCCAAAACAACCCTGCCCTTAATCTTTAATGGATAATGCTTTTATCTATATGCACATATGCACATACAGTATAAGTACGTATAGTATGCAGAGAATTTCATCTCTCTGCATGTGCTACAGTTACCCATAATGCAATGCCTCCTCCTTTTTAGAGGTACATATGCTTACACAGGCATAAATGACTCCAGAAACATTTCCTGAATCGTCTAAAATTGGTAGATTAGTAACTTTGAAAGCTGATATCTCTTTTACCTGTTTGTGTAATTTGACAGTAAAGTTAATTTGTCTTCCTGTCATTTGAACGTGTCGGTCAGGAGAAACAGTGGGGTTTTCTAGCTATGACTACTTCTGTCAAACATGCTTAATTTTTTCTAAATCACCAACATAACTCATCTAAATAGGTTTCTGTTAAGATCTTAGTGTGCATGCATCAGGTGGTAACTGAAAGTAGTTGTCAGTCATTATCTTACCTCAGTTGCCTTTTCATTTGCCATTTCCAGCTGACAAAAAAGCTCCTGACTGCGAAGTTTTTGTTGACTCAGCTCTCCTCTATTAATCAGAAGAAAAAATGCTGATTAACACACAGTGGTACATCAGTTGGTAGAATATAATTTCATAGATACTTTCTTGCATTGTAGGGGCTTATGGTGTAGTTTTAATTGCAGTGCTGCTCTCAAAACGTTAAAAGCACTACACAGCACTTCTTCATGATGTATATTCAAAGCTATAATGGCAGAGAAATGAGATGTATTTGTTTGAATCGAGAGAACTTTGTCAAGAACATTTGACATTTTGCAGGTTCTGTTTATGGAATCTCATTTTATAGGCATGTTATCAAATACGCTACAAACATAAGCTGCATTTGCATAGTGCATTCAGCTTTTCGATTAACACTAACTAGTGTCCCATAGCCAAATTTCCATGTGGACATTTTTGAAGGTGCTTTGAAGTAACTAGAACTAAACTATCCTATACTTGTGAGACAGAACAGTGTAACGCATCATGAGGAAAAGGAAAATGTCACCTTCTTTGAAGTGTTCTTTTATATTGAATCAGTTTTAGTGATCCTAAATTTGTATAGTATTGAAAGACAAAATATCTGGGCCATGGTAGACATCTTTTGAGTTGGTACTCAAAGGAAACAGCTCTTGCCTTCTGTAATCACAAGCAGTGAAGAAGAGGAATGACCAAAGATCAAAAAAACCTCTGAACTTCAGTAATTCTAGTCAGAAGCAGATGCAAAAAAGAACTAGCTGCTCTAAACTTTGACCAGTCTCTGTTCCACTAGCAACAGCTGTCACAAAAAATGGGGTGATGAGGTTCAAACATCTTTGTGAAGAAAAATTTCCAAATCTATTCTGACTTCCTTTTCCTTTCCCAACTTGCAAGTATGCTGAAATGCAATCACCTTCATGAATATGTAGCTCATTGCAATGCCCAGAATGGTGATACCTACCCCATAGTGCTCAGCCTAGGGCTGAAACGACACATACTGTAAAGGAAGCTAAAGCCTGGATTAAAATTGCAGGATCAATATAGTATGTTAATACTTAAAATTAGTATTGCAATTTGTCTTCTGTAATCAATATCAAACATCAAGATGAATTTTCAATATGGGAGTCCAAATGAACAGCTGTTTTGTGAAAGTTCAGTTTTTAGAGACCAAACGAGAAATTTTATGCAATTCCTGTTGTATCTATTCATAGATACCTTTTCAAAATAAACTCCCTAGAAAACTATTCAAACATTACTCCTTACAGTGTCTAGGCTGCTTATGTTCAAGTGTAACTATGCTAGTAAAAAAGGCTTTGAAAATAAGGAAATTCTTACGTCATGACAAACCATCTTCACCATTACATCATCTTAGAAGACTATCCAAATAGTTTAATTTTCTAAATTAAAAATTCTTAGTTAGTGAAAACAATCTGTCTCCTATAATTGACCTGAGGTGTGGCATTGGCATTCTTAGCAGCACAGCCCATAAACAGAGTTTACAGGCTCATGTACAGCTGTGTATCAAGAAGTTATTTTTATAATTACATCACACTGAATATGTATTTAAAGAAAACAGTTTAACCTTGTAAGCATAAGGAAAAATGATGGCTATTGAGCTAGACAGGTGGTTCACTCTGGTTGTTAACCCTCCCCTAAACACACATTAAGAGATTTTAATGTTAAACTGAACAATAACCCCAACTGCTGAATAATCAGATCAGTCCCTAGTCCATATTGTCCTTGTTAAGTGAGGAGGAAACAAAAGGTGAGCTTTCAGTATTTTGGCAGACGGGTGATAAATCCGCCAGCTGTAGCAAGTACATTCTGTAAAGCTCTCATATGACAAATATAGCACGTGCCAGCTGTTTTTGCAGTTGAATTACACTATAATATGCTTCAGTTACTCTTAGTAATTATGGATTTTGTATACTGCCGGTACCTGCAGCTGTCTCTCATCCTGTTGATTTTTTTCTTTAACGAACATCTTAAAATAAGCAGCTATGGCTGCCAAACACTACAGAAGTGCAGCCAAGAATAATGTTTTAGAAATCAAGGAAACTTGATCTCAAGATGCTGTGTGATTCCCACAATGCACTGTATGGGACGCAGGGAGGAGAAGGCAGTCCTGGCCAACGCTTCATACAAACGCACCCACAAAAGTCATTCTTCAGAGGCAGATTCTCTTCCATTACAGAAAAGACAAAACTGAGAACTCCCCAAATCAGACATGGCTACCCTTGAGTCAGGGACTCCAACTATGACACAGAAATGTTTCAGAAGCGGAAACTGGAACAGCCACCTGAAATAGCTGCAATCAGGTGAGAACAATGTTATGACTTAAGCAAAGTATACACATTTAAAACCAATATGGCAAGGATTCCCTTTTAATAAGTACTGACAATTATAATTCAAGTGAATATTAAAGAAATGAAGCCATTCAATATAAGTTGCTCAAATCTATTTGGTTTATGTTACAAAAAATGTATGGGACTTTTTTTCCCTAAAAGTTATACCATACTACTAGGCAATAGCGGCTGATGGTGAAGATTATTCATTTACAAATTTGTTCATACATGTATTAGTATTAAATTTTATTACATTTTAAAATCAGTTTTTTAAAGCTACACTAATGCATTGTTACATGAAAGTAATTTCTGAAGTACTTATCCTCTTTTTCATTTAAGCCAACATTTACAAATTGTTTCATATACTGTTTCTTTTTTAGATTCAGTTTATATCTCTAAAAAGAGGACAGACTTACCTGTTACTACCCCTACTCAGGCTTAAGTGTATGTTAACTGAGCAATCATCCACATGTCTAACAGACCCAAGTAATATTCATAGCAAAGCAAAAAGAATTGTCAAATTCCTGTAAAGTTTTCAGGTTACAAGACCTATTTTTTTCTCATCTGCAGTTTTCAAGATCTACTCCATTGAACAGCATTCTACAGATAATTCAGTCATTTGATTGAATATGACACTTCTCATATCAATGTGAATCTTGTTTCAATCCCTGGTCCAACCAGAATCATGTTCAACAAAAACGTGCTCTTTGTGTTGGCCACTGGTGAGGAGCCTGGTAAGTGCTTATGTATATCTGCCAAATTCCCTCTCAATTTACCCCAATTCTTTTATTAGTTCTTAAGATTAAAACATAAAAATCTATGAAAAATACTAATACGCCAGTTAAAGGGATTAACCATCTATTGCTATTTGTATTATGACCTCTTTTTTTACTTGTTTAACCTAGTTAATATAAGTACAGACCAGTCAAGGTGGACTTTACAGAATGAATTATCTGCCTTATTTTTTAAACCTGCATACAGTCTTTCACTTACTTTTTATTTTGGTAAATATTGGTAGGTCTGATTATCCTGGTTTTGCTTACATTCTGTTGTCAGAACTTTCTCTCTCTCCCCTTCTCAACATATCCTGTATTCTCTTGTTCCTGAAGTTTCTTTCCTTCCAATTTACAAATTTCCTAACTATTCCTTTGGTATTTCTGATTTCTATTTCTATCTCTGCTGTCATTTATTTTTCTCAGTTTAAGTCTGAAGAACTATAGAGCTTTATACACAATGCTGTAAGGTAATAAGAACAGTCCCAGTCTCTTCCCCCACACTATGGCTATAGAAACCGCTTTTCTAGATTATACTACTACAGTGAAAGCAAGAGCCTGTAAAAGTATGTGTATATATTCCCCACTTCTTTTGAAAGTAAATTCTTTCAAATGAAGAGAAGAAATGAAAAAGAAGCTGGAAGCACTTGATACTGTTACTTTACTACAGCTGTCAAGGGCAGATCATGTAAATCCCTTGCAGTTTTGGGACATTCAAACTGACAGTGATCTCAGAGCTTACAAGTTTACAATTGGAAGCTCTACACCCTGTAGATCAGCAACAACAACATCGGTAGCTTCTATTTCTTATCAAATTCCACACACATTTGTGGAGAAGTGATACTGAAGACCAAAATGCCTTTTTAAACATATACCTAATTTTGATTTGGTTAGATTACTTAGAGTTCCAGATATAGGGGGATAAAAATACCAAATAGAAACTCATGTCAGTTACTGAATTACTGAACATACAATAGTTAAATTATTCATCAAGACTTAAAAGATCTTTTTGGGTTATGAAAAAAACCTACCTTTAGAAATAAGTTTGCTAGTTTTATAGAATTTCTATACTTCTCTCCTTACTATTTTCCATTTAAGCCCCTTTCACACTAGTAGTAATGAGTTGTTAGTCATGCTGCCAAGAGCAAGGTTTTTATTTGGAACAATGACCTATGTTGCAAGAAGCACTGACCTTCTTAGTCACCTTCAAGATTGACATTTGGCACAAGTGCACTGAAGCAAAACTGGTTCTTTGCCCTCTTGCAATGTGAAGGTGAGGTCTACTACCAATAAATCATTCTAAAAGCGTAGAGCATCTTAAGATGCTTCAAAGGAAGAAAACACATTTTTTCAAGTGAAGACTAATGCATTCTTATGAAGAAAATGGTGGGATTTAGTCTACAAGTATTCAATGCATTACCTACTGTTTCAACACTGGTTTTTAATTTCAAGTTCAGTTTTACAGGCAACGATTACATGTTTAACTTGAGCTGAGACCCAAATGTCCAAGAAAGCACAGAATAATTTTCAGTGAAGCCTGAAAGTATCAACTTATTTATCAACATTTTTACCTACAAGTTTGTCACTGATCTACTAGATTCTTGTATGATTTAAAAAAAACCTTCACTCTGCTCTACTGTTAGATGTTGCAAAATTTACTTTTCCTTCTTATTTTTCTGAAATTACAAATCACCCAATAAAAATGTTTGCTGATGGCGCTTTAATTCTTAAAAGTATTTTTGTAATGCTGCCTTTATGCCCACGTATTACACTTCACAAACAGAACACTGCAGACTGAGAAGATGACAAACGAGCAGCACAGAATATGGAAAAGTTAACAGCTGCTGCTGGGAAGTTAGTCAGGAAGCCAAGATGTTTCAGACACCTTCACATGGAAAATGAAAGTAATGAGGAGAGAACTGAAAACCAGCAACAGATCATGAATCTAAGACCAAGCAATGGGAAACACCTACACTAACAAATGGGACACTGACTCAATGAGAGCTGCACTAACAGTAAACTTCTGGTGAAATGCAATATAAACTACCTCCCCCGAATACATGCATATGACTTCCCAAGAAAGTTTATAACCTCCTGAAAAACATTCACCTGTAAAGAACATTATTATGCTGTAGAAGTAATAATTCTTAATAAAAAATAAATTCTGCTATATGTCACCAACGCAATCTCTGTATTTGCTCATATATTTACATGAATCCAATATATCAAACAGTAACTTCATGAAGTGTAAAGGAATGTCTCAGACTTTCCTCAAAATACACTAAATAACCATGATATGCTGCTAAACTTGGAAAACTCTCAATTTAAGTCTGAAAATGGTATGCTGCTATCTGCATCTAAGTTCATAGCCCTGCTGCCCAGTCAAGACAAGATGATGTTTCTAACAAAGATATTAATTTTTCCTTATAAGCTCACAGCTTAACTAATCCTCTCAAAATGACATAAACTTAAAAATCCATGTAAATAGGAAAGTTAGGTCAACATCGGCCTTTCACTTGGACCCTGCTATAAGGCTTGGCAATACAATTTGCTGCATTAGCCTCAAGAGGACTTTCAAACATAACCTTTAATTCAATAGATCCTCTTTACTTAGTATCAGTCTATTATTTAGTGGCCTTGCTGGTAATTCCTATGATAGATGCATTTGCGGCAAAATTATTTTGCTTTTTAAGTAAATCAGCAGCTTTATTTTCTATGACAACAAAATAAGAACTGATTTGCCATTCTATACTTGCATGCAAACCAGTTACTCAAAATGTTATTCTGATAGGATTAAAATATGATAATTATTAATTTATAATAGGAGCAAGGACTCTGAATAACTACTACCGCATAACAGCTAATTTTCACACCAACTGTGTTCTGCACTATATAGCTGGTAAAGCATAGAACATGAAAAATAAACTGGTTTTAAATGTTCTAGATAATACTTATAGGTTCTGTTACAGCTATTTGTCACCATAATATCAGAGCATCACTGCACAGATGTAATTACGAAACTCCTTACGTCAGTTTAAAGTACAACCTTCTAGCAGAGAACAAACTTGCTTTTATTGCCAGTCTGCTTGTTTATGTGGCAAGTATTACCCCATAAAAACTTCTGCTTCTAGCTTATGCAGTACAAAAAAGCATCACCTATTAAATCCTCTTTAAAAGTAACTGACTTTGCTTTTAGACTTGCACCAAAATGTCTACTGAAGTGACAGAAAATCATGGACTTAGTGTACACTTACAGTTTTGAATATAAGATTAATGTTTTTGTCTCTTCTGCTCATCAGGCAGTATTCTTTAATGCAGGGTGTTGGATTGTTGCAGGAGTTTTCCAGATGATGCCACATAGGCAGTCTCTCACATAAATAGGGACTTTTTCAAAATTTACTAGCTACTTTTTCACGCAGATTCACAAAACAGACTTCCTCTGACATCTGATATATTTTCTATGTCAGCATTTTGCTGCAGATAAAGAAGGTCTAAAGCTTTTGGTCCACCACAACAACATTTTAACACTGAACATTAAAGCTTTATGAACAAAAGCAGATGTTTCACAGATAATTTTAATTGTTTTGGAAGTCTGCAATTCTTCCCTTTTAATTGGAAGGTGCTGAATCAAATTCAGGATCTAGTTATGAACCCAGATACTCAGCTGTGAGAGGTTTTGTAGTTTCATTTACAGAAAATAAACTACAAAGTTAACAGTTTAAGTTTACCTTGGCCCGAAACATAATTTTTTTTTCCTTTAGTTACTGCATTTACAAAAGATGTCAAAAAAGCATTAGTAAGACCCACCTAATTGCAGTGAAGCAATAGCACTAGAACTGTCAGTGAACAAGCGCAGCTCCCGGTGTCTCACAGACACGCTGAATAAAATCTGATGGCTTCTGAAAGAGACTTTTTGCCTTTTTAAAGAACTCTTTAGTACTTCTGAGAAATGCAGTATATTTGAAGGCAAAATAAGTCAGCCCACATCTGGACAGATAAGGTAAAAAGGCCAAAACTGTTTGGTTAGGAGATGTGACAATGACCAGAGTGATTATATAGTACTTGATTTTCTAGAAAAATGGGCAAAAATATTATCTCAGTTTGCATCTGAAAAATTTAAACTGAACTTGTTATCATAGGTAACAATTCACTACTACTACAGAGTGTTCTAAACACCATGAAAAAGAAGACTTGAAAAAAAATGAAAGGCTTTCTAGGCTGATCAGTGAAGCTGCTAGTAAAACAGAAAGGTCATCAATAAATGTTTTAGCATTCTTGTATTTGAAGCAGGATGAAACTCATAAGCATTCCTCTATTTGGACAGTCTGTAAAACTAGTCAGACACCGTCACTTTCAAGAGAAATGAAATTAGTTTCAAAGGGAAGAACTCCTACATCTGAGACTGCTACTTCTGAAGTGCACTGGAGGTCGAATTCAAATTCTTCTCTAAAAACGCTGGAAAACCAAAGCTAGAGTATTGGTAGACTTGTCATACGTGCGTTCTAATTCCAGTCACACCATAGGCATTGAACAACTAAGAAGTGTCAAGCTATGCTTAAAAAGCTGTGATGCAAAAAACTGCACAGAACATTGGAAACATTATGGTTGGAGCTGAGAATGCATAAGCCATTATAATAAAACCTGAAAAATTCAAAGATCACTCCAAAGGAAAGAAAAGCTAGAATTCACAGGTTTCCAGTTTTAACAGGGCAAAAACTTTGCTTCCTTGTTAAATGACAGCAAGGAGCTTGTAAAAATCAGCCCAAGTACTATACTTGGTTCAAGTGACTAAAGGGTCATTTCAAATTTCTCAAATTAACGGAGCTGCATACTCCAAATTTTTCTTCTAAAAACCACTGAATGCACTTCCCTAAAAGACAATGACACATGGAACATTATTATATTCTCCTCTAACCATTTTCATTTTAAAGAAATGAGACTCATGAAATCAGGCTTCCTAGTTTAGAAGTTGCTGTGTACCTGTCTGACAGTCTCCTCCAATGTTCAACCCATTTTGGAGAGGAAGAGATCTTGAGGACATACATTTCTTAGAAGTTCCATAAAAATATCAGGCTAATTTAATCTCTAATTTATAGGCTATTTGACCTGACTGACAGAGATTCCTGAGCTTAAAAATCAAATAAAGCGTGAGGTAAACACATATCTCTACCTCTGTTAAGAGACAGGCTGTTTAAAACTTTGCATCCTGTAAGCACCAACTATCTGGCCAACCAGAGTGAATGAGTGAGTGTAGCCACAGTTTGGCTGCTGCTTGCCAGCCAAAGACGACCTGTGTGGAAGCTGAGTTGGAGGAATTAAAAATACCCATTTTTAATGGATATTAACATAGAACTACCTGTAGTAGTATGCATTTAAAACAAGGTTAAGTTTGTAGAATTTATTTCAAACGTAACTTGCAAATGGCTAATTTCTCATTGGGAGGTTTCCTTCTCATTCCCTCATTTCCAGTAACTCCACTGTCCTCTCTAAACCATTTGATGTCTCTCTGAACACAGGCTCACAGGCTCCATCCCAGCATCTAGGAATGGTGTGTAATCTCTATCGGTTTGGTGATATGCCCTTGTTGTTATGCCCTTTCAAAACTGAAAATACTCCTATATTCTGTGCCGGGAATAAGTTACCAGGCAACCAGTAGGAATTAAGAGAAAAATAGAGTTTATATCATATTTTTCCTTAAGGCAATCACACAACTCATTTGTATCCACATTTATGACAGCAACTGCTCCAAAAAGAGCATTAGATGCATGTCCCAATAGGTTTTTGCAGCTTGTTTTGGAAGTCTGGAGATTCACTCCACAACTGATTTTATGGTGACTGTTCTGAACAGCTATAAATATAGGAGTTCTCATAATCCAAAGCTAAAATTCTCTAAATTGAGCATGTTGTATCTTGAAAGAGAAAATTAAAAATAATTCCTTCAATTTATTTCTTGTCATTACAAAATGCACACACGTTAATAAGATGCAAAATTTTTCCTTCAGTGCTTAGCTGCTAACTTCATAAAGAGCATCAGACGTTCTCTTAGAACATTCTTTCTTGTTTTGCTGCAAGCACGTCATCTAGTCCGGATGGTTTGCTCTTCATGGTTTTCACCACAGGTCTCCTGCCATACACCAAACAGTAACTACAACTGTTCACAGCTTCCAGAAGAGGAACTAAACTGCACTTACTTTAGCTTAGTGATCCTGGCTTCTGTAGTTTCAGTAAGACTTTTTGTTTCTTCTTTCCACCGAATTGTTGCTTTTTGCTGAGCTAGTAACAGACGTCTTAGTTCAGCAGTAGATTTGTGACTGGTGTCTTCCATTTCCTTAAGTTGAGCTTCATATCCACTTTCTTTCAGAGCATACTCATGCTCCATTGTGCTTATCTAGAGAAAGTACAAATAGGGTACAATTGAGTCTCTCATTTGTTACTTTTTCTTTTTTACAACATCTGAGTTAAATTTATAATCATTTGTTGAAAGCATGTAACATACAATAATTAAACTTGTAATTATATGCTCAAATAGATACATGTTCCCAGAGCCAATTTAAGCAAATAGACCAACTGACAATAAAGGATAATGAGCTCTGTATGCTTATGTTAGTAAATAATCTTTATCCTTCTCCCTTGTGTTTTCTCCACAGAAACACGTTCTTTCTTTTTCATCCAGTTAAATGCATTAGGAATTTCTTAACTGCATCTAAAATCCTTTGTACATCAGAGGAAAATGAAAGCAAGCAATGCATATTATCTGTGACTACAATGGAAGCCTGTCTGATTAAAAATGAGATAGACAAAAGATCTGGTATATATATTTTTCAAGACTCTGATCCTTTGCTGTTAAATTACGTTTGACCAAAGGGTTCTGGAGTTGGAACTAGATTTCCTGTTTAATTTCACTGCTTCCTTTATCTTAAAGTGCAAAGTGGTAACTGGAGTTGAGATGGTTCCCATTCAGAATTTGTAAAATTGTTCACTGAAGTCACTTTCATTGCTGTGGATTCTTAGATCCCTTTTCAATACCTCTATATACCTGGAGTTAAGAGCAAAACGGAAAGTACCAGTTTTCTCTGTTTAGAAAGCACATCAAGGATCAAAGTTGTTACTCCCTTCAGAAGCCAAAGGTACCATGAATCTGCTGAGGTTACTATTAGAGTCATTATCCCACCTGCAGTCTGTTCAGCTGCATTTAACAGAACACATTCAAAAAGAACATCCATCTTTCAGCTAATTATCTTGGTTGTAACTACTTGTCTAGAAATATATTCTTTGTACAGAAAATACAGAACCAGTGTTCAATAACCATACTATTAAATTATGTATTAGTTACACACTGCTCTGACAACGTGGTGGACTAACAAGTAGACAACACTCTGGACTGAAAGTCACACAGGGATTCCTAACACATTAAAGACAGTAGATAAATGAAGACCTGAGATTGGAATAAGTGAAGGAAAGGAAGCTTGAAGGAAAATATGTTATTATTTGATCTTTTTAGCTCATAAAAACCAAAGAACATTTGGGATCTTCTTAGTGAGCATAAATTCAGAAATTATAATACAATTTAATTAGCAGAGATTGAGGTACTCAAGAAATTCTGATGACACACAATGCTACAACAAAATTATTTTTAAGCAGAAACCATGAAGCATAATTAAAACTTCCATCTTTAATTCAAACTTCTGATTATTTTCTCTTAGAAATGCTGCCTTACTAAGCAAATGTGAGTCTTACATTTAAAAAAATAACATATAAAGTATACCTTTATTTTAGCATTTCGTTGAGCCTCTGATGCCAGTTTTCTCAAGCCATCCATTTCTCTTTGCAGTTGCTCATTCTCTTGCTGAAGTTTTAGCCTGTCTTCACTGATGAAGACACTCTTTTCTCTTTCTGAAGCCAGAGTGCTTTCCAATCTAGAGACAATTTCCTGGGAACGAGATTTCTCTTCCTCATAGCTGAAAGAGAAGAAAAGTCTTGTTGCAACTCAAGAGTTGAACAACTCCAAAACTAAAGAAAAAACATATATTGGGTCAGATCTTGGGGTTGACCCCGTACAGCTGTTCCCCTGTTTCTTCCTCCAAGTTTGTATCAGCTCAGCACATTTTATGGGCTTGACAGCTAAAACTATACACAAGTCAGCAAAGAATTTTATCAAGATGAGGGAATTCATAATGACAATCTAATACTGCAGGAAGTTCAGGAAAACGACCACGTGAAACAGAAGAGTTTTATTTTAATAACTTTTCCAGATTCCCAGCTGAGGATTGTTCTAGTGAAGTGACAGGATTTATGATCAGCAGAGTACAGAAATGACTGAAGCTTTCAGAGAATCCTACACTTTTCATGCTGAAAAAAACCGACCTGGTCTAAAAATGTGTACCATATTGTAGTTTTTACCATTGTATAATATTATTTGAACTGTAATAACATCTCTTAGCTCTGCACACAGACCTGAAATTCAGTATGCTATGTAAACATAAAGTGTTTCTGCACATACTAGGAGACACCACACTGTAGGTGAATTTATGAAGTAATAAATTCTGCCCGAATATTTCACAGAGTAACTTTACCTACAAACAGTACTGAAAAATGCAGTAAGATTCAAAATAATATACACCTCTTTTCATTTTTTTGTTAAACAACTGCTTGCAGTTCTCATCGTTTAAAGAAAACCTTTCATTCTTTAGCGTGTTATCCCCTTTAATACTTTTATAGTGAATCATAATTGCCCTTGCTTCAGAATTATGGTAACTTGATACTATTTTGGCTACTTGTTAAAACCACGTTACAAAAACCTAACACATAATCAACAATTTGTCAGAAATAATTCCCATTATTTTTCATTTCAATTTCTGTAACATCCATTCCTTACTTCATTTCCAGTTGTTTCAGTTTATTTTGTGTTGTCTGCAGAGTTAGCTGAAGGTCACATTTGGTAGCTTCTGCAAGTAAATATTTCTGATGCATTTGCTCTAGTTTTCTCATGTCAGATTCATATCCTCTGTCTTGCTTGTAAGCCTGAAGAATAAACTTACATGTGAGATCATCTTTACCTTGCACTGGAGATCAGCAGTGTAGTCCTGACAAAGAGGCTGCTTCTCATTGTGTCCCGTTTTCCAGTGATTTAAAACAAAACTTAATTCCTATCATTGTTGGTGCTACTTGGAAAAAAGTTTTCAAAGATCTGGCATTTATTTAGTTTTCTGTCTACTGAGTTGAAGTTTAACTGGAACATGTACCAGCATTCTTTTGGATTATGTCAAACATCTCTCCTGTTACTTTTTAAACTTTTCAAAGAACCCTCTTTTTCACTTTGGTATTAATGCTTTAAAATGCTTTCCAGATTAAAAAAAAAACCAAACAAACCTTGAAATAATGACGTGAAAATTTACAATTAAGAAAAACTACCTAAAAATTAAATACTAAAATTCAAGGAACAAAGAATTCCACGAGAAATGGGAAAAATCAACATCACTTTTCCTTCTGAAAAGAGATCTTAAACATAAAGTCAAAATGCATGCAACTGCCTTACCTTTTCAAGCTCTTCTTCCACTGCTCTCTTTTCTCTAATGGCTCGTTCAATCTGACCCTGTTTTTCTCCACATTCCTAGTTTTAAAAGTCATATTAAAATAAATCTAATAAAAAAAAATCTCAAAAATTCAAGAAATGCCAAACCCAAAAACCAGCCATTGTAAATATAATTCTAGTCACTGGTGTGTAGGCATTTGATTATATTTACCTCCTCATTATTTTCTCTATAGGATCAGTCTCATTCACTATACAGACCAAGACACATCAAATGAAATACTCTTTTCATAAATTTAACCCATAAATAGGTGCATATGCACCAAGCTCTTTTGGTCCCCCATTTAATTTGTTACAAGTTCCTTCCTCACTGATTCAAGAATATGATGATTGTGATGCAGACTTCCTCTTATCATACTTCTTTTCATATACTTCATTTCTACATTCTCAACCATATATATGCAATACTGAACTTTCTGTGCTTGATGAATCTCTGCCCTGACTGTTAAAGACACCACACACAGTCACTTTTGTCAAGTAACACAAAGACACCATATGTTCCATTAATGTCTGGAGACGTGCAGGACGTAAAGTGCTATACAGCAGTAAAGCACAGTCCTAAACAATTAACCATTAGTTGACTTTTACCTGAATTTAGCATCTTACTTGAACTCTCAAACATTTTGCTATCAAAACCACTTTCATCAGTCAGCACCATACCATCTGAAGAGCTGAAAGTTCTTCTGTTAGTCGAGAAATCTGCATATCATATTGCTTCTTTACCATGTCTACCTGTGATCAAAAACAAAGCGCAACCAGAAAAATGAATTTTGTGAACTATTTTTCCATCCTCTTTTTATATATTGCGTATATGTGGTGCAGGTGTGTAAATATGAGAATATATGGGACTGCAACAACTGACAAATCTTACTGTATAAATGTTAGAAGAATGTTTATTATCAATACATACTACTTTAACTGAGGGTGTTTAGGAAAAAAAAGCAGAAAAGAAGACATCACAATAAAGCTTTTGAAAAAGAACAATAAGACTATCAGGAAAGCTGCTGCCCATTAGGTGCAAGACACTTGCAATTTGTGTAACATTCTTTTTAGATCACATAACAAAATAAGTATTTGTTAATATTGTAGCTGGAGAAGCATGACAACACTTAAAAATGCTTTTGATATATTTACTTTTACTGAGATTTCGAAATAAGAAATAGGGCATTTCTAATTTCTAACTTCTGATTAGTAGATTGCTGTCACAAGTAGACTGAGTGGTTCTCCCAGTTACTCCTGCACCTTCTCCAAACCATGTATGACATTAAATATTGCAGTTTTAAGTAATTCACACCATTTTTGTGATTCTTTCAGGTAACCACCAAATAGAAGGCACAAACCATCTTTATCCTCATTTTAAGGTCTCTGAAAATTTAGGCAGTATCTTCCTGAAACTTCTCAAAATGAAAGGACTGGAAAGAAAAGGAATCATTACAACCCTATACAGTTCATACGCACACCATGTCATAGCGAAGAAAGTAAAAGGAAGAAAAAATCAGTTACACCACTGGAAATTTGCATATGAGATGACTGATGTACATTGTTGTCCACTTGCAACAGAAAGATGACATTGGCAACAAACACATGCCTGTAACAAGCCTTTATTTCCTCTGGAGTTTGCCATAAAATAAAGCAAGTCTCTTTGACCTGCAGATAATTATTGTGGACCTCTAGGTACATTAGTCTGCAGATGGGATAACATGGAATAAATTAATTTTGTGAATAGTCTTTTATCAGAAGAGCTTCATTATTTCAGCTGCTCATAAAGACAAAAATCATACAGAGACTACCACATTTTTAATTTCTCTGCCAACTTTGGGTTTCTAAGTGTACTGTGATATTGAGCCTTTTGATTGTTAGCTGTACTTGGTAGAAGAGTCGTATTTGCCTAAATATGGAATATTTTAAAGTACTAAGATGCCAAAAAAAAGCGTAACTTTCAACAGGTCCCATCACCTGAACATATATGAGCTTCCATCAGCAACTTCCAAGATAAGCCCATGTATCAGAAATTAAATTCCTTGATCTCAATACAACACAGTCTGTTGATGTGCTACTGAACAGAATCTCTGAAATCAAAGTGCCATTCCTTACATCTTCACAGTGTCTGCACAGACATCAACACTTGTGCTTCTTGAGAGATTTAAGAATTGCATTTAGTTCGGAAGAATATACAGCTAAATAACAACGCTGAAGAGTACAGTACTGCCAGTATGCTGCCTTGCAACCTACATCATCAAAACACTCTAAGATATGACCATGATGAGCATGCACCATCAATAGTTTTTCACACTGAGGAAAACCAAAATATTGTCCCAACTGTTTATCATAGCGTCACTGTACTGTGAACTATTGTCGTAGGATAAAATTTATTTATATGAATTGATGTCAGCTTTTATTTTGCAAATTCACTAGCATTATTAAACCACTTAACTCTAAAATTTCTCACAATGTTAACGACGTTCTGAAATAATAAAGCAATTAGAATTCTGCATATCATTCATGTAAACTTCCAAAAAAGGCTTCATATTTAATCTGTCAAAGATTTCAATTCCTTTTTGAATCATTTGACACTCTCTATGCAGTTCCTTTACCTTATATTAATTATGCAAACAGCTAAGCTAGGAGGAAAAAAAAAAACCCAAACCTTCATCTGGGAAACTTGGGTACTGACTCATGCCTGGTTTGGGACTGCCTTATAGTAGCTTCTATTCAGCTGCAAGTCAGCTGTTTAATTCCTTAAAAACCAATACACCAAAGCAAGAAGTGTCACTTTGCCGGCATTCACTGTGGGTTTTTGTAGAACATATTTCATGGGCAGAGATGTACTTTATGCAAGTAAGATAAGATTTTGGTTCAAGTTTTCAACAGCAATGTCAACTGTTACTCCTTCTTATACACTCTGGTATTTCCCCTGCTCCCAAATAAAGGCAAGAAGGCTCACAGGCCCTAATCTTACCCTTTGTCCCTCATTAGCCTCCAAGGCACTTGTGCAGCTCACACAACATACTCTTTGCAGGGCTAACCATTCAAGGAACATTTGCAAAGTTAAGCTCTATTCAGGGAAGTAGTTCAGGCAACAGAAGTCATTCACAACAGCAGCCACAGAATATCAAAGGGTGTAACACATTTAAAAATTTACCCTGGCATAAAATGAGGCCAGCTGCCATTGTTGTGACTATTCTAAGGCTCAATGAATCTAATCTGAACTGCTATATAGACACAAGAGGCCAATGCATGACCCACACGGGCACTACCATCGTAACAATTAAAATCACCTGTGTATGAGCCCACTCTGACACACTCTTGGAAAACAACAACAAAAACTTAGCTATAAATATTTAAACTTTTCTTTCAGACTTAATCCAAAGTCATTCCTTCTAAATATCACAACTTACTTCCTTTCTAATTCTTGCAGCAGTATCTTCCGCAAGTTGAGCCAGTTCATCTTTCATTTTTTTAATATCCTCTTCTTTTTGTTTCTCTGCAACCAGTGCCTAAAAAAAATAACAACTTGAAATACTACTGATAAAACTTCAGTCGTGACATCATATCTAGCACTGAGAGAAGAAACCACACATAGCCACAGTTCAGAAAACCTTTTTTCCTTTTTCCTTTGGAGTAGCTGACATCGAGACCCAACAGGAAAACTAGAACAGCGAGAACATTTTGCACTAAATGTACATGACTGCAAACCAGAACCACACAAAAAGTTAGTGTCGGTAGATGCCTTTTTCTACTGGCACTTATTGGTACTTTCAGATTTTGGTTGGACATGGAATTACACAGAAGCAAGCACAGGAACTCGGAGCAAAAGGCAAGGCTACTCCCCGGTCTTCTCATCTGGGGCTGGCATCTTTAATAAAAACCAATGCCAACGCTACCACCTAGAAAGATTCTCTGTTAGAAAACTAAATACCTGTACAGACACACACGCTCCTACACATAGCTATGCATTTTTTAATGGCTGCTGTACTAAATCACTTACCTTCCAGAAAACTTCAAAGTAAAGAAATAAAAAAAATATAAGCAATTAAGGAATGTGTATGCAGCGCCTTTCGTGGTGATAACAGTGAACCAAGGCGCTCTTTAACATAAAATAATGGTGAGAATTACAGAAAAAAGTGTCGTAAGGAACCCTTCCTGAGGAGGATGCAAGAAGGCTACTGATGTTAATATATAATAGGAGATACAGGTCTGAAAAGATGACAGAAGGTAATATAGAATTCTTGATGGGAGAGATGAAAAATCCTAGGTGGCACTTAGAGAAAACGTAGATGCATAAAGGGAGAAAGACATAAAAATGTCCCTAATGGATGACATAAATTCAGCCTATATAAGGTTACTGACTTCAGGCAATAAAATGCCATTTCATTGGTCATATTCTCTTTTACTGCTGACATTCAATTTTATTTTTCAAACTACTCTTTTAAAATTCTTCTGATGTCTCTTGGTAAGCTCAACTTTGTGTGCTTTATAATGTTAACATAACAGAAGTAACATTATCATGACAGCCCGCTACTGCTACTCCCGCTCCCCACCAATCCATTACAGAGCAGGGAGAAACCTCTGTGGCCACAGTTCAAGACACAGAATTACCTGAGAGATATATATACACACACACACATATATATGCTGCATTTTTTTAATCCTTTTCGTTAATAAATTTCCCAGTTTGAAAAAGTCAGGATGTTTTTAGCCAGAGCAATAAATCAACAAGTGTCTGCAAATTCCAATTTATTCTTACTACAGCATTATACTAAACTGTTACTTATAAAAAGCCACTTATTTATCTGTGATTGTTCAGTTACTGTCTCAGAGATAAAATTTCCATCACAATAATTTTACTGGGCCACTTCTTTCTGTCAGCTTCATGTGAGTTCATAGCAAGCAGCATCAAATGATCTGCTGAACTACTTTTGGATGAAAAACGGTGTTCTAACACCACTCTGACGTACTAATATTTAGCAACCGGAAATGTGAATTATACTCCTTACCAGTAATTTTCAAATGAGAGTGTTTCTTGGTTTTTAAACTCTGAAAAGAAATTATTTATTTTTACCTTTCAGATTCTTCCTGCCATCAGGTTGTAGTGGAATGCTGCTAAGGATCAAAATTTCTTACTGTGGAAAAGGAACTGACAAGTCCAAAGACGGCCATCAAGAGCTGGAGGATGTAAAACTTACTTTTTCATCCCTTTCTGAAGCAGGGTCTGACACGTAAAGGGAATTGTGGAAGATCAATTCATAAAGCAAATGAGTTGCAGAAAGTTATGAGGAAATTATAAAAAGGAAAAGATGTCACCAAAGGTTTTCCTAAATGATGATAAATACATGGGAAGAAAGGCTATATATCACAAGATGATAATCCTCTTTTGTATAACAAGAATCACAGAAGTTGAACTGCAGGAACGACCAGAACCTCTAAGCTTCGTCAATATTTTAATCTATTTGGGAAGCAGGCCAGAAGCTAGAAGGATGTCCTTAGAGAGGTTAGTTCCTTTTTCTGCCAGAAAAAAGGAGGCAGGTGTGCCTCCTTCATCACTGAGCTGAAATCAGCAAGTGCAAAAAAGACAGCAGTAACTTTAATATTCCAAAAGTTAAAAGCAAAAAGTTAGTTTAGATACTCAGGAGACTCCCCAAATTTGAAAAGCAACTGCAGACTGGAAGAGAACATTGACCTCCTTAACTGCTCAACAGTTCAACATGCTAGCCCAAACAGGATCAATTCTAAGACTCTCCATTTATTCCCACAGACTTTAACTAATCTGGGTTTCATTTACTGATGTCTACAGTCATCAGATGTGCATTAAAGTTCTGTCTTGCCAGTAAACACAATTCATTTGATTTCTAAAAGCCTGACTCAAACTGAAGCTTGGCATTAAAACACTGAAGCACACATATTACCCATATTAGACAAAAGTTTATGATACCGTGTATCATATCTCCTATAGGGGTAAACAGCCAATACTTCAGGAAGGTTAAGATCTGGGAAAACAGGGTGACTTTCTTTTTTTCTTTTTGATCAGTAGATGCATCAAGACATGCTGGATTAGATCCCGTACTTTAGGTAGTTTTAGTGGCCTGTTCTGTCATGAATTTGACTGTTTTGCTATCTATACTTTTGGTATATACATCATCTTATGACAGATTACTCACATACTGTACAGAAAAAATTGTTTTAGGGCCTCTCCACTTGTCTAGTTTTCCTTGTTGACTCCTCCTGCACTTGCCTAATTCTGCTATGTCTCACCTGAAATGGGCTGATCAAAACTGCACATGGAGGGGCACTATATTTAAAAGCATCTTTAATTCTGATTCTGAACATTCTGTTCATTGTATCAAGTACCACTGAGGACTGTGTGAATGTATTCTTAAGGGACAACCATACCATCCCCTAAACAGTTTTTTGACTGCTAAGACTAAATTCAGCACCCAATATAGCATATTTGAATTTCTTCTGCGACTTTATCACACACTAACAAATGCTTTTGCAATTTTTTCCTAACTGCAGACTTCACCAACTCATTACTCAGTCATTTTTCCAGATTTCTTTTGAACTCACTCATGCAGAACTCACTCTCTCGGTGACCTATGTGCACCACATAAGAAAAATGTCCCTTTAGTTTTAGCTATTCTTTCCTAACCATTAGTAAGTTATAAATTCATAATAGGCCTTTCTTTCTTTATTCTGACAGACCAATTTCTTTATAAGTATCTGATAAAAAACCCTGCCAGAAGTTTTTGAAAATTTAAGTTCAGGTAAGTTTTATCACTTAGATCACCCTTATCCATGGACTCAATATATTCTTTGAAATGTATACTGTGTGACAAGTCTAAGTAACATATGGTCATATCACAGCTTTCTATCTTACCCACTGCTAATTTTAGTATAACAGAGATAAGAGAAGCTTGTCTGTGTATGCATGTATGCCTAGAAGAATGGATAATCAGGCACTTCACAACTGTAAGTGATGGAAGTATTTGAATACTTAAGAAATACCTTCATCCATTGCCTTACCTGACTTCTTTGTAGGTTAGCATCTTCTAAG
The DNA here is from genome assembly GCF_037038585.1 of Patagioenas fasciata. Taxonomy (NCBI): domain Eukaryota; kingdom Metazoa; phylum Chordata; class Aves; order Columbiformes; family Columbidae; genus Patagioenas; species Patagioenas fasciata. Next base: position 66,439,593 of record NC_092523.1, on the reverse strand, counting down.
AGCTGTATGCAATCTTGGACTTTTCCAACAGCATCATACTTCTCCCTTTCTACATCAGCATACCTTGTCTGAAGCTCTTGGATTTGTTTCTCCAGGGCTGTTCTTTCTCTTGTCAGCTGTTCAGCATCTTCGAGAGCAACACATAATCTACAAGACAGTAATAATTTTACTCATTCAACAATAAGATGCTTAACTAAGACACTAATTCTTTCAAACTAAACTAATATAAAGTATGTATTCATAAGTTGCCAAAACTGCATTACTGGCTTTCTGCTTGTTCTTACGATCTTTGAGTTGAATATTTATCAAGTCCTAGAAAGAAACAGAATTAAAGGAGTTAACTCAGATATCTAATCTCAGAAGATCCTTAGAAGAATGTGGCTATCTTGGGATACATCACTGAAAAGATTCTATATTAAAACAGAACAGAACAGCCTCAGAAGGTATAAAGTTTTCCTCTGTGGGGGAAATGGAATAATTGGATGTGGGCAATGAAGTTGCAGCTGTACCATTAGAACAAGAAAACCACAGGTAATTTTACGACAGCTCAGAAATTCTTATTGTTTAATTATGATTGTCAGTATTGGCAGGAACAAGAAAGAGCAAGAGAGTCTCAGAGGTATCCTCAAAAAATCTCAGAAAGCTCCACAAGTGCTGCTGGTTCAATAAAGTTCACGGTTCTAAATATCCATAGTGAATACTTTGGTAACAAAGGATCTGCCTTTTCAAGCAGCCATGCTTTTTTATTTTCCAACATGTTTGTAATGAAACATACAAGGACAACTAACCACACTATTTTTGTGGGATCAGACACCATTTTTGTAGAACCAATACCCTACAGAAAGTAATAAAACTAGCTCATTTCTTAAGACATTCTGAAGTAAACTTAAGAGCCTCCACAATGCTTAGGCCAGTAACATTCATCAAGTAGAGGCCACTTATAGTCCCAAAGTTGGCTCCCTGGTAATTGTTTGGTTTCTAGCATTACCGAAGAGCCTGCTAGTCACACTCACAGGGTTGGGACCAAGAAGGAAAGATTAATTCAATTATTTTAATAAGAAATTTGTGAATTCTTCTTAGCTATTTGGTCATTTGATTTATGTTAATAATTCAACAACTGTTTGTGATCCTTCAATCAAAATCACTTTGCACGGCTAAGTGTGGCATGCTTGGAAAGTGAAAGCGGAAAAAACTCCCATCATATTTCTTTTGTATCTAAGACTCAATCAGATACAAAAGAACCTCACCGAATCTTCAATCTTCCAGTAGATAGTGTGGAGTTAAAGTTCTACTCATTATCAGGTATTCAAAGTACCTTTGTAGCTACCATTTATTGTTAGGATGTATGCTTTAACTGTTTCATTAAATAATTTTTTTAATAAAGATTACTGAACTAAGACCAGAAACCAAATCTTATTTAAAACGGAAAGAAAAAACTGTGTTCACCTCAAAAACAGCTACTTTACATGAATATTTCAAATTTCAGTATTAATATTTTTCTTTAGAACTCCACCTAAGTCCACTGAGAGTTGAGTAACTAGAATTTACACACTAGAATGAAAAATACATGACTCATTTTTTCTCCACCACAGTCAATAAAATCAGGTGGTCTGTTTTATGGTTTTGAATACATTGAAGTCAGAAGCTGTTCCAAAAGGTTGTAGAATAGAACAAATAAGATAGAGAGCAGCCAAGCATAAGATATCTGTATTTTGAGAAGACAGAACTGCTTAGAAACACAAAACCCAAAGGCTGAAAAAAGGTAATATTTTCTCTCCCTTCCTTGTATCCTGTTATTAAGACCCAATGAGCTATCTTTACCTTGTTTCTAATTGTATTATACTAGACTGCATTTCACGCAAGCGTTTGTCAGATGCTCTTTCTCTTTGCTGGGCAGATATCACATCTTCTTCCTAGAAAGAATATATGTATTATCTAGACATCATCTGAACTTTCCTGAACAAAATCAAGATATACCAATATAAAACAAGTTAGAGAAGAACTTGTGATAAATTTTAACGTCAGCACAGAAATAACTGACAAGCCATTCAATTGCAATGGAAAATTATTTCTTTCTCTAGAATACCCTTCTCTCCAATTCGCCTTGAAGCTTCTCTGTCAATTTGGTCGTTTCATCAAGCCGAGTACTTGCTGTCTGCACATCTGTTATGGCTTGCCTGTGTAAAGAAAAAAAAGTCTGGGAATTACATTTCAATTATTTATAGTGGAAAAATATTACTCCATTACAATTTTGTTGAAATAGCTGTGAGGGGCAGTCACACTTCTTAACACTGTTCCTACAGGGCAGAAAAAATTCCTCCTTCTCCTGACTTTGTGGCAGTGAGAGAAGAAAACCAAATTCATTAAGCATTTGTCCTGTAAAAATTACCTATTAATGACACCTTAACAGGAACATGTATATGTTTGGGAGGACTAGGTAAAAATTTAAGTGCTTCAATAGCTTAAATATAATTGGCCACAGATGCTTGATAGAGAAATATTTTTCAGGATTAGATTTCACTTGATTCATCAGACTCCCTCCTCAGCAGAAAAGCTTAGTGAAGTGAGCAACTGTCCTACTCCTCTGACTTGGGAACAGAGCGACATACAAAGTCCTTCACCTGGGGTGTAACCCAATTATTCAGGCTGCATATTAGGCCAAATTTAAAGACGAATAATTGAACGTATGATAAACTTTGAAAAGAACTGGAGCACTAATAGTCATGAAAAAAGCTAGAAAACATTTAATACTTTTAAGAATCAACATTAAGCAAAAATTCCTTATAGAAATAGTAAGTTTGATTAAATTACATAAAAGGCAAGAACATATTATAGCTATATGAAAACCTTAAGCAAAACGCACATAACATCAATTCTACAGCAAATACTTCATTTCAGCTTAATTCATCAGAAGGGCTGACTTTGTTAATATTTCTTTAAAAAACAAAAACAAAGATGAAAAACATTGTTCCCAGACACATGGCCCTCATTACAGGTCCAAATGTTTGATCTTAATTAATCTGAATCATGCACATTTCTCCTACAAAAAGTACTGTTAAATTTGCGAGGACATTAGTTTCCCACCCAAAATTTAAAATGTGCTGTAAAACAAAAAAACCCTCAAAACCCAATATAACAAGGAAAAAAAAAAATAGAGGTCATAAAACTCAAAACAACTCAAGTATTAAAAATGCATTTTTATGACCAAATTCAGATCAGAGGTGTGTGTTAAACAACAAACAAACTGATCCTAAAGATACACCTTTTATTCTTCACTGTGCATCATATGTTTAACGTAATCTTGGCAAGTTATCTATATTTAAAAGCTTCAAGATTCTGAAATGCAGATACCTGCTCTAGCAATGCATGCTCAAAGTGTTTTGTGGCTATGTATATCAGATTGTATACTATATATTAATCTTAAAATATCTAAACCAGACTTTTTAGCACGGTCTGTTGTGACAGGACAAGGGGCAATGGTTTTAAACTAAAAGAGGGTAGATTCAGGCTAGACTTGAGGAAAAAATGTTTTAGAATGAGGGTGGTGAAACACTGGCACAGGTTGCCCAGAGAGGTGCTAGATGCCCCATCCCTGGAGACATTCAAGACCAAGCTGGACAGAGTTCTGAGCAATCTGATCTGGTTGATGATGTCCCTGCTCATGGCACAGGGGGTTGGATTAGATGACCTTTGAAGGACCTTTGCAACCCAAACCATTCTGTGATTCTTTGAACACACATTTATAAGCTTAGCAATATCAAAAGCTCCAAAATTACACTCAGTCTAAGCCACACAAACCTAAATCCTCTTCTGTGTAAGTTGTTGTGGGGTTTTTTTGTATGCATCTTTTTGCAGGTAATGCTAGTATTTAGAAACCTAGGATGATTGAATGCACGCTGACTCTACTTATATCTCTCCAAGAAAGAATGGCTGCATCAGACATTCCCTCTCCTTTCTTCTAAACCCATACAAAATATTACATGAAGAGCAATTGGTAACTGTTGCAGTGTGAAGTGCCTACCACTCTAAATATTGGGCGTTATACAAATTTCAGCATCTCTTTAAGTCTAAGTACTATTCATAGATACTAAAGTTACTGTGTCACAATCCTCGCAATAAAAGATACAGGTTTACAGTGAATGACTAGAGTTGTTAGTGCTGAATATTAGTCATAATTGAATATTTAATAACCAATTTCTTTAATATTGGTTGTATCCAAAATTTTTTGCTGTTAGAGAAATAAAAAATAGCTGCTTCTAACACTAAACTTTCACCCCCTGGTTGGTGAAGTAAGTTACAGTTAACTTACTAGAAGAATTTTGTCTTTATTTTTAAATTTTGTTTGTACAATAAATTTAGGACCAGAACCTGCTTACAAATTCAAGTTACATTAACCACTGAAGATGTGTTTTTCACAGGGACTTGTTAGCAGCTCTCATGTTTTATTTGCCCAGATTCTTCCACTGAAAAACTATTTTCAAAAATAGCATGCTTTGGAGAAGGAAAACGGTGCAACAAGCAGTCAAAGATTGAGGTAGCATTCAGGGTATTTGCTAAAATAAAGTCTTTCCAAACTTGGTCATCACTTGCAAT